>NC_136058.1:52956617-53667062 GCF_964261635.1 Lissotriton helveticus
GGACACACGGTGCCTTGAACTACAGACAAAAGTGGATATCCCTGCGAGGCAAGCTGCCTTACAGTGCCGAGGGGCCGATTTGGAGGCATATGGCACGAGGCAATACAATTTTGGGACAGGCCAGGAACGCGCTGTTTTCAACGCGACGGAAAGTCACAGTGAGGTGAGATCGTTCGGTCCATAACGTGACACTGTGGAAGACTCGTAAAGCGGGGATATATGTGCGCTGGCCGGGCAAAGGTGACTCCCTATGTCATAATAAACCTGGCTCGAAGCGCAATGTTGGCCTAACCTGGGGAAAGACTTTATACCCTCCCTTCCCCACGAGCATCGCTCCGGAAGTGATAGGGGTGCTACATGAAGTATTAGCTCATGACGGAGTAATAGACCCCATTCTTAGCCCATAAGTCAACACCTGGGAAGTTCCGCGCATTACTGTATATAAACCCTGGCCTCGGGGAGGCCTGGTGTTTGCGCTCCAACACACGCATCGTGCCACGGTTGCCTTTCAAACCAGAATCCTCAGCCAATCAGCTTGGAGCTGCGTGACCGTCTATAATAAGTACAGTCCCAGACCACCTGCATCGAAGCGGCCATAGTGGTGAACATCTGACATTCTGCTCAAGAGAAGTAACAATCTCCTACCTCATTACCAAGGAGCCAGCCGAACCCTGGTCTGTCCCATAACGCCATTCGAGGCGGCTACTCTGCAGGGCTAAAGGCGGTGCTCCAGACAGTTCTACACCTGGCGCACACGGAGGGAGTTGAGTGGGTCGCACAAATACCAGGCAAACATGGGCAAAGCAGAAAATCGCCAGTCCAAGATAACATTTGAAAGCAGGCAACCACCAAAGCAGGGAGACTCGAGCCGAGACGATGAAGCTGGAGGGGCATCAGGGGCAAGTCAAGATGACGTTCGGTCGCTTATGTTGAAGATGCACGCAGGCTTTAAAAGTATCGACACAAAGTTGGACGCTCTGACAACCCAGCTTGAGTCTGTGCGCTCACAGGTCGCAACGCACGAAACGCGACTGGACAGCCTAGAAAACCGTCATGTAGAGGACCGGGAGTTCCAGCAGGACACGAAAGAACACATCTCAGCCATTGATATGCAACTGGAGACTCTACGCGCAAAGGCTGATGATTTGGAAGCGCGTTCCCGAAGGAGCAATATCCGAATCACCGGTATTCCAGAGACGACAGCCATCGTGAAAATGGAAGTCTTCATATCTGATGTACTGCACGAGCTCTTCGACCCACACTTATCCCCTGTCTTTACTGTAGAGCGAGCACACAGAGCACTTGGCCAGAAGCCCCCGGTAGGGGGTACACCCAGACCTATACTGGCAAAGTTACTGAATTACCAAGATAGGGACCTAATATTAAAGCTAGCAAGAGAAAAAGGTCGCATCACACACAAGGGGAACTCGATATAATTCTATCTTGATTTCCCACCGCTTGTACAAGCAGCACATAGAGAATTCTTACCAGCTAAGCGTCTTCTCTTTCAAGCGGAGATCCCATACTCTTTGCTATACCCTGCGAGGCTGAAGGTGTTGCATGATGGCACCACACATTATTTTACAGACGCTGCCTCTGCTCTCAAGTTCGCCAAGCACGTATGCGGTTCCAAGGCAAGACGAAGGAGAGCTGTGAGCGGTAATGTTGAAGGTCAAATGAGTGACAATGACTGATACTGAGAGGTAACTTAGTGGGACATTATATGCGAGCTTTAGCGATATAGTTGTTAGCATTACCATTGCCTATGTATTGTTACTCTGATTGTACTGGGGAATAGACACATGGTGCCGTGTGCCCGATTTCTGGTTGAATCTTGTTATATTAGCATTGACACTAGACACAGTTACGTGACAGATGTGGATCATGTAGCTAATCGATGTTGGGTGTTTGAGGAAATGGATCACAAACCCTCGGTCACCCTGTGCAAACGGGGGGGTACGCGCGTGCTGCCACACCTCCGGGGGTAAATCCCATTGTTTAGTGTTTCTATTGATTTCCACGCTATGCATGAGTTTGGGGGGATTCTGACACAACCTAATTGGGGGGGTTGGTGTGGGTGGGGGGAGGTCGGGAACAGTTGGGTGTTTGGTCAAAGGTCAGTGCTCAAATGATGTGAACAATGTCATCTTACAATGTAGCTATGTTGGAAGTTGGGGCAACAGCGTACACATGACGATTGATAGTTTTGAATGGGGGTGACTAAGATCCTGACATGGAACATTCAAGGTTTGAACGATGGCAGGAAGGCGAGGTTAATGCATACATATTTACAAAGGCATAACATAGATATCTGCTTCTTACGAGAAACACACATAAACTCCCTACCGTCAACAAAGCTAGAGCATAACGATGGGAGACCACGTATTCTGCCATATATTAGAACTATGCTCGGGGAGTGGCGATACTGATACGGAGAGGTGTGGAGTGGACAGTGCGTAAAAAAAGCATTGATCCAGAGGGGCGATTTGTTGTAGTGAGCGGAGCACTAAACGGCAAACAGGTAGTTCTGGCGGCTGTATATGGTCCAAACACAGATGAATCTGACTTCTTTAGAGCGGTCTGGACTTAGGTCATAAAGATGGACTGCGCCACCATTATCTGGGGAGGGGACTTTAACGTGGTTCTTAATGATGCTCTTGACCGCAAAGGGGCGGCTAGGCCATTGCACCCACAGGTAAATCAAGCTTTACACAACATCATGTTGGAGGGAGGTCTGACGGATATCTGGAGAGCGAGAAACCCCACTGCTCGCGAAGGCACATGTATATCTAGTCACCACGCAGCCTGGTCAAGATTAGACTTTTGGCTGGTCTCCCAGGATGCAGCCACTTGGATGATACATGTCAAGGGACTAGCCCGCTCACTCTCAGATCATGCCCCGTGCCTGTTGGAGTTGAGAATGCCTGATGCTCCGTTACGTGCATTTAGCTGGCGTCTGCCTCCCCATGCACTCCTGGACGAGGCTTTTAAGGAAGAAATTAGGCAAGACATCATAGATTACTTTTACAATACCGCAGGCTACGTGTCCACCGAATCAGTGCTGTTGGATGCCTTTAAGGTAGTCATATGGGGACAATGTATTGCAAAACAAGCAGGGGTTCTCAAGACCATTAGAAATACCATAACCACACTAGAAGGGGAAATAAAGGACCTAGAAAACTCATTTTGTGTTGATCCCGAGCCTGACTTAGCAGCAAAACTTAAAGCGAAATTATTAGATTATGCTGAGGAGGTGCAACGAGAGTTGAAATTCCTTGGTAAACAGGCTGAAGCCCGACGATATGGGGAGGGTGATAGGCCAAGCCGTACCCTGGCTAGACTCCTTCGTACTGTCAAACCGCATACACACATACATACGGTAGATAGTCCTGCAGGCACTACCGTTGTAGGTCAGCTTGAAATTCGACAGGAATTTAGAAGTTTTTACTCTAATCTATAGACATCTCGGCACACTGAGACTCCAGAAAACCTCGAGGACTTCCTGCAATCCATAGCACTGGTTTGGTTTAATGATGGGCATAGAAAATACATGGATCTCCCAGTGACGGTTGAAGATATTGCAAAAACAATCAGAGGGTTACCATTAAATAAGGCCCCGGGCCCAGATGGCCTCACCATAGCGTTTTAAAAAACTTATGTGGAAGAACTTGCGCCAAAGCTGCACGCTGTATTTGCTGAGTCACTGGAATTGGGAATCCTACCAGCATCCATGAGGGAAGCGCTGATTGTCACACTATTAAAACCTGACAAGAACAGTCAATCACTAGACTCCTACAGACCCCTTTCGCTAATCAATGTAGACGTGAAAATATACCGATGACGTCACCTTGTATGTCCTAAACCCAGCGGATAATTTGGATCCCAACTGCGGGAGTTTGTAAAATTTGGTAGCTTATCTGGAATAACTATAAACTGGTCTAAATCGGTAATCTTCCCCCTGACAGATAGTACACCCGAGATGCAATCAGAATTTCCACTACGATGGGAAGCCGAGGAGGTGAAATATCTTGGTTTATGGGTAAGCCGCAGACTCCAGAGCATTTGGTCCTTAAACTTTGGGTGGGCTGTACATTGGCTTGAGGGCAAAGTGGCGACTTGGTCAAAATTGCCTCTTTCTATTGCTGGGAAAGTGGCACTGGCGAAAATGGTGAAACTGCCAAAATTCTTATATTTATTTACGAACATTCCAATCCCGCTCACAAAACATTTCTTTACTAGCCTGAGGTCTCACCTTTTAACTTTGGTATGGGCTGGTACACAGGCCAGAGTCTCCTGGGCATTATTGACATTACCGCTGAGACAGGGAGGCATGGCTGCCCCAGACATGCCCTTGTACGCCCACTGTGCACAGGCTCAATTCCTGCATTTCTGGACATACCCGACACCATATCAACCACATTTGGCAGTTGAACTTGACTCGCTGGCTCCATTACCTTTGAATGTGGCACTATACCACAAAGCCCCTAGACCCACCATAGATGTGGATTCAGCCCACACCTTGCGCTGGGCATGGCGAGAGTTACAAAAGCGAGCTCATCTCCCGCTACTATATGCACCGGCCATTCCGTTGAAACATAACCCAATGCTCCCATGTCTGGCGGAAAGTGGGGGAGAAATATCTTTAGCTGGCACTACATTACGCACATTCGCTGATATATACCCACACGGAATGTTCAAAGATCCATGATCGGAGGAGGAAGGTGGGCCTGCGTCTTTCCGGGACGCCTTCACTTATCATAAATTGAAGTCCTCGTGCCGGGCATTTTGGGAGGGGTTCCCAGATGAGCCTCCCACACTGAATGCACTCCAATATGTGTTAGCTCGAGCCTCACCGAAAAAGTTAGTAACCCGTCTATATACTGCTCTGCAGGACCAGGCCCCGATAACAACGCCAAATTCTATGCAACTCTGGAATGTAGAGCTAGACCCACCACTGCAAGAGACACATTGGTCCTTTTGTTGTAAGCAACTCCTGCAGCTCTCACTAAATTACAAACTAAGACTAGTGCATTTCAAATTCTTACATAGATATTACCGCACCCCTGTTAGCCTCCATCGCATGGGTCTAAGAGACGACGCCAGATGCTGGAGATGTGGTATGGAGGAGGCTGCGTTCTTACATGTGGCATGGAACTGCCCTCTCCTCACAAGGTACTAGACCACAGTATTTGATGCTATGAATCAAATAGTTGGTAGATCGGATAATCCCACACCCCATCTAGGTCTTCTGTGTTTGGTGAAGATACACGGAACCGGCCAGGCGCAAGCTACACGCACTTCTATTGTTATACGCCAGGTGTCAAGTGGCAGTCAGATGGGGCCGCAAAACTTTGCCCACCTTCACAGCTTCACAGCTTGGTTATCAGATGTAACATACGGACACACACAACTCGGCAAGTACTGGGAATTGATACCGACGGCATCCAGACCCTGCGATATATGGGGACCATTCCTGGCCTGGACACAAGCTAGAACAGATTCCCCTTTGATTTCACAAGCTACACATGAGATCGTGGGGCAGGATGGACCAATAGATACACAGGATTCAGACTCAGGGAGGGTGGTTGAATTACCACAAGTAAATGTGAGCGATTGTGCCCTAACTACTAATCAATTGGACTAGATATATCACCTCGTACATTGTCTTGCCTTGGACTGCTTGTTCCATTTTTTACCTAGACATGAGTAGGAAGGATTTGTCATGCTGGTGCCCTCCCCTACTGCTTCAATGTAGCTTGATTAAGAATTTGCTACTATATAATGTACATATTGCACTACTGACTGACACCTCTATTGAGTTTTGTCTTTTCATTTGGTTGAGTTTTGCAGTCATTTTGTTCATGATATTGCTTCATATTTCCTATGTAAACCGGACATATGCAACTTGCAATTAGCAAGTATACATGTTTTTTTCCAATGTGTTGTATGTACTGCACTTAAATGGAAATTTCAATAAACAAAGTTATAAAAAAATAAAGTAGTTCGATGAGTAGCTCCCCTAGGCGAGTAGTATCATCCTGATTTGGACCGTAATATCCAACTAGGGTAAAGCCATGACCCAGAATCTTCAATTTAGTGACAACCCATCTTCAGGCTTTTTCTGAGACATAGTCTTCTATACAGATTGTGCAGCTTTTTTTACTAGGACCGCCACCCCCTTTGTTATGGCTGATTGCCCTGTTCATACTGCTTGGGCGATCCATTTTTTGGCCTTGAAAAACTCCATACCCTCCTTCAGCATTAAATGTGTTTCCTGCACAATGATAATTCGGGCTGGGCAATCTTTTAAATATTGCAATATTCTCTGTCATCTTCCCCGTACCCTGAGGCCATTTACATTCCACAAAAGAATTTTTATTACATTCTCTTGCTTCTCACCCATCCCCACTAAAATGTAAAACTGGACACAAATTCAGTGTTGATGAGGCTTCTGAGAATACCTTTTTCTCTTTTCTCATACATGCTCCCCACCCTGTGCTCCCCCAGCCTCCCCCCTCCCATGGAAAACCCAACCCTGACTCTTCATGGCTTAGAGCCCGGTGGGTGTCCCCCCAGAGTGTGCATCTTAGTCTAGTGCTTATTTGTGAAAGTGCAAAAAAGGAAATTTGGGAGATAAAAATAGTTTAAACAGCCCTGAACTTTAGGAAAACTGGTCATACCATTTTATGAATCATAAATGAATAGCCTAGATCCTATTCCAGAGTTACTAACAACCTTGCTGCAGGCTCTCCAAAAATTCATCTACCTCCTCACCAGAGTGGAAGATGTGCATCCTATTATTGGGAAAAACCAAAGGAAATGATGGACGGAGAGTTGACAATACAAGCACTCACCCCCAGTCAACTGATCTGGGTTTAATCCATCACCGTTCTTTAGCCCACTCTGCCACCCCAGTTCAGACATGGCCATATGCAAATCAGTCTGACCCTGTGCCTCATGGGAACAGTCCAGCCCGAACTGCGAAGCCATGCCTTCCCTGGACCGGAAACAATCTACCGAGGACCGGTTTCTGGCATTTCAGCCGTCTTCAGCCCGGCTTTCTTGAATCCAGTGGCAAAGTGAGCAAGGGACTCACGTCTGAGCATACACTGCCAACTTATGGCGAACAAAGAAAAACCAAAGGAAATGATGGACGGAGCGTTGACAATACAAGCACTCACCCCCAGTCAACTGATCTGGGTTTAATCCATCACCGTTCTTTAGCCCACTCTGTCACCCCAGTTCAGACATAGCCATATGCAAATCAGTCTGACCCTGTGACTCATGGGAACAGTCCAGCCCGAACTGCCAAGCCATGCCTTCCCTGGACCGGAAACAAGCTACCGAGGACCAGTTTCTGACATTTCAGCCGTCTTCAGCCCGGCTTGCTTGAATGCAGTGGCAAAGTGAGCAAGGGACTCACGTCTGAGCATACCCTGCCAACTGGGCAGAAGGATCCTTGCCTTTGGACTTGGTCTCTTCTCTGTTATCTCCTCTACCCTCCCGGCATCTACCCTAGTGCTGCCGCTACTTCAGCCTCCTTTCTCACGGAAGGGGATCCTTGTGGCGGCACGCCGCTCTCTGCAAAGCTCCAGGGCTGCCCTACTCCACAACCCCTCCATCGCCGAGTTTTCTGCAAGCCCAAGGCAGCCTCTGGAGCCTAGGTGAGATTCATTTCTATTTTCAGGTGGCAGTGGCAGTGTGGAACCTTCCTCAAACTAAGAGATTTTCTTTAAAGCAAGTTATGGGCTAAAAAGAACCTTTTGCCACTCATTACTCATTCCGTCTCGTACACACTCAGAGGTACTCAGAGTCAGGCAAAGTCCTTCTGGAACTGAGCCCCACAGGGTGCAACAGAGGCAGTCCTGGTGAGTGAACTTCTCTTGGTGCAGTCCAGGGTTTCAGCAGGGCAGTTTCTCTTCTTCATGTCTCTTCAGGCAGCAGATCTGAGAATCTTATCAGCTGTCTCATATTTATCCATGGTTTCCTGGCATCAGCAGGGGGTTACCCCTGATCAATGGGATTCAGGGTGTCACCCAGGCGTATGACCACCACCTACAAAGTGTGGTATATTCCTACCCCAGAAAGCATCATTCTTTCAAAATCTAGTATGGAGGAATTCTTTACAGAGGAGCTCGATCAGGCTAACCCAACCTACTGGTGTGGCTTATTTTCTTAAAAACTCCCTTTCTAAACCTCTCCCTAATCTAATTTAGTCCCGGGCGTAGCGTGCTTAGCAGGGCTACGCGGAGGTCGATGGAGTTGCAAACAAACTCGGCTCTGTTGCCCGCCTCCAAACCCCTATTAGGAAATAAGTTAACATTAATTAAAAAGAAACTTAAAACCACTTACCTCTGTACTGCGGCATCCCCGGGATGCCCTCCTCCTCTTCCTCGCCGCACCGGTAATGCTTGAGAAAACTGCGCATGCACGTGCGTGCCCGCGCAAGCAAATTTCTTGCAAGAAATGAGCATGCGCAGAACGCTGAGAAGGCAAATCTCCGCACATTCCGCAGGCGAAGCAAAGGTCTCCACCCAGGGTTAATCTACTTATAGATGCTCCTATGTGGCTGAAAAAGCAGGCTGTGGGGGCGGGCCTGTGTTGCCTAAAGTGACATTCTCCCTTTGAAGACCCGTTTGGCTACCCCTCACCCCCTTTCTGCATCTTTACTGCAGCTTATACTTCTCCGCCCACAGGGAGCCTATTGTGGTTTCTGACAGGACACTTCACATCTCATCAGGTGCTACTAGCACAGCCTGGGAGCACGCTAGGCAATCAGGAGAGAGCAGCTGGAAAGCTGGACTTTGGCTCACAGAAAAGAAAGATTAATAACTTATTTCATTGAATAGTTATTACAAATCCAACAGTGGGAAGTGTTTGGATGTATCTCAACTATTAATTTGATATCATGAAATATATTTTCAGATGGCTCCTATTAATATTTATACTTCAATAAAATATTACAATGGTAGCCTATGGAGCCATTCACAACAATAAAGGAAAAAAGAAATTGGTGGTTTTCCCTCACCAGTACTTAAAAAACATCTTGTAAAATGTTTCTGCTCAAAATTACAAGGCATCCTCCATTAAGAGGAAACCAAAGCAAGGCTGGCTTTTAAAATGACTGCAGGCACCACAGTAGCTCACATTCCAATGCAGGAAATCTACTCGGCCTCTAAACCTCCCTGTCCTATTATATGCTGGGGGCTTATAGGTAGGTTGAATCCTCTTAGGGTCTCTCAGTGCCAATTGTAATTAGACCATCTAACTTTACAGCAGATCACTGGCACTGGGTCTGGAAAGAAGGGCACAGGACACAGCCAGGGTCAGTTACCACCAGTACCAAGTGACAAATAGGGGTGATCAAGGCAAAAAGGATGACTTTCTCACAGATACTCATGCACCCACTCACAGGCCCACTCAGACACTCAAGCATCAAGTCACAGACCCACTCAGACACACATGAACCCACTCACAGATGCACACAGGCTCTCTTACACCCAATTACACAACCATGCACACACCAATACAGTCACTCACACAGCCACTCACCAACCTGTACAGCCACTCACAAACCCATTTTCAAAGGTTACGGGTTACAATTAGGAAATATTTTTTTTGAACTTCACTGAAAAAAACAAATGTTACAGGGACATTCTAGTCAGAAAATCGAATTTTAAAAAACACTAGAAATTGACTGAAAACACCAAATGTTACAGGGACGTTATAGTTAGGCTAAGATTTCACTCGTACGGTGTGAGAAGTTGGCCTGGCATATGCTGTCCACTATTATCATGGGCACCTTGCACAAGTCCAAATGACCCCTTATTGATGGTAGGTTAAAGACAACCGTATAGAAAGCTATCCTAGTTGTAGCTGTGGAGAGCAGCGTTCAGGCTAAGTCTTGAAGGAATGTAACTGCAAACACAACAATGATGGACAGAATGTGGATCAATGTCACACATTCACCCCAGTCCAAAGATCTGGGCCCAAATCCATTGTTTTTCCACTCCACACCACCCTGGGTTAGACAATGGCGATATGCAAATCAGCGCTGACCCTGTGCCCCATGGGAACAGTCCAGTCCGAACTACAAAAGCCATGTCCTTCCCAGAACGGAAACAAGCATCCGAGGACCGGCCCGGTTTCGAGGTAACACCTCTCATCAGCCCGGCTAGCTTGATTCCAGTGGTGTGGAGTGCCTGGGACTCACGTCTGAGCATCCCCAGTACACTTAGAGGGGTACCTGCAAACACAACAATGATGGACAGAATGTGGATCAATGTCACACATTCACCCCAGTCCAAAGATCTGGGCCCAAATCCATCGTTTTTCCACTCCACACCACCCTGGGTTAGACAATGGCGATATGCAAATCACATGGCTTTTGTAGTTCGGACTGGACTGTTCCCATGGGGCACAGGGTCAGCGCTGATTTGCATATCGCCATTGTCTAACCCAGGGTGGTGTGGAGTGGAAAAACGATGGATTTGGGCCCAGATCTTTGGACTGGGGTGAATGTGTGACATTGATCCACATTCTGTCCATCATTGTTGTGTTTGCAATTACCGCTCTAAGTGTACTGGGGATGCTCAGACGTGAGTCCCAGGCACTCCACACCACTGGAGTCAGGCTGGCCGGGCTGATGAGAGGTGTTACCTCGAAACCGGGCCGGTCCTCGGATGCTTGTTTCCGTTCTGGGAAGGACATGGCTTTTGTAGTTCGGACTGGACTGTTCCCATGGGGCACAGGGTCAGCGCTGATTTGCATATCGCCATTGTCTAACCCAGGGTGGTGTGGAGTGGAAAAACGATGGATTTGGGCCCAGATCTTTGGACTGGGGTGAATGTGTGACATTGATCCACATTCTGTCCATCATTGTTGTGTTTGCAATTACCGCTCTAAGTGTACTGGGGATGCTCAGACGTGAGTCCCAGGCACTCCACACCACTGGAGTCAAGCTGGCCGGGCTGATGAGAGGTGTTACCTCGAAACCGGGCCGGTCCTCGGATGCTTGTTTCCGTTCTGGGAAGGACATGGCTTTTGTAGTTCGGACTGGACTGTTCCCATGGGGCACAGGGTCAGCGCTGATTTGCATATCGCCATTGTCTAACCCAGGGTGGTGTGGAGTGGAAAAACGATGGATTTGGGCCCAGATCTTTGGACTGGGGTGAATGTGTGACATTGATCCACATTCTGTCCATCATTGTTGTGTTTGCAATTACCGCTCTAAGTGTACTGGGGATGCTCAGACGTGAGTCCCAGGCACTCCACACCACTGGAGTCAAGCTGGCCGGGCTGATGAGAGGTGTTACCTCGAAACCGGGCCGGTCCTCGGATGCTTGTTTCCGTTCTGGGAAGGACATGGCTTTTGTAGTTCGGACTGGACTGTTCCCATGGGGCACAGGGTCAGCGCTGATTTGCATATCGCCATTGTCTAACCCAGGGTGGTGTGGAGTGGAAAAACGATGGATTTGGGCCCAGATCTTTGGACTGGGGTGAATGTGTGACATTGATCCACATTCTGTCCATCATTGTTGTGTTTGCAATTACCGCTCTAAGTGTACTGGGGATGCTCAGACGTGAGTCCCAGGCACTCCACACCACTGGAGTCAAGCTGGCCGGGCTGATGAGAGGTGTTACCTCGAAACCGGGCCGGTCCTTGGATGCTTGTTTCCGTTCTGGGAAGGACATGGCTTTTGTAGTTCGGACTGGACTGTTCCCATGGGGCACAGGGTCAGCGCTGATTTGCATATCGCCATTGTCTAACCCAGGGTGGTGTGGAGTGGAAAAACGATGGATTTGGGCCCAGATCTTTGGACTGGGGTGAATGTGTGACATTGATCCACATTCTGTCCATCATTGTTGTGTTTGCAATTACCGCTCTAAGTGTACTGGGGATGCTCAGACATGAGTCCCAGGCACTCCACACCACTGGAGTCAAGCTGGCCGGGCTGATGAGAGGTGTTACCTCGAAACCGGGCCGGTCCTCGGATGCTTGTTTCCGTTCTGGGAAGGACATGGCTTTTGTAGTTCGGACTGGACTGTTCCCATGGGGCACAGGGTCAGCGCTGATTTGCATATCGCCATTGTCTAACCCAGGGTGGTGTGGAGTGGAAAAACGATGGATTTGGGCCCAGATCTTTGGACTGGGGTGAATGTGTGACATTGATCCACATTCTGTCCATCATTGTTGTGTTTGCAATTACCGCTCTAAGTGTACTGGGGATGCTCAGACGTGAGTCCCAGGCACACCACACCACTGGAGTCAAGCTGGCTGGGCTGATGAGAGGTGTTACCTCGAAACCGGGCCGGTCCTCGGATGCTTGTTTCCGTTCTGGGAAGGACATGGCTTTTGTAGTTCGGACTGGACTGTTCCCATGGGGCACAGGGTCAGCGCTGATTTGCATATCGCCATTGTCTAACCCAGGGTGGTGTGGAGTGGAAAAACGATGGATTTGGGCCCAGATCTTTGGACTGGGGTGAATGTGTGACATTGATCCACATTCTGTCCATCATTGTTGTGTTTGCCATTACCGCTCTAAGTGTACTGGGGATGCTCAGACGTGAGTCCCAGGCACTCCACACCACTGGAGTCAAGCTGGCCGGGGGGCTGATGAGAGGTGTTACCTCGAAACCGGGCTGGTCCTCGGATGCTTGTTTCCGTTCTGGGAAGGACATGGCTTTTGTAGTTCGGACTGGACTGTTCCCATGGGGCACAGGGTCAGCGCTGATTTGCATATCGCCATTGTCTAACCCAGGGTGGTGTGGAGTGGAAAAACGATGGATTTGGGCCCAGATCTTTGGACTGGGGTGAATGTGTGACATTGATCCACATTCTGTCCATCATTGTTGTGTTTGCAATTACCGCTCTAAGTGTACTGGGGATGCTCAGACGTGAGTCCCAGGCACTCCACACCACTGGAGTCAGGCTGGCCGGGCTGATGAGAGGTGTTACCTCGAAACCGGGCCGGTCCTCGGATGCTTGTTTCCGTTCTGGGAAGGACATGGCTTTTGTAGTTCGGACTGGACTGTTCCCATGGGGCACAGGGTCAGCGCTGATTTGCATATCGCCATTGTCTAACCCAGGGTGGTGTGGAGTGGAAAAACGATGGATTTGGGCCCAGATCTTTGGACTGGGGTGAATGTGTGACATTGATCCACATTCTGTCCATCATTGTTGTGTTTGCAATTACCGCTCTAAGTGTACTGGGGATGCTCAGACGTGAGTCCCAGGCACTCCACACCACTGGAGTCAAGCTGGCCGGGCTGATGAGAGGTGTTACCTCGAAACCGGGCCGGTCCTCGGATGCTTGTTTCCGTTCTGGGAAGGACATGGCTTTTGTAGTTCGGACTGGACTGTTCCCATGGGGCACAGGGTCAGCGCTGATTTGCATATCGCCATTGTCTAACCCAGGGTGGTGTGGAGTGGAAAAACGATGGATTTGGGCCCAGATCTTTGGACTGGGGTGAATGTGTGACATTGATCCACATTCTGTCCATCATTGTTGTGTTTGCAATTACCGCTCTAAGTGTACTGGGGATGCTCAGACGTGAGTCCCAGGCACTCCACACCACTGGAGTCAAGCTGGCCGGGCTGATGAGAGGTGTTACCTCGAAACCGGTCCGGTCCTCGGATGCTTGTTTCCGTTCTGGGAAGGACATGGCTTTTGTAGTTCGGACTGGACTGTTCCCATGGGGCACAGGGTCAGCGCTGATTTGCATATCGCCATTGTCTAACCCAGGGTGGTGTGGAGTGGAAAAACGATGGATTTGGGCCCAGATCTTTGGACTGGGGTGAATGTGTGACATTGATCCACATTCTGTCCATCATTGTTGTGTTTGCAATTACCGCTCTAAGTGTACTGGGGATGCTCAGACGTGAGTCCCAGGCTCTCCACACCACTGGAGTCAAGCTGGCCGGGCTGATGAGAGGTGTTACCTCGAAACCGGGCTGGTCCTCGGATGCTTGTTTCCGTTCTGGGAAGGACATGGCTTTTGTAGTTCGGACTGGACTGTTCCCATGGGGCACAGGGTCAGCGCTGATTTGCATATCGCCATTGTCTAACCCAGGGTGGTGTGGAGTGGAAAAACGATGGATTTGGGCCCAGATCTTTGGACTGGGGTGAATGTGTGACATTGATCCACATTCTGTCCATCATTGTTGTGTTTGCAATTACCGCTCTAAGTGTACTGGGGATGCTCAGACGTGAGTCCCAGGCACTCCACACCACTGGAGTCAAGCTGGCCGGGCTGATGAGAGGTGTTACCTCGAAACCGGGCCGGTCCTCGGATGCTTGTTTCCGTTCTGGGAAGGACATGGCTTTTGTAGTTCGGACTGGACTGTTCCCATGGGGCACAGGGTCAGCGCTGATTTGCATATCGCCATTGTCTAACCCAGGGTGGTGTGGAGTGGAAAAACAATGGATTTGGGCCCAGATCTTTGGACTGGGGTGAATGTGTGACATTGATCCACATTCTGTCCATCATTGTTGTATTTGCAATTACCGCTCTAAGTGTACTGGGGATACTCAGACGTGAGTCCCAGGCACTCCACACCACTGGAGTCAAGCTGGCCGGGCTGATGAGAGGTGTTACCTCGAAACCGGGCCGGTCCTCGGATGCTTGTTTCCGTTCTGGGAAGGACATGGCTTTTGTAGTTCGGACTGGACTGTTCCCATGGGGCACAGGGTCAGCGCTGATTTGCATATCGCCATTGTCTAACCCAGGGTGGTGTGGAGTGGAAAAACGATGGATTTGGGCCCAGATCTTTGGACTGGGGTGAATGTGTGACATTGATCCACATTCTGTCCATCATTGTTGTGTTTGCAATTGAAGGAATGTAAAGCAGCTTGTTTTACCAGTCTATAATCTCATAAATGATCAAATGAAAGGCGAACCACACCAGGTATATATAAAATATATGTATTTATTCTAAACATACACCTCTAGTCTATTTATGAGGCAAGAGACAAAAGTACAATACAAATACTTTAATCGCACACAGTAAATTAGCACAGTATACGTTTTGCCCTAGGGGCCTCTCAAACCATATACTAAGAAAGTGGCATGAGAACCACGAGGGACATAGAACTTACGCCTAGGGTCTCTAGAACCGCTGGGGTAAACAGGAACCACCCAAGGTAGGGATGCAGGAGACCCACGGGGATGCATTCACTGTCTAAACACAGCCGCAAATCACCATAGAATTCTATGTAGAAAGTCGCGATTAGATTTTTAAAGAATAAGGGCACTTGAGAGTGGAATAGGAAAAAACCCCTTCAGTACTGGACACTTCAAGAGTCAAGACCCACGGGAGCACCGAAGTACTTGTGTTACCTCACCCAGGGAAGCCGGGTGCATAGGTGTCTTTTTGTGTCCTGTTCCGTCGTCGTTTTCTATGCAAAGAAGTGCTGCAGGTGACCAAAAGAAGAGTGTCCAGATGGATCCAAGGGTGGATCAGAGATCTGAAGTACCTGAAAGCAGAGGGGACAGAGTCTGAGTTACTAGCCAATGACCAGGGTGGCAACTAGAAGATGCCAGCCGATGTCGGGTGTTTTCAGGTGATGTAGGTGAAGATTGACTTTTCAGCCACAAGAACCAGGAGGAGTTGATGACAACCAGGAGCTGGATTCGAGCTGTCCCATGTTGGATGTCGAGTCCTGCAGTGTCGGTATGCGGATTGGAACCAACAAGCTTTGGCAACAGCAACCCATGCAGAATGCAAAGATTGGCTTCTGTGCAGACCAGCAAGGTCTGAGGGACTCACCCTTTGGAGGGGAGTCAGGGCACATCTGGAGCAACCAGGAAAACCCAGGAAACAAAGGATATTCCTTCGTGGGGACCCACCAGTCAATGGACCAGGCATCATGAAGGGGCCTCAAGCAGAAATGCAGGAAGCGGGCCTACGGAACACTTGTGGAGTGTAGGCCCACACACTTTGGTGTAAAAGGTGCTCAGGGCTTGGACTACAAGTAGCCCAATGCACAACTTTGGGAAAGCTTGGGAATTTGAGTCACTAGCAAATGTGCTGGATTTCCATGAGTTCCGGTCCCACGTCTCTTGTGATGGCTACAGGTCTCAGCTTTGCTGGGGACTCGTGAAGGGCTTGGCGATGTCTGGAAGTCCATGTTCTGTGTTGCAGACTCTTTGGGATCCGGCGGGAGCTGCAAAAATGCAGACCGGCAAGATGCTTCTTGGGTGCCTGTTTGAACAGGGAAGTTACCCCTTGACCCCAAGAGAGATTTCTTCAGTCTTCTAGTCAAAATAAAATGTCCAAGGTCCAAGATATATGTTGCAGAGTTTCGTCCAGGATAATCTAAAGTCCTAGGGACTGGGTTCCTATACTTATACTAAGTTTAGGGGTTGGACTAACTCTAAGATCCCACCTATGGAAGGACCTGGAGAGGGGTGGTTACACCCCTTCCACTTTGTCCAGTTTCACGCCAGAGCTGGGGCTGAGTGCCCCAGAAACCGTTTTGAACTGGGAAATGCACAGGGACACCTTGTGTGCCCCAGGCACTGTCTGAAAGCATTCACTGAATGCACCCACCCTGTCCCAATACACTAAAGCCTGTCTTGGGAAGTGTTTACACCTCCCTGTGACAGGAAACCTATTGTCCAGGCCTCCCCTGCCGGAGTTTCGTCCAGCAGCAGGAGGTCAGACTCGTGTCTGTGGCAGCAGCATCCATTTTGTGATGCTGGGGCTCTGTTTAACTTTTACGGGGTAGATCAGTGTGTATTTGTCTTCTCCCTCTAGAAGGGTATAATGCTACCACTGCCAGAACTGGTAGGGGGGTAGTATTCCAAAGTGTTTGACACCAAACACAACATGTTTTGATGCAGCCATTCCAAAGTTGGCATTAACCACGAGGTTATAATGCACTTATGAGTATATGGTATGGCTGTATCACAGAACAGCTATAAGGAAGGGATTCCGAAAGCTGCAGAGGGGCTCAGGTCATGCTAGGGCACCCTCTCACACAAAACCAAGCACTCTGCCTCCAGGATTGTCAAGGCCTGCCATAGGAGTGACTTATAGGTTTATATGTGTCTGTTTTAAAAGATAGATATAGGATTACTATATCTAAGTAAGAGGTGCAAGCACCACATTACCCAAGCTGCAGTAGCAGACCTGTGGTGTCATTTTGGAAGGCTTCCCAGGGGCGGCATAATACATGCTTCTGCCCCTGGTAGGCCTCTGGGTTACCGATGCCCTTGGTCCCTAAGGCACCATATATTAGGGACAGTTTAGAGAGAAAGCAGCTATGCTGGGGTCCTGGTTAGCAGGGCCCCAGCCAAACTAAAGTCGATAAATCAGTGAAATACAGCAAAAAGTGGGGGTAACCATAGTAAGCAGATCCTACTCTCCTACATACGAAATCAGTGAAATTCAGCAATTATAGTTATTTATTTATTTTTAAAGTTTTATATAGCACGAACATGACCCTAGAGGGTATCAGAACGCTTTACATGAAGAGGAGATAGGAGATGGGTGTGCAATCAAGAGCTAGACAAATATAATAACGAGAAACAGACATTGAGGATTAGCAAATTGATAAACTTGACCTCCATAGGAAGTCATCAATGTAGCAGTCAAAATCAGTAGATGAATAACAGAGAGGTATAAAATCAATAAATAAACCATGTGATTTTAGGGCAAAAGCGTGTTCATTAGAAATGTGTTCACTTCTTTTATAAAAGGAGCTGTAGACAAAATGAGACGGACATCTGGAGGCAGAAAGTTCCATATCTTCGGGGCGACATCCGAGATGGCTCTCTAGTACGTTTTCTTTTCATGGAAAATCTATGGTTACAGTATCAGAGAGTTAGCATGATCTGCATCCCCTGATAGTTCTAGCTTTTGTGCCAAATACCTGGAGGTATTGAAAAGTAGAGCTTTATGAGTCATTTACGCAATCTTTAGTTGTACTTTTGCCTCAAACAGGAGCCAGTTCAGGGATTTTAGATCTGGCGAGATGTGATTATTTCGCTTTGTTCTGGTGACAAGCCCGGCAACAGTGTTAAGAGAGTCCCTTAGAGGAGTAAGCGTGTATCTAGGCAGGCCGCATTGCATGGCACTTCCATAATCCAACTGAGGCAACATAAGAGCTTGGACCGCAAATTTAAGTTTGCCTTGTGGTAGGAAAAGTTTTAGTTTCCTCAAAATGCTCATCTGATAATTTGCTTCTTGGTGACAGTACTCATACACTTTGCACAGCTTCAAGCAGATTACAATTGACCCAGGACTTTTTGGCATATAACAAACTGGTGGCTGAAAGGCAGAGACTCTGGCAGATGACTGACACAGAACCAGAGGTGCATCCATTGGTATGCATGCTCCACACCATTGACAGCAGCTACAGGCTTATTAAATGGTTGACTAGGCCCTTAGCCTACACACCGCACATCTCCCTGCACTCCAGTAGACCGCAATGGGAACAGGACTAAG
The DNA here is from genome assembly GCF_964261635.1 of Lissotriton helveticus. NCBI lineage: Eukaryota > Metazoa > Chordata > Amphibia > Caudata > Salamandridae > Lissotriton > Lissotriton helveticus. Next base: position 52,975,069 of record NC_136058.1, read on the forward strand.
GACATGACCTAACTCAAAATAAGTGAGAGAAGGGATTAGCATACCCTTATAAATTGTTCCATAACTTTAAGTTTCAATATAACCAGCATGCCATTCTCCACAGAGCCTGCTTCACGTTTGTGTTTCTGAATAAGTCATTCAGCTCCACCTCATGATACCCTAGATACAGAGCACAGGATGCTGACATGGTCCATGTGTTCTGGAGCTGCCCGGTTGCAGCAGCAATATGGTGGGAGGTAACTAATGAGCTGGTTAACATTATGGGCTGCAGGGAGCTGTACACCAAGGACTGCAGTCTCTTTGGACCATTTAGGCAAAAGAAGTCGGGGTGCTACCAGCCACATCTTAGATTTGGTGTAGCTCATAATGCGTAGATGCATTGCTATACACTGGAAAGCCAGCACACAACCAGGTCTATAGTATTGGTCCCTGTGTATAAAAAGGGAAAAAAGGAGAATCCGGCCTGTTATAGGCCGATTTCCTTAATTGACTCCACGGCTAAGGTATTGGGAGGGTAATTTTAGCACGCCTTGAAACCTAAGCAGACTCCAAAGGTTTGATGTCCCCCACACAATATGGGTTTCGAAGAGGAATGGGGACAAGCGGACAGTGCCTTAATTTGGCACTGATTATGGGCAAGTACATGAAGGAAAGGAAGGGATCTATCCACCTTGCCTTCACAGACTTGTCCATCGCGTTTGACACCGTTATTAGGAGCAAATTGTGGGGTATGATGGGAGATATGGGTTTTGAGGAACCTTTGATTACCCTATTGCGTAGGTTGCACACAGGCACCTCAGTAGCTATATGATTTGGACCCAAGGGAGAAAGGACAGGCCCCATTACCTCTACAGCGGGAGTCCGTCAAGGGTGCATATTGGCGCCATTCCTCTTCCTTTTGTACACAAATAGCCTAGAATCAGCCTTGAAAGAGCAGGAGCTAGACTTCCCTAGAATAGGGGAAAAGCCCATACCATTGTTGTCATATGCAGACAACACGGTTTTAATGGGTTTAACCCCTTCGGGGCTAATGACGAGCTGGGCTTGTCATCGCGCTTACCTGTGGTGCGCTGATGACAAGGCCAGCTCGTCATCAGCCCCACCCTCGGGGGAAGCGCTGGAGCTCCCCCCGAGGCTCTCAGATCTTAGTTTTTTTAAAGGGGGCCGCCCCCGCCCCCCCCCCCCATGGTAATCCCTGATGACGTCAGCGCGCACAGCGCGCGCTGACATCATCAGGGATTCCCAGCGCTCGGGAAGCCATTTGCTTCCTGCGCGCTTCAGCAGAAGGTAGGTTTTCTGGACTCCGGCGGGGGTTTGGGGCAGCAAAGAGGCATTAGGGGAGAGAAAAGAGATTTTCCTTTCCCCTGATGTCTCTTTGCAGGGCATTTCTGCCTCACGATCGCGCACAGCATCGCGATCGTGCGGCGGAAATGCCCCCACTAGACACCAGGGATGTAATTTTAGTTTTTAGGAAGCGACCCCTTGGGCAAGGGTCGCTTCCAGGCGGGGTCTGAGTATGTTTTCGTTTTTCTGCCCCCCCTGGGGGGAAATCGGCCCGTTTTTTCGGCCGTTTTGCCCCCAGGGGGGGCAGAAATTCCCCACTAGCACCAGGGATATTTATTATAGCCAAGATGGCGGCTATAGCTTTTGTTTACGTTTTTCTGCCCCCCCTGGGGGCAAATCGGCCCGTTTTTTTTTTGCCGTTTTGCCCCAAGGGGGGACAGAAAATGCCCACTAGACACCAGGGATGTAATTTTAGTTTTTAGGAAGCGACCCCTTGGGCAAGGGTCGCTTCCAGGCGGGGTCTGAGTATGTTTTCGTTTTTCTGCCCCCCCTGGGGGGAAATCGCCCGTTTTTCGGCCGTTTTGCCCCCAGGGGGGGCAGAAATTACCCACTAGCACCAGGGATTTTTGTTGGGGCAATGTGTTTGTTTTGGGAAGCGACCCCTTGGGTAAGGGTCGCTTCCAGGTGGACATGATTGTGTTTTTGTTTTTCTGTCCACCCTGGGGGCAAATCGGCCCGTTTTTTTTTGCCGTTTTGCCCCCAGGGGGGGCGGAAAATGCCCACTAACACCAAGGAATATTTAGTTTTTAGGAAGCGACCCCTTGGGCATGTTTGCTGGTGGTGTGTGTGGGGAGTGGTACTTGGCTGGATGGTGTGCGTGGAGCGGTGCTTGGCTGGCGGTGTGTGAGGAGTGGTACTTGGCTGTCGGTGTGGTGCAAGGAGGAGGGGGAGAAGGGTGCAAGGGGAAGGGCCAGAAGGGTGCAAGGGGGAGGGTGAGAAGGGTGCAGGGCCAGAAGGGTGCAAGGGAGAGGGCCATAAGGGTCAAGGGGGAGGGCTATAAGGGTGCAAGGCAGAGGGCCAGCAGGGTGCAAGGCGGAGGGCCAGTAGGGTGCAAGGGAGAGTGTCAGAAGGGTGCAAGGGGGAGGGCCAGATGGGTGCAAGGCAGAGGGCCAGAAGGGTGCAAGGCAGAGGGCTAGAAGGGTGCAAGGCAGAGTGTGAAAAGGGTGCAAGGCAAAGGGGAGGAGGGTGCAAGGCAGTGGGGAGAAGGGTGCAAGGCAGAGTGCGAGAAGTGTGCAAGGCAGGGGGGAGGAGGGTGCAAGGGGGAAGGCGAGAAGGGTACAAGGGGGAGGGCCAGAAGGGTGCAAGGAGGAGGGCGAGAAGGGTGCAAGGGGAGGGGAGGAGGGTGCAAGGGGGAGGGCCAGAAGGGTGCAGGGGGGAGGGGAGGAGGGTGCAAGAGGGAGGGCAAGAAGGGTGCAAGGGGGAGGGGAGGAGGGTACAAGGGGGAGGGGAGGAGGGTGCAAGGGGGATGGCCAGAAGGGTGCAAGGGGGAGAGCCAGAAAGGTGCAAGGGGAAGGGCCAGAAGGGTGCAATGGGGAGGGCCAGGAGGGTGCAAGGGAGAGGGTCAGAAGGGTGCAAGGGGGAGGGCTAGAAGGATCTAAGGCAGAGGGCCAGAAGGGTGCAAGGGGGAGGGCCAGTAAGGTGCAAGGGGGAGGGCCAGAAGGGTGCAGGGGGGAGGGCCAGAAGGGTGCAAGGCAGAGGGCCAGAAGGGTGCAAGGCAGAGTGCGAGAAGGGTGCAAGGCAGAGGGGAGGAGGGTGCAAGGAAGTGGGGAAAAGGGTGCAAGGCAGAGTGCGAGAAGTGTAAAAGGCAGAGGGGAGGAGGGTGCAAGGGGGAGGGCGAGAAGGGTGCAAGGGGGAGGGCCATAAGGGTGCAAGGAGGAGGGCGAGAAGGGTGCAAGGGGAGGAGAGGAGGGTGCAAGGGGGAGGACGAGAAGGGTGCGAGGGGGAGGGCCAGAAGGGTGCAAGGAGGAGGGCGAGAAGGGTGCAAGGGGGAGGGGAGGAGGGTGCAAGGGGGAGGGGAGGAGGGTGCAAGGGGAGGGTGAGAAAGGTGCAAAGGGGAGGGCCAGAAGGATGCAAGGGGGAGGGCCAGAAGGGTGCAAGGGAGAGGGCCAGAAGGGTGCAAGGGGGAGGGGAGGAGGGTGCAAGGGGGATGGTGATGAAGCTAAAAATTCGGCCACCCCTATTAACATTTCTGTGGACGCCCATGCCCAATTGCACTCATCCCTTATGGCCCAGGTACACACCCATGCGCCATGCTCAATGCACAAAGAGTGGGAATGTACTGACAAGATAGCTGACACTGGGCCCTGGTGTAGGCAGCACAAGGCCCTCCTGTGACCAGTGTAAACACAAACACCAGGACAACAAGTTCAGATATCTTGGCCAGGAACTCACAATCACTGTCATGGCAGCATGCTCCATGGCGGGACAGCCACACCACGAGGGAGGCCCAGTTCCAAATCAGACTCCAACTACCAGCACGGCCTGTCACATACACCCCTTACATAAACATAGCCTCCTGGGACAGGTAATGGAGTGCCCCACTGTCACAATCATCATGTAACACAACGAAAACAATACAGATCTGCTGAAGCATCCAAGCAAAAAATGCACGGTGCAGATTCACAAGTACCTTGCGCTTCTTTCATGACACCGTTGCTTCACCTTTGTGACGCAGCGGACGCACAAAAGTTGCGCCATGGTGCTGGGTATATACAAGGTGTCGCATCTGGGAGATGTGCCATGTTCTAAAGCCCTGCGCCAGAAGTAGGTGTTCTGGTGCGGGGGGAGCGGTGGGTGGCCGTCATGGCGCAGCAACACCTCCCAAAAGTGGCTGAGTGGAATCTTAAAGATTTCACTCAGTCACTTTTATGAACAAGCTGCCTCAAAACCCTGTGCATGCTTGAAGCAGGCGTAAGGATTGACGCAGCATTGTGCACATAGGGCCCCACAGAGCATTCGTGGTGCTGCGTTGCACCGGCGACTCAGCAATGTGCCCCTCCTACGGCACAGATGCATGACGCAGCTGTGCCATTTTCCCACCATGGTGATCCGCATTGTAAATGTGTTGCATCCATCCTGGCATAGCTGTGATGCACAATGATTAGCGAACCCCTGCTGATATGCATGGCTGTGCCAGTCATTGTAAATAGTCCCTTACATGTCAATGACTCCTGAGCACAGATCAATGTGACCCCACAACATACCCATCCACAAGTGAAGATTGACAACAATCCAAAGCATAGACAACTACCAGGTGGAACAGTGGCAACGACAATGTACATGAAAAATGGATGTTGCATTAAATGGCATTAACATTGTCTGTCTCTCACACCCACAGGGCAACGTGCGGAATCTCCCCCCAACAATGGGGGAGATGAATCACAGTCCCAGGCTACGCAGGACCCTGTTCCCACCAACAGCGCCGTCTCTCACCACTCCACGGATGACACCGACCAACCTGGCACCTCTGGTGCCCAAACCCGTGCAGCAGCTGGATCAGGTACATCTGCGCCAACCACCACACCCATTCCTGCCAAATCCGAGAAGACATCTCGGAGCCCTGCCCACACTCAATAACTGAGCCAGTCTGACAATGAGGGACAAGGTTCGCCGGGCACCCAGGAGGTGGCAGACAACACCACCACTGCCTTCCCTCAGGGATCCCGTCGACCCGATGTGCCCACAATGGCAGGCCAGGCTTGTGTGGGCAGTGGTGGTTTGAGTGGCACCAGGCGGAGGCGAGAACCTGACCAGCCAGCTGCAGGGCCCGGTATGTCTGAACTGCGCAACATCATGGAGGCATACCGGCGGGACATCAGGGAGTTCAGCCAGGTAGTGGGGGCCCTCACAGAGATCAAAAACCTGCCGGCCGAGCAACATGCCAGTCAACAACAACATCAAGGACGGATGGAGGCAAGACTGGCTGAGCTCCTGGCCGTGCAAAAGAACATAAGCCATTCACTTCGTCGGATTGCTGACAACATGGAGCACCCTCCCTGTGTCACCAGGCAAGAAACATCTAGGTGAAGACCGCCAACAGGCACATGGAGGGAGGAGGAGGAGGAATCGTCCGACGGAGAGTCCCATGCATCGTCAATGCCTGCATATGAGGGTCCCCAAGGAAGGTGGGTCATCCACAGAGAAGACAGTGAGAGGCAGTGGGCCATGCCCATCTCCCAGGTCACCTGGTCTGGCATCTTGCCTTTGTGTGTAACATCATCAGCTCATTGACTGTCCTACTCTCCCACATGGACTTGCTGGTTGCAGTCTGAACAATGATGCCAAGCACTGTGGTCTGAACTCTGTTGACTCAAACTGCAAGACATCACATCTCCCTCTGTGAACTTTGGATTACCAGCATTTTTGACAGCACCTAGCACTTACACACGTATCCCGCACAAGACAGATAAATAAACAAAACTAACACCAGCGAAATTGATGTTGCAGTCATTTTCAATTAGTCATCAACATACGTGTGGGGATATGTCAAAGTATGCCAGAGTGTGGAACAAACTCAAGACATCCATACACTGGGATCTTAGTCCGGTCGAGGAAAGACATAGTTCGGGCTGGACTGTTTCCATGAGGCACAGGGTCAGACTAATTTGCATATGGCCATGTCTGAACTGGGGTGTCAGAGTGGGCTAAAGAACGGTGATGGATTAAACCCAGATCTGTTGACTGGGTGTGAGGGTTTGATTGGTTCAGATGCTCCGTCCATCACCACCCCTTTTTGTACCACTTTGTTTGCCATAAGTTGGCAGGGTATGCTCAGACGTGAGTCCCTTGCTCACTATGCCACTGGATTCAAGCAAACAGGGCTGAAGACGGCTGAAATGCCAGAAACCGGTCCTTGGAAGCTTGTTTCCGGTCCAGGGAAGGCATGGCTTGGCAGTTCGGGCTGGACTGTTCCCATGAGGCACAGGGTCAGACTGTTTGCATATGGCCATGTCTGAACTGGGGTGGCAGAGTGGACTAAAGAACGGTGATGGATTAAACCCAGATCTGTTGACTGGGTGTGAGGGTTTGATTGGTTCAGATGCTCCGTCCATCACCACCCCCTTTTGTACCACTTTGTTTGCCATAAGTTGGCAGGGTATGCTCAGACGTGAGTCCCCTGATCACTTTGCCACTGGATGCAAGCAAGCTAGGCTGAAGACGGCTGAAATGCCAGAAACCGGTCCTCGGAAGCTTGTTTCCGATCCAGGGAAGGCATGGCTTGGCAGTTCGAGCTGGACTGTTCCCATGAGGCACAGGGTCAGACTGATTTGCATATGGCCATGTCTGAACTGGGGTGGCAGAGTGAACTAAAGAACGGTGATGGATTAAACCCAGATCTGTTGACTGGGTGTGAGGGTTTGATTGGTTCAGATGCTCCGTCCATCACCACCCCCTTTTGTACCACTTTGTTTGCCATAAGTTGGCAGGGTATGCTCAGACGTGAGTCCCCTGCTCACTTTGCCACTGGATTCAAGCAAGCCGGGCTGAAGACGGCTGAAATGCCAGAAACCGGTCCTTGGAAGCTTGTTTCCGGTCCAGGGAAGGCATGGCTTGGCAGTTCGGGCTGGACTGTTCCCATGAGGCACAGGGTCAGACTGATTTGCATATGGCCATGTCTGAACTGGGGTGGCAGAGTGGACTAAAGAACGGTGATGGATTAAACCCAGATCTGTTGACTGGGTGTGAGGGTTTGATTGGTTCAGATGCTCCATCCATCACCACCCCCTTTTGTACCACTTTGTTTGCCATAAGTTGGCAGGGTATGCTCAGACGTGAGTCCCATGATCACTTTGCCACTGCATTCAAGCAAGCTAGGCTGAAGACGGCTGAAATGCCAGAAACTGGTCCTCGGAAGCTTGTTTCCGGTCCAGGGAAGGCATGGCTTGGCAGTTCGAGCTGGACTGTTCCCATGAGGCACAGGGTCAGACTGATTTGCATATGGCCATGTCTGAACTGGGGTGGCAGAGTGAACTAAAGAACGGTGATGGATTAAACCCAGATCTGTTGACTGGGTGTGAGGGTTTGATTGGTTCAGATGCTCCGTCCATCACCACCCCCTTTTGTACCACTTTGTTTGCCATAAGTTGGCAGGGTATGCTCAGACGTGAGTCCCCTGCTCACTTTGCCACTGGATTCAAGCAAGCCGTGCTGAAGACGGCTGAAATGCCAGAAACTGGTCCTCGGAAGCTTGTTTCCGGTCCAGGGAAGGCATGGCTTGGCAGTTCGAGCTGGACTGTTCCCATGAGGCACAGGGTCAGACTGATTTGCATATGGCCATGTCTGAACTGGGGTGGCAGAGTGAACTAAAGAACGGTGATGGATTAAACCCAGATCTGTTGACTGGGTGTGAGGGTTTGATTGGTTCAGATGCTCCGTCCATCACCACCCCCTTTTGTACCACTTTGTTTGCCATAAGTTGGCAGGGTATGCTCAGACGTGAGTCCCCTGCTCACTTTGCCACTGGATTCAAGCAAGCCGTGCTGAAGACGGCTGAAATGCCAGAAACCGGTCCTCGGAAGCTTGTTTCCGGTCCAGGGAAGGCATGGCTTGGCAGTTCGGGCTGGACTGATCCCATGAGGCACAGGGTCAGACTGATTTGCATATGGCCATGTCTGAACTGGGGTGGCAGAGTGGACTAAAGAACGGTGATGGATTAAACCCAGATCTGTTGACTGGGTGTGAGGGTTTGATTGGTTCAGATGCTCCATCCATCACCACCCCATTTTGTTCCACTTTGTTTGTCATAAGTTGGCAGGGTATGCTCAGACGTGAGTCCCTTGCTCACTTTGCCACTGGATTCAAGCAAGCCGGGCTGAAGACGACTGAAAATCCAGAAACCGGTCCTCGGAAGCTTGTTTCCAGTCCAGGGAAGGAATGGCTTGGCAGTTTGGGCTGGACTGTTCCCATGAGGCACAGGGTCAGACTGATTTGCATATGGCCATGTCTGAACTGGGGTGGCAGAGTGGGCTAAAGAACGGTGATGGATTAAACCCAGATCTGTTGACTGGGTGTGAGGGTTTGATTGGTTCAGATGCTCCGTCCATCACCACCCCATTTTGTTCCACTTTGTTTGTCATAAGTTGGCAGGGTATGCTCAGACGTGAGTCCCTTGCTCACTTTGCCACTGGATTCAAGCAAGCCGGGCTGAAGACGGCTGAAATGCCAGAAACCGGTCCTCGGAAGCTTGTTTCCGGCCCAGGGAAGTCATGGCTTGGCATTTCGGGCTGGACTGTTCCCATGAGGCACAGGGTCAGACTGATTTGCATATGGCCATGTCTGAACTGTTGTGGCAGAGTGGGCTAAAGAACGGCGATGGATTAAACCCAGATCTGTTGACTGGGTGTGAGGGCTTGATTGGTTCAGATGCTCCGTCCATCACCACCCCCTTTTGTACAACTTTGTTTGCTATAAGTTGGCAGGGTATGCTCAGACCTGAGTCCCTTGCTCACTTTGCCACTGGATTCAAGCAAGCCGGGCTGAAGACGGCTCAAATGCCAGAAACCGGTCCTCGGAAGCTTGTTTCCGGTCCAGGGAAGGCATGGCTTGGCAGTTCGGGCTGGACTGTTCCCATGAGGCACAGGGTCAGACTGATTTGCATATGGCCATCTCTGAACTGGGGTGGCAGAGTGGGCTAAAGAACGGTGATGGATTAAACCCAGATCTGTTGACTGGGTGTGAGGGTTTGATTGGTTCAGATTCTCCGTCCATCACCACCCCCTTTTGTACCACTTTGTTTGCCATAAGTTGGCAGGGTATGCTCAGATGTTAGTCCCTTGCTCACTTTGCCACTGGAATCAAGCAAGCCGGGCTGAAGACGGCTAAAATGACAGAAACCGGTCCTCGGAAGCTTGTTTCCGGTCCAGGGAAGGCATGGCTTGGCAGTTCGGGCTTGTCTGTTCCCATGAGGCACAGGGTCAGACTGATTTGCATATGGCCATGTCTGAACTGGGGTGGCAGAGTGGGCTAAAGAACGGTGATGGATTAAACCCAGATCTGTTGACTGGGTGTGAGGGTTTGATTGGTTCAGATGCTCCGTCCATCACCACCCCCTTTTGCACCACGAGGACATGCATAGGTCACAATGTATCATCAAATACATACATGGAGCACAATACTCACCCGTGATGGTTTCAATCTGCTGAGGGGGGGCTTGCCATACTGCTCAGACAGACTGTTTTGGAAGAGTTTTTATGAAGGTGTAGAAGTCATGGGTCATGTGGAGGTGCCCAAGGAGGGAGTACCAGGTCTGTTTTGTGATACAGGAGAACTATCCCCCGCATGCAGTTCTATGGTGGATGTGATGAATGGTTCCCATGGCAAGGTTGGCACGACGGAGTTTGGGCAATGGGGTGTTGGATGGGAGACGTCCATGTTCGTCTTTGGGGCTGGGGTTGTAGAGTGCCTCTAGAGTGTGGGTGAGGAGTATGAAGGTGATCCTGCAGTTGACAGTGAGCCTATTGTAGATATCTCAGGTGGACGGTCATGTGGCTGTGACAGGGGATATTGAGAATGAGGTGTGCGGATGCACCCTGGATATGCACAAGTCCTTCTGGAGTCTGCCTGTTGTTCCTGTGTAGAGGCGTTGCCGTAGTTGAGCCGGCTGGTGTCGTGGACCTGGGTGACTGTCTGTCTTGCCTAGGAGTGGATCTATCTGAAGATCATTTGCAGCATGCGGAGGGACTTGCAGCATAAGGTAGAGATGGTGTTGAGTTGCATGGTTCTTGTGAGTGAGGAGCATACGATGAGCACCTGCTTGCATGTGTGGCCACTGTGTGCTTGTGCGCTGCCCAGGCCGGTGTGACACAAGGAGTTGTCCCAGCCATAAGGGGACATTCCTCAGTTGATGAGCTCCGTCTTGTCCAAGTCCAGCCTTATGTGTCTGATGTTCCTCCATTTGTCAACGCACCTCATGCCTTCTTGAAGGTTGGATCTGGCAGTGGCTGGGTCTTTGGTGAGGATGAGGAGCAGCTGGGTGTAAATGGCATAGGACATGATGATGAGGTTGGGTGCGCATGTGATGGTGGAGAGTGGGGTCAAGCAGACATTGTAGATTGTCATGCTGAGAGATGAGCCCTGGGGCATGGGCCCGATGACCCCAGTGTACTACGTGCCGAAGGGGGGAGGCGGACTCCCTGGGTCTTGCTGGTGAGGTACTTGGCGATTTCATCCTGGGCCTTCATCTGGATCCCAGTGTTGGAGATGTGTGATCTGACAGTGTGGTAGCACATGGTGTAGAATGCCATTGAGAGGTCGGTGGGGTGAGAGTGGTGGTCTCACCATTGTTGAGCAGGGTCCAAGATGTTGTTGGTGGTGGCAATGAGGGCTGTTGCAGTGGGGTGATTACTGTGCAAGATGGACCTGGGGCGGGTTGCCTGGAGATGATTGCTTGGAGGGAGCTGGTCAGTTGCTTGTTGACTGTCTTCTTGATGACATTTGCCGGGTAGGGAAGCAGGGTGATGTTCCAGGAGATCATGCGGTACTGCCGTCTGTTGTTAAAGAAGTGCCTGGGTCTCTGCATGCCTCCAGCTCACATGGAAAGTGGCTTACTTAAAGGAGACATTCATGACGTGCTGGAGCTGGGCTTCAAGGATGGTGTATGCTGTGATTGAGATGTTGTGTGGGAAGGGTCCTGATAGAGAGCCGGAGTAGGTGTTGTACATGAGCCGGGTGGTGTCTTTGCTGCTGACAGGAGTCCTGGACCTGAGGGGGGTATGTCCTGTGGATAATAGCGCTGTCTGCCTCTGTGTGGCGAGGCTGTCGTGAACGTCCACGAGCTGGGAAAGGTGGAAAGTTGCAAGGGATCCCCTTGGCCTTGCAAGGGTGGGATGTATTTGGATGGAGAGCTGGGGTTAGACAGTTCACTCACAATGCCAAAGAGATCATTCATTTTGTGTGTGTTGGTGCCTAGGCCATACCTGAAGGTTGACCTCTTGTCCGTGCTGATGATATGGTGATGTCTGTGTGTTGCAGATTTCAGGGCTGAAAGGTAACTGATGGTTGTTTGTTTTGCAAGTTTTGCACAAGAATCCGGCTAGACCTGTATGAGTCCAGTAGGTCTGCCTTCTCCTTGCTGGCTTAACTGTTGTTGTGTTTCACAGGAAAGTCCACCAATGGGGCAAGAGGGTTGGATCTGTCGCTGATCCATTGTGTGCGTTCGCAGGGTGTGGCGGTGTCGTTGGTTGGAGTGTCCTGTGTGAGGGTGTCACACAGCTCGTTTGTGTTGACTTGGGTCAAGCATCTTTGGTGGATCTGTAGCGAAGTGTGGTGTAGTGTGTTGCTTGTCGGACAACTGGATGCAAATGTTGATGTACCAATGAAGGATGGTGGTGTGGTTGTCCTCCAGCCAGAAGTTGCTGTCCCCCTGCCACATGTAATCTGTGTAGGTGAGGGCCTGCGTGCTGATGTAGTTGTTGATGGATTTGCAGAATTGTGGATGTAGACCTGGAGATATGTAGATGAGTGTTAGTCTGAGGCTTGTCAGGGGGTTGGTGTGAAACCTGAAGTGCAGGTGCTTGACTATGCTGAGTGTGTCCTTGGTGTTGTTTGTGACTCTGAGGGTAGACTTGTGAATGAATTGCAATTCATCCTCCTGGATTGTTGGTGCGGTCCCTGCGGGTGATCTTGTATCCGTCTGTGATGGCAATGTGGAAGTTGTGTGCTGAGGATGTGTTCAACCAGGTTACTGTAATGAAGGCGATGTGTGGGGCTGTTGTGTTGATGAGGTAACAGAGTCCAATGGCGTGCTGGTGGATGGAGCGGGTGTGCAGTAGGAGGCACATGGCCTGGTGATATGGACATGGTCTGTTAGGCGGGCCAGTGCGGTGTTGGCAGTAGGAGTTGCACACATAGCATGCAAAGCTGACGTGTTTGCGCTTAGGGGCTGCCTGATGGTTGATTGTCTGGTGTAAATTGTTTGGAGGGTGGATGGAGCATGAGTCTGTTGTGTTACGTGGGTCACGCAAGGACCAGAGGGTCTTGCACTGTGCATGTTGCAGGCACTGAGGGTCCTGCCTTTGGTACGGAGGTGGCGCAACAGTGGCTGCTGCATGCATTCAGAATGGGTGGAGGGAGGGAGGAGTATCTGAGAGGAATGTGTGTTGCAGAAACAGGGCACTCGGTCGGGCGGTGCCGAAAGGGGGAAGCAGCATCAGGAAAGAGTGAACACCTGATGGCAGAAAGGGCGAGACACCAGGCAAAATGTAGCACACAAAGACAAGGAGGTTTTAAAGGCACAATGTAACAGTTGTATGGAAAGGAAGGAGTGTCTGGTTACTCATGGGTCACTGAAAGAAAATGGATGAACAATCACCAAAAATTACGGGCACAGGATCAGGCCCCAAATACCAAGCTGCGCACAGGACACACAGCGTCAGCAGGTGTTGCCTGCCCATTGTGGGTAGCAACCTGCACTAATACAAACACAACCATGTACGTCATGCACAATAGGGATAATTAGCCATGATAAACTGCATGCATGTTGCCACAGTACACTTACTCCCATATGCACAATCTTTGTTAATTATGTCATAGATGACGCATGCAAAGTGGCAAGAGATCTGAGTTGACAGTGATGAGGCACATTGTACTGTGGTGAACACATTTTCTACATAAACGGATCAAGTATGTGTTGAGGTCATGCTGTTTTAGCCAATGTCCATGGCCAGTGCCATTGCTCTGAAGAAATTATTGCCTGTACTGTTGGTCAAACAATCTGCACAGGACTGCCTGGGACTGTCAGGTCCTTGAATCCTCAGAAACGTGCGATGCTCAAAGTGGTCCATCTCCCGATAGCCCCTTGGTCTGAGTAGAAATGACAGACTCAAACGGGTGATCAGGCGAGGGAAGGAAAGGAAGGGAACAGCAGGGAGGGAGATCTGAAACAAAGGTAAACAAGCATAAGGATTCAACACTTCTTGTCACAGAGTCCAGAATACCTCAGGACCTATACTGTAACAGTTACACCTGTAAAGGAAAACAACAGCCACTGTATCCTAGTTGGGATCACAGTAATGAAAGTGATACTAGTTCTGAGGATCGAACAAGGACATTACTACACACTCACAAAGAAGGCTGTTCCAGACGTTTACATGTATTTATGCAGCAGTTATCAACATACCCAAAACAGTCTTAACTGCCACCTAACTGGGAAATTTGAGCTTACTCCTGGAGGAGCACTACAAGCCCCTGCTGTGAAAATAGAAATGAACAATCCACATGGATTCATAGCACATGGAAAGGTGATGAAACACCATAACACACCAAAGATTATGTTGTATGAGTTGCTAAAGAACTGGCCAATATTATGATCCTATTCCAAGGATTGTAAAACTAGCACAGGGTTCACAGGAAGACACATTAAAGGTAGCAGAGTATTGGAGCTATATGAAGGGGGTATAACGCTCTGCAGGCTGCTTCAATGCAATTAGAGCCATGCGGTAATCCAGAAATTCACAGTGTATGAATAAGGCTCAAATATATAGAAATTCAAATGCACTGCAGTGCAACCCACACAAAGCCTACAATCTGTAGTTACCCCTGGGAATCAGTGAGGGTCAAGACGGGAAAGTACACATCCCCCGCAAGAGCCTTAAGAAGCTCATCCAACGAGGGAGGTAATTAGGTGAACACAAGGAAGCCCCGCAAGAGCCAGCCATTGCCTCGTGCAATTGTGCTTTGAAATGCCAAACAGAACAAACTGTTGGGCCGGAACTCAACAGAGAGTAATGAGGAGCGATGGCACAAAACCACCCCTACCGTTACCAGGATATGCAGCACGCCACAAGAGTATCCTGGGATTAACGGCACCCGACTGGTGCCACGTAAGCATTTACATTTGCTACAGCCCAACGTAGTGACGTCATCAGCGCAACATTCTTGGCATCATGTGAATTGAAAGTCAAAATCAACTTACCGAGAAGGCTTGCAAAGCAGTGCTCTCCACCTGCCCTGAGGAAGCGATGTGACAGTGACATGACATACAGGCACAAAGGGCAATGCATCCATACGTACAGACTCACAGGACAGTTGACGGAAAATGTGGGAAATACGCTGGCCCACACCTTCACAACATGGTTGTTGGAAATCCTAATATACTGGCACACAAGATTAAGTGGATGAGCCAAACACATCCTGCTGCACACAGCGAGGCTGCAATTCCCCATAGAGCCTGTGGGTGTGATGTCCCACACAATGTCAAGCCATGATATCCGCAATGTGTCAGGGGCAAGGTTTAGACACATTGATGCCTTCACCAGAGTCCACACTCCACTACAGATGACTGTCAACAAGGGAGACTGTCCTGTCATAGTAGTGGAGCAACATGTCATTTGATCCATGGTAATGAGACATGTATGGATGGTACTACAACATGCACAGAAACAGTTCCCACACATTCCCAAACCAAACCAACCCCAAACAGCCTGTTTGGATCTCTTACCCGAACTTACATTTACACATGTCTGCATGGAACGCTGATTCAGCCCACGTTGCAATCATCATGAGGAATAGCAGGAGGACTAAGATGACACGAACAGACAACAGGCACAGCAAACTGGGAATGACAGACACACAAGGGGTCACCGGTAAAAATCTTTGCGAAAGACATGGACATGTACGAAACAGGAACAATGTAGGACACATGCAAATTTCAAAATAAGTCATTGCGCATTATTGTGTGGCATGATATCAGCACTTGCGTGACACATCAGAACACACATCTAAATTACTTTGCATACAGTCAGCTGGACACACACATTGAAACACATGCCGCTCAATGCTACAAGTTTGCACACTCATTCCCAGTGACTCACAATTATGGGAAGAAGTTGCGTATGAGCTGATTCCAGATATCATCCTCCTCATCACTTGCATCGTGACCAAGCCCTTGATCCTCAACGGGTGGATGTTCCTGCTCCATAGGATCCAGGATGAGTGGCACTGCCTTCTCAACTGCCATGTTGTGCAGCATGCAGCACACGATGAAGATCTTTCAGACCTTGTCCGGTGCATATGGGAGGGATCCGCCGGTCTTATCGTGGCAATGGAATGGCTCTTCAGGAGGCCAAATGTCCGCTAAATCACTCGCCTGGTCTGCCCGTGTGCATTATTATACCGCTGATCTGCAGCTGTTCTTGGGTTGCGGAGAGGTGTCATTAGCCATGGCATGTTGGGATATCCCGAGTCATCTACAAAGATACATAATGAAAATAAGCTGGTCAGGAGATGCCGTCAGAGCTAAAGATACTGAAACACACAGGACAAACAGACTTTACCCACCAAGAAGACATGCCGCTCGTTACGCAGCTGCAGTATCATTCGTGGCACCCTACTACGCCTCATGATGAAAGCATCGTGTGCCAATCACGGAAAACATGCCCAAACGTGGGAAATCAGCATGTTAGCAAGACATACTACGAGGGCATTTATTGAATGAAAATGTTTCCTGTTGCGGTAAGCCTGCTCCTGGGTCTGTGGTGGCACCAAAGCCACATGTGTCCCATCAATGGACCCAATGGCATGTGGCATCCCTCCCAGGGCATAGAAATCACCCTTAACATCTCTCAACTCCTCAGGAGTTGGAAATTTGATGAATTAATCTATGTTCTCCAACATGGCTGCCAAAACATCACACAGGACACGGCTGAACATCGTCTGTGACATTCTACCGACATCAGCTATGGTTAATTGAAACGTACCTGTTGCAAAAAAATGGATAGCTGCCATCACCTTTATCTTGGGGGTCAGCACAGTAGGATACCTGTGTTGCGGTTGGAGATGTGGTGCCAGCTTGTTCTTCGAGTCCTGAATCAACTGTCGAGTGAATCTGTAACGTCGGATGCAGGCAAGTTCCCTCATGGTAGCCAAACCTGGGAATGGCCTTGGTAGAGGTGGTGCCCTGCAGGACATATTTGGGAATAATGGAGATTAACAGTCAGCCAACATCACGGGCAATGTACATAGCACATGCAAAACTGCTACTACACATCAGGTCACTATGGAGGCTGGCATGTGCAATACATCCAGGACACATATGCTAGCTGGCTGGCACTCATATGAAAACCCAGATACACCTGTTGATTGACAAATAAACATGACATGCCCTGAAATTAACTGCTGGGCTGGTCTGAGTGAACAGCCCGAGATATCACAGGAGTGACACACGTCACGATACCTGCAGTGGAAGGTTGTCATCCCATCCAGACAGCTGACTGCAAGGCACACGCAGAGGTCACATGGAATGTCAAATGTACATGACAAACACATTGCGATTAAGGTGTGCATGTGACAACAAAACAACACAGCAATTGTCACGATGCAGACACGTATGCTTGGGAAAAAATGATGTCTGATGCCATCAGACCCAAAAGCCGTAGGATTGCACATGTGGCATGGTGTGCGTAGATGTGAAACCATTCCCATCTCAACACAGAACCCTGTTAGATGCACCAACAGCAGATGCAGTTTACACAACACAAACAGCAAGCTCAATATTAAACATGACACACACTGGACATAGTCACATAGGGTCATGCTGAGCATGAAATGTCAAGTGACAAAGTGCTCCGGTCCCTGGCATCAGTAGACAGGTGCCAGTAGTGATGACTGTGCCATCCCAGTGTTGATGTGCATGACACAATCTGCATAATGATACACATGGGACAAGTGTCAAGGTGATGCGTGCCACATAGTGCCCCTTGACACATGTCATGTGTCAACAGGTCATCACACATCGATTGTGCGACAAGATTAGATGCCCTGTGCTATATCACTGCCTGCCACACCTAGGGCCTGCACATGAAAGTATGCAATGACAAGAACTTGATAGACATCCTTGTTTGAACCGTACCCCTACATCCCTGCCGCGTGTGCGCCTCGTATCACTATTGTAATGGTGCCATACGAGAGTGTGTGAAACACACCATACCCTTGCATTCACAACAGCGTGCGAAACGCACTGTGTGAAATGCACCGTACCCCTGCATTCGCATCAGGGTGTGAAACGAATTGTATCCCTGCATTCACTCAGCGTGTGAAGCGCACCGTACACCTACTTTCGGGGCATGTGTGCGCCTCGTATCACTATTGTAATGTTGCCATACGCGAGCGCGTGAAACATACCATACACCTACGTACAAGGCGTGTGTGTGCCTCGTATCACTATTGCAATGGTGACATACACGAGCGCGTGAAACGCACCGTACCCCTACTTTCAGGGCATGTGTGCGCCTCATATCACTATTGCAACGGTGACATACGCGAACGCGTGAAACGCACCGTACCCCTACTTTCAGGGCGTGTGTGCGCCTCGTATCACTATTGCAATGGTGACATACGCGAGCACGTGAAAGGCACCGTACACATACTTCAGGGCATGTGTGTGCCTCATATCACTATTGCAATGGTGACATACGCGAGCGCGTAAAACGCACCGTACACCTACTTTCAGGGCATGTGCGCACCTCGTATCACTATTGCAATGGTGACATACGCGAGCGCGTGAAACGCACCGTACACATGTGTGGATTTCAAATTTAATAAGGGGACTAGTAGTAGGCCCTGAATGCATCCTGGGTGTCATGGATACTGATTTTTGAGTAGCTATGTGTCGAACAGGTGACCTGCAAAAGTCAGTTGGCCCAAAAAATACAATGTTGCAAAATGATTCTTGAGCTGAAGCTCAAATTTTGAACAATGCGAATGCGTGTCAGAGCTGTATGTTTAAAGGGATTGGAGGAAACGTACGATGCGAACGAATCTGACCTATCACTCTGTACTCCTCGAACTTAAAGACTGAATTAAGGCAGCATGAAGCCCTGAGAGGGCACTTGCCTGCACAACTTTGGAGTGGACCACACTGCTGCTGTCTCTGCATCCTCTGGCATTTAATGGCTCGTACTATGGAGAGGGCCCCAGCCTTCACTGAGGAGGAGAACCAGGCCCTACTGGACAGCCTCCTACCATAGTACAGCAAGCTGTATGGGAGTCCAGAGGAGCAGGTGAGTGCTGACTGCACTACCTTTGACTGTGCACCTTGTGTGTGAGTGTCATAACAGGCATTGTGTATTGGTGGGACAGACATGCAATATGGTTTGGAGTGAGTCCCAGGGGGGTACATGGTGGTGTCTCTCATGCAGAGCATGATGTAGTTCATGTGTGGCCACTCCTCATTTGCATTGTGCTTACTGTGAAATTCACTACATAGTGAATGACACATTCAGCTGTGACAGACCTTGGTGGCTTTATTCCCAAATTTCCTGAGGTGGAACAGTGGTCCCCCCGGATTGACAGGTGACTGTACTCACAAATGCTTATGACTTGAGGGGACCTGTGGTGAGATTGTCCAAATGATGTGTACAACCTCATGGACATTGATGTGTGTGATTGTGCCTTGTCATCTGGGTGAGTGTGTATGTGATGTGTTGCACCACTGCTGCATGGCGCATGGCGTATGGCGTATGCAGTAGATCTAGCCATCTGTTGTGACAAGTAAGCAATGCTGTATGCCTGACTTGCAAACTAGCACAGCACCTGTGACACCACACTGGAAAGTGGCACATGTGCAGAGTGAGTGTTGTATCCGCTGTTGTCAGTGACAGGCGAGTGATCTGTGCCAGGGTGTGTCTGTCTGGTGTGCTGAGGGTTCTTAAGTGGAGTAGGATATGTGACTGCTTGGCACGTACGGTCCCACACCCTGCAGTTGCATGTGTTGCCCAGTGTTTGGCATGATCAGTGAGTTTGTTGCACCCCTTACGCCATCTGTAGGCCTTCAATGCCATGTAGTGCATTGGGGCTTGCACGCCGGCCAAATTCACATGGACAATGATGCAAGTCCGGTCAGCATCCTATGCCCTGTTCACATTATCAAAGGTGTGCAAGTGTATGTCTCTGGGACCTGGAGCAGGTGAAGTGATGTTGTTTCACTGTGTCTTCCTGACAGGTAACTGCCTACGAGAAGGGGGAAATCTGGATGGACATTGTCAGGGCAGTCAGGTCTGCGGGGGGCCATTGCCGGCGGCTTCGCAATGTGCAGAAGAGGTGGCAAGACATCCGGTGCTGGACCCGGCGTATCGCCCGGGTCCAGGCCGTAGTGTTTCCAGACCTCGATAGGCAGTTGCATGAGAGACAGCAGCAAGGAGGGGGTAGGTACATGGCTGTTTGTTGTGTTGTGTGTCACCTGCTTTTTGAAGTGCTCTGAAGCCTGGCTACACTCCCACAGTTGGGGTGTCTGGTCAGACAGGTTATATGTGCAGTTGCTTTTCAGTTCCCCATAGTCACCTGGTGCTCATTTTCACCCCTTCCCCTCCTTAACATGTGTCCCCTGGTCTGTGTAATCACATTTGCACATGTTCGTCTAGAGTGCAAGAAAATAAGACTGCACATTGATTTCCGCATCATGTGGGAGGGTCATCTGTGACATGGGTTGGGACCTTGCCTGAGCCATGACCTGTGCACTGTGTTTGGGCTTCATATTTGTTTGCACTGATGATGAGTCTCAACATAGGAGTGTGAGGTTTCAACTGCACACCCTTGCAGCATGCATGACCCATGTTGTGTTCTCAGACATGATGTACATCAGTGTTAGATATGCATAGTGCCATGACGGTTACTCATGGTACAGTCAGCTCATTCCAGACCCACGGATCAGTGTGCCCACTACAGTCCCCTGAGACACCCTGGCCTCCTAATAATGTGTGTCATCAAACACTGTGCCCATTCTATGTGGGTTCAGCATGGGTCTGCCTCTGTGGCATTGGTTCCTGGCATAGTTTGTATTTTTCCTGTGTCTGCTACATGTGTCCACTGGACAGGGATACAACATTTGGCTTGTGTGTACTCACACTGGGCAGTGCCTGTGTGCCTATTCACAACAATCTGTTGATGGTTCTTTGTCACAAATATGTATTGCCAGCCGCTGTATAAATCACATTGACTGAGGGATGGGGGTGTTGTGCAGGAGAGGTCTACATGGGCCTGCCAGATTTAGCCTCGCCAGGTCTGACCTGTGGGTGAGAATTAGCTGAACAATGATTCACCATGCACTGCCCCTGTGATGGTGGCCAGTGATTTCAGTTGGGGCTTAGCAGCCTATGTCATTTTGTTCCAGACATGATTCAGGGTCATACATTTTTGCCAAATGTATGTAGTTCAGATGCAACGCTGTTCAGTGTTTGTGTGCACACTTCTGTGTTGACATGTTGCCTGGGGATAATGGTGTGTCCACAATGCAGCAATGATTTTGTTCATCACAATTGCTGGCCCTATAGCTTAAGCATTGCCCAGAGTTGGCACGTGTGTGCCACTCCACATGACAGCCAGTAGGTTTTCAGTGCAAACAACTGTGTCATCAGGGAATGGATGCCCATGTAAGGACTGACATATTTCAAGTTCTGTGACATAAATGATTGTACCTTGGCACTCACAACACTTGTTTAACCCGTTGGCTGCTGCATTTGGCCATTGGCTGACGGCAGCACTACCTCGCTGGTGCTGCCGTCGGCCAATGGCCGACGCGACCGCACCCGTTTTTTAAAACGGCCGCACTGCCGCAAAAAAGCGGAAGCAGCCAACGGGTTAAAGTTGTTCATGTTTAGAATGTGTTAATAGGACGAATTGTGTAAAGGACACTTATGTGCCTGCATGATAGTTGTCTCAGAAAGTAGTGCACACAAAACGACATTTCCACTTTTTTAAAAGAAGCAGGCACCTTTTGAAAGAGGCCAGTGTTAGTGATTAATGGTGTGCCTTGAACTCCCTATACATGTCCCCACAGTGGTCTTGAGGTCTTGAAACTCCTTTGTTGTCAATTGTACAAACTAATGAGTGTCAAGACATGAAGACCTCTGTTGGACCATGTAAATGGCAAATCTGCAACGCCATTTGTTTCTAACAGTGTTTTATCTTAAAGGGTGCCAGCTGTTTCAATGAATGTGTAAACGATTTTTGTGTGCATTTCATTGTGAGACATCTTTCATGCAGGCACATGTGTGTTATCTTCGCAAGATGGGGAATTACCACATTCAATACATGTCGATTGTGTAAAGTATGGTGAGTCCCAAGATGCCAAAATACTTACAGAGCTCGGAGTGTGGTGTCACCTTTGGGAGTGAGGTGGGTTAGTTTGCCCTGAGGGGCACCACTACAGTTTATTTCTTTGTGAACTTGAGGTGGCATCACTTCATTGTATTGATCTGCTCTCCTGTAAAGAAATAGTAGCTTCTCAGTGTAATTCTCATTCAAGTTGTGGCCTGGTGTGTTCTTTGGATCATTGTGTCCAAGTAGCATTGTGTCTATACCAACTGGGCAGTACAAGTCTCAAATATGTGCAGAGTTTTCTAGCTGTTACTCATGATGCATTCAATGATTTGCAGTGTGACCTACTGATTTTGTGCTCATGTGTCAGATGTGTACAGGTGACTGATGCATTTCCGTTTCTACTCCTTGCCCACAGCATCATCAACAGAGACAGGAGGAGACAGCTGAACGGACAAAGAGGAGGGACCCAGCCACCGTGCCACCAGCGCTGAGGAGTCAGAGGGAGCCAGTGCCATGGAGGGTGATGGGAGTCAGCCTGCGGACCCCATGGAATGCGACACATCCTACCACACAGATGGATCTGCTTCTGACTCCCAGGAAGAGGGGGAATGCGCCGCAACACCTGGCATCATCACTGTGTCTGTCCCCGCCTCCTCCAGAACCATCTCCACCCTCCCAGTTGCTCCGGTCCCTTCTGTCCAAGCAGCCCCTCATGTCTCCTTCGGCTCCGGCACCGCAGCCCCTGCCCCTGTCTCCCCTGCTGCTCTCAGTGCAGAGTTTGTTGACTTACTCCGCCAGATTCAGGTTGGTCAGACATCAATGCTAAATGTCCTCCATGGCCACACTTAAGTACTGACACAGTTGTTGTCGTTCATGGAGGGCATGTCAGCTACGATGTCTGACCAACGTCGGATAATGCAGTCCATGGACTCCTCACTGACGGCAGGAGTTTCCCTCCTGCAGCGGTCCGCCCCCCCTCCTTCGGACCATCCGCACTCCCCTCTCCCATACCTGTCCAACGCACATGCAGGAAGACACCATCAAGGACCCCAACAGACACCAGCAGCACACCCCCACATAAGGCGAAGCGCACACCTCCTGGCACGCACACTCAGGGGGATGCAGGCACACCCACAGGAACTGGGGTAAGACCGCATACACGCAGCCAGAAGCACAGTCACACCCTCTCAGCCCTCTACCGCCACTCCCACAGTGTCCTCGGGTGCAGGTGTTGGTCTAGACAAACTGGCAGCAGTGTGCAGTGCTGAGTATCTGTCCACCTTTGGTGCTGCACAAGCCACTGAGAAGGCTACGTCCACCCCTGCACCCACCAATCCACTCCTACCCTTCCCACTCTTCTCCCTGCGGTGCCTGGTCCTGCCCCGGATGATGCCTCCCAAGGGTCTCCATCCCATTGAACACTCCATGTGCAGGCAAGTTTGAGGTAGACGGCCTACACAACGTCCCCCTGCAAGACATTGTTGTGGACTGGCCATTGACCTTATTTGAGCTGGGACTCATTTTTGAACTACTTATCATTTAAAGCTGAATAAAGCCTTTTATTTTGCGCTCAACACTATTGCATTTCAGGTACTTGATGCTGGTGATGAGGGCCCTGGAGTTGGTGTCATGGTAATGTTTTGGGGTTCTGAAAGGTGTTTTTTGTCAATTAATCATTGTTTGTGTGGGTTCAGTTTGGCTACAGACATTGCCCCAAGGAGTGTTCCTTCCTCTGTGACACCAGAGATCTGCGCTGCAGACAGTTGCACAATTGTTGTGCTGACATGTATGCACATTTCCTTTTTTGGTGACAGTTCCCTTCAACAATGGCCATGCCTGCTCCCAGATGTCTACTGCTCATTCGTCTGTGCCATGCTTAATACTCACTGTGCTTGTGTTTTGAGTATGTACAAATGCCTTCATGGACACATTCACACTTTTTACCACAATGCATGTGTGTTATAACAGCCTACCCCTATGTTGGGAATTGTTCTGCAGGGTATTTGGGCACATGACTGACAATTGTGTGCATTGTATCTGTAGGGGTTTCAACCCTATTCCTTCCATGAGAGACTACATCTTGGTATGACCACCACCTGGACATTCATATCAGCCCTGGGATGTATGTGACAGTGTGTGTTCCCTTTCGCTCTCTTTGTTTGGTGGGCTGGTACATCACTATACACTATTGTGTCATAATGGTAGGGTGTGTATTTCGCCTGCAGGCTCCATGCGTGGGTATGCATGTGGAATTTGACTTCACACCCACATGTGGTGTGTCACACAGTGTGTGACAGTAATACATCATCCAGGGAGTGGGACACTGCTGTAAGTGATGTGTTGCTCTGGCACTATCATTACAGTCACAAGTTAGGGATGTGCACATACACCCATGTAGTTGTGGTGTGGTGATGATGATGTACCCCCCATATATCTGAGCACTGCTGGTAGTCATATGCACCCACCCCTCATATGTCTGGCCTCTGCCGGGAGTCATATCCACCCACCCCTCATATGTCTGGCCTCTGCTGGGAGTCATATCCACCCACCCCTCATATGTCTGGCCACTACTGGGAGTCCTCTGCACCCACCCCCCATACTGTTGGTCTCTGCTGGAGTCCTCTGCACCCACCCATCATATGTCTGGCCCCTGCTGGGAGTCATATCCACCCTCCCCTCATATGTCTGGCCACTACTGGGAGTCCTCTGCACCCAACCCCCATACTGTTGGCCTCTGCTTGGAGTCCTCTGCACCCACCCCTCATATGTCTGGCCACTGCTGGGAGTCCTCTGCACCCACCCCATACTGTTGGCCTCTGCTGGGAGTCCTCTGCACCCACCCCTCATATGTCTGGCCACTGCTGGGAGTCCTCTGCACCCCCCCATACTGTTGACCTCTGCTGGGAGTCCTCTGTACCCAGCCGTCAAATGTCTGGCCACTGCTGGGAGTCATATCCACTCACCCATCATATGTCTGGCCTCTGCTGGGAGTCATATCCACCCACCCCTCATATGTCTGGCCACTGCTGGGAGTCATATCCAACCACCCCTCATATGCCTGGCTTCTGCTGGGGGTCCGCTGCACCCACACCTCATATGTCAGGCCACAGCTGGGGGTCCTCTGCACCCACCCCCATACTGTTGGCCTCTGCTGGGAGTCATCTGCACCCACCCCTCATATGCCTAGCCACTGCTGGGAGCCATACCCACCCACCCCTCGTATGTCTGGCCTCTGCTGGGAGTCATATCCACCCACCAAGCCTATGTCTGGCCACTGCTGGGAGTCATATCCACCCACCCCTCATATGTCTGGCCACTGCTGGGAGTCATATCCACCCACCCCTCATATGTCCGACCTCTGCTGGGAGTCATATCCACCCACCCCTTGTATGTCTGGCCTCTGCTGGGAGTCCTCTGCACCCACCCCCATACAGTTGGCCTCTGCTGGGAGTCCTCTGCACCCACCCCTCATATGTCTGGCCACTGCTGAGAGTCCTCTGCACCCACCCCTCATATGTCTGGGCACTGCTGGTAGTCCTCTGCATACACCCCTCATATGTCTGGCCTCTGCTGGGAGTCCTCTGCACCCACCCCCATACTGTTGGCCTCTGCTGGGAGTCCTCTGCTCCCACCCCTCATATGTCTGGCCACTGCTGGGAGTCATATCCACCCCTCATATGTCTGGCCACTGCTGGGAGTCCGCTGCACTCACCCCCATACTGTTGGTCTCTGCTGGGAGTCCTCTGCACCCACCCCTCATATGTCAGGCCTCTGCTGGGAGTCATATCCACCCACCCCTCATATGTCTGGCCTCTGCTGGAAGTAATATTCACCCACCCCTCATATGTCTTGCCACTGCTGGCAGTCCTCTGCACCCACCCCCATACTGTTGGCCTCTGCTGGGAGTCCTCTGCACCCAACCCTCATATGTCAGGGCACTGCTGGGAGTCGTCTGCACCCACCCCCATACTGTTGGCCTCTGCTGGGAGTCCGCTGCACCCACCCCTCATATGTCTGGCCAATGTTGGGAGTCCTCTGCACCCACCCCCATACTATTGGCCTCTACTGGGAGTACTCTGCACCTACCCCTCATATGTCTGGCCACTCCTGGGAGTCATATCCACCCAAACCTCATATGTCTGGCCTCTGCTGGGAGTCCTCTGCACCCACCCCCATATTGTTGGCCTCTGCTGGGAGTACTCTGCACCCACCCCTCATATGTCTGGCCACTGCTGGGAGTCATATCCACCCACCCCTCATATGTCTGGCCAATGCTGGGAGTCCTCTGCACCCACCCCCATACTGTCGGCCTCTGATGGGAGTCCTCTGCACCCGCCCTTCATATATCTGGCCACTCCTGGGAGTCATATCCACCCAAACCTCAAATGTCTGGCCACTGCTGAGAGTCATATCCACCCACTCCTCATATGTCTGGCCTCTGCTGGGGGTCCTCTGCACCCACCCCTCATATGTCTGGCCACAGCTGGCAGTCCTCTGCACCCACCCCCATACTGTTGGCCTCTGCTGGGAGTCCTCTGCACCCACCCCTCATATGTCTGACCACTGCTGGGAGTCATTTCCACCCATCCCTCATATGTCTGGCCACAGCTGGGAGTCATATCCACCCACCCCTCATATCTCTGGCCACTGCTGGGAGTCATATCCACTCACCCCTCATATGTCTGTCCTCTGCTGGGAATCATATCCACCCACCCATCATATGTCTGGCCACTGCTGGGAGGCATATCCACCCACCCCGCATATGTCTGGCCTCTGGTGGGAGTCATATCCACCCACCCCTCATATGTCTGGCCTCTGCTGGGAGTCCTCTGCACCCACCCCTCATATGTCTGGCCACTGCTGGGAGTACTCTGCACCCCCCCTTATATGTCTGGGCACTGCTGGGAGTCCTCTGCACCCACCCTCATATGTCTGGGCACTGCTGGGAGTCATATCCACCCACCCCTCATATGTCTGGCCTCTGCTAGGAGTCATATCCACCCATCCTCATATGTCTGGCCACTGCTGGGAGTACTCTGCACCCACCCCCACACTGTTGGCCTCTGCTGGGAATCCTCTGCACCCACCCGTCATATGTCTGGCCACTGCTGGGAGTCATATCCACCCACCACTCATATGTCTGGCCTCTTCTGGGAGTCATATCCACCCACCCCTCATATGTCTGGCCTCTGCTGGGAGTTATATCCACCCACCTCTCATATGTCTGGCCACTGCTGGGAGTCCTCTGCACACACCACCATACTGTTGGCCTCTGCTGGGAGTCCTCTGCAACCACCCCTCATATGTCTGGCCACTGCTGGGAGTCCTCTGCACCCACCCCCATACTGTTGGCCACTGCTGGGAGTCCTCTGCACCCACCCCTAATATGTCTGGCCACTGCTGGGATTGATATCAACCCACCCCTCATATGTCTGGCCTCTGCTGGGAGTCATATCCACCCACCCTTCATATATCTGGCCTCTGCTGGGATTCCTCTGCACCCACCCCTCATATGCCTGGCACCGCTGGAAGTCCACTGCACCCACCCCTCATACGGATGGCCACTGCTGGAAGTCCTCTGCACCCACCCCCATACTGTTGACCTCTGCTGGGAGTCCTCTGCAACCACCCCTCATATGTCTGGCCACTGCTGGGAGTCCTCTGAAACCACCCCCATACTGTTGTCCCTGCTCGGAGTCCTCTGTACCTACCCCTCATATACTGGCCACTGCTTGGAGTCCTCTGCACCCACCCCCATACTGTTGGCCACTGCTGGGAGTCATATTCACCCACCCCTCATATGTCTGGCCTCTGCTGGGAGCCATATCCACCCACCCCCATACTGTTGACCTCTGCTAGGAGTCCTCTGCACCCACCCCTCATATGTCTGGCCACTGCTGTGAGTCATATCCACCCACCCCTCATATGTCTGGCTTCTGCTGGGAGTCATCTGCACCCACCCCTCATAGGTCTGGCCACTGCTGGGAGTCCTCTGCACCCACCCAATATTGTTGGCCTCTGCTGGGAGTCCTCTGCACCCACCCCTCATATGTCTGGCCACTGCTGGGCGTCCTCTGCACCCATCCCCATACTGTTGGCCACTGCTGGGAGTCATATTCACCCACCTCTCATATATCTTGCCTCTGCTCGGAGTCATATCCACCCACCCCTCATATGTCTGGGCACTGCTGGGAGTCCTCTGCACCCACCCCCATACTGTTGGCCTCTGCTGGGAGTCCTCTACACCCACCTCTCATATGTCTGGCCACTGCTGGGACTCCTCTGCACCCACACCCATACTGTTGGCCACTGCTGGGAGTCATATGCACCCACCCCTTATATGTCTCGCCTCTGCTGGGAGTCATATCCACCCACCCCTCATATGTCTGGCCACTGCTTGGAGTCCTCTGCACCCACCCCATACTGTTGGCCTCTGCTGGGAGTCCTTTGCACCCACCCGTCTTATGTCTGGCCACTGCTGGGAGTCATATCCACCCCTCATATGTCTGGCGACTGCTGGGTGTCCTCTGCACCCACCCCTCATATGTCTGGCCACAGCTGGGGGTCCTCTGCACCCACCCCCCATACTGTTGGCCTCTGCTGGGAATCATATGCACCCACCCCTCATATGTCTGGCCACTGCTGGGAGTCATATCCACCCACCCCTCATATGTCTGGCTTCTGCTGGGAGTCATATCCACCCACCCCTCATATGTCTGGCCTCTGCTGGAAGTCATATCCACCCACCCCTCATATGTCTGGCCACTGCTGGCAGTCCTGTGCACCCACCCCCATACTGTTGGCCTATGCTGGGAGTTCACTGCACCCACCCCTCATATGTCTGGCCACTGCTGGGAGTCCTCTGCACCCACCCCCATACTGTTGGCCTCTGTTGGGAGTCCTCTGCAACCACCCCTCATATGTCTGGCCACTACTGGAATGAATGAATGAATGAATGAATGAAACTCAACTTGTAACGCGCAACTTTGCCCTACGGGCGTCAAGACGCCTAACCAGACATAATCCAGGGTCAGAGAGCATGCTACTGATAGGCCTCGATGAAGAGCCGCGTTTTTAAGGCTTTCTTAAAAAGGGCCATGGAGGGTTGAGCTTTTAACTCGGAGGGGAGGTCATTCCACAGTTTGGGGGCCATAGAGGAGAAGGCCCTTCCTCCCCATCTGACTCTGTTTGTTCGAGGGACAGATAGGAGGTTCTTGGAGGCAGAACGAAGGCATCTGCTAGGAGTGTAAGGGATCAAGAGGGAGCCAATAGCTTTTGGGCCTCCGCCTGATAGGGCACTGAAAACCAGGCATAGAATTTTGAAAGTGATCCTGAGGTGGATCGGCAGCAAGTGCAGACTCTTCCTGGCGAGAGTGGCAGAGGAGGTGTTAGGGACGCCCAGGACAAAGCTGGCAGCCGCGTTCTGAATGGTCTGGAGGTGTAGAATAAGGCTCTTATTTATTTCTGCATACAGTGCGTTGCAGTAATCCAGCCGTAATGCAACTAGGGCAACCATGGTCTGTTTACGGGCTTGGGGGGAGAGATAACGGGCTATTTTCCTAAGAATCTTAATGACTCCCCAACAGGTGGACACGGTTCTGTTGACCTGCTGTGTCATGGCCAGTGACGTATCGATAATCACGCCCAGATTGCGGGCTGATTTTACAGGCACAGGACAGGCTCCCAGGGAGGGGGGCCACCAGTCATTGGACCATATGTCTTGATATTTGCCAAAGATCAGGACCTCGGTTTTCTCTCCGTTCAGCTTCAGTGAGTTTAAAATCATCCATTCGGAGACTGCCTGCATGCAGCTCCTGTAGCTGAACGCAGAGGTACTCACAGAGTGGGAGAGGGACACCATGATCTGAATGTCATCCCCGTATGACACCACCTCCATCCCGTGCGATCTTACTAACCTGACAAGTGGGGCCACATAGATGTTAAAAAGGGTCGGACTCAAGGCCGACCCCTGTGGAACCCCACATTGCACAGGCTTAGCAGGGGAGAGGAACTCTCCTAGCTTGACCCTCTGCTCTCTTTGGCTGAGGAAAGAGGACAGGAGGCTCAGTGCTGGGCCCTCCACCCCTATTTCTTTAGCCGAGCTG
Source organism: Lissotriton helveticus (assembly GCF_964261635.1). Classification (NCBI taxonomy): domain Eukaryota; kingdom Metazoa; phylum Chordata; class Amphibia; order Caudata; family Salamandridae; genus Lissotriton; species Lissotriton helveticus. The sequence continues at coordinate 53,004,549 of NC_136058.1, forward strand.
TTAAAGTCAAGGGAGACAGGGTGTCAAAAGCTGCGGTCAGGTCGAGTAAGACCAGCAAAATAGTCTGGCCTCGGTCAACCTTAGATCGAATGTTGTCGACCACTACCGTGAGAGCCGACTCGGTGCTATGGAACTTTCGGAAACCATGCTGAGATTGATCCAAAAACCCGGAGACCTCAAGAAAGGAAGTCAAATGCTGATTGAGATGGAATTCAAGCATTTTAGCTGGGGCAGGCAGCAGCGATATTGGTCGAAAGTTTTCTAAGGGTTTCTGGATCCAGAGTCGTTTTTTTAAGTAGCGGCTTGACTATGGCCTTTTTCCAGACTGCTGGGAAAATGCCTTGAGTCATGGCACAATTCATTATCTCCAAAATAGGGGGCAACAGGGTTTCCCTACATTCTTTCAGGATCTTCAAAGGGCAGGGATCCAGTGGCGAGCCTGACTTGGTTCTATTTAGGAGAGAGTCTAATTGCTCAAGGGTAAGGGGAGGGAAGTCGGACAGGATCTTAGAGGGAGCTTTTCCCCACCATTCTAAGGTAGGTTGAGTCGGGAAGGGAAGGGGACTCATTAGGGCTCTCTGTGCTTCGAGGGTAAGATAGATGTCCGCAATTTTAGTGTGGAAGAACTGCGCTATCCTGTCGCACAACTCTTGGGAACCTATAATGGGATCGGGAGTTTGTAGAGAGCACAGAGAGTCAACGATTTTAAATAGATCCCTAGAGGAAGTAAGGGACGTTGTGAGCATAGAAAAATAGGCCTGTTTTTCTTTAATGACCCTAGCCTTGTAATCTACAAGCAGAAGCTTATGTCTTTCTCGATCTTTAGGGTCCCAGGTTTTCCGCCATAATCTCTCCTGCCTCCTACAGCTCTGCCTTAAGAGCCTAAGAGGCTCAGTAAACCAGGGGGCTGATGGTTTCCGCCTAGCTGAATAGCGATAGGAGGCAGGGGCCAAAAGATCTACTGCTCTAGAGATAGAGTTTGCAAGCTCCAGCGCAGTATCGCTGGCATCCTTCGCGGATGAAGTAGTGGTCTGCGCTATGAGGGGGGTGAGAGAGTCGTTCGTGATACCCTGATAATTCCGTTTAAGTTCCTTGTTCGTGAACCTATGGCACAGGGAGAGGGAGGGGGAGGGGGAGAGTTCAAGTTCCAGAGGTACCGCCAGATGATCAGACCATACCAGGGGGATGGGAGGGCCCGTAGAGAGTCTGGGGTCATTGGAGAACACCCCAAATTTAAGTCCCCCATAACCGTAAGGTGGGGTTTGCCAAAGTCGGGTTCTAAAATTTTTAAAAGTTTATGGCTAAAACTGGATCTGGGGCCAGGGGGTCTGTAGATAAGGAGACCGGAAAAAGATGTTGAGGGAGAAGAGGATATAGAATAGTGAATAGCCTGAAAAGGATCTGATGGAGAGGAGAGAGTTTTAATGCGACAGACAGATGAGACTTTATAAAGGATCGCCAGCCCTCCGCCCCTGTGTCCTACTCTATCCAGTCAGTTTAACGCATAGCCCTCAGGGATAGCGTGTAGGAGGTCCAGACCAGAGGATTCAGATGCCCAGGTTTCGGTGATAAAAACCCATGTAGGGTTCCTGGCTGTAACAAAGTCGTGGAACGCGATATTGTTTTTAATCAATGACCTAGCATTGATGAGAAAACCTCTTTCCATGTGAGTGGTAAGCGTGGGAGGTGTTTTGACCATAGTGCGTCTTTTAGGGAAGTAAGAGAAAGAGGGCTCAGTGTAACTAGAGTAGCAACGACATATGGGTGAATGAAGGAAAACGTCCGGGGTGAGACTATGGTGGCAGGGTAGGAAGGAGGGTTTAAGTGCGACTATATCCCTGTAAGCATAGGACCACGTTACCTGGCTTCCCAGCGATGTTGTGGTTTCCTCCCTGTGCAGCCCATCCTGCAGCCTGTCCTCAGCACGGACGGGCACAGACGGGCTTAACTTTGGCGCAACTTCGGCGCATATTCGCTGTGCGCATTCGCTGTGCGCGAATAACGTCATCCCAGTTATGTGAGTTAGCTCACGTATCTCGCGTCCCATCTGACTGACAGCAGCCAATGGGAGCGGGGACCTGATGTCTGCCGACGTGCCCTCCACACAAGCAGGAAAACCCGTGGTGGAATGGGGCACAGGCAGGGAGGAATACAGTACAAAAGAAAGTTTAAAGTGCAATAGTATTTCTTTAAAACACGCCGCAGAATAAGACAATTAAAATCGCTATGTGGACGGACAGTTTAGCAGCAATATGGACGGACAGTTTAGCAGCAATTTCATACGGGTCACCAGAACATAGCACTCATGCCCTGGGACACAAACTAACTGAGGCTTCAGGATCGCCCGGCTTTGAAGAGTCAGCTCTCGCATCCCACCTTGTAGTGTAGCTCCTATTTTCCCAATAGGCTCTGCGCATTGGAATAGTACCTACAGCAGTAAAGGCCTAGGCCAGACGTTAACTAGGTCTACTACTGTCGATACTAGACTTAATTTTTGGGTTTGCCAGCTAAGCTCAGAGTTCGCTAGAAACTTTCTCGAATGTTCAAGGAAGGATTAACTCCCCTGATTAGACAAGAAGGGATTTAGTTTCTGACAACCATAGAACATGACAACTTTGCTCTCCCCTAATCAAGAGTCAATCTCGAGAGTCGTGTGAGCACAAGGCAATTATTTTACTCAGTCAGTACGTGCATTCTTAGTCTCATCAGAATGTAGAGAAAAGGAAGAGACGGGCGTGTTCAATAAAAGATGTTATTTATTGATCAGTCTCTTTTCTCGTACAAGAGAAATGGATCGATATTATTGCAATACTTATAGTTAAGTAAAGTGCATACATTAGAAGCAATAGTATAAAATAATACTGTAAAAACATTGATATGGTTTCTGAGCCATATGATGTTTAAAATGATTAAAATATATTTACATACACATATACATTTGACTAAACGTACTCAACTGGTGTTTCTAAATACGCCTACCCCGTGTACCTGACCTAAGTCTAATGCGTGGGCGGGAATAGAAAGTTATAGTTTAAGTTAAGTTTGTTTTTGCCAAGTGAATAACTAAAGAATTCTCTAGGAGGGGTTATTCAGTTCTGTACCTGGAATTTAGGATGAATGAGGAATGGTATCTCTTTCTCTGCTCTCGATATTCCAGGCTGCCTGCGAGGGCTGCCCAGAAGCGCCGGTGCTGGGTCTCTCGGCTTGAGATAGCAGCGCGTCTCTCAGCGCGTCAGGAAGGCGGGGCTGCTGCCTGCGGGGTCTGCTTCTGCTCTCGGCTTCGGCAAGTATGGCTGCTCCGTCTTGTCACCACGCGTGTGTTTGCATAGGGCAAGGTCGGCAATATTTATACCTTAAAGGTGCCGAGATTGACGTAAGGATGGACATAGGTACGTCAATAAAGATGTCATACGACTTGCTCGTTAGCACATTCTTTACTAAAGTTCTCTGTGAAATCAAAACAATGGCCGCACGGATTATCCAGGTTGTCATAGGTTTGATTTGTTATGAGAACGTCGTATGCCTTATCAGGGGCTGGAGGAATGTCGCTTGTCTAATTAGATCTCAAGCGTTATGACCTAATCAGATAACACGTTCCTGTGCCGTAGTGTGACTGCGTCAGATAACGGTATCTGCATCATGGGGGTTTTCTTGCCTCATGGGCTGACTGTTAGTTAACTAGCTAGTAAGTTTAACCAGAATAGGGTCAGGAATAGGGGGATCGAATCAGAACCTATAGAAATACACGACACCCATTCCACGCTAACTATGGTCATATCTACTAATCTATGCATAGTATAACATAGTACAACATACTATAGAGTATAGTGTATACCTTACCACCCCAAAATACATAAATGCATTTCGAAATTTTCAAATATACTGAAAAATTGCAGTCATATATATTGTATGCACTTAAGCTATGAATTAAATGCAAAAGTAAACACGCATTGTTATGCATTATTGCTTGTTGGTATATGAGAAATACACATGAAATGGCTCTTAATATGGCTATACAGAAAAAAAGTCGAAACCATTTCATCACATAAAATCTATTGCGAACATACCAGCGGGCAGCTAAAGTCTATAAAGTCTATAAAGTATCTAAAATAGAAATCTTAGTTCTCTAGGAATAGTCTCTTACTTTAAGCAGAAAATCAGTGTCCCGGGAAAAAATATATAGAAAAATATTTTAGGGGCTTGCTGAAAAAAGTTGCTGTCCGTGAACTGGATTGTAATTGTTCATGTGACTTTATTTTTAAAGTTGAAGGCCGAATTCAGGGAACGCCGTGTGCGAGTTTACTCAAAAGTCTCTATTTCTGTTCCGGAGAGAACATCATATCATTCAGGCTTTCGAAAAAACTGTCAACAGCTTCATGGGAAAGTTCCTCTAAGTCGGAAATAGGGGTAACCATGCATTCATGCGCATGATTGTCTCCATTGACATTCTGATTTGCATTGCTGACAGAAGGTCGTACCTGTTCGATGCTGCTTTCATCTTGAACTTCACTACTCTTCAATCGCAGTGGTGAAGATTCCAGGAATGCCGTCATCAGAATTGGCAGCCTTTGAGGGCAGCACAGTGCGTGAACCTTGGTAGGAACCAACAGTGTATCTGCATCCACCGGCGCATCCGATTGTAGCGTCAGACAGGTGTCTAACACGCATTCTTCTCCGCATAGCAGACACCTTAGTACAGGTAAAACACACCTTTGCCACATTGGTCGAAATGATAGAAACCAAGTCATGTTTAGGTCTCTAAGCCGGGATAGTCCCAGGATTTTTGATATCCGGTCCCGGTATCCAATGGCTAGGATCGTATCTTCCATTGTCGTGAGAGTTTGATCTGTGACATGGGTTGCCATAACGAAAAATAAGGACTAGGAATAGGATTCCTGCAATTAGTCCCAGGATCAAGGGAAGTCCGCCAAAAATCGAATGGACGAAGTCTGGAAAAATACCCAGTATGGCTTTGAATGGTGTTAATGCCATCGAAAATACTGTCTTAAATACCTTTGAGACCCCAGTGGTATCAGAAATATTTAAGATTTCGCTCAGAATTTCCGCGAAATGTACGGGGGAATTAGTTGATAATAATGTATGTATCTCTGCAGTCGTCCTTGCGACTTGTAGATCATACGTTTCTTTAGATGACGTGAGCCTTGTAGGCGTCTGAAGAAGCACTGTTTTCATTCTGCTTAAAGTGTCTATTCGAATAGAAGTAATTTTCAAACCGGGCCATGCCCTTGCCTCCCTGTCTGGAAAGGAGCTGGGAAACAAAGAACGTCCACAGCACTTGACCTTCGCCGTCGTAGTGACGAGATAAGGAGTCCCGGGCATAAGACTACAGCATCTGCGGTCTACAATAAGAATGTAACTCCCATTATAGAGTCTTTGAAAGAATGGTTCTATTTCAGTTGCAGGTGCGCCTTGCTGGTGACATGAAAGGTTGTATGAATTCCCTTCACAGGCTCCGTGCAAACTAATACCGTTACACAGAAGCGTGCCGCTTAGTGACATAGCACAATTGTTGCCACTAAGAAACACTTTCTGTCCTTTGTTACTGACACATGCATGTGAATAGGGCAGGTTCCATGTTGTTTTAAGGTACCCCTTTCCCAATTTCTCGTACATGCCAGCCTGTATATGTTTTTGGCAGTATTGAAACCTGAAGGTTGAGATTGGAATATTTATGATTCCGTGGATTATCCATTCACTGACAGGTCGTTCTGACATTGTCAACGGTAATCTTTCTAGTTTTTCAATGCTCAAGATTGTATAATCAGCACCCTTCTGCGCCATACCGATTTGTCTATCAGTAAGGTTAAAGATTTGGAATAGTGACGTTGTGTTGATTAAACGCCAAGGCACATAGCCTGAACGTAGATTTTGTAACGTCCAGCCAAGCTGTACAATAGAACGCAATTGTGACTGACCATGTTGTAATAACAGTAAGTCTTGCGATAATATATCGATTACTGAAGACACAATGCTGTCCAATGAAAAAATTCTGGAGGACAGAGTCATTAACCCATTGTCCACTACAGAAAGTGATTTTTCCAAATGAATACGGTCAATTTCCCGTATTCTCTCTGCTGTCTCAATTTGAGTAACCTTCCAGGCCTCATTGTATGCTGCATATACAGAGGCTGCTATGAAACGCTTTTGACGCTGTTTGCGTGGTCCCATTATGAAATCACGCAAGTCAGCACCATCAGTAAGTAAAGTTAGGTGTTGCTTAATTTCAGGCAGTGTGGAAGACTGTAGCCATTGAAGGCATAATTTGCCCACACTGTAGGTTGTTATTATCCCTGGGTGATGTCTTTGGGGATATCTAGGGTCTGGCCTGGTCATTTTGAAACCCTGTGTTTTATTCAGGAATCTATCTTGACAGTTATTTGTATCTGTGGGCCAGATCAACCATTGTTTCCAATCAGGATGTGTTCTGTTTTGGTTAAGTATATGGTTTATGTCTATTTCTTCATCTGTTTCAGAGTTATTGCTAAACATTATTGGCTTTGGAATAGACAGGTTATTTAAATCTTTGATTTTGGCTAAGCCAAGATAGGTGGTTTGTTGAACGGTGTCATTTAAAAATATCATTTGTTCTGGGATCATGCAGGCTCTAAACAAAGCTTCTATACCCTGTACTTGCCATTCTTTTGTACCCCAAACACTTTTCAAATCAACATGTTTGTCCCAATAATCAAATCCAAAAGTATTCATTTTTTCAAAGAAAGAATCTGAATATATCAATTTTGTGTTGGTTATCATGGTTTTCATCCCTGTCTTGTTTGACAATTTGTAATAAAATGTTTCAGCATTAGTTATGTTAAAACCTGAAAAATATGAATATTTGCCATACACGGTTCTAGAGCTCCCTTTTGGAGGTGTAGCACAATGTTCCCATTGATTAAAATTTAAAACATTTCTAGGTTGTGCAGATTTATGCAAGAAATGGTTACCATAATGGTTATAGCAGTACATGCTGTCATAATTTGTAGAACCCTGCAAATAATCATGTTTTGTAAATTTAGCAGACATTACTAAGTCAGACATCATATTGTTTATACTTTCAAAGTCCCAATCATCAGCAAATGAGTTTGGTTTTGCAAAGTCACTCAAGGAGATCTTGATTTGGTGTGGATATTTCAGGATCTCGACCGGACCATAAATGTCATAGTCAGTGTTGTCCCAGGCTACCCCACCAGATATTGGAATTGCTGTGAAGTTGGCTGAAGAAAGTTCTGAAGAAAGTTCTCTTTTCTCGACGTGTGAAGATGTGTGTGGTTTGAGGACCAAGTTGATGTTCTGACTTGCTGTGTCCATTTTAGCATATTTTCCCTCAATGAAGCGTCCCAAGGTAAATACCATGATGAGCCAAAGTATGAGGATAAATGCACCAAAACCCACCCAAAATTCAATCCATGGAGAAACTAGATATGTTTCTTTCAGTTGTTTCAAAAGTTCCTTAGCTTTGTCTTTAAAGGATTTTGATGATGGCTGTGTCTTTTGTTCGCTGAAGCCTTCAGAGGAATCATCGAAGTTGATGAAGTAACCGGATGCAGTTCTGTCAATTGTTCCAATTGGTTCAGGATTTTTGTTTCTCGCATTTTCACTTGGTACTTCTGTATAGATTGGTGTGTCTCTGCTAAATGTCTTTATTTGGGTTTTCAGAGGTCTAAGTTCTATTGCATTGTTGCATAGTCCTTGTTGTTCTTCTGTAGGCGTTTCGAATGTGATGAGCCTCTTTGATAGGACCTCTGTACTGGTAGCAAACCTTGGTGTTCTGCTACTTATTGGGAGTCCACTTGGCCTACTGTTGGTTATCGGCCACATGTTGTGGTTTTACCAGGTCGATGGATACAACTCGGTTCTCCTTTTTTCCAGCAAGTGGCGGTAGTACAACTGATCTTGTCCCGTTGACAGACAATACAGGAACTGCTTTTCTGTAAGAAGGCCCAAATTCCTTCTTTACCGCGATCTTCTCCCTGACTAGATCCCCGACTTTTGGAATCCAGACAGGTCTTGCTGGGACAGGTGGTGATTCTTCAGTGGTCGTTGGCTGTTCTTTCAACTGTATGTTGCTCAGGTCTTTTCTTGTTTTGTTTAAGTCCTGCAAAATAGCCAAACGGTCTTTGACATCAAAGCTTTTTTCTGTTACCACTGAAGTCTGACTATCAAGGTCAGAGATCAACATCCTAGTTCCGAATAATAATTCGTACGGACTGAATCCCTTCAGAGAATTTCTTGGCAAGTTATTTAGACTACGTTGGACACTTATTAGATGTTTGACCCACCCAGCTCCCGAACCTAATATCCTTTCTATTATAGATTGCTTTCTGTCTTGATTTTTTCTTTACACCATCCCATACCCTCAGGAAGGAAGTGAGAAGATTCCCGCTGGGCTGTGCTCATTTGGCCATTCTTTCCCCCCCCAGGCTGGATTGCCTGAGAAAAGGAAAAAAAAAATGGTCGAACGTAGCATGCTCTTAGCGTATATGCCAATTAGACTCGCAAATCTTGTATAACAGTCCGGACGTCAGCCGAGTGCTGTGGATCTACATTATAAGTGGGAACTAGCCTGTATATGTTAATCGCAAGCCATTCTTTTTAGTGGTGATGTTATCTGCCTTGATACGACGAGGTATTAAACTGCTTCTCTCCCCACTGCGATCTCTGTTGCAGTTTGGGCAGTTTTTTACAAACATGGTGTAGTGCAGGCTCATGCCTGGCCACCAGTACCGTGATTGTAATTCTTCCAGAGAATCTTTTAATTTAAGGTGTCTGAGACCCTCGCCCATGTGTGCGTCTGCGATTAACAAGTTTCTCCTGTCCATGTTTGGAATCACTCTATCCCCCACTCCAGGGATTCGAGCAAAAGGAATGGAGTTTGCATCTATGATGTATGTGTAATTGAGTGGATAGTTGATCGGTAACGCCGAGCAGTCGCCTTTTGATGACGTTTTTACTGCCAGCAATGTTTCGCCGTCAATGTATTTTAATGTACGCTTTTTTCGATCTACGGGAGCCGGTTTACTGGCTGCCGCTGCGGCTGTTTCAGCCAATGAATTCCCTACAACGTGAACGCCATCACGCTGATGACTCAGTGAGTGTGTCACGTGAGTCTTTGGTAGTTCTTTTTTCAAAAGAGCTACCCGTTCCCAGAGCAATCTCTGCTTTATTGGTGCATCTGTGTCATCTTTGTAACCGTTCTGAATCCATGTCTGCAAATCCTTGTTATATGCTTTGACGCAGAAATATGAATCTGACACTATAAGTGTCGGGAATTCGCGATCCGCATTATCTAGCGCCATTTTCAAAGCTATTATTTCAGTTTGTAGTTCTGAATTAGTTTCTACTGAGTGTGATTTTGTTAATAGAGGTCTTAGTTTACCTCCGTGCCACACTTCTTTTGTAATCTCACATGTGGGATTGTATGCATGTTCTCCCCAAACGGAGGGTTGAGCATGTCCGTCTGTATAGATTACACAGGCGTAATGTCGTAGAGGCAGAATGTCGATTGGCAGAGGATACGTTTTTTCATATTTTAGATTTTTTAATTCTTCTAGTTCTGGATCAAAGAAGTAATATACTTTGTCCGTTGTGATTGAATTTACCCATTGTAACCATTCTGGATCCAATGTTGTTGTTGGTAAATTACACGGTGTTGTTAATGCCTCAAAGGCTGATTCTGCTGTTCTGACTGTGATATGTCTACCGTCAGCTATGTCTTTTTCTCTAGCTATTGCGGTTTGAACTGCTTGAACAATTTTTCCTTTGTTGTTGAATCTCTGTTCAGCTTTTGTGTACAAATGTGATTTGAATGCAATTGGTACCTTATCTCCCTCATTAGAGGTTAGGTATGTGAATCCGCATCTCCCTGGGATGACTCGGATCACAAGGTTGCGTGTATTATCACGGGTTTCTAATTTTGTTTTAATTAGCATGTCTGTTTGTAAGGATCTCAAAATTTCTGTGTGTGCTTGAGTCCAACTGGATCTTTTAAAGTCTGGTTTAATTAGATCGTAAAGGGGTTTGACCCTTTCTGCGTAATTTGCAATATATGTTCTTCCGAAATTTAGGAAGCCTAGAATTGACTGTAGGTTTTTTAGTGTTTTAGGAGCTTGGATTACGGCACATTTCTCTAGGAAATTGTCTGCCAGGCTTTTGCCTTCACTTGATAACTCATATCCTAAGAATAGGACCGTCAGATGGGCAATTCTGGACTTTTTGAAGTTGAATTTGTAACCCTCTGCAGCGAAACCAAGTATTATGGTGTTCACTCTTTTCAAGTGAGTCTCCAAGTCATCATCTGTTAAGTAAATGTCATCGACATAAGATAATGCTTCATCATCATATTGTTGTAGTAATTCTGTTACTCTCGCTGAGAATACCCCCGGGCTATTCTTGTACCCCTGGGCTAACCGACAGAATTGTTTTTGAGTGCCATTTACTGAGGAAGCTGTTAAATATCTGCTCTCTGGTGCTATGTTTTGACAAAAGAATCCGTTGGAGATGTCCAAGGTAGTTTTGTATTTTTTGCGCACTATGTTATTCATTAGTGCAGCACTGTGTGAATTTTGCACTGCAAAAGTTTTGCAACATGTGTTAAGGTGTCGGTAATCCAAAACTAGACGATATGAATTGTCTGGTTTGGAGACCGGAAACAAAGGATTGTTCATTTGTGAGGTGCAAGTTTCAATCACCCCTTGGTATTCTAGCTGATCTAGTATTTCATTTACTTGTTTTTTAGCTTCTTGCTTAATTGGGTACTGCCTTTGTGCAGTAGGTTGTGATTTTAACTGGACTTTGTGAGGAGGAGAATCCTCATCCCATCCTACATGATTTTTATATAAAGCAGGTGCTAAGGCCACTGCCCACTTTCTAGCAAGTGTATATTTTTTATGAATCGGTATTTGATTCGAGAAGGCAGGCATAATTACTTCTTCGCCATGAGGGCACTCCCTGACAAACTCTGGTGGCCAGTCTTTTTCAGCTAGAAGGATGTCATAGCCCTTGGATAGGTTATCCCAAAATAGTCCCCTTATTTTCCTAGTCTTATCTCCCTCTATACGTAATGTTATCTCGTATATTTTGTGGGGCTTGCTAACTCTGGTATCTGCAGTTTCCACTTGAAGGTATTCATTCGTGTCCACTGTCTCCAGATGATTCATAAGGACTTTGCGAGCTATGCTCACCTCTGCTGCGCTGTCTAGCATTGTCTGAGCCCATTCTCCGTTTTTCAGTTGTGTCCTCAGTATTCTCGGCATTGTTAACTACCTTGATACTGGCTACCTTCTTTTTTGGAAATTGTGATTTCTTTTTCAGTTGAGCAGGTTCCTTGTCTTTGGACTTGGCGTGCTCTTCTGATCGTCCTCTTCTTTCCGATTTCTGCGAGGAATTCTGAAAAGATTGAGAGGGACGTGTATCAATGTCTTGATATCTATCAGGTTTTTTAATATTATCCCTATTTCTAAGGTTATATCTATTCCCAGAGGGTTCACTCTGAGGTGACCTTTGTCTCGGGTTTGGAGATTTCTCTCTTCGCCTAGGAGACCTTCCTCTGGACTGGAATTTCTTTTCTTTAGGATTGGATTGTTTATTTCCATCCCAGTTCTTTTTTGGTGAATTATTATTAAAAAATATTTTTTCTGGACTTGTAGTCAGTTGCGGTTTTACTGGTATTCCACCTAGACTATCTCTGCCTAGTTCTTCATAGGATTTTTCTATGATTCTGGCAATTTCAGCTGGTTGGTCTGCTATATCTGTCTCTTTTAACCTCTGGCGGATCGCCACGTTTGCTGCTTCACCTTTTATGTTGGCTAGTAATATAGCCGAGACTTGCTTGAAGTCTTTCAGTAATTTCATACCAAGAGTTAAAGCAGGTTCTGGACCGTATTCATCTTGAATTTGTTTTAGCACATCTGGTATTACCGAAATGGATGGAACACCGTGCGTTTTTGTATAGATGGAAGCAAAGACTGTACCCCAAGTGTCACAGTCCTCAATGTGTGGTGCGATTCCCATTGGGAGACATATAGTCAGAATCCTGTGTTTTTCCAGCGGGGTGGTGTCAGGAAACACCGCCTCTATTTGGGTAATTTTCTGTGCCAACCAGAATGGTATTTGTTCCCGTTTAGCTGGAACTTTACCTAGGCAGGATTGGATGTTCTGTGGTGTAATTTTATTTGTGTTCCCCTGGTGAGGGGTCAGCTGTGGAAGTTTAATCGCTGGCTGAATTGTTGAAGTCCGCATTACATACTGAACTAATTGTCTGTGAATTTTTAGTAGTTGTTTTAGCTGTATTAACAGCTCTGCTGCAGGCATTCTTTCGATGTCTGGATGTGGTGTGTATCCGGCTAGGACCGGCCACGTTGCTCCTGGTCTTCCTAAAGGACCGAGCCTTGTAATGTGATTGTTATGTATTAGGGCGCCATCAAATAAGAGCAAATGCTCTTGGAATTTGAGTGGTACTTCCACCTCCTCGAAAGGAGTGTACGTTTCAGGAGGTTCCTCTACTTTGTAATAGTGGAAGTACTTTGTTACAGCATTTGCTGCTGGAAAATGTATCCATGTATAGTATACCTCTGTCTGCCGATATTCGTGTGCCTCAATTACGAATATGACTGTGCCACCTCTAGGTGTCAGTCCATTTTCTATAAGTTTTAAGGTTATAGATCTCCTTTTAATGACCGGAATAAGTATTATATCCGCGTCTGCTGCTTGCATGGTAGCATCAGCATCTGCTATTTCAGTAGCTAATCTAATTGCCTCTCTTTCTCCATCGCTGTCTCCCATTTTACTGACAGGATGGTATTATTTTTGTTTGCAGATCAGGTTTCTTTATGGAAACAGAGATTAGGTGCACAATATTCTGGAACTGTTTTATCCTTCAACGTTGACTAGACCAAGAACCATACATAGGAGTTCCCTCCTGCGAGGTTTTGGAGGATATTATAACCTTTCACCCACTCCAGACGTCTTTGGAGTATTTGGGAAAAGGGGTCTGAGTGAGAAAGCACGACTGAGTTACTCTAAATGTCTTACGTTAGTTTTATCGCCCTTTCCAAACGCGTTGGGCGCCATGTAGTGTAGCTCCTATTTTCCCAATAGGCTCTGCGCATTGGAATAGTACCTACAGCAGTAAAGGCCTAGGCCAGACGTTAACTAGGTCTACTACTGTCGATACTAGACTTAATTTTTGGGTTTGCCAGCTAAGCTCAGAGCTCGCTAGAAACTTTCTCGAATGTTCAAGGAAGGATTAACTCCCCTGATTAGACAAGAAGGGATTTAGTTTCTGACAACCATAGAACATGACAACTTTGCTCTCCCCTAATCAAGAGTCAATCTCGAGAGTCGTGTGAGCACAAGGCAATTATTTTACTCAGTCAGTACGTGCATTCTTAGTCTCATCAGAATGTAGAGAAAAGGAAGAGACGGGCGTGTTCAATAAAAGATGTTATTTATTGATCAGTCTCTTTTCTCGTACAAGAGAAATGGATCGATATTATTGCAATACTTATAGTTAAGTAAAGTGCATACATTAGAAGCAATAGTATAAAATAATACTGTAAAAACATTGATATGGTTTCTGAGCCATATGATGTTTCAAATGATTAAAATATATTTACATACACATATACATTTGACTAAACGTACTCAACTGGTGTTTCTAAATACGCCTACCCCGTGTACCTGACCTAAGTCTAATGCGTGGGCGGGAATAGAAAGTTATAGTTTAAGTTAAGTTTGTTTTTGCCAAGTGAATAACTAAAGAATTCTCTAGGAGGGGTTATTCAGTTCTGTACCTGGAATTTAGGATGAATGAGGAATGGTATCTCTTTCTCTGCTCTCGATATTCCAGGCTGCCTGCGAGGGCTGCCCAGAAGCGCCGGTGCTGGGTCTCTCGGCTTGAGATAGCAGCGCGTCTCTCAGCGCGTCAGGAAGGCGGGGCTGCTGCCTGCGGGGTCTGCTTCTGCTCTCGGCTTCGGCAAGTATGGCTGCTCCGTCTTGTCACCACGCGTGTGTTTGCATAGGGCAAGGTCGGCAATATTTATACCTTAAAGGTGCCGAGATTGACGTAAGGATGGACATAGGTACGTCAATAAAGATGTCATACGACTTGCTCGTTAGCACATTCTTTACTAAAGTTCTCTGTGAAATCAAAACAATGGCCGCACGGATTATCCAGGTTGTCATAGGTTTGATTTGTTATGAGAACGTCGTATGCCTTATCAGGGGCTGGAGGAATGTCGCTTGTCTAATTAGATCTCAAGCGTTATGACCTAATCAGATAACACGTTCCTGTGCCGTAGTGTGACTGCGTCAGATAACGGTATCTGCATCATGGGGGTTTTCTTGCCTCATGGGCTGACTGTTAGTTAACTAGCTAGTAAGTTTAACCAGAATAGGGTCAGGAATAGGGGGATCGAATCAGAACCTATAGAAATACACGACAACCTGACTGACAGCAGCCAATGGGAGCGGGGACCCAATGTCTGCCGACGTGCCCTCCACACAAGCTGGAAAACCCGTGGTGGAATGGGGCACAGGCAGGGAGGAATACCGTACAAAAGAAAGTTTAAAGTGCAATAGTATTTCTTTAAAACACGCCGCAGAATAAGACAATTAAAATCGCTATGTGGACGGGCAGTTTAGCAGCAATATGGACGGACAGTTAAGCAGCAATTTCATACAGGTCACCAGAACATAGCACTCATGCCCTGGGACACTGGGAGTCCTCTGCACCCACCCTCATACTGTTGGCCTCTGCTGGGAGTCCTCTGCACCTACCCCCATAATGTTGGCCTCTGCTGGGAGTCCTCTGCACCTACCCCTCATATGTCTGGGCACTGCTGGGAATCCTCTGCACCCACCCCTCATATGTCTGGCTTCTCCTGGGAGTAATATCCACTCACCCCTCATATGTCTGGCTGGGAGTCCTCTGCACCCACCCCTCATATGTATGGCCACTGCTAGGAGTCCTCTGCACCCACCCCCATACTGTTGGCCTCTGCTGGGAGTCCTCTGCACCCACCCCTTATATGTCTGGCCACTGCTGGGAGTCATATCCACCCACCCCTCATATTTCTGGCCTCTGCTAGGAGTCATATCCACCCACCTCTCATATGTCTGGCCACTGCTGGAGGTCCTCTGCACCCACCCCCATACTATTGGCCTCTGCTGGGAGTCCACTGTACCACCCCTCATATGTCTGGCCACTGCTGGGAGTTCTCTGCACCCACCCCCATACTGTTGACCTCTGATGGGAGTCCTCTGCAACCACCCCTCATATGTCTGACCCCTGCTGGGAGTCCTCTCCACCCACCCCCATACTGTTGGCCACTGCTGGGAGTCATATTCACCCACCCCTCATATGTCTGGCCTCTGCTGGGAGTCATATCCACCCACCCCTCATATGTCTGGCCTCTGCTGGGAGTCATATCCACCCACCCCATACTGTTGACCTCTGCTGGGAGTCCTCTGCACCCACCCCTCATATGTCTGGCCACTGCTGGGAGTCATATCCACCCACCCCCCATATGTCTGGCTTCTGCTGGAAGTCCTCTGCACCCACACCTCATATGTCTGGCCACTGCTGGTAGTCCTCTGCACCCACCCCCATACTGTTGGCCACTGCTGGGAGTCATATCCACCCACCCCTCATATGTCTGGGCATTGCTGTGAGCCCTCTGCACAAACCCCCATACTGTTGGCCTCTGCTCTGAGTCCTCTGCACCCACCCCTCATATGTCTGGCCACTGCTGAGACTCCTCTGCACCCACACCCATATTATTGGCCACTGCTGGGAGTCAAATGCACCCACCCCTCATATGTCTGGCTACTGCTAGGAGACATATCCACCCACCCCCATACTGTTAGCCTCTGCTGGGAGTCCTCTGCACCCACCCCTCATATGTCTGGCCACTGCTGGGAGTCATATCCGCCCACCCCTCCAATGTCTGGCCTCTGCAGGGAGTCATATCCACCCACCCCTCATATGTCTGGCCACTGCCAGAATTTTTGCAAAGATTTTATATTCGCAGTTTAAGAGCGGTACTGGCCTTTAGGAGTCACAATTTTTAGGGCACTTGCCTGGCTTCAGAATTAGCGTGATGGGAGGATCTTTCAATGATACAGACATTTTAGCTCCTGCCAATAACAGCTCATTAAAATTTCCCTCAGCTAATGCACCCAATCTGCCCCTTAAAAAGGCTTTATATGTATCCCAGGTCCCACCAGTCACCAAAGACCCCTCGTTGATTTCAAAGAACTCTTTTGTCTCCTTACTTAATACCTCTATGACTTTTTCCTCTAGCAAAATCGTACAATCCATGGTCCATCTGGTGTGGCGATCCCCTTCGCATCACTGCAGAGTGATCTGACAAATGTACCCCCACGTGTTCGGTTTGTTGTACCCAATCCTTCATACTGCTATATATTGGGAAGTAATCAATCCTTGACTGATGTCTATACTTTTTATTACAAAATGTGAACCCTTTTTGTGACCCTTCCCTCTGACGACAGATATCACACAAGTCCAACTGCTACATCATTTGTTTAATAAGCCCTGACATTTTGGGATTTACCAAGGCCCTACTGAGTGTGGGTCTGTCTAGGGGTTAATTCAGAACAGCATTAAAATCCCCTGCCATAATAATCGGGTCCGAAAAGTTAAGTAGTTCGATGAGTAGGGGGCGTGGGTAGCCGTGCAGCGTAATGGCCACCTTCTGAGCGAGCTCCGCCGGCCGAGGCTTTAATCCTAAATTTAATCCTGTTTTTCTTATGAACACCTAACATAAAAACACCAGGAATCGGTGGCGGAAGCTGAGACGCACAGGCTGGCTACCTTACGAGATCCGACTTGATCTGCGAGCCGTGCCGCGTCTGCTGGGCGAAACACCAGTGGGTCCCTGCTGTAGAGGCCGAGAGTCACAGAGCCTTGACTGGGAGCCAGTTTCCACCTGAGCCCGGGGCTGCGGAGACCTGGTGAGGCCCGACTGTGCGGAACTTGGTGAACGCGACCTGGGACACACGGTGCCTTGAACTACAGACAAAAGTGGATATCCCTGCGAGGCAAGCTGCCTTACAGTGCCGAGGGGCCGATTTGGAGGCATATGGCACGAGGCAATACAATTTTGGGACAGGCCAGGAACGCGCTGTTTTCAACGCGACGGAAAGTCGCAGTGAGGTGAGATCGTTCGGTCCATAACGTGACACTGTGGAAGACTCGTAAAGCGGGGATATATGTGCGCTGGCCGGGCAAAGGTGACTCCCTATGTCATAATAAACCTGGCTCGAAGCGCAATGTCGGCCTAACCTGGGGAAAGACTTTATACCCTCCCTCCCCCACGAGCAGCGCTCCGGAAGTGATAGGGGTGCTACATGAAGTATTAGCTCATGACGGAGTAATAGACCCCATTCTTAGCCCATAAGTCAACACCTGGGAAGTTCCGCGCATTACTGTATATAAACCCTGGCCTCGGGGAGGCCTGGTGTTTGCGCTCCAACACACGCATCGTGCCACGGTTGCCTTTCAAACCAGAATCCTCAGCCAATCAGCTTGGAGCTGCGTGACCGTCTATAATAAGTACAGTCCCAGACCACCTGCATCGAAGCGGCCATAGTGGTGAACATCTGACATTCTGCTCAAGAGAAGTAACAATCTCCTACCTCATTACCAAGGAGCCAGCCGAACCCTGGTCTGTCCCATAACGCCATTCGAGGCGGCTACTCTGCAGGGCTAAAGGCGGTGCTCCAGACAGTTCTACACCTGGCGCACACGGAGGGAGTCGAGTGGGTCGCACAAATACCAGGCAAACATGGGCAAAGCAGAAAATCGCCAGTCCAAGATAACATTTGAAAGCAGGCAACCACCAAAGCAGGGAGACTCGAGCCGAGACGACGAAGCTGGAGGGGCATCAGGGGCAAGTCAAGATGACGTTCGGTCGCTTATGTTGAAGATGCACGCAGGCTTTAAAAGTATCGACACAAAGTTGGACGCTCTGACAACCCAGCTTGAGTCTGTGCGCTCACAGGTCGCAACGCACGAAACGCGACTGGACAGCCTAGAAAACCGTCATGTAGAGGACCGGGAGTTCCAGCAGGACACGAAAGAACACATCTCAGCCATTGATATGCAACTGGAGACTCTACGAGCAAAGGCTGATGATTTGGAAGCGCGTTCCCGAAGGAGCAATATCCGAATCACCGGAATTCCAGAGACGACAGCCATCGTGAAAATGGAAGTCTTCATATCTGATGTACTGCACGAGCTCTTCGACCCACACTTATCCCCTGTCTTTACTGTAGAGCGAGCACACAGAGCACTTGGCCAGAAGCCCCCGGTAGGGGGTACACCCAGACCTATACTGGCAAAGTTACTGAATTACCAAGATAGGGACCTAATATTAAAGCTAGCAAGAGAAAAAGGTCGCATCACACACAAGGGGAACCGTCTGTGCCCGTCCTCAGCGCGGACGGGCACAGACGGGCTTAACTTTGGCGCAACTTCGGCGCATATTCGCTGTGCGCATTCGCTGTGCGCGAATAACGTCATCCCAGTTATGTGAGTTAGGTCACGTATCTCGCGTCCCATCTGACTGACAGCAGCCAATGGGAGCGGGGACCTGATGTCTGCCGACGTGCCCTCCACACAAGCAGGAAAACCCGTGGTGGAATGGGGTACAGGCAGGGAGGAATACAGTACAAAAGAAAGTTTAAAGTGCAATAGTATTTCTTTAAAACACGCCGCAGAATAAGACAATTAAAATCGCTATGTGGACGGACAGTTTAGCAGCAATATGGACGGACAGTTTAGCAGCAATTTCATACGGGTCACCAGAACATAGCACTCATGCCCTGGGACACGAACTAACTGAGGCTTCAGGATCGCCCGGCTTTGAAGAGTCAGCTCTCGCATCCCACCTGACTGACAGCAGCCAATGGGAGCGGGGACCCAATGTCTGCCGACGTGCCCTCCATACAAGCTGGAAAACCCGTGGTGGAACGGGGCACAGGCAGGGAGGAATACCGTACAAAAGAAAGTTTAAAGTGCAATAGTATTTCTTTAAAACACGCCGCAGAATAAGACAATTAAAATCGCTATGTGGACGGGCAGTTTAGCAGCAATATGGACGGACAGTTAAGCAGCAATTTCATACAGGTCACCAGAACATAGCACTCATGCCCTGGGACACTGGGAGTCCTCTGCACCCACCCTCATACTGTTGGCCTCTGCTGGGAGTCCTCTGCACCTACCCCTCATATGTCTGGGCACTGCTGGGAATCCTCCGCACCCACCCCTCATATGTCTGGCTTCTCCTGGGAGTAATATCCACCCACCCCTCATATGTCTGGCTGGGAGTCCTCTGCACCCACCCCTCATATGTATGGCCACTGCTAGGAGTCCTCTGCACCCACCCCCATACTGTTGGCCTCTGCTGGGAGTCCTCTGCACCCACCCCTTAAATGTCTGGCCACTGCTGGGAGTCATATCCACCCACCCCTCATATTTCTGGCCTCTGCTAGGAGTCATATCCACCCACCTCTCATATGTCTGGCCACTGCTGGAGGTCCTCTGCACCCACCCCCATACTATTGGCCTCTGCTGGGAGTCCACTGTACCACCCCTCATATGTCTGGCCACTGCTGGGAGTTCTCTGCACCCACCCCCATACTGTTGACCTCTGATGGGAGTCCTCTGCAACCACCCCTCATATGTCTGACCCCTGCTGGGAGTCCTCTCCACCCACCCCCATACTGTTGGCCACTGCTGGGAGTCATATTCACCCACCCCTCATATGTCTGGCCTCTGCTGGGAGTCATATCCACCCACCCCTCATATGTCTGGCCTCTGCTGGGAGTCATATCCACCCACCCCATACTGTTGACCTCTGCTGGGAGTCCTCTGCACCCACCCCTCATATGTCTGGCCACTGCTGGGAGTCATATCCACCCACCCCTCATATGTCTGGCTTCTGCTGGGAGTCCTCTGCACCCACACCTCATATGTCTGGCCACTGCTGGTAGTCCTCTGCACCCACCCCCATACTGTTGGCCACTGCTGGGAGTCATATCCACCCACCCCTCATATGTCTGGGCATTGCTGGGAGCCCTCTGCACAAACCCCCATACTGTTGGCCTCTGCTCTGAGTCCTCTGCACCCACCCCTCATATGTCTGGCCACTGCTGAGACTCCTCTGCACCCACACCCATATTATTGGCCACTGCTGGGAGTCAAATGCACCCACCCCTCATATGTCTGGCTACTGCTAGGAGACATATCCACCCACCCCCATACTGTTAGCCTCTGCTGGGAGTCCTCTGCACCCACCCCCACCCCTCATATGTCTGGCCACTGCTGGGAGTCATATCCGCCCACCCCTCCAATGTCTGGCCTCTGCAGGGAGTCATATCCACCCACCCCTCATATGTCTGGCCACTGCCAGAATTTTTGCAAAGATTTTATATTCGCAGTTTAAGAGCGGTACTGGCCTTTAGGAGTCACAATTTTTAGGGCACTTGCCTGGCTTCAGAATTAGCGTGATGGGAGGATCTTTCAATGATACAGACATTTTAGCTCCTGCCAATAACAGCTCATTAAAATTTCCCTCAGCTAATGCACCCAATCTGCCCCTTAAAAAGGCTTTATATGTATCCCAGGTCACACCAGTCACCAAAGACCCCTCGTTGATTTCAAAGAACTCTTTTGTCTCGTTACTTAATACCTCTATGACTTCTTCCTCTAGCAAAATCGTACGATCCATGGTCCATCTGGTGTGGCAATCCCCTTCGCATCACTGCAGAGTGATCTGACAAATGTACCCCCACGTGTTCGGTTTGTTGTACCCAATCCTTCATACTGCTATATATTGGGAAGTAATCAATCCTTGACTGATGTCTATACTTTTTATTACAAAATGTGAACCCTTTTTGTGACCCTTCCCTCTGACGACAGATATCACACAAGTCCAACTGCTACATCATTTGTTTAATAAGCCCTGACATTTTGGGATTTACCAAGGCCCAACTGAGTGTGGGTCTGTCTAGGGTTTAATTCAGAACAGCATTAAAATCCCCTGCCATAATAATCGGGTCCGAAAAGTTAAGTAGTTCGATGAGTAGGGGGCGTGGGTAGCCGTGCAGCGTAATGGCCACCTTCTGAGCGAGCTCCGCCGGCCGAGGCTTTAATCCTAAATTTAATCCTGTTTTTCTTATGAACACCTAACATAAAAACACCAGGAATCGGTGGCGGAAGCTGAGACGCACAGGCTGGCTACCTTACGAGATCCGACTTGATCTGCGAGCCGTGCCGCGTCTGCTGGGCGAAACACCAGTGGGTCCCTGCTGTAGAGGCCGAGAGTCACAGAGCCTTGACTGGGAGCCAGTTTCCACCTGAGCCCGGGGCTGCGGAGACCTGGTGAGGCCCGACTGTGCGGAACTTGGTGAACGCGACCTGGGACACACGGTGCCTTGAACTACAGACAAAAGTGGATATCCCTGCGAGGCAAGCTGCCTTACAGTGCCGAGGGGCCGATTTGGAGGCATATGGCACGAGGCAATACAATTTTGGGACAGGCCAGGAACGCGCTGTTTTCAACGCGACGGAAAGTCACAGTGAGGTGAGATCGTTCGGTCCATAACGTGACACTGTGGAAGACTCGTAAAGCGGGGATATATGTGCGCTGGCCGGGCAAAGGTGACTCCCTATGTCATAATAAACCTGGCTCGAAGCGCAATGTCGGCCTAACCTGGGGAAAGACTTTATACCCTCCCTTCCCCACGAGCATCGCTCCGGAAGTGATAGGGGTGCTACATGAAGTATTAGCTCATGACGGAGTAATAGACCCCATTCTTAGCCCATAAGTCAACACCTGGGAAGTTCCGCGCATTACTGTATATAAACCCTGGCCTCGGGGAGGCCTGGTGTTTGCGCTCCAACACACGCATCGTGCCACGGTTGCCTTTCAAACCAGAATCCTCAGCCAATCAGCTTGGAGCTGCGTGACCGTCTATAATAAGTACAGTCCCAGACCACCTGCATCGAAGCGGCCATAGTGGTGAACATCTGACATTCTGCTCAAGAGAAGTAACAATCTCCTACCTCATTACCAAGGAGCCAGCCGAACCCTGGTCTGTCCCATAACGCCATTCGAGGCGGCTACTCTGCAGGGCTAAAGGCGGTGCTCCAGACAGTTCTACACCTGGCGCACACGGAGGGAGTTGAGTGGGTCGCACAAATACCAGGCAAACATGGGCAAAGCAGAAAATCGCCAGTCCAAGATAACATTTGAAAGCAGGCAACCACCAAAGCAGGGAGACTCGAGCCGAGACGATGAAGCTGGAGGGGCATCAGGGGCAAGTCAAGATGACGTTCGGTCGCTTATGTTGAAGATGCACGCAGGCTTTAAAAGTATCGACACAAAGTTGGACGCTCTGACAACCCAGCTTGAGTCTGTGCGCTCACAGGTCGCAACGCACGAAACGCGACTGGACAGCCTAGAAAACCGTCATGTAGAGGACCGGGAGTTCCAGCAGGACACGAAAGAACACATCTCAGCCATTGATATGCAACTGGAGACTCTACGCGCAAAGGCTGATGATTTGGAAGCGCGTTCCCGAAGGAGCAATATCCGAATCACCGGTATTCCAGAGACGACAGCCATCGTGAAAATGGAAGTCTTCATATCTGATGTACTGCACGAGCTCTTCGACCCACACTTATCCCCTGTCTTTACTGTAGAGCGAGCACACAGAGCACTTGGCCAGAAGCCCCCGGTAGGGGGTACACCCAGACCTATACTGGCAAAGTTACTGAATTACCAAGATAGGGACCTAATATTAAAGCTAGCAAGAGAAAAAGGTCGCATCACACACAAGGGGAACTCGATATAATTCTATCTTGATTTCCCACCGCTTGTACAAGCAGCACATAGAGAATTCTTACCAGCTAAGCGTCTTCTCTTTCAAGCGGAGATCCCATACTCTTTGCTATACCCTGCGAGGCTGAAGGTGTTGCATGATGGCACCACACATTATTTTACAGACGCTGCCTCTGCTCTCAAGTTCGCCAAGCACGTATGCGGTTCCAAGGCAAGACGAAGGAGAGCTGTGAGCGGTAATGTTGAAGGTCAAATGAGTGACAATGACTGATACTGAGAGGTAACTTAGTGGGACATTATATGCGAGCTTTAGCGATATAGTTGTTAGCATTACCATTGCCTATGTATTGTTACTCTGATTGTACTGGGGAATAGACACATGGTGCTGTGTGCCCGATTTCTGGTTGAATCTTGTTATATTAGCATTGACACTAGACACAGTTACGTGACAGATGTGGATCATGTAGCTAATCGATGTTGGGTGTTTGAGGAAATGGATCACAAACCCTCGGTCACCCTGTGCAAACGGGGGGGTACGCGCGTGCTGCCACACCTCCGGGGGTAAATCCCATTGTTTAGTGTTTCTATTGATTTCCACGCTATGCATGAGTTTGGGGGGATTCTGACACAACCTAATTGGGGGGGTTGGTGTGGGTGGGGGGAGGTCGGGAACATTTGGGTGTTTGGTCAAAGGTCAGTGCTCAAATGATGTGAACAATGTCATCTTACAATGTAGCTATGTTGGAAGTTGGGGCAACAGCGTACACATGACGATTGATAGTTTTGAATGGGGGTGACTAAGATCCTGACATGGAACATTCAAGGTTTGAACGATGGCAGGAAGGCGAGGTTAATGCATACATATTTACAAAGGCATAACATAGATATCTGCTTCTTACGAGAAACACACATAAACTCCCTACCGTCAACAAAGCTAGAGCATAACGATGGGAGACCACGTATTCTGCCATATATTAGAACTATGCTCGGGGAGTGGCGATACTGATACGGAGAGGTGTGGAGTGGACAGTGCGTAAAAAAAGCATTGATCCAGAGGGGCGATTTGTTGTAGTGAGCGGAGCACTAAACGGCAAACAGGTAGTTCTGGCGGCTGTATATGGTCCAAACACAGATGAATCTGACTTCTTTAGAGCGGTCTGGACTTAGGTCATAAAGATGGACTGCGCCACCATTATCTGGGGAGGGGACTTTAACGTGGTTCTTAATGATGCTCTTGACCGCAAAGGGGCGGCTAGGCCATTGCACCCACAGGTAAATCAAGCTTTACACAATATCATGTTGGAGGGAGGTCTGACGGATATCTGGAGAGCGAGAAACCCCACTGCTCGCGAAGGCACATGTATATCTAGTCACCACGCAGCCTGGTCAAGATTAGACTTTTGGCTGGTCTCCCAGGATGCAGCCACTTGGATGATACATGTCAAGGGACTAGCCCGCTCACTCTCAGATCATGCCCCGTGCCTGTTGGAGTTGAGAATGCCTGATGCTCCGTTACGTGCATTTAGCTGGCGTCTGCCTCCCCATGCACTCCTGGACGAGGCTTTTAAGGAAGAAATTAGGCAAGACATCATAGATTACTTTTACAATACCGCAGGCTACGTGTCCACCGAATCAGTGCTGTTGGATGCCTTTAAGGTAGTCATATGGGGACAATGTATTGCAAAACAAGCAGGGGTTCTCAAGACCATTAGAAATACCATAACCACACTAGAAGGGGAAATAAAGGACCTAGAAAACTCATTTTGTGTTGATCCCGAGCCTGACTTAGCAGCAAAACTTAAAGCGAAATTATTAGATTATGCTGAGGAGGTGCAACGAGAGTTGAAATTCCTTGGTAAACAGGCTGAAGCCCGACGATATGGGGAGGGTGATAGGCCAAGCCGTACCCTGGCTAGACTCCTTCGTACTGTCAAACCGCATACACACATACATACGGTAGATAGTCCTGCAGGCACTACCGTTGTAGGTCAGCTTGAAATTCGACAGGAATTTAGAAGTTTTTACTCTAATCTATAGACATCTCGGCACACTGAGACTCCAGAAAACCTCGAGGACTTCCTGCAATCCATAGCACTGGTTTGGTTTAATGATGGGCATAGAAAATACATGGATCTCCCAGTGACGGTTGAAGATATTGCAAAAACAATCAGAGGGTTACCATTAAATAAGGCCCCGGGCCCAGATGGCCTCACCATAGCGTTTTAAAAAACTTATGTGGAAGAACTTGTGCCAAAGCTGCACGCTGTATTTGCTGAGTCACTGGAATTGGGAATCCTACCAGCATCCATGAGGGAAGCGCTGATTGTCACACTATTAAAACCTGACAAGAACAGTCAATCACTAGACTCCTACAGACCCCTTTCGCTAATCAATGTAGACGTGAAAATATACCGATGACGTCACCTTGTATGTCCTAAACCCAGCGGATAATTTGGATCCCAACTGCGGGAGTTTGTAAAATTTGGTAGCTTATCTGGAATAACTATAAACTGGTCTAAATCGGTAATCTTCCCCCTGACAGATAGTACACCCGAGATGCAATCAGAATTTCCACTACGATGGGAAGCCGAGGAGGTGAAATATCTTGGTTTATGGGTAAGCCGCAGACTCCAGAGCATTTGGTCCTTAAACTTTGGGTGGGCTGTACATTGGCTTGAGGGCAAAGTGGCGACTTGGTCAAAATTGCCTCTTTCTATTGCTGGGAAAGTGGCACTGGCGAAAATGGTGAAACTGCCAAAATTCTTATATTTATTTACGAACATTCCAATCCCGCTCACAAAACATTTCTTTACTAGCCTGAGGTCTCACCTTTTAACTTTGGTATGGGCTGGTACACAGGCCAGAGTCTCCTGGGCATTATTGACATTACCGCTGAGACAGGGAGGCATGGCTGCCCCAGACATGCCCTTGTACGCCCACTGTGCACAGGCTCAATTCCTGCATTTCTGGACATACCCGACACCATATCAACCACATTTGGCAGTTGAACTTGACTCGCTGGCTCCATTACCTTTGAATGTGGCACTATACCACAAAGCCCCTAGACCCACCATAGATGTGAATTCAGCCCACACCTTGCGCTGGGCATGGCGAGAGTTACAAAAGCGAGCTCATCTCCCGCTACTATATGCACCGGCCATTCCGTTGAAACATAACCCAATGCTCCCATGTCTGGCGGAAAGTGGGGGAGAAATATCTTTAGCTGGCACTACATTACGCACATTCGCTGATATATACCCACACGGAATGTTCAAAGATCCATGATCGGAGGAGGAAGGTGGGCCTGCGTCTTTCCGGGACGCCTTCACTTATCATAAATTGAAGTCCTCGTGCCGGGCATTTTGGGAGGGGTTCCCAGATGAGCCTCCCACACTGAATGCACTCCAATATGTGTTAGCTCGAGCCTCACCGAAAAAGTTAGTAACCCGTCTATATACTGCTCTGCAGGACCAGGCCCCGATAACAACGCCAAATTCTATGCAACTCTGGAATGTAGAGCTAGACCCACCACTGCAAGAGACACATTGGTCCTTTTGTTGTAAGCAACTCCTGCAGCTCTCACTAAATTACAAACTAAGACTAGTGCATTTCAAATTCTTACATAGATATTACCGCACCCCTGCTAGCCTCCATCGCATGGGTCTAAGAGACGACGCCAGATGCTGGAGATGTGGTATGGAGGAGGCTGCGTTCTTACATGTGGCATGGAACTGCCCTCTCCTCACAAGGTACTAGACCACAGTATTTGATGCTATGAATCAAATAGTCGGTAGATCGGATAATCCCACACCCCATCTAGGTCTTCTGTGTTTGGTGAAGATACACGGAACCGGCCAGGCGCAAGCTACACGCACTTCTATTGTTATACGCCAGGTGTCAAGTGGCAGTCAGATGGGGCCGCAAAACTTTGCCCACCTTCACAGCTTCACAGCTTGGTTATCAGATGTAACATACGGACACACACAACTCGGCAAGTACTGGGAATTGATACCGACGGCATCCAGACCCTGCGATATATGGGGACCATTCCTGGCCTGGACACAAGCTAGAACAGATTCCCCTTTGATTTCACAAGCTACACATGAGATCGTGGGGCAGGATGGACCAATAGATACACAGGATTCAGACTCAGGGAGGGTGGTTGAATTACCACAAGTAAATGTGAGCGATTGTGCCCTAACTACTAATCAATTGGACTAGATATATCACCTCGTACATTGTCTTGCCTTGGACTGCTTGTTCCATTTTTTACCTAGACATGAGTAGGAAGGATTTGTCATGCTGGTGCCCTCCCCTACTGCTTCAATGTAGCTTGATTAAGAATTTGCTACTATATAATGTACATATTGCACTACTGACTGACACCTCTATTGAGTTTTGTCTTTTCATTTGGTTGAGTTTTGCAGTCATTTTGTTCATGATATTGCTTCATATTTCCTATGTAAACCGGACATATGCAACTTGCAATTAGCAAGTATACATGTTTTTTTCCAATGTGTTGTATGTACTGCACTTAAATGGAAATTTCAATAAACAAAGTTATAAAAAAATAAAGTAGTTCGATGAGTAGCTCCCCTAGGCGAGTAGTATCATCCTGATTTGGACCGTAATATCCAACTAGGGTAAAGCCATGACCCAGAATCTTCAATTTAGTGACAACCCATCTTCAGGCTTTTTCTGAGACATAGTCTTCTATACAGATTGTGCAGCTTTTTTTACTAGGACCGCCACCCCCTTTGTTATGGCTGATTGCCCTGTTCATACTGCTTGGGCGATCCATTTTTTGGCCTTGAAAAACTCCATACCCTCCTTCAGCATTAAATGTGTTTCCTGCACAATGATAATTCGGGCTGGGCAATCTTTTAAATATTGCAATATTCTCTGTCATCTTCCCCGTACCCTGAGGCCATTTACATTCCACGAAAGAATTTTTATTACATTCTCTTGCTTCTCACCCATCCCCACTAAAATGTAAAACTGGACACAAATTCAGTGTTGATGAGGCTTCTGAGAATACCTTTTTCTCTTTTCTCATACATGCTCCCCACCCTGTGCTCCCCCAGCCTCCCCCCTCCCATGGAAAACCCAACCCTGACTCTTCATGGCTTAGAGCCCGGTGGGTGTCCCCCCAGAGTGTGCATCTTAGTCTAGTGTTTATTTGTGAAAGTGCAAAAAAGGAAATTTGGGAGATAAAAATAGTTTAAACAGCCCTGAACTTTAGGAAAACTGGTCAGACCATTTTATGAATCATAAATGAATAGCCTAGATCCTATTCCAGAGTTACTAACAACCTTGCTGCAGGCTCTCCAAAAATTCATCTACCTCCTCACCAGAGTGGAAGATGTGCATCCTATTATTGGGAAAAACCAAAGGAAATGATGGACGGAGAGTTGACAATACAAGCACTCACCCCCAGTCAACTGATCTGGGTTTAATCCATCACCGTTCTTTAGCCCACTCTGCCACCCCAGTTCAGACATGGCCATATGCAAATCAGTCTGACCCTGTGCCTCATGGGAACAGTCCAGCCCGAACTGCGAAGCCATGCCTTCCCTGGACCGGAAACAATCTACCGAGGACCGGTTTCTGGCATTTTTAGCCGTCTTCAGCCCGGCTTTCTTGAATCCAGTGGCAAAGTGAGCAAGGGACTCACGTCTGAGCATACACTGCCAACTTATGGCGAACAAAGAAAAACCAAAGGAAATGATGGACGGAGCGTTGACAATACAAGCACTCACCCCCAGTCAACTGATCTGGGTTTAATCCATCACCGTTCTTTAGCCCACTCTGTCACCCCAGTTCAGACATAGCCATATGCAAATCAGTCTGACCCTGTGACTCATGGGAACAGTCCAGCCCGAACTGCCAAGCCATGCCTTCCCTGGACCGGAAACAAGCTACCGAGGACCAGTTTCTGACATTTCAGCCGTCTTCAGCCCGGCTTGCTTGAATGCAGTGGCAAAGTGAGCAAGGGACTCACGTCTGAGCATACCCTGCCAACTGGGCAGAAGGATCCTTGCCTTTGGACTTGGTCTCTTCTCTGTTATCTCCTCTACCCTCCCGGCATCTACCCTAGTGCTGCCGCTACTTCAGCCTCCTTTCTCACGGAAGGGGATCCTTGTGGCGGCACGCCGCTCTCTGCAAAGCTCCAGGGCTGCCCTACTCCACAACCCCTCCATCGCCGAGTTTTCTGCAAGCCCAAGGCAGCCTCTGGAGCCTAGGTGAGATTCATTTCTATTTTCAGGTGGCAGTGGCAGTGTGGAACCTTCCTCAAACTAAGAGATTTTCTTTAAAGCAAGTTATGGGCTAAAAAGAACCTTTTGCCACTCATTACTCATTCCGTCTCGTACACACTCAGAGGTACTCAGAGTCAGGCAAAGTCCTTCTGGAACTGAGCCCCACAGGGTGCAACAGAGGCAGTCCTGGTGAGTGAACTTCTCTTGGTGCAGTCCAGGGTTTCAGCAGGGCAGTTTCTCTTCTTCATGTCTCTTCAGGCAGCAGATCTGAGAATCTTATCAGCTGTCTCATATTTATCCATGGTTTCCTGGCATCAGCAGGGGGTTACCCCTGATCAATGGGATTCAGGGTGTCACCCAGGCGTATGACCACCACCTACAAAGTGTGGTATATTCCTACCCCAGAAAGCATCATTCTTTCAAAATCTAGTATGGAGGAATTCTTTACAGAGGAGCTCGATCAGGCTAACCCAACCTACTGGTGTGGCTTATTTTCTTAAAAACTCCCTTTCTAAACCTCTCCCTAATCTAATTTAGTCCCGGGCGTAGCGTGCTTAGCAGGGCTACGCGGAGGTCGATGGAGTTGCAAACAAACTCGGCTCTGTTGCCCGCCTCCAAACCCCTATTAGGAAATAAGTTAACATTAATTAAAAAGAAACTTAAAACCACTTACCTCTGTACTGCGGCATCCCCGGGATGCCCTCCTCCTCTTCCTCGCCGCACCGGTAATGCTTGAGAAAACTGCGCATGCACGTGCGTGCCCGCGCAAGCAAATTTCTTGCAAGAAATGAGCATGCGCAGAACGCGGAGAAGGCAAATCTCCGCACATTCCGCAGGCGAAGCAAAGGTCTCCACCCAGGGTTAATCTACTTATAGATGCTCCTATGTGGCTGAAAAAGCAGGCTGTGGGGGCGGGCCTGTGTTGCCTAAAGTGACATTCTCCCTTTGAAGACCCGTTTGGCTACCCCTCACCCCCTTTCTGCATCTTTACTGCAGCTTATACTTCTCCGCCCACAGGGAGCCTATTGTGGTTTCTGACAGGACACTTCACATCTCATCAGGTGCTACTAGCACAGCCTGGGAGCACGCTAGGCAATCAGGAGAGAGCAGCTGGAAAGCTGGACTTTGGCTCACAGAAAAGAAAGATTAATAACTTATTTCATTGAATAGTTATTACAAATCCAACAGTGGGAAGTATTTGGATGTATCTCAACTATTAATTTGATATCATGAAATATATTTTCAGATGGCTCCTATTAATATTTATACTTCAATAAAATATTACAATGGTAGCCTATGGAGCCATTCACAACAATAAAGCAAAAAAGAAATTGGTGGTTTTCCCTCACCAGTACTTAAAAAACATCTTGTAAAATGTTTCTGCTCAAAATTACAAGGCATCCTCCATTAAGAGGAAACCAAAGCAAGGCTGGCTTTTAAAATGACTGCAGGCACCACAGTAGCTCACATTCCAATGCAGGAAATCTACTCGGCCTCTAAACCTCCCTGTCCTATTATATGCTGGGGGCTTATAGGTAGGTTGAATCCTCTTAGGGTCTCTCAGTGCCAATTGTAATTAGACCATCTAACTTTACAGCAGATCACTGGCACTGGGTCTGGAAAGAAGGGCACAGGACACAGCCAGGGTCAGTTACCACCAGTACCAAGTGACAAATAGGGGTGATCAAGGCAAAAAGGATGACTTTCTCACAGATACTCATGCACCCACTCACAGGCCCACTCAGACACTCAAGCATCAAGTCACAGACCCACTCAGACACACATGAACCCACTCACAGATGCACACAGGCTCTCTTACACCCAATTACACAACCATGCACACACCAATACAGTCACTCACACAGCCACTCACCAACCTGTACAGCCACTCACAAACCCATTTTCAAAGGTTACGGGTTACAATTAGGAATTTTTTTTTTTGAACTTCACTGAAAAAAACAAATGTTACAGGGACATTCTAGTCAGAAAATCGAATTTTAAAAAACACTAGAAATTGACTGAAAACACCAAATGTTACAGGGACGTTATAGTTAGGCTAAGATTTCACTCGTACGGTGTGAGAAGTTGGCCTGGCATATGCTGTCCACTATTATCATGGGCACCTTGCACAAGTCCAAATGACCCCTTATTGATGGTAGGTTAAAGACAACCGTATAGAAAGCTATCCTAGTTGTAGCTGTGGAGAGCAGCGTTCAGGCTAAGTCTTGAAGGAATGTAACTGCAAACACAACAATGATGGACAGAATGTGGATCAATGTCACACATTCACCCCAGTCCAAAGATCTGGGCCCAAATCCATCGTTTTTCCACTCCACACCACCCTGGGTTAGACAATGGCGATATGCAAATCAGCGCTGACCCTGTGCCCCATGGGAACAGTCCAGTCCGAACTACAAAAGCCATGTCCTTCCCAGAACGGAAACAAGCATCCGAGGACCGGCCCGGTTTCGAGGTAACACCTCTCATCAGCCCGGCTAGCTTGATTCCAGTGGTGTGGAGTGCCTGGGACTCACGTCTGAGCATCCCCAGTACACTTAGAGGGGTACCTGCAAACACAACAATGATGGACAGAATGTGGATCAATGTCACACATTCACCCCAGTCCAAAGATCTGGGCCCAAATCCATCGTTTTTCCACTCCACACCACCCTGGGTTAGACAATGGCGATATGCAAATCACATGGCTTTTGTAGTTCGGACTGGACTGTTCCCATGGGGCACAGGGTCAGCGCTGATTTGCATATCGCCATTGTCTAACCCAGGGTGGTGTGGAGTGGAAAAACGATGGATTTGGGCCCAGATCTTTGGACTGGGGTGAATGTGTGACATTGATCCACATTCTGTCCATCATTGTTGTGTTTGCAATTACCGCTCTAAGTGTACTGGGGATGCTCAGACGTGAGTCCCAGGCACTCCACACCACTGGAGTCAGGCTGGCCGGGCTGATGAGAGGTGGTACCTCGAAACCGGGCCGGTCCTCGGATGCTTGTTTCCGTTCTGGGAAGGACATGGCTTTTGTAGTTCGGACTGGACTGTTCCCATGGGGCACAGGGTCAGCGCTGATTTGCATATCGCCATTGTCTAACCCAGGGTGGTGTGGAGTGGAAAAACGATGGATTTGGGCCCAGATCTTTGGACTGGGGTGAATGTGTGACATTGATCCACATTCTGTCCATCATTGTTGTGTTTGCAATTACCGCTCTAAGTGTACTGGGGATGCTCAGACGTGAGTCCCAGGCACTCCACACCACTGGAGTCAAGCTGGCCGGGCTGATGAGAGGTGTTACCTCGAAACCGGGCCGGTCCTCGGATGCTTGTTTCCGTTCTGGGAAGGACATGGCTTTTGTAGTTCGGACTGGACTGTTCCCATGGGGCACAGGGTCAGCGCTGATTTGCATATCGCCATTGTCTAACCCAGGGTGGTGTGGAGTGGAAAAACGATGGATTTGGGCCCAGATCTTTGGACTGGGGTGAATGTGTGACATTGATCCACATTCTGTCCATCATTGTTGTGTTTGCAATTACCGCTCTAAGTGTACTGGGGATGCTCAGACGTGAGTCCCAGGCACTCCACACCACTGGAGTCAAGCTGGCCGGGCTGATGAGAGGTGTTATCTCGAAACCGGGCCGGTCCTCGGATGCTTGTTTCCGTTCTGGGAAGGACATGGCTTTTGTAGTTCGGACTGGACTGTTCCCATGGGGCACAGGGTCAGCGCTGATTTGCATATCGCCATTGTCTAACCCAGGGTGGTGTGGAGTGGAAAAACGATGGATTTGGGCCCAGATCTTTGGACTTGGGTGAATGTGTGACATTGATCCACATTCTGTCCATCATTGTTGTGTTTGCAATTACCGCTCTAAGTGTACTGGGGATGCTCAGACGTGAGTCCCAGGCACTCCACACCACTGGAGTCAAGCTGGCCGGGCTGATGAGAGGTGTTACCTCGAAACCGGGCCGGTCCTCGGATGCTTGTTTCCGTTCTGGGAAGGACATGGCTTTTGTAGTTCGGACTGGACTGTTCCCATGGGGCACAGGGTCAGCGCTGATTTGCATATCGCCATTGTCTAACCCAGGGTGGTGTGGAGTGGAAAAACGATGGATTTGGGCCCAGATCTTTGGACTGGGGTGAATGTGTGACATTGATCCACATTCTGTCCATCATTGTTGTGTTTGCAATTACCGCTCTAAGTGTACTGGGGATGCTCAGACATGAGTCCCAGGCACTCCACACCACTGGAGTCAAGCTGGCCGGGCTGATGAGAGGTGTTACCTCGAAACCGGGCCGGTCCTCGGATGCTTGTTTCCGTTCTGGGAAGGACATGGCTTTTGTAGTTCGGACTGGACTGTTCCCATGGGGCACAGGGTCAGCGCTGATTTGCATATCGCCATTGTCTAACCCAGGGTGGTGTGGAGTGGAAAAACGATGGATTTGGGCCCAGATCTTTGGACTGGGGTGAATGTGTGACATTGATCCACATTCTGTCCATCATTGTTGTGTTTGCAATTACCGCTCTAAGTGTACTGGGGATGCTCAGACGTGAGTCCCAGGCACTCCACACCACTGGAGTCAAGCTGGCTGGGCTGATGAGAGGTGTTACCTCGAAACCGGGCCGGTCCTCGGATGCTTGTTTCCGTTCTGGGAAGGACATGGCTTTTGTAGTTCGGACTGGACTGTTCCCATGGGGCACAGGGTCAGCGCTGATTTGCATATCGCCATTGTCTAACCCAGGGTGGTGTGGAGTGGAAAAACGATGGATTTGGGCCCAGATCTTTGGACTGGGGTGAATGTGTGACATTGATCCACATTCTGTCCATCATTGTTGTGTTTGCCATTACCGCTCTAAGTGTACTGGGGATGCTCAGACGTGAGTCCCAGGCACTCCACACCACTGGAGTCAAGCTGGCCGGGGGGCTGATGAGAGGTGTTACCTCGAAACCGGGCTGGTCCTCGGATGCTTGTTTCCGTTCTGGGAAGGACATGGCTTTTGTAGTTCGGACTGGACTGTTCCCATGGGGCACAGGGTCAGCGCTGATTTGCATATCGCCATTGTCTAACCCAGGGTGGTGTGGAGTGGAAAAACGATGGATTTGGGCCCAGATCTTTGGACTGGGGTGAATGTGTGACATTGATCCACATTCTGTCCATCATTGTTGTGTTTGCAATTACCGCTCTAAGTGTACTGGGGATGCTCAGACGTGAGTCCCAGGCACTCCACACCACTGGAGTCAAGCTGGCCGGGCTGATGAGAGGTGTTACCTCGAAACCGGGCCGGTCCTCGGATGCTTGTTTCCGTTCTGGGAAGGACATGGCTTTTGTAGTTCGGACTGGACTGTTCCCATGGGGCACAGGGTCAGCGCTGATTTGCATATCGCCATTGTCTAACCCAGGGTGGTGTGGAGTGGAAAAACGATGGATTTGGGCCCAGATCTTTGGACTGGGGTGAATGTGTGACATTGATCCACATTCTGCCCATCATTGTTGTGTTTGCAATTGCCGCTCTAAGTGTACTGGGGATGCTCAGACGTGAGTCCCAGGCACTCCACACCACTGGAGTCAAGCTGGCCGGGCTGATGAGAGGTGTTACCTCGAAACCGGGCCGGTCCTCGGATGCTTGTTTCCGTTCTGGGAAGGACATGGCTTTTGTAGTTCGGACTGGACTGTTCCCATGGGGCACAGGGTCAGCGCTGATTTGCATATCGCCATTGTCTAACCCAGGGTGGTGTGGAGTGGAAAAACGATGGATTTGGGCCCAGATCTTTGGACTGGGGTGAATGTGTGACATTGATCCACATTCTGTCCATCATTGTTGTGTTTGCAATTACCGCTCTAAGTGTACTGGGGATGCTCAGACGTGAGTCCCAGGCACTCCACACCACTGGAGTCAAGCTGGCCGGGCTGATGAGAGGTGTTACCTCGAAACCGGTCCGGTCCTCGGATGCTTGTTTCCGTTCTGGGAAGGACATGGCTTTTGTAGTTCGGACTGGACTGTTCCCATGGGGCACAGGGTCAGCGCTGATTTGCATATCGCCATTGTCTAACCCAGGGTGGTGTGGAGTGGAAAAACGATGGATTTGGGCCCAGATCTTTGGACTGGGGTGAATGTGTGACATTGATCCACATTCTGTCCATCATTGTTGTGTTTGCAATTACCGCTCTAAGTGTACTGGGGATGCTCAGACGTGAGTCCCAGGCTCTCCACACCACTGGAGTCAAGCTGGCCGGGCTGATGAGAGGTGTTACCTCGAAACCGGGCTGGTCCTCGGATGCTTGTTTCCGTTCTGGGAAGGACATGGCTTTTGTAGTTCGGACTGGACTGTTCCCATGGGGCACAGGGTCAGCGCTGATTTGCATATCGCCATTGTCTAACCCAGGGTGGTGTGGAGTGGAAAAACGATGGATTTGGGCCCAGATCTTTGGACTGGGGTGAATGTGTGACATTGATGCACATTCTGTCCATCATTGTTGTGTTTGCAATTACCGCTCTAAGTGTACTGGGGATGCTCAGACGTGAGTCCCAGGCACTCCACACCACTGGAGTCAAGCTGGCCGGGCTGATGAGAGGTGTTACCTCGAAACCGGGCCGGTCCTCGGATGCTTGTTTCCGTTCTGGGAAGGACATGGCTTTTGTAGTTCGGACTGGACTGTTCCCATGGGGCACAGGGTCAGCGCTGATTTGCATATCGCCATTGTCTAACCCAGGGTGGTGTGGAGTGGAAAAACAATGGATTTGGGCCCAGATCTTTGGACTGGGGTGAATGTGTGACATTGATCCACATTCTGTCCATCATTGTTGTATTTGCAATTACCGCTCTAAGTGTACTGGGGATACTCAGACGTGAGTCCCAGGCACTCCACACCACTGGAGTCAAGCTGGCCGGGCTGATGAGAGGTGTTACCTCGAAACCGGGCCGGTCCTCGGATGCTTGTTTCCGTTCTGGGAAGGACATGGCTTTTGTAGTTCGGACTGGACTGTTCCCATGGGGCACAGGGTCAGCGCTGATTTGCATATCGCCATTGTCTAACCCAGGGTGGTGTGGAGTGGAAAAACGATGGATTTGGGCCCAGATCTTTGGACTGGGGTGAATGTGTGACATTGATCCACATTCTGTCCATCATTGTTGTGTTTGCAATTGAAGGAATGTAAAGCAGCTTGTTTTACCAGTCTATAATCTCATAAATGATCAAATGAAAGGCGAACCACACCAGGTATATATAAAATATATGTATTTATTCTAAACATACACCTCTAGTCTATTTATGAGGCAAGAGACAAAAGTACAATACAAATACTTTAATCGCACACAGTAAATTAGCACAGTATACGTTTTGCCCTAGGGGCCTCTCAAACCATATACTAAGAAAGTGGCATGAGAACCACGAGGGACATAGAACTTACGCCTAGGGTCTCTAGAACCGCTGGGGTAAACAGGAACCACCCAAGGTAGGGATGCAGGAGACCCACGGGGATGCATTCACTGTCTAAACACAGCCGCAAATCACCATAGAATTCTATGTAGAAAGTCGCGATTAGATTTTTAAAGAATAAGGGCACTTGAGAGTGGAATAGGAAAAAACCCCTTCAGTACTGGACACTTCAAGAGTCAAGACCCACGGGAGCACCGAAGTACTTGTGTTACCTCACCCAGGGAAGCCGGGTGCATAGGTGTCTTTTTGTGTCCTGTTCCGTCGTCGTTTTCTATGCAAAGAAGTGCTGCAGGTGACCAAAAGAAGAGTGTCCAGATGGATCCAAGGGTGGATCAGAGATCTGAAGTACCTGAAAGCAGAGGGGACAGAGTCTGAGTTACTAGCCAATGACCAGGGTGGCAACTAGAAGATGCCAGCCGATGTCGGGTGTTTTCAGGTGATGTAGGTGAAGATTGACTTTTCAGCCACAAGAACCAGGAGGAGTTGATGACAACCAGGAGCTGGATTCGAGCTGTCCCATGTTGGATGTCGAGTCCTGCAGTGTCGGTATGCGGATTGGAACCAACAAGCTTTGGCAACAGCAACCCATGCAGAATGCAAAGATTGGCTTCTGTGCAGACCAGCAAGGTCTGAGGGACTCACCCTTTGGAGGGGAGTCAGGAAACATCTGGAGCAACCAGGAAAACCCAGGAAACAAAGGATATTCCTTCGTGGGGACCCACCAGTCAATGGACCAGGCATCATGAAGGGGCCTCAAGCAGAAATGCAGGAATGCGGGCCTACGGAACACTTGTGGAGTGTAGGCCCACACACTTTGGTGTAAAAGGTGCTCAGGGCTTGGACTACAAGTAGCCCAATGCACAACTTTGGGAAAGCTTGGGAATTTGAGTCACTAGCAAATGTGCTGGATTTCCATGAGTTCCGGTCCCACGTCTCTTGTGATGGCTACAGGTCTCAGCTTTGCTGGGGACTCGTGAAGGGCTTGGCGATGTCTGGAAGTCCATGTTCTGTGTTGCAGACTCTTTGGGATCCGGCGGGAGCTGCAAAAATGCAGACCGGCAAGATGCTTCTTGGGTGCCTGTTTGAACAGGGAAGTTACCCCTTGACCCCAAGAGAGATTTCTTCAGTCTTCTAGTCAAAATAAAATGTCCAAGGTCCAAGATATATGTTGCAGAGTTTCGTCCAGGATAATCTAAAGTCCTAGGGACTGGGTTCCTATACTTATACTAAGTTTAGGGGTTGGACTAACTCTAAGATCCCACCTATGGAAGGACCTGGAGAGGGGTGGTTACACCCCTTCCACTTTGTCCAGTTTCACGCCAGAGCTGGGGCTGAGTGCCCCAGAAACCGTTTTGAACTGGGAAATGCACAGGGACACCTTGTGTGCCCCAGGCACTGTCTGAAAGCATTCACTGAATGCACCCACCCTGTCCCAATACACTAAAGCCTGTCTTGGGAAGTGTTTACACCTCCCTGTGACAGGAAACCTATTGTCCAGGCCTCCCCTGCCGGAGTTTCGTCCAGCAGCAGGAGGTCAGACTCGTGTCTGTGGCAGCAGCATCCATTTTGTGATGCTGGGGCTCTGTTTAACTTTTACGGGGTAGATCAGTGTGTATTTGTCTTCTCCCTCTAGAAGGGTATAATGCTACCACTGCCAGAACTGGTAGGGGGGTAGTATTCCAAAGTGTTTGACACCAAACACAACATGTTTTGATGCAGCCATTCCAAAGTTGGCATTAACCACGAGGTTATAATGCACTTATGAGTATATGGTATGGCTGTATCACAGAACAGCTATAAGGAAGGGATTCCGAAAGCTGCAGAGGGGCTCAGGTCATGCTAGGGCACCCTCTCACACAAAACCAAGCACTCTGCCTCCAGGATTGTCAAGGCCTGCCATAGGAGTGACTTATAGGTTTATATGTGTCTGTTTTAAAAGATAGATATAGGATTACTATATCTAAGTAAGAGGTGCAAGCACCACATTACCCAAGCTGCAGTAGCAGACCTGTGGTGTCATTTTGGAAGGCTTCCCAGGGGCGGCATAATACATGCTTCTGCCCCTGGTAGGCCTCTGGGTTACCGATGCCCTTGGTCCCTAAGGCACCATATATTAGGGACAGTTTAGAGAGAAAGCAGCTATGCTGGGGTCCTGGTTAGCAGGGCCCCAGCCAAACTAAAGTCGATAAATCAGTGAAATACAGCAAAAAGTGGGGGTAACCATAGTAAGCAGATCCTACTCTCCTACATACGAAATCAGTGAAATTCAGCAATTATAGTTATTTATTTATTTTTAAAGTTTTATATAGCACGAACATGACCCTAGAGGGTATCAGAACGCTTTACATGAAGAGGAGATAGGAGATGGGTGTGCAATCAAGAGCTAGACAAATATAATAACGAGAAACAGACATTGAGGATTAGCAAATTGATAAACTTGACCTCCATAGGAAGTCATCAATGTAGCAGTCAAAATCAGTAGATGAATAACAGAGAGGTATAAAATCAATAAATAAACCATGTGATTTTAGGGCAAAAGCGTGTTCATTAGAAATGTGTTCACTTCTTTTATAAAAGGAGCTGTAGACAAAATGAGACGGACATCTGGAGGCAGAAAGTTCCATATCTTCGGGGCGACATCCGAGATGGCTCTCTAGTACGTTTTCTTTTCATGGAAAATCTATGGTTACAGTATCAGAGAGTTAGCATGATCTGCATCCCCTGATAGTTCTAGCTTTTGTGCCAAATACCTGGAGGTATTGAAAAGTAGAGCTTTATGAGTCATTTACGCAATCTTTAGTTGTACTTTTGCCTCAAACAGGAGCCAGTTCAGGGATTTTAAATCTGGCGAGATGTGATTATTTCGCTTTGTTCTGGTGACAAGCCCGGCAACAGTGTTAAGAGAGTCCCTTAGAGGAGTAAGCGTGTATCTAGGCAGGCCGCATTGCATGGCACTTCCATAATCCAACTGAGGCAACATAAGAGCTTGGACCGCAAATTTAAGTTTGCCTTGTGGTAGGAAAAGTTTTAGTTTCCTCAAAATGCTCATCTGATAATTTGCTTCTTGGTGACAGTACTCATACACTTTGCACAGCTTCAAGCAGATTACAATTGACCCAGGACTTTTTGGCATATAACAAACTGGTGGCTGAAAGGCAGAGACTCTGGCAGATGACTGACACAGAACCAGAGGTGCATCCATTGGTATGCATGCTCCACACCATTGACAGCAGCTACAGGCTTATTAAATGGTTGACTAGGCCCTTAGCCTACACACCGCACATCTCCCTGCACTCCAGTAGACCGCAATGGGAACAGGACTAAGGACATGACCTAACTCAAAATAAGTGAGAGAAGGGATTAGCATACCCTTATAAATTGTTCCATAACTTTAAGTTTCAATATAACCAGCATGCCATTCTCCACAGAGCCTGCTTCACGTTTGTGTTTCTGAATAAGTCATTCAGCTCCACCTCATGATACCCTAGATACAGAGCACAGGATGCTGACATGGTCCATGTGTTCTGGAGCTGCCCGGTTGCAGCAGCAATATGGTGGGAGGTAACTAATGAGCTGGTTAACATTATGGGCTGCAGGGAGCTGTACACCAAGGACTGCAGTCTCTTTGGACCATTTAGGCAAAAGAAGTCGGGGTGCTACCAGCCACATCTTAGATTTGGTGTAGCTCATAATGCGTAGATGCATTGCTATACACTGGAAAGCCAGCACACAACCAGGTCTATAGTATTGGTCCCTGTGTATAAAAAGGGAAAAAAGGAGAATCCGGCCTGTTATAGGCCGATTTCCTTAATTGACTCCACGGCTAAGGTATTGGGAGGGTAATTTTAGCACGCCTTGAAACCTAAGCAGACTCCAAAGGTTTGATGTCCCCCACACAATATGGGTTTCGAAGAGGAATGGGGACAAGCGGACAGTGCCTTAATTTGGCACTGAATATGGGCAAGTACATGAAGGAAAGGAAGGGATCTATCCACCTTGCCTTCACAGACTTGTCCATCGCGTTTGACACCGTTATTAGGAGCAAATTGTGGGGTATGATGGGAGATATGGGTTTTGAGGAACCTTTGATTACCCTATTGCGTAGGTTGCACACAGGCACCTCAGTAGCTATATGATTTGGACCCAAGGGAGAAAGGACAGGCCCCATTACCTCTACAGCGGGAGTCCGTCAAGGGTGCATATTGGCGCCATTCCTCTTCCTTTTGTACACAAATAGCCTAGAATCAGCCTTGAAAGAGCAGGAGCTAGACTTCCCTAGAATAGGGGAAAAGCCCATACCATTGTTGTCATATGCAGACAACACGGTTTTAATGGGTTTAACCCCTTCGGGGCTAATGACGAGCTGGGCTTGTCATCGCGCTTACCTGTGGTGCGCTGATGACAAGGCCAGCTCGTCATCAGCCCCACCCTCGGGGGAAGCGCTGGAGCTCCCCCCGAGGCTCTCAGATCTTAGTTTTTTTAAAGGGGGCCGCCCCCGCCCCCCCCCCCATGGTAATCCCTGATGACGTCAGCGCGCACAGCGCGCGCTGACATCATCAGGGATTCCCAGCGCTCGGGAAGCCATTTGCTTCCTGCGCGCTTCAGCAGAAGGTAGGTTTTCTGGACTCCGGCGGGGGTTTGGGGCAGCAAAGAGGCATTAGGGGAGAGAAAAGAGATTTTCCTTTCCCCTGATGTCTCTTTGCAGGGCATTTCTGCCTCACGATCGCGCACAGCATCGCGATCGTGCGGCGGAAATGCCCCCACTAGACACCAGGGATGTAATTTTAGTTTTTAGGAAGCGACCCCTTGGGCAAGGGTCGCTTCCAGGCGGGGTCTGAGTATGTTTTCGTTTTTCTGCCCCCCCTGGGGGGAAATCGGCCCGTTTTTTCGGCCGTTTTGCCCCCAGGGGGGGCAGAAATTCCCCACTAGCACCAGGGATATTTATTATAGCCAAGATGGCGGCTATAGCTTTTGTTTACGTTTTTCTGCCCCCCCTGGGGGCAAATCGGCCCGTTTTTGTTTTTGCCGTTTTGCCCCAAGGGGGGACAGAAAATGCCCACTAGACACCAGGGATGTAATTTTAGTTTTTAGGAAGCGACCCCTTGGGCAAGGGTCGCTTCCAGGCGGGGTCTGAGTATGTTTTCGTTTTTCTGCCCCCCCTGGGGGGAAATCGGCCCGTTTTTCGGCCGTTTTGCCCCCAGGGGGGGCAGAAATTACCCACTAGCACCAGGGATTTTTGTTGGGGCAATGTGTTTGTTTTGGGAAGCGACCCCTTGGGTAAGGGTCGCTTCCAGGTGGACATGATTGTGTTTTTGTTTTTCTGTCCACCCTGGGGGCAAATCGGCCCGTTTTTTTTTGCCGTTTTGCCCCCAGGGGGGGCGGAAAATGCCCACTAACACCAAGGAATATTTAGTTTTTAGGAAGCGACCCCTTGGGCATGTTTGCTGGTGGTGTGTGTGGGGAGTGGTACTTGGCTGGATGGTGTGCGTGGAGCGGTGCTTGGCTGGCGGTGTGTGAGGAGTGGTACTTGGCTGTCGGTGTGCGCTGAGTGGTGTTTGGCTGGCGGTGTGCGTGGAGGGGTACTTGGCTATCTATGCACGGAGTGGTGCTTGGCTGGCGGTGTGTGTGGAGTGGCGCTTGGCTGGTGGTGTGTGTAGAGTGGTACTTGGCTGTCTGTGCACGGAGTGGTGCTTGGCTAGCGGTGTGTGTGGAGTGGCGCTTGGCTGGTGGTGTGCGTGGAGTGCTACTTTGCTGTCAGTGCACGGAGTGCTGCTTGGCTGGCGGTGTGTGTGAAGTGGCGCTTGGCTGGTGGTGTGCGTGGAGTGCTACTTTGCTGTCTGTGCACGGAGTGCTGCTTGGCTGGCGGTGTGTGTGGAGTGGCGCTTGGCTGGTGGTGTGCGTGGAGTGCTACTTTGCTGTCTGTGCACGGAGTGCTGCTTGGCTGGCGGTGTGTGTGGAGTGGTGTTTGGCTGGCGGTGTGTGGGGAGTGGTACTTGGCTGGATGGTGCTTGGCTGGCGGTGAGTGGTGCTTGGCTGGTGGTGCTTGTGGAGTGGCGCTTGGCAGGTGGTGTGCGTGGAGTGCTACTTTGCTGTCTGTGCACGGAGTGGTGCTTGGCTGGCGGTGTGTGTGGAGTGGCGCTTGGCTGTTCGTGTGCGTGGAGTGCTACTTTGCTGTCTTTGCACGGAGTGCTGCTTGGCTGGCGGTGTGTGTGGAGTGGCGCTTGGCTGGTGGTGTGCGTGGAGTGCTACTTTGCCGTCTGTGCACGAAGTGCTGCTTGGCTGGCGGTGTGTGTGGAGTGGCGCTTGGCTGGTGGTGTGCGTGGAGGGCTACTTTGCTGTCTGTGCACGGAGTGCTGCTTGGCTGGCGGTGTGTGTGGACTGGCGCATGGCTGGTGGTGTGCGTGGAGTGCTGCTTGGTTGTCTGTGCACGGAGTGGTGTTTGGCTGGTGGTGTGTGTGGAGTGGTGTTTGGCTGGCAGTGTGTGGGGAGTGGTACTTGGCTGGATGGTGTGC
This sequence comes from Lissotriton helveticus, assembly GCF_964261635.1. Lineage (NCBI taxonomy): Eukaryota > Metazoa > Chordata > Amphibia > Caudata > Salamandridae > Lissotriton > Lissotriton helveticus. The sequence goes on from NC_136058.1 coordinate 53,047,652, forward strand.
GTGGAGCGGTGCTTGGCTGGCGGTGAGTGGCGCTTGGCTTGCGGTGTGCGTGGAGTGGTGCTTGGCTGGCGGTGTGTGTGGAGTGGTACTTGGCTATCGGTGTGCGCTGAGTGGTGTTTGACTGGCGGTGTGCGTGGAGGGGTACTTGGATATCTATGCACGGAGTGGTGCTTGGCTGGCGGTGTGTGTGGAGTGGCGCTTGGCTGGTGGTGTATGTGGAGTGGTACTTGGCTGGCTGTGCACGGAGTGGTGCTTGGCTGGTGGTGCTTGTGGAGTGGCGCTTGGCTGGTGGTGTGCGTGGAGTGCTACTTTGCTGTCTGTGCACGGAGTGCTGCTTGGCTGGCGGTGTTTGTGGAGTGGCGCTTGGCTGGTGGTGTGCGTGGAGTGCTACTTTGCTGTCTGTGCACGGAGTGCTGCTTGGCTGGCGGTGTGTGTGGAGTGGTGCTTGGCTGGTGGTGTGCGTGGAGTGCTACTTTGCTGTCTGTGCACAGAGTGCTGCTTGGCTGGCGGTGTGTGTGGAGTGGTGCTTGGCTGGCGGTGTGTGTGGAGTGGCGCTTGGCTGGATGGTGTGCGTGGAGTGGTACTTGGCTGTCGGTGTGCGCTGAGTGGGGTTTGGCTGGCGGTGTGCATGGTCTGGTGCTTGGATGGTGGTGTGGGTGGACTGGAACTCTGCTGGCGGTGTGTGAGTAGTTACTTTCTGTTGGTCACTACACACACTGCTAGTTGACTGACACTCTACGCAGTCCATCATTTTCTGTAGTTGCTGTGTCAGATATGTGGGCGTGTGAAAGTGATGGGCGGCTGGCGGTGTGAATGTTTTGTATGTGTCACACGTACAAAAGGTGTATGAATGTCCTTACTGCCCCCTGTGTGATGTGGGTACTGGTAGTAGCAAAAGACTGACTGGCACCAAAGTGGTCAGGCAGTTAAAAAAAATTAAAAAAATTATCCAGTGTCTTGATGTTAAACCTCATCTAATCTCATTTGGTCTAAGCCCTATTTGATGGCTCATCTGGCCGAATTTTAATTTGGGGGGCAAATTTGTGTGTTGTTGTTTGAATTGTTATATTGTTTGTGAAATGTGGTAGTAATTTTTTTTTCTTCTCTATTTTTGTCTTGTTCCAGGCTTTTGCTGTTTGGATTGTTGTAGGTTGCGTGTCTGTTTGCAGCTTGTGTAGTTGCTTGTGCTTGGTAAGTGAATGTATTTTGTACTACTTCCCCTTGATGTTTGTCTTTTTGAAAAAGGTTGTACTTCTAGCAGTTTGTGTGGCTCTGTGTTTTTTTTTTCAGCATTAGTGTTTGATGTGCACTTTGTTTTCTAATCTGTCATTTCTTTTTTTCTTTCTAGTGGGATATCATTTCTTTTTGCTGTGTCTCAACAGAGTAGGTGCTGGTGAGTGTAGCTATATTTTGTAAGAGTGAAATTGTTTTGGATTGTATTTATCTTTTAGTGAAAGCCTTACCTTGTTTACTTCTTACTTTGCACAGTGTAGGTTGTTGTTCACGTGTGCGTGCAGTCTTCTTGCTTTGTAAGGATAATGGCTAGTCGCAGGATTACTGCTCAGCAGGTTCTTGGTTTGCTTTTTGAGTCTTCCTCAGACCATGGTTCAGAGTCTGAGTCCGATTCGGACTCCCAGGAAGCGGCAGAAGATTCAGGCAGTTGGTTTTCTCTTCGCATGGAATCATCATCATCGGATGATGACTCTTCTTCTAGTGCTGATGAAGGGCCTATGGTAGAGGAGGACATTGTGTTGCCGGTAGTGGGCCAAGAGGCACCTGTGCTGCTGCCTAGGGCCGCAAGGTTTCCTTTCTTTTTACGTCGGCAAGAGGCATGTGGGCTGGAGCCTGCACCCAAAAGGCTTCACATTGCTGTGGTGCGCAAAGGGGCATCTGGTGCTTTTCATCTTCCTGCTGGTGTAGTGCAGCAAGAGGCATCTGGGGCTGTTAGGCTTCCCATTGGTGTAAAGCGGCAAGAGGCATCTGGGCCTGCTTGGTTTCCCGGTGGTGTAGTGCAGCAAGAAGCATCTCAGGCTGCTGGGCTTCCCGTTGGTGTAGTGCAGGAAGAGCCCTCTGGGGATGCTATGTCTTCTGTTGGTGTTGTGCAGCAAGAGGCATCTGGGGCTGTTAGGCTTCCCATTGGTGTAGAGCGGCAAGAGGCATCTGGGCCTGCTTGGTTTCCCGGTGGTGTAGTGCAGCAAAAAGCATCTCAGGCTGCTGGGCTTCCCGTTGGTGTAGTGCAGGAAGAGCCCTCTGGGGATGCTATGTCTTCTGTTGGTGTTGTGCAGCCAGAAGTATCTGTGGCTGTTAGGCTTCCCGTTGGAGAACAGCAGCAAGATGTTTCGGTGCTGCAGGCTGGGGTGGCTGCTCCCCCCGTTGCTAGGGATGGCCTCTGGGTTCCCCCTGGCTTGGTGCAGCCGGCATTGCCAGAGTTCACTGGTGTTCCTGGGTGTAGAGTGAATACAGAGAATTTTCTGCCAATTAATTTTTTTCAGTTGTTTTTTGACGATGTGTTTTTGCAAGAGATTGTTGAGCAAACCAATTTGTATGCAGAACAATATTTGAGGGCCAACAGTGCCAGCCTTAAGCCCTATTCTAGAGCAATCCGGTGGAAGAGTGTTGAAGAGATGAAGAAGTTTCTGGGATTAACTTTTTTTGATGGGCTTGCTAAGGAAGTCATCAATTACTTCATATTGGTCAACTAGTCCCTTGATGGCAACAGCTATATTTCCAGCAGTCATAAGTCGTGATCGGTATACGCTTCTTCTTCGGATGATGCATTTTGTTGATAATATTTTAGCGTTGTCACGCGATCACCCTGATTGTGACCGTTTGTTTAAAATTCGGCCTGTCCTTGATCACTTTGTTGATCGTTTTTCTGAGATTTTTGTCCCTGGTAAAGAAATTGCAGTGGATGAGTCTTTGGTGTTGTTCAAGGGCCGCTTGGTTTTAGGCAATACATTCCTAGTAAGAGGGCACGCTATGGAATCAAACTGTATATGCTGTGTGACAGTGAGACTGGATATGTCTACAATTTCAGGGTGTACACTGGTAAGGAGTCCCGCATTAACCCTCCTGGTTGTCCTTCTACTTTTGGAGTAACTGAGAAAATTGTGTGGGAACTAGGTAGAGGATTATTTAACAAAGGCCATCATTTATATGTAGATAACTTCTACACTGGTGTGCAGTTGTTCAAGGAGTTAGCCAAAGTGGGCACTGTTGCTTGTGGCACAATGCGCAGTAACCGTAAAGGTTTCCCAAAGGAACTTGTTTGCAAAAGGCTTGTGCGGGGACAGTCTACGGCATTGCGATGTGGGGAGCTTTTAGCTGTGAAGTATTCAGACAAGAGAGATGTGTACATGCTGACTACTATCCACGATGAAAGTACAGAACCTGTGCCTGTTTGGGGTCAGGGTGCTGAAGTGCGCAAACCTGTGTGCATTCTAGCTTACAATAAGTTCATGGGTGGTGTTGACAGAGTAGATCAGAGGTTGGAACCTTATGCTGCTCTTCGAAAGGCTTACGTTTGGTACAAGAAGTTGGCTATCCATCTGTTCCACTTGGCATCATTTAATGCTTTCGTTGTGTACCAGAAGTCTTGTCCTGAGAAGAAGATGCCTTTTCTTAAGTTTCAGGAGTCTATAATAGGCAGCCTTGTACTTGTGCAGCAGGCAAGTGTTCCTAGATTTGGAGTGGTGGAGGAAGTGGCTAGATTGCAAGATCGCCACTTTCCTGAATCTATTCCTTCCACTACTGGAAGAGACTTTCCAACTAGAAGATGCAGAGTCTGTTGGCGAAGAGGCGTGCGGAAGGAGTCTCGTATATACTGTCCTGACTGTCCTTCTAAGCCTGCATTGTGTCTGTCAGCTTGTTTTAAATCGTACCACACGCAAAAGAAGTTTTGAGAGTTTTAATGAGCTGTAAAGTGAATTGCCTGGTCTGCATTCTGTAAAACATTTTTAGTTTGTTTCAAGGATTGGCATTAGTGCAAAGTTTTTATTTTAAGAATTTGTGTTACCTGATTTGTAGGTATTTCCATTTGTTTAGTGTCATTTGCAAAAAAAGAATTCTAAATGTGTTTGTGGTGTGTGCCGGCTGGTGCTTGGCTGGCGGTGTGTGTGGAGTTGCGCTTGGCTGGTGGTGTGCGTGGAATGGTACTTGGCTGTCTGTGCACGGAGTGGTGCTTTGCTGGCGGTGTGTGTGGAGTGGCGCATGGCTGGTGGTGTTCGTGGAGTGGTACTTGGCTGTCTGTGCATGGAGTGGTGTTTGGCTGATGGTGTGTGTGGAGTGGTGCTTGGCTGGCGGTGTGTGTGGAGTGGTGCTTGGCTGGCGGTGTGTGTGGAGTGGTGCTTGGCTGGCGGTGTGTGTGGAGTGGTGCTTGGCTGGCGGTGTGTGTGGAGTGGTGTTTGGCTGTTGGTGTGTGTGGAGTGGTGTTTGGCTGGCGGTTTGTGCGGAGTGGTACTTGGCTGGAGGGTGTGCATGGAGCGGTGTTTAGCTGTCTGTGCACGGAGTGGTGCTTGGCTGGCGGTGTGCGTGGAGAGGCGCTTGGCTGGTGGTGTGTGCTGAGTGTTTGGCTGGCGGTGTGCATGGTCTGGTGCTTGGATGGTGGTGTGGGTGGACTGGCGCTCGGCTGGCGGTGTGTGAGTAGTTACTTTCTGTTGGTCACTACACACACTGCTAGTTGAGTGACACTCCACGCAGTCCATCAATTTGTGTAGTTGCAGTGTCAGAAATGTGGGCGTGTGAAAGTGATGGGCCCTTGAATGGTGCTGTTTGCTGGTGTGAGTGTTGAAATGTGATGGGTCCGCGGCTGGCAGTGTGAATGTTTTGAATGTGTCACACGTACGAAAGGTGTATGAATGGCCTGTAAAGAGGTTGGTGCCTTGACGTGGCTTTACAGCTCACGAGCTGTGAGTCAGTGGTTCAGTTTATCATACTTTCAATTATACACAGTGTATTTCATTTTTGTGAAATTAATTGCGTATACAATTGTATGTACTGAATCATCACTCACCCTCGTGCCAAATCCAACCAGTATGTGTGTGTGCTTGCGGATTAGATGGGTGTGCAGTAATAATTGTTTTTTTCTCTTTCTGCATTAGGGTGTACCTTGTCCCTTATTGTGATTGTTGTAATGTGTTGCTTTTATTCCAGATGGTGTCAGTGGTCTTGTTTGTATCAGGTATGAAAGGTGCGTGAATGGCCTGTAAAACGGTTGGTGCCTTGTCGTGGCTTTACAGCTCACGAGTTGCGAGTCACTGGTTCGGTTTTTATGCATTTATTTTTTGACAGAGCATTTCATTTTTTTGAAATATCTTGTTAATAAAATTTTATATACTGAACCATCACTCGCCCTCGTGCCAAATCCAACCTGTATGTGTGTGTCTTTGAGGAATAGATAGCCGTGCTTGAATGTTTGACTTTTGAGTAACTCTGTTAAGGTGAGGTATCCTTTTACTCGGGAGAACAAGGGGAACGCTGGGTGGTAGGACATTTTTGCCGGCACGGCGATCCCACGCCAAAAAGTTTGGAAAAGTGCTATTTTTACCTAATTTTAAGGTTTGCAAGGAGTTCTGGGTAGGAAAACATTGGGGGACCCACGCATGCCATACCTCCCTGGACTCCCCCGGGTGTCTAGTTTTCAGAACTGTTTGGGTTTGGTAGTTTCCAAAGATGCCCGCCAAGCCCCGGGCCAAAAGCTCAGGTGACCCCCTCAAAAAATAAGATTATTTGGCTAAAGGTAATGTTTTGGTCTCCACAGTATGAATTGGGCCTTTTCCTAAAGCAGCCACTATGCCTACCCACGCAAGTGAGGTACCATTTTTATCGGGAGTCCTTGGGGAACGCTGGGTGGAAGGGAGGTAATTTGTGTGAGCCCAGTGATGCCACGCTTTCCCACACTAAAACGTGTGAAAAAACTGATTATTTCCAAGCAAAAAATGAGGTTTGCAAGGGATTCTGGGTAAAGGAACGTTGGAGGATCCACGCAAGCCATACCTCCTTGGAAGCCCCCGGGTGTCTACTTTTCAGAAATGTGTGGGTTTGGTAGGTTTCCCTAGATGGCTGTCTCGCACGGGGCCAGAAACCCAGGTAACCCCTCTTGCAAAAGCTGGTGAATTCAAGTCCACCAGCTTTTGCAAGAGGGGTTACCTGGGTTTCTGCCCCCGTGCGAGACAGCCATCTAGGGAAACCTACCAAACCCACACATTTCTGAAAAGTAGACACCCGGGGGCTTACAAGGAGGTATGGCTTGCGTGGATCCTCCAACGTTCCTTTACCCAGAATCCCTTGCAAACCTCATTTTTTGCTTGGAAAAAATCAGTTTTTTCACACGTTTTAGTGTGGGAAAGCGTGGCATCACTGGGCTCACACAAATTACCTCCCACCCAGCATTCCCCAAGGTCTCCCGATAAAAATGGTACCTCACTTGCGTGGGTAGGCATAGTGGCTGCTTTAGGAAAAGGCCCAATTCATACTGTGGAGACCAAAACATTACCTTTAGCCAAATAATCTTATTTTTTGAGGGGGTCACCTGAGCTTTTGGCCAGGGGCTTGGCGGGCATCTTTGGAAACTACCAAACCCAAACAGTTCTGAAAACTAGACACCCGGGGGAGTCCAGAGAGGTATGGCATGCGTGGGTCCCCCAATGTTTTCCTACCCAGAACTTCTTGCAAACCTGAAATTTTGGTCAAAAACCCACTTTTCCGTACTTTTTTGGGTGGGATCTCGCTGCCGGCACAAATGTCCTACCACCCAGCGTTTCTCTTGTTCTCCCGAGTAAAATGATACCTCACTTGTGTGGGTGGGCCAAAGGCATGTGACTCAGGCTGGGGGGCTTAATTTGTAAAACTTAAATATGACTAATAACTACTTTTTTCAAAATTCATTTTTGGCGTGTTCTGCTTTGGGGCACCCACACAAGTGTGGTATCCTTTTACTCGGGAGAACATGGGGAACGCAGGGTGGTAGGACTTTTTTGCCGGCACGGCGATCCCACGCAAAAAAGTTTTGAAAAGTGCTATTTTTACCTAATTTTAAGGTTTGCAAGGAGTTCTGGGTAAGAAAACATTGGGGGACCCATGCATGCCATACCTCCCTGGACTCCCCCGGGTGTCTAGTTTTCAGAACTGTTTGGGTTTGCTACTTTGCAAAGAATACCACCGAGCCCCGAGCCACAAACTCAGATGCCCCCCCCAAAATCAAGGTAGTTTTGCAATAAGGTAATGTACATTCACCACCGTACGATTTGAACCGTTTCCTCTTGAAGCCACTATGTCTATCCACGCAAGTGAGGTACCATTTTTTTCAGGAGACCTGGGGGTACGCTGGGTGGGTGGAAATTTGTTGATCCACACAGATTCCAGAACTTTCCACCACAGAAATGTGAGAAAAATGTGTTTTTTTCTCCAAATTTTTATGTTTGCAAGGGATTCTGGGTAACAAAACCTGGGGGTAGGCAGACGAGTCACCCCATCCTGCATTGCCCTGGGTGTCTAGTTTTCAGAAATGTATAGGTTTGCTAGGTTTCCCTAGGTGCTGGCTGAGCTACGGCTCAAAAACAAAAGGTAGTCTTTTTGTCCGAATCGTGCTAAATTTCACTGGGAAATTGAGGTGCGACCATGCTGCGTTTTGCGCTGTTTCATGTCGCAGCCACTATGCCTACCCACGCAAGTGAGGTACCATTTTTTTCGGGAGACCTGGGGGCACGCTGGGTGGGTAGAAATTTGTTGATCCACGCAGATTCCAGAACTTTCCACCACAGAAATGTGAGGAAAATGTGTTTTTTTGGTCAAATTTTTATGTTTGCAAGGGATTCTGGGTAACAAAACCTGGGGGTAGGCAGACGAGTCACCACATCCTGAATTGCCCTGGGTGTCTAGTTTTCAAAAATGTATAGGTTTGCTAGGTTTCCCTAGGTGCTGGCAGAGCTACGGCGCAAAAACAAAAGGTAGTCTTTTTGTCCGAATCGTGCTAAATTTCACTGGGAAATTGAGGTGCGACCATGCTGCGTTTTGCGCTGTTTCATGTCGCAGCCACTATGCCTACCCACGCAAGTGAGGTACCAATTTTTTCGGGAGGCCTGGGGGCACGCTGGGTGGGTGGAAATTTGTTGATCCACGCAGATTTCAGAACTTTCTACCACAGAAATGTGAGGAAAATGTGTTTTTTTGGTCAAATGTTTATGTTTGCAAGGGATTCTGGGTAACAAAACCTGGAGGTAGGCAGACGAGTCAACCCATCCTAAATTTCCCTGGGTGTCTAGTTTTCAAAAATGTATAGGTTTGCTAGGTTTCCCTAGGTGCTGGCAGAGCTACGGCGCAAAAACAAAAGGTAGTCTTTTTGTAAGAATCGTGCTAAATTTCACTGGGAAATTGAGGTGCGACCATGCTGCGTTTTGTGCTGTTTCATGTCGCAGCCACTATGCCTACCCACGCAAGTGAGGTACCATTTTTTTTGGGAGACCTGGGGGCACGCTGGGTGGGTGGAAATTTGTTGATCCACGCAGATTCCAGAACTTTCCACCACAGAAATGTGAGGAAAATGTGTTTTTTTGGTCAAATGTTTATGTTTGCAAGGGATTCTGGGTAACAAAACCTGGAGGTAGGCAGACGAGTCACCCCATCCTGAATTTCCCTGGGTGTCTAGTTTTCAAAAATGTATAGGTTTGCTAGGTTTCCCTAGGTGCTGGCTGAGCTACGGCTCAAAAACAAAAGGTAGTCTTTTTGTCCGAATCGTGCTAAATTTCACTGGTGAAATTGAGGTGCGACCATGCTGCGTTTTGCGCTGTTTCATGTCGCAGCCACTATGCCTACCCACGCAAGTGAGGTACCATTTTTTTTGGGAGACCTGGGGGCATGCTGGGTGGGTAGAAATTTGTTGATCCACGCAGATTCCAGAACTTTCCACCACAGAAATGTGAGGAAAATGTGTTTTTTTGGTCAAATTTTTATGTTTGCAAGGGATTCTGGGTAACAAAACCTGGGGGTAGGCAGACGAGTCACCCCATCCTGAATTGCCCTGGGTGTCTAGTTTTCAAAAATGTATAGGTTTGCTAGGTTTCCCTAGGTGCTGGCAGAGCTACGGCGCAAAAACAAAAAGTAGTCTTTTTGTCCGAATCGTGCTAAATTTCACTGGGAAATTGAGGTGCGACCATGCTGTGTTTTGCGCTGTTTCATGTCGCAGCCACTATGCCTACCCACGCAAGTGAGGTACCATTTTTTTCGAGAGACCTGGGGGCACTCTGGGTGGGTGGAAATTTGTTGATCCACGCAGAATCCAGAACTTTCCACCACAGAAATGTGAGGAAAATGTGTTTTTTTGGTCAAATTTGTATGTTTGCAAGGGATTCTGGGTAACAAAACCTGGGGGTAGGCAGACGAGTCACCCCATCCTGAATTGCCCTGGGTGTCTAGTTTTCAAAAATGTATAGGTTTGCTAGGTTTCCCTAGGTGCTGGCAGAGCTACGGCGCAAAAACAAAAGGTAGTCTTTTTGTCCGAATCGTGCTAAATTTCACTGGGAAATTGAGGTGCGACCATGCTGCGTTTTGCGCTGTTTCATGTCGCAGCCACTATGCCTACCCACGCAAGTGAGGTACCATTTTTTTCGGGAGACCTGGGGGCACGCTGGGTGGGTGGAAATTTGTTGATCCACACAGATTCCAGAACTTTCCACCACAGAAATGTGAGGAAAATGTGTTTTTTTTTGGTCAAATTTTATGTTTGCAAGGGATTCTGGGTAACAAAACCTGGGGGTAGGCAGACGAGTCACCCCATCCTGAATTGCCCTGGGTGTCTAGTTTTCTAAAATGTATAGGGTTGCTAGATTTCCCTAGGTGCTGGCAGAGCTACGGCGCAAAAACAAAAGGTAGTCTTTTTGTCCGAATCGTGCTAAATTTCACTGGGAAATTGAGGTGCGACCATGCTGCGTTTTGCGCTGTTTCATGTCGCAGCCACTATGCCTACCCACGCAAGTGAGGTACCATTTTTTTCAGGAGACCTGGGGGCACGCTGGGTGGGTGGAAATTTGTTGATCCACGCAGATTCCAGAACTTTCCACCACAGAAATGTGAGGAAAATGTGTTTTTTGGTCAAATTTTTATGTTTGAAAGGGATTCTGGGTAACAAAACCTGGGGGTAGGCAGACGAGTCACCCCATCCTGAATGGCCCTGGGTGTCTAGTTTTCTAAAATGTATAGGGTTGCTAGATTTCCCTAGGTGCTGGCAGAGCTACGGCGCAAAAACAAAAGTTAGTCTTTTTGTCTGAATCGTGCTAAATTTCCCTGGGAAATTGTGGTGCGACCATGCTGCGTTTTGCGCTGTTTCATGTCGCAGCCACTATGCCTACCAACGCAAGTGAGGTACCATTTTTTTCGGGAGACCTGGGGGCACGCTGGGTGGGTGGAAATTTGTTGATCCATGCAGATTCCAGAACTTTCCACCACAGAAATGTGAGGAAAATGTGTTTTTTTGGTCAAATATTTAGGTTTGCAAGGGATTCTGGGTAACAAAACCTGGGGGTAGGCAGACAAGTCACCCCATCCTGAATTCCCCTGGTGTCTAGTTTTTAAAAATGTATAGGTTTGCTAGGTTTCCCTAGGAGCTGGCTGAGCTACGGCTCAAAAACAAAAGGTAGTCTCTTTGTCCAAAGAGCTTAAGATTTCACTGGGAAATTGAGGTGCGACCATGTTGCATTTTGTGCCGTTTCCTGTCGTAGGCACAAGGCCGACCCACACAAGTGAGGTACCATTTTTTTCGGGAGACCTGGGGGCACGCTGGTTGGGTGGAAATTTGTTGATCCACGCAGATTCCAGAACTTTCCACCACAGAAATGTGAGGAAAATGTGTTTTGTTTGTCAAAATCTTAGCTTTGCAAGGGATTCTGGGTAACAAAACCTGGTGGTAGGCAGTCGAGTCATCCCATCCTGAATTCCCCTGGGTGTCTACTTTTCAAAAATGTATAGGTTTGCTAGGTTTCCCTAGGTGCCGGAAGAACTAGGGTGCAAAAACTACAGGTAGGCACTTTGCCAAAAAAGGGTCAATTTGTAACTGCAAAATTTAGGTGTGACCACGTTGCATTTTGCGCCGTTTCCTGTCGCAGGCACAAGGCCGACCCACACAAGTGAGGTACCGTTTTTATCGGGACACTTGGGGTAATTCAGATTTGTAAATCAACTGTTATTACCAATTGAGCTTTCTTGCATTTCTCCCTTTGAATGAAAGACATTGTGTAAGAAAAAAAAACTTTATGAAAAATGACCAATAATTCTCATGCTAGTATGAGTATTCCCAACTTTGAAAATGTGCAATTATATACTGTTTCTGAACTCTATAATTTGTACCCAATTCATAAATACATAGGTGTCTTTCATACAGATTATTCCATGTATACATTTTCCAAGACAAAGTGCACTATACCCAGTAAATGAAAAAATACCATTGCAAGTTGCTGCTCAGTTTTTGGATCTGGGTTCCTCGGGTTCTTGGTGAAACTACAAGTCCTATATATCCCCACAACCAAGAAGGTCTAACGGATGTAACGGTATATTGCTTTCCAAGAGCTGCCAAAATTAGAAAAAGTTATAGGTGAAAACGTTGAGACAAAAGGCTGTTTTTTTCAACAAATTTTCAAATATTCCAATATCTAACTGTTAGTTTCTATAACGAAACCTTCATGGATTTAGACAAATGACCCCTTTCTAAATTCAGAATTTTGTCTACTTTTCGGAAATGTAAAGCTTTCCAGGATCCATTATTGCTTTCAAACTCATTTCTACCATTAACTGGAAGGAGGTGGAAAGCTCTAAAAATAGCAAAAATAGGCTATGTCCCAGAAAAATGCCAAAACTGAGTGAAAAATTTCGGTTCTCTGACAAAAGACTGTCATTCCCTGAAAGCTGAGAAAATGGAGAATTCAGACCCACAAACCCTTTTTTGATACCATTTTCAGGAAAAAACCCAGAGGCTTTCATTTGCAGCCCGTTTTTCCCATTTTTCTGAAAAAAACAAAAAAATCACTATATTTTGGTTAATTTCTGGGACCCCTCCAAGGGAATCCACAAACCCTGGGCGCCTTTAGATTCCACATGATGTTGGAAGAAAAGGACGCAAATTTGGCGTGGATACCTTATGTGGTCAAAAAGTTACAAGGGCCTAAGCGCGCACTACCCCAAAACACCAAAAAAAGCCTTAGCACAGGAGGGGGAAAAGGCCTAGCAGCGAAGGGGTTAACTGCCAATAGTCTCCAGAAATCTTTGAACACATTCACAAATTTTATGTTAGCTTTAGACTTAAAAGTTCATTTTACTAAATCTTATGTTATGGTCTGTGGACCAAGTCATACCAAATCCAGAAAGTTCTTGGTGGAGGGAATGCCAATTGATAAAGTTTCGAATTTTAATTACCTAGGGAATATTTTTAATAATAAACTGACTTGGGAACACCTCATTATATCTAGGGTACAGAATACTAGCCGTGCTGTGGAAGGTCTTTCCCGCTTTGCATGTAAGCTGGACCATAAGCCTGTAGTGGAACTAATAACCTTATATAAATCAAAATGCCTGTCCACTGCCACATATGGGGCGGGAGTATGCGGTCACCAAATAAGTTTGAAACTCCAAACCCTAGAGAATAATTTCCTAAAAAAATTACTTATGATCCCGAAAAGCGCCCCTACAGCATTCTGTCATTCTGAGGAAGGGGTTGACTTTATTTTGAATCGAATAAACGTCACCCATTGATACTCTGGGCCAAAGTTTGGCTGACGGAGGAGTTAAAGCTCACAAGAGAAATTATTAAGGATTGCATGTTACTGGATAATGCAGAGGCTATTCCATGGCTTCGTTTTGTGAAAAGAACATTTTATGACATTGGCTTAGGGAATTTTTTTGACAACACTAACAGTATAGATATAATCACAAAATTGATTACAAAAAATGCATATCACGCTGAGCTTGATAACCGCCGCTGGTCAGCAAGGCGATCATTTCGCACCGAGCAGACTTTTTTATATCCGCAATTTTACTTGTCTTTTACCAGGAACGTACAATTTAGATTTGTGTTGACTAGATTTAGGCTTTGCACATTGCACTTTTTAGGGGCCTTTCCTAAACAGGCCGGATGGTGCAATAACCTTCCATCCTGCCCCTGTGACAACCTGTCCCCACAAAGCACCCTGCACTTTACCCTTTTTTGCGCACTTTGCAAGGTCCCTAGAGCTCAGTTTCTTATACCACTCTTAAAAGACATCAGACCATGTTATCTTTGTCTACTGATGTAACTTGTATGGCTGTTTTAAATGTTATCAGGATGGCACTATCAATAGGGAAACGATACAAAATGGAATCAAATTCTGGCATCTCCTTTTAGGAATTGTTTTTTAAACCGGTCTAGAATTTTTAATATATGTGAGTTATATGGTTTTATTGGATTTTGATATATATAAACTTTCCATGTGTGATTAATGTATGTTATACTTTTATGGTTAATTTTAACCGAATAAAGTTATTCTTGACTTGACTAGTATTGGTGTAACACAATTCTCAAATGGGGCAAAGTTGTATCTGTGGCCCTTTGACCCGAAGAAGCTTGTGGCCTTTGTAGGGTCCCCTAAGTGCATTAATGGGAGTCACTGCTTCACAAACTCAGAGATCCACTCAGATGCTCACATACCCATTCACACACCCACTGAGACAATCATGTACCCACTCACATACCTACTCATACACTCATGGACCTACTCACAGACCTGCTCAGACACTTATGCACTAAGTCACACAACCACTCATCACTCATACACCCACTCACAGATCCACTCAGAAACTCACACAACTACTCCCACACTCACTCAGTCACTGTTGCAGCAACTCACAAGCCAACTCAGACACCCTCATTTGCACAGACAGGCCCATTTAGACACCCCACTCACAGACTACTTGACTTGAACACACACATCCACCCACTCAGAGACTCATGTACCCTGTTATAGACCCACTTACCCACTCATGTACCAATTCACAGATCTACTCAGACACTCACACTCCTGCTCACAGACTCACTCATAGGGCCACTCTGAGACTCACACAACAATCACAGACCCATTCATATACTAACGTATCCACTCACAGGCCTAATCAGACACACACAATCATGCACCCATTCACAGACACACTCAAACACTCTTGCACCCACTCGCAGAATCACTCAGACACTCTCACTCCCATTTACAGACCCACTCAGACACTCACACATGCACTTAAACACCCACTCTCAGACACTGATGCCCCATTCTTAAGTCCACTCAGATACTCTTATGCACCCACCCCCAGACCCACTTAGGCACTCATACACCTATGCACTCTTGCTCCCACTAACAGACCCACTCAGAGACTCACAGGCCCACTCACAGGGCCACTCAGAGACTCACACACCCAGGCACAGACCCATCCATATACTTACATACCCACTCACGGATCCATTCAGACACTCATGTATCTACTCACAGACCCTCTCAGATGCTCACACATCCACTCACAGACCCACTCAGACACTCACAGGCCCACTCAGAAACACATACCTAATTAGACACTCTTACACCCACATACACACCCATTCAGACACTCATGCACCTACTCACAGACACACTCAGACACTTACACATTCACTCACACACCCACTCAGACATTTACAGACCCACTCACACATCCACTCAGACACTCACATACCAACTTACAGACCTACCCATACATGCACACACCCACTCACAGACTTACTCAGACACTTGCACATCCACTCACAGATCCACTCAGATATTAAAGCACCCACTCACAGACCCACTCTGACACCTATTGTTGGAAACTGGGCTTCTTTACAGATGCCCTCTACTTTTTGACCACATTAGAACTGATAGATGCTGTTGTTTTACTCTGATAGTGCACTGGTACCTGCTAACCAGTCCCCAGTGCCTATGCTTGTTCTCCTAAACGTGATGTGAATTGGTACACCCAATTGGCAAGGTACTTTACCCCCTCATAATTCCCTAGTATATGGTACCAATAGTACCCAGGGCAAGGATGGTAAATGGGTCACCAGTGCTGCAGCACTAGTTGTGCCATACTATGTGTGACCCAAGTAAAAGTGTCAAACACTGTGATATTTCACCCAACAAGATTCTTGTGTCGCGTGTGAGCTGCCATGCACAGAGGGTACCACCCGGAGTGATTGTCCCCCTAGGATACAGTGACCCAGTGTATTGGCAGGCTTTCCCAAACCATTTGCCAATAAGACAAAAGTCTACCCTTCTAGTGGGATGTGCTAGCACTTCATCAGGATAGAGACAAAGGCCTGTGCAGTAAGGAAGTCACACATTCTCTCTCCTAGGATGGCTAGTGTTTACAGTCATCATGGCACGGAGCCCTAAAGGCTTTAAACACTCTTGATCTGTAATTACTTGTTCCCCACTTGAGGACAAAGCCCTTCCCACCCTGCCCAGTCTGACAGATATAAAAATTAGTTATTAAGGTGGCGTACACCTCCAAAAGGCTAGCATTGGAAGGTCTCTGCCATGTTGGAACACCCTAAATTAAAGGACTTTTGGTAGAAATGTGATGTACACCCACAGGATATTTTCACCCCAAGGGCGCATTTGCCGCAGGGACCAGTGGCCCTCATGCCCTTAATGCCACATAAACTAGGATTTAAGGGGCTCCCCTTACACCAGAACCTCAATTCTGACTGTGGATCCGAGAAGAGGCACAAAGAAGACACTGTCACTGACAACAGGAATTTGGACTGCTGCAGCACAAAGAGAGGACACTTAATTGCTCCTAATGAGAACTTATACTGGAGCCGAGTGTTCAAAGTTTGTCTATAGCAAAAGTAAATTGCTCCAAACAAGATGGACTCGAGTGGATGCCAGTAACCGAAGTAGACTTCCTTGGACTGGTTGGCCCAGCCCCTACAAGCTGCAGGAAAATCAGCGTGCTATATGAGAAGAATTGAGACACCAGCTGGGTCTGTCAAGAGAGAGCCTGGAAGTTAAGTAGTGTCCTGCAAGCCCATAGTAGTAGCTAAGCTTTCTCTAAATTTCAAGCCTCTACTCCACTCCTCTTGACCTCCAACCACCAAAGTAACCACGAACTACATTTGCCGTAGCCAAGGTTTGGTGATTGCCGGTCCGGTGACATATTGAGTGACATCTCCAGCCCAAGAGCAAGTCACAGCGACATTGACCAGCGTCAGCAACAACCCCAGCTATGTTCTGACATCCTGAAGTTGGAGTCATCGAGTGTGTGGTAAAGCATCTCTTGAGTGACCTGCCCCAGTGCTTGACAGCTGTCAGCCACATCTGCACCTGGAACTACCGAGCAAGGCAAAAAAATCTAAATGTTGAACCCAGGTCCTAGGACACCTCAGGCATCTATTCTCCATGGATAGAGAGGAATCCCATCTCCAAGTGTGGTTTTGTCAAGTGCTGCAAGTTGGACAGCTCCCGTGGATCCCTTTCAGTACCAAAGACAGCCACGTTACCTCTGCACCTGGACTCCCTGGGCAGAATAACAAAGTTACGACTGTTGAAACTTGGTCTAGGGGCCTCCATGACCTTATTCATAAAAGGGTTCATTTGAACTCACCCTACAAGTGACCACTCGTCACCTTTGTTTTCCACCATTCATTTGAATGGTACCAGTTTGGCAGATTTACTGCATTTTATTTTTTAACTCCACAACTCCAGGTTGCATATATGATACAAAGTTAATTTTGTTGTCTAAATTTCTATAAATAGAAGCTCTATTATTATTACACACATGTTCCTCCAGTAATGCCTGATTGCTCTTTGCCACACTACCATGACTGAGCTAGGATTATTGTTGTTGAATCGAAGGATCATCTCTGTGTATAGTGAAAATATTGCATGATAAGGTCTCTGAGCCATACCACATAATATTCCACCTTGCAACACTTATTCATCCACTCATTGATCTACTCAGTCACTCATACACCCACAAAACTCCTCACACACCCACTCACAGACCCATGCAGTCACACACACACCGGGAAACATCGCTTACAACGCACACTTTACAACATATGTGTCATTCCAACGCATTTTTTACATCGCAAAATCCATTACAAAGCATGTCATTACATCGCATAATCCATGACAATGCATTCCCCAAAGTAACGCCCAGTGGAGTTAGAATAGTAATTGCGTTGTAATGGATTATGCGTTGTAACGACATACATTGTAATGGATTTCGCGATTTAAAAAATGTGTTGTAATAACACACGTTGTAATGCGTGCATTGTAAAGTGTCATATTCTCACACAACCATACACCCACTCATACATCCAGAAAACCACTCACACACCACGTACAGGTTCATACAGCCACTCATGCACCCACACACAGATCTATACAGTCACTCACATAGGCACTCACAGACCACTACAGTCACTCATTAGCTCACTCACACACCCACACAACTATGCACACACCCTCTCACAGACGCATATAGCCACTCAGAAATCCATTCACAGACTCAGAAATCCACTCACATATCTGCTCACAGACCCACACAACCATTAATACACCCAATCACACAGCCATACAACCACTAATACAATCAAAAATACTCTCACACCCACTCACACACCCATACAGATACTCAAACACCAGCTCACAGTTCTATACAGCTACTCAAATACCCACTCACCAACCTTCACAGCCACTCAAACACCCATGCTCAAAGGTTACAGTTTCCAGTTAGTAAATAAAAATTGTAAACGTTCAAAATTCACACAAAAAAACAAAATTACAGGGATGTTATAGTTAGGAAATACAATTTAATATGTTAGAAGTTCTCTTTAAAAAACAAAGGTACAGAGACGTTAATGATTTAGGAAATTAAAATGTAAAACATTAGAAATTCACTGAAAAAAACAAAAGTTAAAGGGGCTTCATAGTTGAGCTCAGAGTTCACTTGTACAAATTGACTGGTGATAGTGAGGTGTGGTTGCCTTTGAGGCGGAAGTGAGTCACAAGATGTGAGAGGCAGGTGAGGCAGAAAGGAGAGGTGATCTGTGAGCCACAAGCCATGAGGGGAGCAAAAATTACCGCTGTGCCCCGGGCCTAGGGCTTGGGATTCGGTATTCCGAATATCGGAGTATCTTCGCTCTGCCTTTTGGCTTCCTGCTCCCGTACTCACCCGAGGTTTCACAGCGAGACCGTGGGCAGAAGCAGGTGCCTGGGTTAGAGCAGCTGCTGACAGTCGGCAGCTGCGGAGTGTATGCCACAGGCAGCCCACAGAGGTGGCCCAGTTAGTTCTGGGTGCAGTCTGTAGGTTTGCCTGAAAGGCCCCACTTGCTCTTGGTGCATCAGGGGCCCCAACCTCCCAGATGCAGAAACCCACAGGACCCCGCCAACCAATGCTACAACAGTGCACCAGTGCAGCGAATGCACACACTGGAGGCTGGAGGGACCAGACATAACAGGCATGTGTCCTGAACAAAGAGCACAACGTAAGAGCAACAGCCAACTGTGGGGCCCCTGGTCAAATGCAAAAGGGACCCACATCACAAAAGGCTGAATGGCTGCCTACGGGGGAGCAGGAGAGTGGCTTGGACTGCTGGAACCGGAGTTGGTGATTTGGGCAGCTGCAGACATGTGAGAGCCATGATCTTGACACTGAGCTGGAAGCTCCCGGCACTCGCACTCCTTCCTGTGCATTATTTCTGTGACATTCCTCTCCCCACCTCCGTGACTGATGCTTGCACTCTCAGGTGCAGTCGAGCAGTTGCAAGATCCATAGCCATTAGTGTCTCTACGTCAGGACAGTAGTGGCCAGCAACAAGCTGGTGCGGCTTGTACCGCAAAGAACCCAGCCCCGCACATTGTTACCCTTGCAGCAAATAAGGGCCAAATCCCCCCTCACCTATCACTGCAACATCCTGGTAGGGGGCACACTCTCTGAAATAACCCAGGCAGAGTGAAGACAGTGCACAGCTGCACAATATCCTCCAACGTGCTCCCCAGAGTTAGACGCCCCCCGGACTCACCGCAGCACGCAATTAATACGTGCAAGTGAGTGTGGTGTAAGGTGCGAGGTCGGGGCCTCGCACGTGGTGGTTGTGACCGGACAAAAGGACACAGACACAGGTACTTAGTGAGCGTGCCGGAGAGACCTCGAGCGGTCTTCCGCTTGTTTATTTTATACCTCGGGACGAGCCCGCCCCGAGGGTATATGAATGCGTGTGGTGGTGGATACATTGTAGAGGTGAGGCCGGGTGGCTCTCTACATCCCTCCTTCAATTTAGTTCGTTGTATCACTCACTTATCAGCTACGGTGAGGCCCAGGCGAAGTCTCTTAGTCTCTGGCTTGGTCTCGGATTGGGCCTCAGATGGTATTGGTTGCTGCGGCCCACTGGGGAGTCAGCCACCCCAGCCAGGGTGGCGTTGAGACTCCTCTCGGGAGACGGTGTGCTGACTCCAGGGCTTTGAGGTGTGTTTTGTTGGGTGGCCCTTTCATCTGGTCCTCTCAGACTCCGCGGAGGGGGGGGAGCCCCTGCTCCCCGACCTTCCTCGTTTTGGATGTCCATCTCAGTGGGTGGTGCTTCAATGATGTCTTCGGGATGGCCAGCCGGCTCTCTCACTTTCTTGAAGCAGGATACATTCCGGGTGACTGTCTGGCGGCCTCGGCACGCCGTCACCATGGTCCCTTGAACCTTTTCCACTCTCCACCTCTCTGGTTCGTATGGGGTTCGGAACTTCCACCCTGGATGACGATCCTGAACTACCACGCAGTCTCCTTCTCTTAGGCTCGGTGGCACAGCATGTCGTGTCACGCTCGCTTTCTGGTTGGTAATGATTCTTCGTGATCGAACAGCTTCACTGTCTCTTTCTTCAGGCATCCAGGTGGATGCTGCCGGTATATTGCCTCGGGGCGCCCTTTTGAATAGCACGTGGGCCGGGGCACACTTGGTGGTGCTATGCGGGGTCTGTCTGTAGGCACTCAGAAATTGGTCCAGGGCAGCCTCTGGGTCGGTCCCATTGTCTGTTGCAATTCAGAGTGCTCTGTTAAGGGTCCTCATAAGTCTTTCAACTTCCCCGTTCGCTTGGGGCCATAGTGGTGTAATCTTTCGGTGTCTTATTCGGAGGTTGTCTAGGTATGCTTGGAATTCTCGTCCTTGAAACAGTGGTCCGTTGTCTGATTTTATCTCTTCAGGGAGTCCCATTGTCGCGAAGATTCGGTCCAATGCTTTCCGGACTTGTGGAAATGCTACTGATGGGACGATCTCTACCATGGGGAATTTCGAGAACGAGTCCACCAGTACCAGTGTGTGTCGACCATCGGGGAAACTTCCAAAATTGATGCTCAGGTGAGTCCAGGGGTTTTGAGGTGCGTCCTCAGTGATGACAGGGGCAGGCGCCGGATCTCCCCCGGTGATGGCGCAGGCGTGGCATGATCGCACCATTTCATCTACCATATTGTCCATGGCAGGGAACCAGACTTTGTGTCTTAGTCTTGCTTTTGTCTTGGCCATGCCCTGGTGGCCGACGTGCGCTATGGTCAGTATATGCCTCTGGAGGCTCTCGGGCACGACAATGAGGCTGCCCCGAAGCACGACCCCTTCATCTCCTACACTGAATTTGTGGCGGATCTGCCACATCTGTTGTCGGGCATGACTCACTTCTGGTCGTAAACCCTGAACTCCGTCTAAGAATCTCGCCCAACTGTTGTCCATAAGGGCCCGTTTCACTCGAGATAGCGTTTCATCCTCGGCGGTGGCCTCTCCTATCTCCTGTAGTGTGAGCGATTCTGGGCATGCCGCTTGGGTTACCATGTTGACAAATTCCTCTACTCCTTGTCCATCGGCAAGCGGGAGTGCCTTCTTTGTTACGTCTGGGTGTCTGGAAAGATAGTCAGCAGGGTTGTGGGCTCCCGGACGGAACACCAGGGTGAAGTTATAGCCTTGGAGTTGGACAGCCCATCTCTCGATGCGCGGGGGCGCGAGTCTTGAAGAGCCTGTGAAAAGTGGCAGCAGTGGCTTGTGGTCAGTTACCACGGTGAATTCCTGCCCGCACAAGTATAGATGAAAGTGTTGGCATGCCCACTTGATGGCAAGGGCCTCTCGCTCGATCTGAGCATATCGGGTCTCAGTGTCCGTTAGCGCCTTGCTGGCGTAGGCCACAGGTTTCCACTCGTCTTTGCCATATTCTTGCAGCAGCACGGCTCCCAGACCGACTGGGCTGGCGTCCACGATGAGCTCTGTCCTTCGCCGCGGTTGAAAATATGCCATCACGGCCTTGTCTAGGAGGTTTGCCTTAATGTCTTGGAAGGCTTGATTTACTAGGCATGTCCACTCCCATTCCTGATCTTGACGCGTGAGCGCCCTCAAGGGTTCTGCCAGGGCGGCTAAGTTGGGGATGAACCGGCCACAGTAGGTGGCCATGTCGAGAAAGCTCCGCACTTCGGATGGATTTCGTGGGGTGCTCGCGTTCTGGATGGCCTCCGCTTTCTTCGGGTCCACCTTTAGACCCTCCCGGGTGAATGTGTATCCAAAGAAGTCGACCGCTTCCTGGTAGAAGGCACACTTTTCCTTATGCAGGGTCAGTCCTTGGTCAGCTAGCCTCTGTAGCGTGGCTCGCAGGTGGGCGTGGTGTTCCTCTAGAGTGTTCGAGTATATGAGGATGTCGTCGCTCAGGTTAATAACTCCACTTAATCCTGACAGTACCTCTCTGATCGCGTTTTGAAACACTTCAGCGGCGGAGGAAACACCGAAACTTAGTCTTTTATACCTCCGGAGTCCGACGTGCATCGAGAAGGTTGTTATGTAGCGACTCTCCGGTTCGAGTTCCAGTTGGTGGTATCCCGCGTTGAGATCCAACTTGGTGAACCACTTTGCTCCGTTCAGGTCAGCGATGATGTCGTCCATTGTCGGTGTGATATGACGCTCACGCTTCACAGCTACGTTGGGAAGCCTCATGTCGACGCATAATCTGATAGCGCCAGGCTGCTTGGGTTTGGGTGCTACGACGAGGGGCGACACCCAGGGAGTCGGTCCAGAAACCTTTTCAATTACTCCGAGGTCCTCTAGTCTTTTGAGTTCAGCTTCTACCTGTGGTCGTAGATTGAACGGCACCCTCCGGTTCCTCAGAGCAACTGGACGCACCGAGGTGTCGATGTGTAGTCGTACTTTTTTTCCTTTTAGCTTTCCCAGGCCGCTGAAGAGCGAAGGGAATTCTTGTAGTATGCCATCCGCATGTGATTGGTAAACCTGGTTGGCGAAGAATACTAGCCCTAGGTCTTCGGCAGTGTGACAGCTGAGAAGCGTGCCTTTCTTTCCTTCCGTGATGTGGAATCGAGCTTCTGTTGAGTATTCGCCGTTGACGATGACAGTGTTGATGACTCCTCTTAGAGGCAGTGGGTCAGTGCCCCCATATGTGTATATGCATGCGCTCGATGGTGTCAGTGTTGGTTTGGGCGACATTTTCTCATATTGTTCAGAGTCCATCACGTTCACTGACGCACCTGTATCTATGAGCGCTCGCATTTCAGTCCCCTCTACCGACACTGTGCACATGGGTGGGGGTCTTCTCCTTGGGGATACCCTGCTGACATAGGATATCACGTACACTTCGTCATCCTCTTCATCTTCGTAGTATTGTCTCCTTTCCTGAGCTTGACTGTCTGGGGGTGGACGTTCGGGTTCCAGCGACATCTGTCTCACTCTTTGTGTTACGGACCTCCGACTGTATCCTCTGGACCTCTGGGCGTTGGGCCTATATCTTCCCCCTTGACATACCACTGCGAAATGATTCATACGCCCACATTTCAGGCAGGTTTTGCCTTTCGCGCTGCATGTCGCAGTCGTCGGATGGTCCTCCCCGCAGTACGCACATTGGGTGTCTCGCGATTGCCACTGACTCGGGCGACTGTTTTGCTGTCTTCTCTGCAATGCGTCCACCCTTTCTTCTTTGACCGGCGCCATCTTGGTGGAGTCCGGATGCACCATCGGGGAGCGCAGCACCGTTTCCATCTCTTCCGCCCTTGCATCTGAGAGTTCATGGGGTCGGGCGAGGATGAATATCTCGTCTAGAGTAATTCCCGGCTGTCGGAGAATAAGTTTTCTGAGCAGCTTCGACCGACAACCCACAATGATTTGATCCTGTATCTCCTCCCTCGGGTTGGTGAATGGACAGCTGGCGGCCAGACGACGCAGTCTGGAGTAGTACATGTCTACCGACTCAGCCTCCGTTTGCCACGCTCTCTTGAATTTGAATTTCTCAAAGTCCAAATTTAGTTGGGGGTCAAAGTGTGCGTTGAGACCATCCACTGCCGCATCATAATCATCTTCCGCGCCCGTGTTTAGGAGAGTCTCAAACAGGTCATAAATTTTGGGGCCTCCATATAGGATGAGGAGGGACCTCATGACTGTGCCATCCGTCTCTCGGGTCCCCTTGAAATAGAGGTTGAGGTGCCCCAGCCACGATTTCCAACGGGGCGCCGCGGTCGCCAGGTCAGCCGATTCGCTGAAAGGCGGAATGGGAGCAACTCCTGTGTGGGCATGGTTGGACACTTGTGGGTCAGTGACAAGATGCTGGGGTGGCCCAGCGGGGCCAGGTAGGGCAGGGCCTGGTGTCGGCGCCGTCGCCGCGGCTCCTTGCGACGCGTCAGTCATCGCGTTTCCGGCGAGCACGTGTGTACGTGGGCGAAATGAGCGGGAAGAGATCTGGGCACCTACACTGGCGCCAATCGTCTATGCCTCTCTTTCTCTGTCTCCACTTTGATGGTGCCAGGAGAGCAGACAGGCGAGATGACTGGCAATGGTCAGATGGCTGCGCCGTGGTAGGTGGACAGACACTGCAATGCCACTGTAATCAAATGTGGTCTCAAGCAACAAAGTTCCTTGTAGGGGCCAATGCTTGTTGGCAGCAGAGGTGGGAGGATGCCCTTGACGGGTTGAGGCAGAGGAAGAGCTGGGCCAGTGAAGCGGGGCCTCACGCAAGCTGGAGCAGGCAAGGCAGTATGCAGAAAGCCTGGAGCAGACGTGCACCGTCGCTCCTCTTCGCCCCTCCCCCACCAGGGCAGCGCGCGTCGAGCAGCGCGCTTGACTAGCAGGGCCCGGGACCACGTGAGGCAATGCGGGCCTGGAGCGCGCGTAGTCAGGGGGGGCCTAGTAAGGCCGTGTAGACGCCGCACCGGCGTGAAGGCAGGGCACGCACTCACCCGGATCACAGCGCGCGCCGAGTCCCGCCGGCCGAACACGCTCCTGAGGAGGAGACGCGTGGGCGGGTCTCGGGCCAGCGCACAGGCAGCGGCCCACTTCAGCAGGGCCGCAGGCAGAGGGACGGGTGACGGAGGTCGGGCCCCCCCGCGTCCAGAGCCGGGTGATCCACAGCAACAGGTGCACAGCTACAGGCAGCCGAGCACGCGCGAGGACAGTACCGGCCTCGTCGCCAGTGTAAGGTGCGAGGTCGGGGCCTCGCACGTGGTGGTTGTGACCGGACAAAAGGACACAGACATAGGTACTTAGTGAGCGTGCCGGAAAGACCTCAAGCGGTCTTCCGCTTGTTTATTTTATACCTCGGGACGAGCCCGCCCCGAGGGTGTATGAATGCGTGTGGTGGTGGATACATTGTAGAGGTGAGGCCGGGTGGCTCTCTACATCTGGGGTGCCGCGGCAGTGGCTCGAACAACCCACTCATAAAAAACTCTCTAAACAGGTACACTAGGCACCCAACAGGTACACTAAGTACCCATCAGGACAATAGGGCACCAGCGCCGCCCTAAACCCGGCACGACGGAGGTAATCATCCCGTACAGCAATCTCCCCATCCTGTCAAAAGCTTTCCACAAAGCAAACCACATCTACGTCAACTATCAAGATGCTAGCTTGGGACCCAACACTGCTAATAAATCATCAAATTTGCTCAATCTCTGGGAATCGATCAGCCCCCACAAATACATCTTTAAAACAGTGCCAAAGGAGCCATTCAACAGGCATCTAGAAGACACCTTCAAGTATGGCTAAGCCCCAATTCACAGCGCCTGAACTACAAAGCCCCTGGAAGGGCAGAGGGGAAACTCCCTTAACTCACCCACTCAGTAAATACAAACTCTAGGAAGTCACGCTCTGGGGCACATACAAGGACACCTTCACTGCCACATGGGAAACTCAAAATTCACAGTACAACGATGACAAAAAGGAAACCAGTCACCAGGTCGAATTCAGCCCCAACACAAATGAAGGCACAAGTCCATCGGGGCCACTAACCAAAGAATCCTTCACAATTGCCATGATTACCCAGGGCACAAATCAGCTTCCAGGGCCACTCAAGACGAAGAGAAATCAGAAGACCTCTGCATCTGACCTTATCACTAAATACCTGCTTCCCACTCTTCCAAATGGCGCCCCAACCTAAGGCAGAGCAGATCTCTCCAGCAGCAACCCGGGTAGCAGGGAGGAGGCCTCCGCACAACAAGCTCCCAGGGCCAGGACTCACAGCCACAAAATGCTGATCCCTCTCCAGCATGGGGGCACCAACCGCTCCATCCAACTGCTTTTAGGCCAGACATCGACCCCAAAGCCCACACAAGCCTTGCTCCAATGAACCTTCATTCTTCTTTAATCAACAGTCCACAGTCAACACCGAGCGTGCCAAGAAAAACTATAACAATCGAGACCCAAATACACCAACCTCACTTATATCCGCTGCAGAACCTCGTAGAGGCCACTGCACCTGACTCGCCACAAGGCATGCAAAAACAAGAGCTGGGCGAACTCATATCTTAATTTCTACAACAACTAGAAACTAAAATTGAACAAACTCTGGAGCACACCACGCAGCTGTACAGATACTCCAGCAGAACAAAAGATTTTTACACCACCACTCAAAATATTGAAAACTCATGCAGAACAGTTGCATCAGAGTCCCCAAAACCCACCAATCCAAAACACATAACAGCCAAAGCTTTACTCTGGCAATCCTCTCAGGTGGAATTGCAAATAGACTTACTACAGTCAATAGCCCTGTCACTGATGGATCTGAACCAAAAAATGGATCACATCACGTACACACTTTTCATCTTGTAAATGAACTGCTCTGCTCTTCTGCAGCAAATATTTATTAGTGGGCAACCCTCCCAGCGGTCTTAACAACACTCCATCCGGGACATCAGGGAACCAAAATTAGCAAGTCCACAATCAACCCAAACCAGTCTTGAACTACTTATCAAAACTTCTAAGCACCAAGTTAATCCACCAGAAAGTCCATCTGAAACATTGACAAAAACGCTAATCCCACAATCACCCACTACTCCAGAATCCATACCATCTGCATGGCTCCAGCTGCCAAGCCCAGTACTTCTATTAGCCATCCAACAGAGGAAGGGCCAGTTGGCACACCAGCCCCTAAGAGGACGGAAGGCTCACTTTCCAGGAAGGCAAAGAAAAAGTTGAGAAAACTACAAAAAAAGGGCAAAAGCTAAAAATTGTGTGGCGTCCCTCCTCAGCCGCACACGTTCAACAGAATCAGCGGCTCTTTTCACTCAAAGGAGCAGTGGATGAATTGGGCAGCAGTATAAGCTCTTCCAGCACCTGCTCTGCCCCACTCCCCTGCATGGAGAAGGTTGCAGCTTACTCTATAGCCACCCAGCTCACGCCCACTGCAGGACTAGATGCAAGAAACAGCTCTGTCTTCGAGTCCATACCACCTTCATCAAATACTGGGATACAGGTGGACATCTGTACGCAAGCCCTTCTCAATATAGAGCATAGCAGCAACACCCAGCAGCGACTGATACTAGAAGCCCCCCGGCACAGGGTCCCCTCCCAACACTCCGAGCACCACCAGCCCCCAAATCCTAAGCTAAAACCGTCAACTTACCAAACAGCAGTGACTCGAAGCCAGAGCAAGGCACGACCGAGGTTGTTCTTACACCAAGATACCACATTAAAGGCCACCGTGCCATCTTGAACAGAGGCAACATTCTTTGCATAATAACTCATATCTCATCATTGGGGCAAATTAGTTCAGTGGATCTTGCATGAGTCAAATTCCAGCGTCTGCCTGGGGACTCTCATGGTGAGTCCACCGTGGTTGAGCTATACCAGCAGTCACAGCAGTTGACAATGCTTTGCGATGCCAATCTGTTGGTGGATTGGGGCATCGAGATCAAGCACTGCCCTCAAGACAGATATCTGTGCGTCTTAAACAGCAACCACCTAAAGCCAGCGACTTACTCCATCCTAAAATGCGCTGATGGTGCCCACTCAAGTAATAATGTCTCCGGCAATCCCCTCCAAAACAAAACCTTGAGAACTACATGTTCCTATAACCATAGGTCAGTCCTCCCTGCAAATCTGACACCATCAACCAAGCCAGACATCAGGCCCAGTCTTGTTACCACCCGTAGCAACGGCACTCTTAAGCTCCCAAGATGCAACCCAGGCAGCCCTCTGAATGGCCCAATTAGGCACCTAACCATAATTTACTGGAAGGTGGCAGGCATCCAGAAACTCATCAATGCAAACATTGGCCTAGAGTATCTCCAAAGCAGTGACATCATCTGTCTCCTGGAAAAATGGGCAACAACCACCACAACATTACCTAGGTATTTTAAAATCCACACCCTGGCCATCAGACGCAACGTTTTCGGGTGGCCAACTGGGATCCTTTCCATCTACATCAAACATGCCCGCAGGGTGGAAGTTATCACTCTTGCAGTCCCTTCACCCTGAATACAAGCCCTACTCATCAACGGAATAAAAATAACAACACCAACCACTTCAACTGCTTCTCCTCAACTGCTACGTCAACCCTGTACTGCATCAGAAGAATCAAGCACTCAACAACCAGGCAGACATTGTTGGAGACCTCCTCATCAAATACTCCAATCATAACCCACTCATAGTTGGGGACTTTAATAACAGATTGCTTGGTAAGCCACTAAAAGACAATAAACTACCTAAAGAGGTCGCTCAACTGCAAATCCTATTTGACAATTGGTCTATACACTCCTCTTACAACCTCAAAAAGCCCTATATCAAACATGGATTCCACTCCCCACATACAGGAACATATTCACAACTGCCTATATATTTGTCAGCAACCCACTAGCCCTAGAGCTTAGCGATTTCAATATAGATGATCGGGCAGAGAGCAACCACAGACCCCTCAGAGCATCCTTCAGACTCTGTACATTAGCAACGCCTAAGCTTACATGAATTGGCAAACGCTCAGGGAAAAAACACGACAAAGTGCTACGCAGAATAAAATGGACCGTAAAGCTAGGCCTAAAACTGACCACCTGGATAACTAACAATGAACCGCAAGAAACTCCATGCAGCCCAGAGGCCCTCTCAGATCACTGGACCATTCTCCTCACTGACCTACATCTGGCGCTGGGCGGAACCTCGGACAACCTCCTAAAGCAGAGGCCTAACCAACCAACCCGGCCCCAGAACAAGGAAGCACAGGAGACATTGGCATGCACGCGGACGTTTCGAAAGACCCTTAAAGCAAAACAGAGAGGCGACAATGTACCACAGGGCGAGGCCATTGCAAACCTTCAAACCTTCTACAGGAAAAGCCTATGGGAGCAACGCACCAAACGGATAGAAGCTGCCTGGCTCAAAATCTTTTCCTGTCTTAAAGGAAAAAACCTGCCCCCTTTTGAAAATATATTAACCAACTTAGCAACCACGACCAGTCTATGGAGACCGGTGTATCAGAGAACACATGGGTCAACCAAGTTAAACAGCTCTACAGTGGGAAGCCGGGCGCAGTGCAAGCTTCCCAACTTATCCACACATCACAACTTCAAGATTCGCAGGATCCAGGTATTCTAGAAGCTGAAGTAATGAAAACCATCAAATAAGTGAGGAGCGACGGCACACCTGGACCTAATAGAATACCCACAACAGTTTTTAAATCAGCCCAAACTGTTTGGACAGGGCTTCTCTTGCCACCTTTTAACCATGCCTTTCTCACAGCCACTATTCCATCTACATCGCAGGGATCAACACTGTACCCTATTCACAAAAAGGGTAATCGCTCAAACCAGGCCAATTATTGGCAAATAGCACTATTGAACATCAAAGCTAAGGCCTATGCCCGTATCCTTCTGTCTGAACTGGAAACCTGGGCCACAAAAAGAAGCATCTTTCCCCATACTCAGTCGGGATTCAGATCATTCTGTTCAACAACAGACAACAAAATAGCGCTGGCATACTTATCATAGAGAGACACTCAGGACAAACAGCGACCTCTGTTCTGCTGCTTTGTGGATTACAGTGCAGCGTTTGACAGAGTTGATCAGAGAACTTTATGGCACAAACTAAATTCCTATTGGATACCCCCCAAATTTCTTTCAGCACTAATGTCACTTCATCATGAGACCTGGGTGAGGATAAAAACCAGCGCTACAACTGTATCTGCAAACATTACATCAATAAATGGCCTAAAACAAGGATGTGTACTAGCCAGGTTCCTTTTTAATCTTTACACCGCCAATCTGCGAAAATCCTTGGCAGGCGCAAGACTGGCTGCCCCAAAACTCAGGGACTCACGTCTCCAGACCATGCAATATGCTGGTGACATCATCATGGACCAAACAAGAATGAGTCTACAAAGAGCCCTCAAAGCCCTCAACACATATAACACAATGTATAAATTCCTGGTCAACCAGTCAAAAACCAAAGTAATGGTTTTCGGAAACTCCCCACAAAAGAAATCCATGCTTTGTCGAATAGGTGGACTGTGAATCACAACCTGTGCCGGCTTCAACAATCTCAGAGTCTGGTCAACGAAAGGGCAACCCAAGTGGCCCACCTTAAGCACCTCAGGTCTGAGGGAGCCGGGGTCATGCATAGCCTGACAAGCCTAAATCGCCAACTGCACAGCCCAACAGTCAAACCAATGCTAAATGTCCTATGTGCCAAATTGCTGCCAGCACTGTTCTAAGGCCACCTAGCCGTTCCAGAAAAAATGGGCCTATGTCTTACGAACTATGAAATATTGGCCTTCAGGAAAATATTCCTCTTTCCCAAGCATGCAAGGAGGGTCAGGCAGTGGCTGGAGCTGTGTCTGTCAAGCGCAGACCTTCACTCTCTTGGTGACTTACTGAAATATTTCATTTGCATCCTGTGTGCTACAGCCCATTCCCTGAAATCACAATTAAAATCTATATTTGCCGATGAGCTGTCCCCGTGGCACTCACAGATGCACTTAGAAAGCGGCACACTAAAGATCAAAATACCAAACCTCTGTAATCTAAGCATCCCTTTATCAATGTGCAAAAGAACAATAAGGGAAAAAAATATTCACGCATCATATGAGAGAGTGAAATGATGTATATTAAAAGGAGCAAGTAGTCTTTATAAGTAGTTTATTCCAAGGAGAATATGAAAAGGTCCCAGAAAATCCATTCCCAACTTTTGCCAAGCTCTACCAGGAATAGATACCTTAGTTTCCACAACGCCTTCTAAAACTAATACTTTGTCACTAGTATTACAACGTGGACATTGTTTGACGATTTCATCAATTTGAGAATCCATTTTAGCCCACCAAAAATCAGATCTTACTTTTCTTTTGGTTATAGTGGAGCCAAGATGACCTGAGTGCGCTGCTAAAATAATTTTTTCTCTGTAGCATGAAGGAGGGACTAATTTTTCACCTCGGACGATTATACCATTTTCTATTGATAGTTCAGTACTGATCTTCCAAAACATTTGAAGACATTTCTCTTTCGGCCATCCTCTTCTTATAAGTGAGGAAACTTCTTTAAGAACAGTATCATCATCATAATCCAATCTTCCTCTTGAAAAGATATGGACTCTTGACAGACATTAGCCACAAAACATTCCTCAATTTCCGTTTCCCAATCTTGTTCATCATTTTCAGAAATGGGAAGTCTAGAAAGACAGTCTGCTCTGCCGTTCCTTCCCCCTGGTATGTATTCTACACTAAAAGTGTATTCGAGTAACTTTGTGGATAATCTTGCCAAGCGAGCTGTTGTGCGTTTAACATTCTTTCCATTTAAAATATCGACTAAAGGTCGATAAACCGTTTTGAGAACAAATGACCTACCCCACAAATATGACTTGAATTTTTCTACACTCAATGTACAAGCTAAGAATTCTTTTTAAATGACGGAATATTTCCATTCAACAGGACGGAGAGTGCGGGAAGCAAACCCTACTGTGTACTCCTTCCCTTCGAAACATTGCGAAAGAACTGCACCTAGCCCGTACTCACAAGCATCGACAGTGACAAAAGTCTGTCTACCTTCAACAAACGCTTGTAAGGCTGGAGCTGAAAGTATATGTTCTTTGATAATTTGAAAACTTTTCGTACACTCTTCTAACCAAATAAATGCTGCCCCTTTTTTTTTAATAAGGACCTGAAACATTCAGTGGTTTTTGCAAAGTCTTTCATAAATTTAGCATAAAATTCACATAAGCCGAGGAAAGACATGAGTTGTTCTCTATTCTGAGGAGCTGGTGCTTCAATGATACTTTTAACTAAACCAGGTCTGGGTTTAATGACTTTTTCAGAAATAATATGTCCAAGATATTCAATCTCTTTGGTTTTGAAAATACATTTGCTCTTTTGTAGTGTCAAACCTCTATTCTCAAGTACTTTAAAAACTTCATCAATTGCTTGGTTATGTTCACATTCCGTTTTTGTGAAAATAAGAATGTCATCCTGAAAGACAACTACGTTGGGATTGTGAGCAAACATCTCTGACATAAGTCTCTGGAAGACTGCCTCTGCCGATGCTAATCCAAAAGGAAGACGGCAAAACTGAAAAACACCGTCAGGAGTGACAAATGCAGTGAGATGTATAGATTGGGGGTGTAATTCTACCTGGTGATAGGCAGCTTTAAGATCAAGTAAACCACAAAGATGACCCCACTTTGGCAATAAGATCCTCGATACGTGGTAGAGGAAACCCATCAACCCAAATGGCTTCATTGAGATTGCGTAAGTCAACACACATTCTCAAATCGCCTGACCTTTTTTTGGCTAAAACGATGGGAGAAAGCCAGAGGGTGGACTCAACTTTTTCAATAATTCCTTGATCACACAGAGTTTGCAAATGTTTTGAAAGATCACCTCTGATACTTAAAGGGACATTGCGTAACTTGTGTTTAGTAGGAACAACATTGTCCTTGACCTTGATAGAATGCTGAAAATTGGTGATCTTTCCAAGGCGATCTTCAAAAACTTTACTAAATTTTCGTTCCCAATCATCACTGATATGATTACTGGGAGTAGAGTCAGTCACTGAAGTAATAGAAACATTTTGTTTAAATAGTTTGTCAATGAAGACTGGATTAGCTAATCCAGGCTTAATCGTCAAACCAATTTCAGCTTAGTGTATAAGACCAAGAACATTAATTCCTCGTCTGGCTACATAGACTTTTCCTTTGATGGTCACCCCTAAAACATTTATGTTAGCCCAAAAATATCCGAGTAGTTTGATCCTACTTCCTTCAAAAGCTACGGTAAGAACATCTGGAGGTAATAAACTTTTGCTAGGCCAAAAGTTGGTGTATTTATCTTGTGATACGATGGTGATACGTGCACCTGTGTCTACAAGCAGTTGAACATGATCTTTCTCAATGATAACATCGATTTCAGGATCAGAAATGTTTTGAGAATCTACTTTGTTGTAAGAATCTTTGACCACAACAACATATTCCTGATGCATGATGTCCTCATGTGAGAGATCACCTTCATTTGAAAAATTGTCACCATCGTCATTAATAGCATCATCATTAACAACACATCTAACATTCCCTCTTACATTTCCTCTCCTACCTCTCATGCAA
Source organism: Lissotriton helveticus (assembly GCF_964261635.1). Classification (NCBI taxonomy): domain Eukaryota; kingdom Metazoa; phylum Chordata; class Amphibia; order Caudata; family Salamandridae; genus Lissotriton; species Lissotriton helveticus. Next base: position 53,080,485 of record NC_136058.1, read on the forward strand.
ACTTTGGCAAAATGTCCCATTTTGCCGCACTGACCGCATTGTTGGTTAATTGCAGGATAGTTCTTAAAAGATGAAACATGAAAAGATGAACCGCATCTATAACAGAACATCCTAGAATCAAATTGTCTGTTCTGCACGGAGAATCTACTACCTCTAGATATATTAGGCCTTCTGAAATTACCACGTGGGACAAAAGGAGTTTTAGTTGTAGAAGTACTGGAAACAGCACCTGAGACCGTGGTGTTAGATATAGCTGTTTCCAGTTGTTTCACATCTTCCATGGAAGGTTCTATACTTTTAGCAATGTCAATCGCTTTATCTAAAGTAGGGTCTTTGCATGTAAGTAGTTTTTTCTGAATTTCCTTGCAATAACATCGTGCAACAAGTTGATCTCTAATGAGTTGTGACGTGAAATTGTCAAACTCACAATTTGCAGCTAACATTTTTAAAGCAGTTATAAAAGTATCAATGTTCTCATCACTTTTTTGCATTCTTGTGAAAAACTTATATCTATGTACTACCAAATTCTTAGTTTTAGTAAAATACTTTTCTAATTTTGCTATAGCTATTTCAAAATCATCTGGATCTTGACCTTCAGGGGGATCATATGGAGGTAAATGGTCAAAAACATTTTGACCTTCGACCCCCAAATGATAGTACATAAGGTTCTTTTTTCTTTCTGGTCTATATCTTTGGCCATCAATTGCGCCTAAGTACGCCATAAAAGACCCAATCCACAATTTCCACTCTAATGGAGGATCCCCAGGTATTTGCAAAAATGGTGCAGGTGGAGTAACACTTTGCATGCTGTAATAGGAAATGTCTTATGTAATACAAGAAGCGTCTTATGTAATGGTAATGTGATGGTTATTTTGCTTGAAGATCTTGTGTGTGTATCACAGTAGAAATACACAGTAAATATATGAAACATAGCTGTGGTATATATTTTTGCTTTCCATTATATAGTCTCTTTAAAGTAAAATAATATTTAAAATGACTACTAGATGGCAGAATTGGATGTGGTAAAATGTAGATGGAATGTAAGTTCCACAATGAGAAAGTTCGTCGCAATGTAACTGTGCGTATCAGTGAAGTGCTAAATAAAGATGAGTGGTTTGTTGTCAAGTGTACCACAGTGTATACCTTAAGAAGCGGTGATAAATGGTGCATTTTAGTTCTTGGCACGGTAAATTATATTGGTGATAAAATTGTCACTTACTACCGATGACTGGTGATCACTTTAGTCGGAGTGGTGTCTTTTAATGGTTGCTTCGTGATGTTCGGTAATATCAGTCAGCTTCGTGAATGCGGCTGTGGCTGGTTGCTAAGGAAACAACAACAATGATTTTAAAATGGCTTCTTGAGTCAAACGTCAAAGCGTAATGACATGCAGGAGGGTCGTGGTAGGCTGCGTGATGATGCGTAGTTAGATTGTGATGGGTTGACGAGCTGCCGAAGGCTGCGTTGTTGAAGTACAGCACATGGAAGTTCCGTTACGTCATCACATTCAAGAAGGCAGCACCAACAAAAGATCTCTCCTGAAACCAACGTTGAGGTGAGAGTTCATCAGCCAGAGCCACGCCGAAAGTACTCGAATATTGAAGAGGTTTAGGAAGTTTACTCGTAAGTGTAGTATTGCGTTAATAATGTTTTTATGGTAAAGATGGATCAAATAATATGGTCAGTGTTTGGTTAATGAAAATATAAATGCAGTGCTGAAGATGTGAAGTTCTGTTGCTCCCATGGGTTACGGCTCTCCCGTGATTTAATTCCCGTGATTTAATTAGTGATGTTTCCTTGAGAAGAAAAGAAAATTAAATGTACTCACAGTTGAAATTGACGTGAGAGAAAAAAAAACAGTGAGGGTTTGGAAGAATGGGGATCTCGTATCAGCGCAGGCACAGTTCAGTAGAGTATCCCGTCCTCAGTCGCCAGTGAAATGATGTATATTGAAAGGAGCAAGTAGTCTTTATAAGTAGTTTATTCCAAGGAAGGGAGAGCCGTCCCAGCATACAGGCGAAGGCACAGAAAGTAACTGCCTACAAGAGAACACTCATAGGGATGCATTCTTAGTGACATAGTACGGTTCTATATTACATAATACACATCACCACAGAGAGACATTGCAAGGCTTCAATATAAGCCCTTCTTTATAGCTTTGGACGCATCGTACATCAAGGGAAAAGCCCAACCATATTTCAAATACCCCTTCCAACCCCAGTCTCGGAACAGAATCACCTACATGAGGATGCTAGCCCTTCTAATCATCAACGTCAACCCACTCTGGGCACGGAGGGATGGGCAGATAATATGCAGGCTTTAAAATTACCATCTCGAGTCTTGGCTACATCTGCTGTCCTGCTGCCCTCACCTTGCCAACAATCGACATCGCCTCTGGCCATACTCTGCCGAGGCAACATACTCAGTCACTGCAGGGAAGCTTCAGATCTGTGCATCACCAATAACACTGCTCAAACCCTTGCGAGGGTAATGAAATTTACTGACATCATTCTTACCGCACTGCACACAGCTCAGTTCCACAAACTCTGTTAAAGGTTACATGAGGGATACCTCTGGGAGGACAATCCAAGTACTCTTTTGCACTAGACAAGATGCTACTCTCTCCTCCCCTCCTGACAAAACTCATTAAGCCCTACTACCATATTTGGACTACCAAAACTGTGCCTACACTCACTGTCTTAGCTTTTTAGAAAAACTGAAATAAATCTCAATTATAATGAATGTCTGTAACGTTTTTTAGAGGCTTTTAACGATTGAATGGCAACTACAGGAAAAAGGCATCACTCCATTTCCCAATATGTAATGATTTTTATTAATCGGACATGAATAAATAAATATATTGATACTCGTACAAAACCATTGAACTTCAGCAGGTATAGTTACCTGAGCTAACTATAACGTATGTGCACGTAGTTCACTGCTTATGACACCACATATTACATCACTCATGACATGATCAGTGATATCACTGATGACATAGTGTTGCGTAAGATCTAAAGATACTTACTAAGGTACCGCAAAGTTAAATTGATATATTTTGTTTGCTACTAATGAGCGATATTAATTCTAATGTATATTATGTAAGTGGCTGTATGATTGTGTGAGTGTATGTGCATGTGAGTGGTTGGATGGGTGTTTGAGTGGGTGTATTGCTGATTGTGTGGGGGTTGAAAGGTGTATGTGTGGTTCTATGGTAAGTTGGTGTGTGAGTGGTCATATGGATAATTAATTGGCTGTATGGGTGGGTGAGTGGGTGTGTGAGTGGCGGTATGGGTGGCTGAGTAGCTGTGTGAGTAGTTGTTTGAGTGAGTAACTGGGTGTATATGTGGCTGTATGGGAGAGTGAGTGGCTGTGTGAGTGGGTGTGTTTGGTTAAGTGAATTGGTGTGTGAATGGCTTTATTTGAATGTAAGTGTCTATGTAAGTAGCTGTGTGAGTGGGTATGTGAGTGGTTGTATGGGTGTGTAAATGGGTATATGAGGTGAGTGCTTGTATGATTGATTGTGTGAGTAGTTGTATGATAAGTGAGGGGCTGCGTTGAGGTGGTGTATTGGTGAGTGAGTAGATGTGAATGGCTGTATGGGAAAATAAGCGGGTGCCTGAGTAGATGTATGGGTGAGTAAGTGGCTGTACCGGTGTGTGAGTGGTTGTGTGAGTGGCTGTATGGGTGAGTGAACGGATGGGTGTGTGAGTGGCTCTATGAATTGGTGCATAGATGTGTGAGTATTTATATGGTTTTGTGAATGAGTATGTAAGCGATTGTGTGAATGGGTACATGAGAAGCTGTATGGGGTTGTGAGTGAGTTTGTGAGTGTATCTCTGGATGATGTCTTTAATGATGCTATTTGAGATTTCATCAGCGCTCTTACTGACCATGACTTGAGTGATGTAATATGTGAGGTCATAAGCAGTGTATTAAGGCGGCATAAGTTATAATGAGCTCAGGTAACTATTACTGCTGAATTTCACTAGTTTTGTACGAGTGAAATCTGAGCCTAACTATAACGTCTGTTTGTTTTTTTCAGTGAATTTCTATGTTGTTTTTTAAATTCTATTTCCTATCCTATTTTGTAATATGTTTGAAATGTCCTGGCATTGAAAATCCTCCAAAGTAGTTTTTTTTACTGTGACAAGGCTGCTTTTCCTAAGAATTCACTGGGCTGTTTAATAACACTTTAAAATGCTTAACTTCAGCTAGGGTGTACCTGGAAAATGATTCAATGACTCTTTTTAACAGTAATTTAAAATCCAACGTAATGGTTACATTTGATTTTATATTACTATTTTGAAAATGACATTTTTAGAAAGTTGCCATTTTCCCACCCAAGTCCCATATGTTTTTCTGCCAGCGTTCACCGTCACCCAGAAGCTGTAAGGCTACTTGGTTAGGTTTGTAGTGGCCCCAGAGCTGAGACAAAAAGAGAGGGGTTAACCTACATGATGGCCATCTGGACTGTACCGAGGCTCTTAAATAACCTAAAATGATTCCTACTCTGTCAAAGGCAGATGTAGCTCCCACTTGGGCCTGCCCCCTCTACTGTGTTCTGGCCAGCCAGGCACTAATCCCAGCGGGGGGTGGGACCTGTCCCCAGAACTGATTCTGAGTGACCACAGGGAAGAGTTTTCTTAATACTTTGCCACATCTCCAGCATAGTGGGAGAAAGACTCTGCCATGTATGTTTTCGGTAAAGTTGGGCCCAATTGGATATTTTTAAGTAAATGCTGCCAAAGTGGGTAGGCTCACTTCTGGTTTCTTTCAACCCATTGATAAGGGGGTGGCCAGGAGTGCCCTCACCAACGGGCTGGAACTGGGCATAAATATGGCATTCTCATTATGTTCTTCAAAACACCTCTAGACCTGTGGAAGACAGAAGAAGGACTGTGCCTGTTATTGTGACATGGGAGGAGAACCCTAAGGGCTTGACCTGCTCCCACCTGTACTCAGCACAAAGTAGTTGACTACAAGCACCAGTTAGTTGACCTCCTGTTAAGTTTTGCAGACGCAAAAGCTCCAAGACTTACATTAAGAGTCCAGCTGACCAGCTTCGATTGGACCTTTCCTGGACCCTGCAGATGCCTTCTGTTAGAGTGAGTCTTGTCCCCCTAGTACTGTTGCTGAGGTTCTGAAACTCTTGGAAGTGTTAGAGTGTGATCCTCTTTTATGAGATTTGAGTTCAGTTCTATTGCATACCTGTCATGTTTGAAAGGGGAAACATCCAGTACCACACGGGCATTGCATCGCAATGCCTTTACATCGCGGGTATTACAACACAAGTCGTTACAACGACTTGCGCTGGATGGCTCTATAACCTAAGGAATAGTATGATTTACTATTCCAACACCTTCCCAACTGTAGGTAGACTGGTGTTGGAATAGTAAATCATACTATTCCTAAGTCCAGCGCCCTCCAATGCAAGTCGTTGTAACGACTTGCGTTTTGAAAACTACAATGTAATGGCATTGCGATGCAATGCCCGCGTGGTACTGGATGTTTCCCCTTTCAAACATGACAGGTAACGTCACATATTAATTTGAAAGACCATCAAATCCAATGACAAAATGACTTAACAATTCTGGAGTGTGTTTTCACTGAGCCAAAGCAGATTGACAACAAGACTCCCCTGGGCACGGACGTTGGACTTCATCAGCTTGAAGCTTTCACGCCTTTGTTGATGACCATACCGGGACACCGCTCTTCAGCAACCTGCAATCATCAAACCCTGACTCGGATGCAGCTTGCAACTTGTCTCGCTGATGGCTCGCTGATGATCACCTTTTCCTCAGAAACATTTTTAAGTCTGAAGGTAACTCTATGACCCGGACCAACCTGGTGCTTTTATGCGACACCCACTCCATTGTGGTCAGCCATAAATCTTACCTTTGCCCCGGTCTAACATGATCAGTTTCCCATAGTTGGTGCTTTGTTCCCCTTATTGGATTGTTGTCGTTTTGGTGTCATTTTGTTTATTAAAATATTCTCTGCATTTTCAATTGGAGTAGGACATGTATTCTGCTGTATTTTATACATTTTTTTATGTTTTGATACTTCTAAATGCTTTAAATGTTTTCTTAAGTTAAGCCCGTCTGCTCTGAGCCACAGCTACCAGGGGCCTCATTTATGAGGCCTTGCGTCAGTTTTGCGCTTCCGATGCGTCACTTTTTGTGACGCATCGGTGGAGTAAAACATGCCTCCTGTTGCGCACTATTTACAAAGTGACGCATCTAAGCAGATGCGTCACTTTGTAAACCCCTGCGCTACATTATACCTGCGTCAGGTATAATGTATGCAGAGGGGGCGTTCCCCCGCAAAAAGCCTCGTAATAGTGACGCAGTGAAATCTATGAGATTTCACTGCGTCACTTTTAGGACGCTGTTGCGTCAAAATCTTGCGCCTGCCTCACAGCAGGCGTAAGACTGATGCAAGCCCTTTCACATGGGGCTTTCCCCATGTGAAAGGACGCATTGCTGGAGTTGCGTCACTTTTGTGACACACTCCAGTAATGCGTCACTTTTGCGACATGATGGCTCATACATTAAATATGACGCATCAGGTATGTCGCAAGGAGTGCGCACTGAGATGTGACGCATCGCTGCTTTCACGCAGCGATGCGTCATTTCTCATAAATGAGGCCCCAGGTGTTTAGCACAAATTTAAATTACTGAAAACTTCACAGGACTTAAAAGGATAGTAGTGACAGTACTACTTTTGGTAGACTATTATCCATCCAAACTAATCATCCACTTTCTAACACAAAGTATTTTAAGTTCAAAGTAGGTAAACTAAAACGTTTATATAAATTATATTTATTCATATTTTATAATTGTCTGTTTCTATTTATAATTTACATTCTGTGCAAAAACTTCAGCTTTCATTCATTCACAATACTTCTGTGTATCCAAATGTAAAATGTGCTTTTACTGCCAAATTATAAATAGAAACAGGCATTACTAAAGTATAACAATATATGATTTATTTCAACTTTTTTTGTTTACCTACTTCAAACTTTAAATACTTTGCACTAGGATTAACAGATATAGACACAGAGGGGCCTGCATTTGCAGAGCACTGAGGGAAGACAGCCCAGATGTTTGGGGAAAAGCTTAATAGGGCCATATGTTTGCAAAATAATGTTAGTAAAAATTGGATCATCACATAAATAAATAAAAGGAAACATGAAATAATAGCAGAAATGAAAACAGAGATACCTGGTACCAAAGTCTACTTCTTTTTGGGCGATGGGTACATGCACAAAAGTGAAATGCAATCACTCACAGAGAAGACAGCCAGAGGTTGAAGTGGGCTGACCCATTGCACCATGGTGTAGTTTGTGATGGGTGAAAGGAAAATGTGAATGACACTAAAATAGGCCAGTGGATGACGAGGGTTTGACCCAAAACCTCTCTTTGTGCAGATAAGCATGTATTTTTAATATTACATTTTTAAGAAAACATGATGCTGATGAGGTGGGTAAAGCTACCACTAGGCCAGATCTGAAAATGAAAATTAAGTACGCCACATCAGACCCACTCTTGTTGACATTTCTGTTGACTGCAGGTGAGATGCCATGTGCGACAACATTCATGTGATTTCAATACTTTAGATGTATTTTGGGATTTTTTTAAAACCAAACCATTACCACGAAGAGCAAGATCAAATCTAACTTGCGACCATACTATTGGGCATGCACTTTACCAAATTACAGACCTATGTAGGTGGGGAAACAGCCTTTACCACACAGTCTGTACTATACAATGCCTTTACAATGCAGCATTTATCATGCGTGCCTTTACCATGGATGCCTTTACCGCGCATTGTAAGTATATAAGGTACGTGTGTGTGTATATTAATGTATGTGAATTAATGGAAAAATAAAAACTGATTACCATATTGGAGGAAACCAAATCAAGCAATACCAATTTTAATGAAATACAAATAAAACAAACATTTAAGGAAACATTTGAAAAGAAAGATAATTTTAAGGGATATTCACACATTACAATAAACTTGGGTGGAGATTAGGACTAGTGATGGGATTTTTAGTTCAGGGCTTCCAAATGTTTAGGGGTGTGACAGGAATAGGTGGAGTTCGGGTACAGAAAGGTATTTTTAGTGTACAGAGATAGATGGATTCATGGCTGGTGATGTTTTTCAGGTTTCGGAAATGGGTGAAGTCTTGGGGTGGTCAGGGGATTTTAGGGTTCACGGGTGAAACAAGTTTAGGGGTGTGAGGTGTCACTGAGGTTCTGGGATGGGTAGAGTGTAGGGGTGCTGAAGGCGTATAGGATTCATGAATGGTGAGGGTTTTTAAGGTTCATTGATGGGTAGAGTTTAGGGTCGGTGAAGAGTTGTAACAGTAGCATTTGGTTAAGCTTAGGGTGCAGAAGGGTTTAAGGGACTCAGTGATGAGTGGAGTTTAGCAGTAGAAAGGGTTTTCAGAATTCAACGATGAGTGGAGTGTAGCGTGGTGATGGTTTTAGGAGCCACGGAAGTGTAGTGTTTAAGAGCAGTGAGGTTTTTTAGGTTTCAGGGATGGGTGGAGCTTGAGTGAGGTAAGGGGTGTTAAGCAGTCATAGATGGGTGGAGATTGTGCACAAAAATGGGGTGTTCAGCTTCAGGAATGAGTGGAGATTAGAGGTAGTGAGGGGTTTTAATATTCAGGGGTGGTTGGATTTTAGGTGTTGAACTGGTTTTCAGGGTAAAGGGATGGGTTCAACCATTGTAAGTACACCTTGGAAAAAATAAGCATTTAAATGCCAATTTTGAACTAAAAGACATTCTATGAATTGGGTTTTATGAAATGTTGAATGCCATTCCTATGAACATTTCTATTAGACAATTTAGGTGAAATGGTGTCTCAATAATGGTATTCCATGAAATTGTTTTTCTACGAAGCCATGCACAACTTCTACATATATGTTGGTGAGGCTAATTTTAGGGTTTAAGGGTGGGTAGTAGTACAGGTTGGTAAGGTTATGTATGTATGTATTTCTTCCCTGGGTCAGAGCTGTGGGCACACCCCTGAGGTGTGTCTAGGTAAATGGAAAACTCCCTCTGCAAATCCAGTTCTGGAAAAGTAGAACTGGTGCACTCAGGGGACTTACAATATGGCAAGGGCAAGCCTAGTTGAGAGTTTTATCTACCTGTGACACGGGCTGGCCCTTTGAAGCTTGCACATTTGGTGGCCACATCCCCAAAGACAATCCTTTTGGGAAGAGGTCACACATCTGCCCAGCAAAGGATCATTTTTCCCATTTCTGAGACCAAATCACACTTCCCGTTGAGCTGCGACAGATGGGGGTTATCTCTGAAAGGGCTATTAGAGGCTTTAAGTAGGAAACAACTTTCTAGCTTCTTGGACAAATGTGTACACAACGTTAATGATATACAAACATTTCAAAAAATGTCAACACTGAGTTTTGCATTTTTCACATTGTTTTTAAATTTGATTATCTTTTTTCTGAAAAACAAGGTAATTCTTCACAATATTTCTTAAGGTATATTTAGCATTGTGGTCAATCGGAAAACCACTAGTGACAATCGGTCACTTGCAGGTTGAGCTGCGTTGTACTCTTGCATGGTTAAGTTGATGTGGGTCCCAGGACCAAGCCACAACAGTCATTTCAATTTTACCTGGCCCGTGGAGCCCTTGTGCAGAGTTGTCCTGGTAGTCTCTGTTGCTGAACGGGAGCCTCAGGAATGCTTCTTTTACCACTGAAACGGTGTTGTGGGGAAAAAGATGCACAAACACAACAACGGGGCCACTGCTGATGTTGGATGAATGTCAGATGGAGTTTTCTTTAAGTGCAGTAGCGAATGCTGGGGTCGGTGGCTGGACTGATGACCAACAAGCCTTGGCAGCGGTAAGTGGAGCAGAAAGTTACTTCAACAACCAGTGCTACAGGGGAATGAGGTTGCTACCTGTAACTTTATGGAAGGAAGACCTACCATTGCACTAGGCTATCTGGATTAGGGGGATCCCTCGGAGGGCTTGATGGCCAGCGATTCTTCAGATCCAGTGTGTTATTTTACCTGCAGTTTGCAGGGGACTAGTGCCACTTTTCAGTGGAGTCTGAGGGTGATTCAGGTTTCCACAGGGGTCTCTCTGTCTGAGAAACAGTCTAGGGCGAGTCTTGGTCAGGCAGTTCCAGGAATATTGCCACAGGTGCAGGGCATCCCTCTTTTGCTTCATGCAAGTCCTGCTGTCACAGACATGGGCCTCTTCTTCTGTGCTCCTGGATGCAGGTTGTTCGGAACTGAGGTTTTGGTGTCAGGGGTGTCTTTTAAATCCTAGATTTAGGGAGGTTAGGGGTGTAGGAGCAAGTAGTTAATGGTCTGGTAGTCCCTGCAGCTACTTTGCCCCTGTAGTGATCACATCCGGGGATGTGGGTCACCTTTTCTACCCAGAACCCTCTATTCTACCACTACTAAAGATGGCAGTAATCAAATGTTAGCGTACAGGCCAGGCTGCTCACCTTTGGTGTACAGACCTCCTTGACTAACTCATTTACCACCTGTCTGGGTGCAAATCTGCCCGGACAGGAGATGTCTGTTTCCTCCTCTGAGAGTCAGCCATAATGCACATCAGAGGCGGTGCAGCCTTTGAAGCGCACCACTCCTATGTGCCACCTTACTAGTCTGTTTGGGAGGAAGGATGTGTGACCTCCTTCCTGCCCAAACCTTGTTCCTGATGCCTGAGAGTGTTCACACTGCCTAGCAGGAGGTCAGAATCCTGTCTTGGCCACAATAAACTCAGGATACCAGTGCTTGCCAGCCAGAGTACAGAGAAGCTGGGGTAACTAGGTGGGCAACATCCAAGGTAGCCAATTGGGTGCATGCCACATCGCCCCAACACAAGACTCATGCCAGGGGTGAGAAGGCAAGTTGTTTGATACCAAACATGACATATTTAGGCAGTACCATATTGGAGCTGCAAACCTCAGGTTTGCTCGTGTGCCAGCCCATGTTATCCTATGGACGTCTATCATTTATAGTGTCCTTTAACGGTAAAGGGGACTATAGTGACAGATAAACATGTTCTTAAATGTCCACACATTTGATATACAGCACCCTGTCCCCAGGGCTTTAGGAGGCCTTCCTTAGGGGTGGATAGCATATATCAAGGATTGTGCTCTGGCTTTGCCACATATGCGGAGAGAAAAGTTGAGTTTGAGCAGTTTACACTACTCCTGCAGTCTGCATTGGCAGGCCTGCTGTCAGCAGTTTCTTTGGGTCACTCATGGTGGCACAAACAGTGCTGCAAGCCCAGAGGACCACTTTACCACCCAGGCCCTGAGTACCACTGGTACCATATACTATGGACATATAAGGGGGATAACGTCCTTGTCAATTGGGATTGCCAATACACACATAACAGTTTGAGGGAGAGAGCACTGGTACTGAGGCATCAGGCAACAGGCTCCAGTGCACTAACAGAGTAATTACCATCAGCTTTGGAGTAAAACATGGGAGGGTGACCATCAAAAAAGGGCACTTTCCTACAACTAGATTGAATTTGCAGTTTTAAAACTGCTGTGTTAAGCTGCAGTGACATGACTAGGGTCATATTTTCACTTTGTCACTGCGACGGTGGCATACTAAATGCTGCAGTCTATTTAACTTACATGCCCTGGGTATTTAGAGTGACATTTACTAGGGTATTACATGTTGAATATACCAATTGGGGATTAGCTAATTCAACATGTACTTTAGGAGTTAGAGCACATACACTGGACTCTGAAAGACAGCACTTCAGTGTTCAGAGTCACTAAACAAGCAATACATCTAGCAAAACGTGTGCAAAAAGTGGGGATGGCCTACAAAAAGGCCATTTCCTCACACAACCCCCGCCTGCTTAAAGATAAGAAGCAACAGCTATATCCTCGGTAGTTCTCTATGAGTTCTCCTTGATGTTTCAATGGAAAGGATGTGGAAAGGGTCATTTCCAGCCTCACATCCTTTTGTGAGACCAATCAGTGTGGGGATTTCGTCACCCTAAACATTGCCAGGTCATTCCTCAAATTTTACATATGACCAAACTGGGTGTCTGTCCAGCTCTTCCCTAACTACTACCCGGGACTAGGGGGCTCTTGTCTCACCTGCCGTGACGTGGGTTTTCGATAATCCTAGCCTACCCTTTGAGGTAACCCCGCACATGAGCAGCCCAACCATAACCAGCAAGGTCAGAGAGTCCATCATGCCTCCTAGGTCAGACATTGGTCTCTACTAGAGGGCCAGTGCTGCCCAAAAGGCAAGCTGCCAGCAGAGAACACTTATCGAGCTGTCAAAGTCATGAAGCAGACCACTAACTCTCCCCTGACAAGCAGACATGCTAGTTTGGGGTAGGAATAGGACTCACTTCGAGCCCAGGGGCTGGCCAGGAGTCTCAGATTTTTAAAATTTGTATTCTTTTTATTGAACAGTTGCTCAGTGTACATCAAGTATATTTGGATTATCATTAGCAGAATAGGCATCATAAAAGAACAAGTTACAGTACATTCAGCATGACCACTAGAATATATTAAGAAGTCAATTGTTTATACAGTAGTAATCATTTGTTGCAAGTTAGAATATTATGTAGCATGGCTGAAAAGGCCTTACCATGAAATATATATGCACAATTCACAGATATGATCCTTGGATTCAACAACAATAATCCTTAGCTCAGTCCTGGTAGTATGGCAAAGAGCAGTCAGGCATAATTGGGGGAGTTTGTGTAAAGCATTTTACAGTACCAGTATGGTATATAAGTAATTGGGGTATAAAGCAGGGACAGAACTTGTAAGTGTAGAAAACAATTTCCTCAGACGTCTCCTGGCCCTCCCCCGTGGCACACCCTTGCTCCCTCTAAGACTAGATGTGGGTCTCCCTTCTATAGCTGAGGATTTGGAATTAAAGCCATTAAGATTCTGGCACAGGCTCTGGACCACCGGTGAGCTTGCACACTATAGGCAAGACTTCATTCATGTAATGAACTTGAACCAGCGTGATAGAATCCCGTGGCTGGCCTTTATAAAGAAAGAACTGTATCGCCTGAGACTCCCTGAGCTGTGGGAGGTTCCTGAACAAGGCTGCCAAAGGGTCTCTCGTAAAAGAATGGTGGAAATATACAAGGGGAAAAGTCTAGCTTCTCTGATGTCTGCACCCAATAATGGCATTTTAACTGATCGTTTTCTGGATTCCAAAAATTCTTAGCAAATTGAAGGTTTTATGGATATTATTTTTCCCATTGTAGCAAGAAAATTATTTATCCAATGGAGGTTAGGCACTTTGCCTATCAAAACCTTTACCTGCAAATGGTCAAAGAGGGATGATAAAATCTGTCCAGGATGCAGTAATCATGATGAAGAGGAAATCCATGTTCTCTTTTTCTGCCCAGCCTACAACAGACCAAGGAAATATTGGCTTGTGCCATTATGTAAGAACCTGGGCATTAGGAGTCACTTGTATTTGTACAGAATATTGAAAACAAGTACTCTGCCCCACATAGTCTTTGCAGTTGCCAAATTTTTAATGGCTATGTGGCAGATTAGGAAAAAACTACTAAAAGACTGAACATTGATATGAACTGTAATGTAACTCCCATTCATGATTGGACTCCCAAGGAAATGTATTTTTATGCAATGTTTTTTACATAGGTGAATGTCTCTTAAATGTTAAATGTTTTATTGTATCTTTTATGGTCTAAAAGACCGAAATAAAGAGTTTTTGGATTGGATTGGTATATAAGTAATTAAGACAACTCAAAAAAAATCCAGCACCAATTTAGAAAAATTGAGCTTATCTTTTATATAAATTTAGACACCAAAATGAACTTTTTTCACACATATCACCAGTGACATGCATTTTCAAAGCATTTCGAGAATAAATGCATTAAATACTTCAGACATTTAACATTGCGGTCAGCAGGAAATGGTGCTAGTGACAAACGGTTACTTAGGGGTCGAGTTACTTTCTATCCGCTCGAGGTAGAAGTCTTTGGGGGCCAACAACCAGGTTTCCACAGTCAGATTACTTGTACTCTGTTGGGGTACCCCGGGTGCAGAAATAACATCTGAATTGTCATTGGGCTTTAATTCAGGACTTTTATCATTGTCGTCAATAGGTAAAAGCACTCTCGTGAAAAAAGGTCACTTCTCAGTTAAATTACTTATCACCCTCACAGGGTAGATGTTTTTGGAAGCCCAGGACCAGGGTTCAACATCCAGTCCACTTTTACCTTGCTCTGTGAGTCTGGGTGGCGAAGTAGCTTTGAGCTGTCAATCACTGTGAACAGGACCCATGGGAGCTGTAAAAATTGCAGCACTTGACAATTATTCACTTGGGGATAGAATTACAGTGTGCCCTCGCAGTGTAGAGGTCTTTAGGGTGCGTAAAAAAGTTTGGAGGTACCCCTGCTTTTGTACAGGGAGGGGGGTTCAAACAGTAGAAATATCAAACATACCCTGTCTTCAAGGAAGCCAATGGCTGGTGTAAGTACTACTGGAAGTGGTCTGGGTAATAGGGTCTCTAATTTGCCAATCACTGTATGATCTAGATGCCCCTGATAGGTCACACAATTATAAACAATATGGATGAACTTGTAAACACACTCAAATGTATCAAGCAGAAGAGTTTTGAGTCTTGTTAAAAAATAATCATGAATGATTTATTTACCTCCCACTGGGGTTACAATCTAACATGTTATCACAAATTTTAAAAAGAATTTTTAAAAAACTAATACATAATTATACATAAAATAAGTCAAAATTTTTATCAAAAAAACAGTCGACGCAGCGTTTCGGTGCTTTTTCTCTTTTACACCTTCTTCAGGACTTTACAACATTTTGACTCCAATGTTTCTAAAAATAAATGAAAACATTTAAGAATTTATCTTTTTTGTGAGTTCATCATTTTAACCTAATCATTTCTATCATTTGATACCACTACATTTACCCTTAGATATACCAGACCACTTTATACAAGTAAATTTGTGATAACATGTTAGATTGTAACCCCAGTGGGAGGTAAATAAATCATTCATGATTATTTTTTAACAAGACTCAAAACTCTTCTGCTTGATACATTTGAGTGTGTTTACAAGTTCATCCATATTGTTTATAATTGTGTGACCTATCAGGGGCATCTAGATCATACAGTGATTGGCAAATTAGAGACCCTATTACCCAGACCACTTCCAGTAGTACTTACACCAGCCATTGGCTTCCTTGAAGACAGGGTATGTTTGAGGTCTTTAGGGTCATAGGATCAACAGCTGGATTTCTTCTACCTTGCTTGGTGACTCCGGGTGCAGAGGTACCTTCAGCTGTCAATCATCAGGGATGGGTCACGCCAAAGATGCCTTTACCACAATGTCGACTTCACCAGTTTAAGGATGCAAGATCACAGGAGCGGGGTCATTGCCAACATTGGTTGCAGGTGCTGTGAAGTGCCCTTTTGCTGTTGAGGTCACTTAAGGGGTTGGTTCCATGACTGGTAACTAAAAAGTTACGGGAAAGGTAATCCAAAGTTACTTCGGCGGCTGGAGGTCTAATGGAGTGCGGTAGCGGCTTGAAACTTGGTGTGAGCCCAACAACAACTCTTAGAATGCACATCACCTCTTTTCTTTGGGCTGTCTCTGGGCGGGCCCAGTGGATGGCAGTTCTTGTGGATCAGTGCAACGATTTACCTGCAGTTTGCAGGTGACTGGTACCACCAGTACAGGAGATTCTGACTTGATTTCTTGTGTCCAAAGGATTCCCTCTTACTCGGAGAGTCGAGTTTCAACCAAGGACACTAGTTGTTCATGCAGTTCCAGGATATGTGCTAAAGGGACTTAAGTATCCCTCTTGAGCTTTCCAGAAGAGTCCAAATCCTGTTGTTGGCGATCACTTGCTTCTTGGCATCCTTTTTAATCGTGTGCAGCACTGAGGTTCTGGTGCCAGGGCAGCCCCTTAAATCCTGGATAAGGGGGCACTAAGAGTTTCCAGACCAGTAGCTAGTGGGCTACTAGTCCTTGTGGCTAATCTGCCCCTTAGGTGACAGCATCCTGTGGATGTGCAGCACCTTTCTACCCAGAAGTCTCTACTTTCAGGATCTTTCAAAATGGCAAAACCCTTCCTTGCCTGTTCAGCCCTCCTAACCCACCCTTAAGGTGTGTCTAGCCTTTTGGGGGTGTACGCCTCCTGCTTGGCTACTTTTCTTGCATGCCTGCATGCTAATCTACCTGATGCATAGGAAGGGCTTTTTCCTCCACTGGGGGACATGCTAATTACATATCAAGGGCGGCGAAGCCTTTGAGGTTCACATCAATGATTACTGTAAACACTAGCCATCCTGGGAGGGAGGAGGTGTGACGTCTTTCTTGCCCAGGCCTTTGTTTCTGTCCTGAGTCAACACAACATACAAGGAGGGCAGACTCTTGTCTTGGTGGCAAATGGCTTTGGGAAGCCTGCAAAGGTACTGTGACTCTGTATCTTAGGGAGGTACCCACTAAGGGTGGCACCCCTGTGCATGTCAGCTCACATTTAAAACGAGAATCATGGCAGGGGTTAAAAAGCATAGTGTTTGAGGCAAACATGACACAATTTAGTGGTACCATAATGGAGCTTGCTATTTTCAGTTTGCGCGGTAGCCAGCCTATGTTATCCTATGGACCGCTACTTACTTACAGTAAGGCTTGCTTTACAGGATTACTGTAGATATATATGTGTCTGAACATATATATCCACACTTTTAGAATAATGCACCCTGCCTCCTGGGCTATAGGAGGCCTACCTTAGCGCTGACATAATTACATTAAGGCAGTAATAGTGACCCTGCAGCACGTGGTGTGTGTAGAGTCTCTTTCAAGTAGACAGTCTGCTTGTGCAGGCTGTAATGGCAGA
Source organism: Lissotriton helveticus (assembly GCF_964261635.1). NCBI lineage: Eukaryota > Metazoa > Chordata > Amphibia > Caudata > Salamandridae > Lissotriton > Lissotriton helveticus. The sequence goes on from NC_136058.1 coordinate 53,097,368, forward strand.
ACTGCAGACACACTTTAACTTGGGTCACACAGAGTGGCATAATACAGTGCTGCAGGTCTGATGACCCCTTTACCACCCTTGTCCTGCATACCACAGATAATATATACTATGGACTTCTGGGGTGGCAAAGTACCTTGCCAATTAGGTGTGCCAAATTCACATTACATTAGAGGAAAGGGCACTGGCACTGGGGCCTAGTTGGAGTCACTAACTAGCATCTAGAAGTTCAAATGGAAGCAAAAGTGGGGGGTGGGGCATCTGCAAAGAATCCCAGTTTGCTACATCAGTACATTAGGACATAATTCCATCAGTAACCCTGTTCCAACTCCCAAGGTATCATTCACCTTTAGTGGATGTCGGCCACTATTCCCTGTATCTTCACCAGTTGTCCCAGAATTTCTCCCATTTCTACGGACAGCCCCAACTCTGATATGCCACATGTTCAGCCCTTTGGCACCAGTCTAGAATGGATTCCCAATCTAAAAGGAGTCTCCCATTTGACCCTTAGGTTCTTTGGACCTCTTAGCTTCTATTGAGTGAGGGGCCACAACCTCAAAGGGTTGTGACCCTACTTCCACTCTCTTTTCTGTCAGCTGAGGGGCAGTGCCATGGACTGAACAGGGGCTTGGTAGTCCAGGACTTTTAGGGTGGACACTCAGCTGCCCTTAAAGGAGACAGACTCCTTTTGGTGTATTATAGGGGTCTGTCTGGTTCAGGTCACCTGTCTCCTGTCGCTATGACAGGGCAGGTGGAACTCCTGGGTTCATAAATGACCTAACCAGGACCAGTCTTGTGCCCCTCCCCTATCTAAGTAGAAGGTCTGTGGCTGTTTGGTCCTCTTTCTAAGCATGGCCTCCTCCTGCCCCTCCTGCCATTTCCTCTCATCCAGGGCCTCCTGCATTTAAGGGTGGTTCCCCCAGTATTCCGAGCTTGTGTGGCATCCTGGGTGACTTTTTAACCTGGATCCTTCCTCATCTCTGGGAGCACACAGCTTAGAATACATTCTAGGGAGAAGGTCAGGTTTGACCACCACTGCTCTCTAGGTAAGGACACCCTCCCATTCAAGGGACCCCACTGCCACAGGGCGGACAGTTTGTCACCCATGGGCTTTATTCACCCACAAATCTTTCTGGCAGCTACCAGAATGGCTGGCACCTGTATCCCTCAGTGCAGTGGCAGGGACACCTTTTCCTGTGATCTGGTGGAAATACTTTCTACCACCTTAAGTATTCACCAATTCACCATCTGGAGCTACCTCCCTATTAAAGACAACTAACATTTCTGCATTTCCAAACTCCTCCCTCAAACTACACTAGTCACCCCAGTGGCAGCCTTCTTTTGGGGGTAGGAAGCATCCCCCTTCTTCTGCTCTGACTTCAGTCATTGCACTGCCCTTCGCAAAGAGGTTTTCCCCTTTGGGTTCCTACTTTTCTGCTTGGCAGGAGTGTATTGGGTCTGTTTCCATTTTTCAAGCCTTTTGGGTCCTATGGAGGTCCCTTTTAGAGACTCGTTGCTCCCTACCTTTCCCTTTTGTAGACTTAGCCCCCACTTTTTGGGATCACTCCCCTGGGAGTTCTTTATTACACAGGTGTTTGTCCATTCATCAGATGTCTTACCCAGCTCTTTGCATTTAAACAGTTTTAAATCTGTGAATTTTTGGCATAAATTCCCTGAGAAACAGTTACTCAAGATGTGCACTTTCACAATAAAATTTTACAGCCCATCAAAAGTAGGTACCTTGTTACCTTGACTCAAGCCTTCTACTGTCTTCTATTATTTTAAACGAGATGTCCACAAAATCTACCCAGTACTATTGTGGATCCTTTGCAGTGTTTCTCAACTTTGGTATATACTGTTTAGATGTGAGTCCAAACTTCTCTATGAGAGCACCTTTCATGTGGGAGTTTATTCAGTCTCTATCTCCCCTAAGTTCAGTAGCCTAGCTCTATCTGCTACTAAGACCAATTCTCACAATTAGGTGCTCCAGTGTTATGGACCCACATTGCACATCCTGCAAGTCCTTTCAAATAAGGCAAATCATTCATGAATGTCATCTCCTTACACTAAGGTAGGCATGATGCCTTTGGGCAGGTGAGAGTGATGAGATCCTCGTCCCAACACGTCTTGTTTCACTGCCACTATTTCCTTTGGGCCTCAAACCCAATCTGCCCTTCTTTCTGCTAGGGCTGGTCTCTTCTCCAGGGCAAACTTATTTTTCTCCAATTTCAGGACTGCTATCACAGCTTCTATCTCTTTTTGACAAAAAGCACTGTGAGTAAATCTGGTGCTAGGTGACCTTCTCTCACTGCCAGCTCTGGATGTTACCCTCTCAAGGGTATGTGAGGGCAAGTCATCCCTGCTTCTCCATTCTCCATCTCTGAAGTCCCTTCTTGATCCTGGCTTTTCTAGCTTGCTCCAGGTCTTTGGAATGGCAGTGATACATCCTCTTTTGGGGTGAAATTAGAATTAACATTTCTGTTTTAGAAAGACCACTTTTAGCAAGTGGACATCTCTCTGCTCTTCCTTCTCTGTGTGCCTTACAGCCTTTCCCCAATACACATCTGGGTTGGGTGACCGCTACACTATGTGCAATCCCTCTAGACAGCCACAAACACAGGAAGAGTGGGTATGACAGGGTACTCATCTGCATTTATCTACATTCTGATAGCTCTTCCTGGGCAAGAAGAGGGAGAGGGAGCTGACACATCTGAATAGGTAGTGTCCTGTGTTCCACACAAAGGGCTGATTACCCCCCACAGAGAGTCTGGCACACAGACATGGGATGAATGGGAACGTGTGCACTTCAAAGGCCTGATTTGAAGTCACTTCCACTTCCAAGCCACATTTGGGTATAAGTACTGGGGCTCTGACCCAACCAAGACAGTACGCTACTGGACCTGTGCAGAACTCTGTCAGGAATGAAGAGTGTTGTGCTAAAGGATTGACACTCTGCTTGACTGACTGTTCTGAAGGAACTTCTTCTCTGCTTTGCTGAGCTGCCCTGCTGCTTGCTGATCTCAGCACTGCTGAGAAAAAGGACTGAACCTATGTCACTTGGAGCCAGAGTGAGTCTAAGGACTTGCAGGCTTTCCTCCAATTTCTGAAGTCTCAGGACCATCAAAGACTTCCTACAAAATCTGCTGCTGCTGCTGGACTCTGCCATCCTCGAGTCCTCTCTTGCCTGAGGTGTCCATCCATTCCTGGGCTTCAGAATTGGGTTCTTCAGCTGTTAATGCAGTGATAATGTCGCGCCGATCATATCCAACGCATTGCCCTTCCACGCTGGCACAAGAGCTGATCGATGGCATTGTGTCGACAGACTGTGTGGCTCAATGACAATGCAGCATCATCATCGTAAAAGGCTTTGTCAAAGAAACCTTCATTGTCTGTTTGGATCGGTGCTGAAGCTTCGCTTCCATCTACAGGATCAACGATGATGCATCGCCTCTTCGACCCTTCAAATTAAGTCTTAAATGTCAACACTTGCCTTATCTAAGGCACTTTGTCAGTGGGACCTGTCTAAGTCCTGTAGCCAGCCTGCCCTCCATCGCAGTTGGCCTGAACTTTGGATGTACCCCGGTCTAGCCTGACCTCAAGTAACCTTTTGGGGCTATTGACTTCTAAGGACTATTTTTGGTTTATTCTGAGAATTCATAACACTGGTTCTACTTATTGGATTTTTGTGATGTCGTTCTTTATTAGCATAACATCATTCTTTATTTTTCTAAACCTGTGTGGAGTCATTTTGTGGTGTTTTTCATTGTGTTACTGCCAGTGTGGGTTGCACAAAAGCTTTACACATTGCCTCTTAAGTTAAGCCTGCCTGCTCTGTGCCAAGCTACCTGAGGATGGGCACAGGTTAATTTAAAGCATGTATCTAGCTTGCCCCGACTAGGATTGAGGTCCCTACTAGAACCGGGTGCATACCTCTGCCAACTAGAGACTCACTTTTTAACACAAGCTTTCCATGAAATTCATCCACAAACATGCCTGCGGGGCAGGCACCCCTGGCTCACAGGTGGAGGCTGGCTGACTTGGGCAGCCACCGCAGTGACAATGACTGAGTCTGACCCTTCTCAACCATCACTTTGTCCATGCCGGGCCCTCGATCCCATCTGTGGACTGGAAAGTTGCCTGTCTTGCTATGCTGACCCCAGGAATGATGCTGCCTATTTTTTTTTTTGTTCTAATGGGGAAAGGGGAAGTCCATTGCCCGGTTGGGAATGTTGAATTAGGTGAGGGTGGGGAAGCTTTCGTTTAATCTTTTGTTTACAGCACATCCCCCAATCCTGTGAACTACACACCTCTTAATCTCAGACCTCAAGCCTAACATCCTCTTCTGTGTACGACACACTATCACAGCATTGGATTCCTTTGTGCTGAGACTACCCACAATACCAGGCATTATCCAGGGATAGGTAGCATCACCCTTATGTCCTGGAATGTCTGACATGTGAATGACCCTACAAAGGTTAGGCAAACTTTGGTATTCCTTCGTAGACACAATGTAGACATAGCCCTGCTACAGGAATTGCACTGAAAAGAAAGCACAAAAGCGTGGCTATGGGCGAACTGGATAGGGGACTCTCATGTTTCCCTTACTCTCCTTATGCAGAAGGAGTTGCTGTTCCTATCCAGAAACTTCTACAATGGCGCACCCTAAAAAATACTTCTGGGATAGGGAAGGCTGATACATTATCTTGCTTGGCATAATCTCGGGCTTAAGAGTCCCACTTGCCTGTGAATATGGTACCAATGTCGACTCACTAACATTTTTTGCTATTGTCTAGAGTAAAATAGTAACATCAGGCCATTCGACCATACTATGAGTCGGTTATTTTGATGTGGTCCTAGACGACCCGATGGACAAGTCCCACTCCTAATGTCAACCGCTCCCACATGCCATCGCCTACCTGCAATCATTCTTAGGTGATCAAGATCCAACTGGTCTGTGGCACACTAGGCATCAACACAACAAGAAGGGAACATGCGTTGCACCTTCTGTTGGTCCATTATCCTACATAAATTACTGACTGGTCACCAGAGATATCTGCTTTCATGCACAAGATGTAAAACATTGTGCTGCATGCTGTCGAACCATGAGCCAGTGACCCTAACGATTACTGCAATTGAGGAGCCAAGACATGCCTTCACATGAAGAATACCTCCTAACACTCTCAAGAACACCTTTTACAGATATGAGATAGGGAGCACTACAGCTAAATATTATAAGCAGAACTCAGTTTTGGTTACCTCCTTTTGGGCTCTCTGGGAGAAGTTGAAGGCCTATATATATATAAGGCATTTGCATATCCAAACAAGTTGGGTACTCCTTGATATACGAAGGAGGCTGCAGTTACTAGAGGGCAAGCTGAGAAATCTTGAACTCCAATACTTTTAATCGTCCGATGTGGGCTACCAGGCACAGTTCTGCAATATGCTGGCAGAGTAGGTGGAATGTGCTGAACGTGAGACCTGGCTTCTCCACAGGAGCACGTAAGCCACCGCTACAGTGAGGAGAGAGAGCAAGTAGCACTCTGGCAACCCTGCTCAAGAAAAAGTGGAGCAGCTCTTACATTGTGGATCTGCAGAACCTCACTGGTGAAGCAAAACTCTGCATCTGACATGTTGCAGATTATGCATCAATTTTACACCTCCCACTACACCTTGGTTGGAGTGCTGATAAGCTTACTGAATGCTCAACTCTATTCAGTTTCCTTGGTTAGATAACTGTCACAGACAGTGTTTTGATACCCCATTCAAAGCTGAAGATACATTTCCGGCCAAAAGCGCCATAGCCACAGAAAAGTCACCTGGACCAGCTGGTCTACATCACATTTCTACAAGACTTATGCGGAAAAACTTGCCTCACACTTCCTGGTAAAGAAGGCCAGAGAGACTGACCATTTGCCCCCATCAGTCTGTGAGGCTCTCATAGTCACCATCCTGAGACCTGACAAATAAGCTAACCTCTGTGATACGTACTGGACACTATACATCATTAACGTGGGCAACAAAATTCTAGCAACCAAGATACTTGCCCTCGTCCCCACCAGCATTAAACCAGACCAATCGGGCTTCATCCTGTGGCGATCTACTGCAAATAGTTTGCAGACCCTTTTCACTTTGCTTCTTGCTCTACACCTGCAATTCCTAGCAGCTGCAGCGTTCTAAGGTGCCACAAAGGCATTGGGTACCCTCGTATGGCTGTCCCTATTTGCCTTGCTGAAATGCATTAGCCTCAGCCCTTTCTTCCTGCACTGGGTTCGAATTCCCTACACTTCCACCTTGGCCAGGTGCCTTTTCTTATTATCATATTTTTCAAATTTCACAATATAAACACAAGAGTGTGATACAAAAAATATACATAATAGCTCCAGCAGATAAAATTACATACTATCAACCTTAAGTCGTGTACAGGAAAAACAAGAGTCACCCCGCTCACAAGGAACCAGGGTACCTATTATACAACAAAAACAGTGGTTCCCGTGAACAATGTGTTCAATCTATGATAGTAGTTTAGCTCAATAGCAATGCTCTCGGGTAAAGGTATGTCGAAGAGGAAATTATAATTAGGCAGAACAGGAAAATCAAGGTTATTTACTATTTATGTAAATTACGTAATCAAGTTAATCAAAACAAGGTGTGTCAGAACGCCCACCACAACACCCATTACCCACCCCTTTCACGCTAAGTAAATCGTTAAAGGGTTCCTTATTCACAAAGTGGCGTTAGGCCACCACAACGTTGTGAAAAGCGGCACTGTGGTGGCTATAGGGTCTTGTAAATATGGCCCTACATTCTGAAGTGCCTAATTTTTCTGCCACTTTCCCATATGTTTTTCTATATCGCCCAGCATATAAGCCCCCAGAAGCCCATACATTTGGCTAATTGTACAACCAATGCTGTTCCCCACCATCTCCATCAACTTATTTTTATAGAACCTGCTAGGTCACCCTCCTTTTTTACAGAAGAAGTCCTGTACCTGTTGGTATTAAAAAAATAATTTCTCGTCGATATTAAAACCAGTCTGTAATTCTTTAAAGTATGTCATATAGTTTTCCTAGCCTCTTGATCCCCCGAACCTCCCACCTGAGGCAATAAGAATTGTATATTGCTGGGATTATAGCGATTCCATGTAATGGGGTAAAATAGGCAAATCTTTCAACCCCATCTTTTTCCTCATGATCGCCCAGACCTTAAAACCTGCGTAAAAAGTCTTGAACTTTTTTTATAGTAGCTTGGCTTGACAGTCCTTAAAAGGCTTGATATGGGGGCATAGTCTCTTCCCTCAGCAATCTTCTTCTTTCCCACAGACAAGGGACCGCATAAATTGAAGGGCAGCTGCCCAATAATAATGTTTGAAATTTGGCATGGCCCAGCCGCCTCTGTCCTTGGTGAGCATCAAGAATTTAAGGGCTCTCCTGGTTTTCGCATATGATGACCAGATGAATCTACCCTCCAGATCTTCCACCACTTTCACCCAGCAATTTTCATAGACCAGAGGTATCACCCCCTTTGGCAAGATTAACATTTCAACGACATTGCAGCACACCATGATTGACAAATGTAGATTTTCTATTTTCCGTAAATCTCTTTTTGCTTTATGAATTGCCGGGGTCAGATTGGACTTGTTTATCTGGTCTACTTCTGATGTAATTCTAATTCCCACATACACTGCTTTCTCCATGACATGTGTGTCAGCAGGTTGTACACGCCTATTAACTACCAACTGGGTCTTATTCTGTTCAGGGAGTAGCCAGAGTTTAACGATATCTAAAGCTTCTTTTTCTATCTCCAGCATCGAACCACTGTGTCAGATTTCACCACTGCATTGTTGTTGGCGTATGCCAATACCTCAGTGTTCCAACCATGAAATAACATATGCGTAATTAAGATGTTAGACTCAAGCTTCCAAACAGGCCCGGACTGGCCGTAGCGGGCACCTGGCAATCCCCCCCCCCCCCCGGTGCGCCGCTCGGGTGAGGGCCGGTTTTGGGCCCATGGGGGGCTGATTTTGTTACATGGGCCTTTTTTGGCAGCATAGCTGCAAAATCGGCCCTGTAACAAAATCGGCTGAAAACCGGCCCCGGCAAAGAGCTCGGCGGCACCCCCAACCCCCAGGGGGTGAGTGTGGCCAGCCGAGCACTTTGCCAGGGCCGGTTTTGGTTCCCAGTCCGGCCCTGCTTCCATACCAAGGAATCTTTGTAGAGGGTGAATAACAGGTAAAACGAGGACAATCCTGTCTAGTTCCTCTCGCAATTCGAATTTGGCCAGAAGGCTCCCCCATGAACTGAAACCTAGCTGTGGAATTCTGGTATGTGGCTTGTATAGCCCTAATGTAGCCTGCAACAATCCATACCATCTCATGACTGCTTATAGGTAGTACGAGGCTGCTCTGTTGAACTCATTTTCCATGTCTAAAAGGGCAATGGCCATGGGGTCCCCTGAGTCTGCTGCAGCATATTAGAGTGCTATGACACAGGGGATGTGATCTATGGTCACACGCTTGGGTATAAAACCATGCTGTCTAGGCGAAACCAGCTTAGCTTATAACCCATCTTCATCTTGGCACAAGCACTTTAGAGTATACCTTAGCATTGCTGTTTACAAGTGTTAGAGGCCTGCATGCCCCAGGATCTGCAGGGTGCGTTCCCTTTTTAAGAAACACCACTTTATTTGCCTTGGCCTACAAATCTGGCACGTATTGCCCCTTTTTGCCTTTTAGGAATGTTTTGACCAGACCCTTTCACGGGACAAGAAAAAAGGCTCTAGAGAATTCTAGTGGGATGTGATCTACTTCTACCACCAGCCGGGAGATTTTTAAGGGCTGCATCAATTTCATTGACACTGAAAAAAGCATCTAAACAGCCCCGGACTTCAACACTGATCTTATTCCCCAAGATCAAGTACAGCTATTGCATTGTGTCTTTCACCTCCTCATCGCAGTATAATGCCTCATAAAAAATTCAAAATACCTGATGTACACCTCCAGATCTGCCACAAGTCACCTTGGCTGTCCCTAATTTACGCTATCTCCCCATGGGTTACTTTTTGCCTAGTTCATACTGCCAACACACTCACTATATTCATAGCAATCCCATTTTCAAACCAAAAACTTATCTGCTGCCCTTTTAGGCAAAATGTTTTGGATCACAAATATCGATAATATGCCCTTGTGAATTCCCATAGAAGCCCAGGTTAACACCAGAACCTGGGCTTCTATGGGAATTCACAAGGGCATATTATCGAGCCCATTATCCCTGCTTTAGCTGCAGTTTCCTGCCGATAAAAGCGGGATAATATACCGCCCTTTCTTGATAATATTGCCCCTAGTCCCAATACTACTTGAAATACACTATGCACTGCGCACATTGCCGTGAAGATAAACTAGTCCAAATCTGTGATCTTTTCCTTAACTGTGGCCACTGATAGATTAGCCATGAACTACCTACTGGAGTGGGCAGCAGATACCAATAAATACCTGGAGATAATGATCAGCCGAGACATGTCCCAGGTCTCGGTTGAGAACTATGGGAGGGCAATTGCATTGCTGGAGGAGCGGGTCCTGGTGTGGATAGGAATGCCTATTTTCTTGCTGCCATATTTCCCATTGGTGAAATGGTAGTTCTGCCAAGAAATCCATATCTTTTTATCAAGCTACCTATTTTGCTCGCTGGGGAGTTTTTGGGCAGGCTCCAATCCCTATTGATACACCAAAAGTGGGATGACCGACACCCACAACTAGCATGGGAAAAGTTAATCCTGCCTTACGGTCAGGACGATGCAAATGCACCAGTTATGGAGCTAAACTATTCGTGTGCACAAGCCCATTACATCTTTCGCCGGTTTTGCCCCATGCCTCTCTTACCCCCACACAGTCTTTAAGACAGAAAATGCTCATCTGAACCCACTTTTTTAGTGATGAGACAGGAGCCCATCCCTCCTAGAGACTCAATCGACACAGTTCAGTGCATAGTCTGGGCATGGGAAACATTGACTCTACTCTTCTGGCCTGATGCATTCCAATAAACGTATGCTACCTCTACTACAGAATAAATGGCGAGACAACAGTTGATGACCTTTGGGCTGCAGAACCTGGAAAATCTATGGGGCAGATTTACAAGCCCCTCGCGCCTCTTTTACGCCGCAGTTGCGTCACTTTTGTGACGCAGCGGCGGCGCAAAAGATGCGCCATGGTGCGGGTTATTTACAACGTGACGCATCTGGGAGATGCGTCACGTTGTAAAGCTCTGCGCCAGAAGGAGGCGTTCCTGCACAGGGAGGGGCGTTCCGGCACAGGAACACCTTCTAAAAGTGGCTGAGTGAAATCTACAAGATTTCACTCAGTCACTTTGGGGCCCATGCTGCATCAAAACCCTGCGCCTGCTTGAAGCAGGCGTAAGGATTGACCCAGCATTAACAAGATAGGGCGCCCCAGAGCATTGCTGGAGCTGCGTCGCGCTTGCGACCCAACTCCAGCAATGCGTCACTTTTCGGCACAGATGCATGACGCATCTGTGCCGTTTTTACCCCATGGTGCGCCGCATTGTAAATGCGGCGCATCCATGGTGGCGGAGGCATGGCGCACAATAAGTGGCGCATCCCTGCTGATATGCAGGGATGCGCCACTCATTGTAAATATGCCCCTTTATCTTTTGGTAGAGTTTATTTCACTCACAGAGGTGCTGGCTACTGCAGCATACGCACCGCTAGATGTTTTCCTCTATTAACAGATATGCAGCAACTGTAAAAAAAATTGCATGCCTCGTTTCCATAGGAGTAAGACACACTACATGCCCTTTATCGCATTCTTCCCTTCTCCTCTCCCCAAAAAATAATTACACTATTATAAACCACAATGGAAGATTAGACCCCTGTAGAAAAACTCGATGCATGGGAGAGATGGAAGGCTGACCTAAATTGGAAACTAACTGAGGAGAAATGGAAGTACTGCTGCTCGTTGACATAGGCTGCAGTCTCTACATGCTAAATTTCGCCATAGCGTGTACCATTCTCCCCTTGGCGTCTTCAAGATGGGCCTTCGCCCGGGCCCTCGTGGCATGAGATGCAGCCATATGGATGCCGACTTCTTGAATCTGGATTAGAGCTGTGCAGATTGCAGAATATAGGACTGAGGTTATAAACTCTATTGTCTAGGGGGCTTATTTACAAGGCCCTTGCGCCACCTTTGCGTCATTTTTAACATGGGAAAAGGGACGCAAAAGTGGGGCAAGGGGCTTGTAAATCTGCCCCCAGGTGATTAGCCACCCGGCGAAGGGACATTACTTGTTGCCCTGCTTGGGTAAATAAAAGGCTTTCCAGCTGGCTTTTTTTGACTAAAAGTGATGCTTCTACTACTAGCCAAAAGGACAATGACCATGCTCTAGGGTCGCTACACTCACCCACAACTGAAGGACTGACTATCAGACGGTTCACATTGCCAAGAAAAACTTGAAGACTTACAAAAATTGATGTCAGTGAAAAAAAAAAACAAAGACATCCAGAACCCCTTCAGCACATACATGACATTGTGAGCAGGTCTGCTCAGCTTTAGTCAGTGTGCTTGACTTAAAGAAGGTGAACCCATAGACCTGCAAGGCAATTAGGCAGGGAGATGCTGACACAACACGGATTGCATTTCCAAAGTGCTGGCTGGGCAACGACAAATCATTTGGGGATATAATCGAACAATTGGGAGGTTAAAATTGAGCATCATGCTGATTGTTTATGTAACTAATCCTTATTGATTGTGTTACTTTCTAACCGCATTAATTAACACAATTACCTCAATTCCTCCAGCGCAATTAAAACTATTTACAAATCTTCTATAGCGGCTTTAGGCAGGAAAATATCATATTTCTATATGTGGGATTTTCAAAAAGTAATTTAAAATATGACTTTACCATCAATCAATCAATCAATCAATCAGGACACTTGTGAAGCGCACTACATACCCATGAGGGTCTCAAGGCACTAGGGGGGGGGGTGCTGCTACTAATTGAAGAGCCAGGGCTTGAGTAGTCTTCTGAAGGCCAGTAGGTCTTGGGTCTGCCGTAGGTTGGTGGGGAGGGTGTTCCAGGTCTTGGCGGCGAGGTGGGAGAAGGATCTGCCTCCGGCTGTCGTTCTTGGGATGGAGGTGTAGAAGCTGAGTAGTCTGTTGAGGTACGCTGGGCCGGTGTCGTGGAGTGCTTTGTCTGCGTGGATGAGGAGATTAAAGGTTATCCTCTTGTTGACGGGGAGCCAGTGTAGGTCTCTCAGGTGGGGAGTGATGTGACTGCGGCGGGGGATGTTGAGGATCAGACGTGCCGAGGTGTTCTGGATGCGTTGCAGCCGTCTCAGGAGCTTGGCCTATACTCCTGCCTAGAGGGCATTCCTGTAGTTCAGCCTTCTGGTGACGAGGGCCTCGGTGACTGTTCTTCTTGTTTCAGTGGGGATCCACTTGAAGATCCTACGCAGCATTCGGAGGGTGTTGAAGCAGAAGTAGGAGACGGCATCGACCTGCTTAGTCATGGTGAGGGTGAATTCGAGGATGACCCCTAGGTTGTATGCATGGTCTGTGGGTTTCGGAGCAGTTACCAGTGTGGTCGGCCACCAGGAGTCGTACCAGGCTGAAGGGGTGGACCTAAGGATGAGGACCTCCATCTTGTCCGAGTTCAGCTTCTGCGACTGCCTTCATTCCTTCATGGAGGTTGGTTTTGGCTGTGTGAGGGTCTTTGGTGAGGGAGATGATCAGCTGGGTGTCGTCAGCATAGGAGATGATGTTGAGGTCGTGTTGACGGGCGACGTGGGTGAGGGGTGCCATGTAGATATTGAACAGCGTTGGGCTGAGGGGCGAGCCCTGGGGTACGCCGCATATCATCTCGGTGGCATTGGAGTGAAAGGGAGGGAGGCGGACACTCTGAGTTCTGCCAGAGAGGAAGGATGTGGTCCAGTCCAGGGCCTTCCCTTAGATTCCGGCCTCGTGTAGGCGTGTGCGTAGGGTGCGGTGACACACTGTGTTGAAGGCGGCTGACAGGTCCAGGAGAATGAGGGCTGCTGTTTCTCCATTGTCTAGCAGGGTCCTGATGTCATTCGTGGCGGCGATGAGGGTGGTTTCGGTGCTGTGGTTGCTGCGGAAACCGGACTGGGATGGGTCCAGGATGTTGTTGTCTTTGAGGTAGCGAGTCAGCTGTTTGTTGACAATTTTCTCGGTGACCTTAGCCGGGAATGGGAGCAGCGAGATGGGCCGCAAGTTCTTGAGGTCCTTGGGGTCCGCCTTTAGTTTCTTGACTAAGGCGCTGATCTCGGTGTGTTTCCAGCTTTCCGGAAAGGTTGCTGTCTTGAAGAAGATGTTGATGGCCTTGCTGAGATGGGGTGCGATGGATGGGCTTGCTTTGTTGAAGATGTGGTGGGGGGATTGGGTCTAGTGGTGAGCCGGAGTGGATGGACTTCATTATCTTGCTTGTGTCCTTGTCGTTGACGCTTGTCCAGGAGAGTAGATGGTTGGTGCGTACGTGTGGTGGTGGTGGGGGCGGTGGTCGTCGGGGCGGTCGTGGCGTTGAAGCTGGCGTGGATGTTGGTGATCTTGGGGTGGAAGAAGGTAGCCAGTGAGTCGCATAGGTCGTGCAAAGGCGGGATGTCGTTGTCGTTGGAGCTGGGGGTTGGAGAGTACCTTCACGATGTTGAAGAGCTCCTTACTATTTGGTCCTTGAATGAGGCCCTCTTGGCGGCTCTGATAAGTTGGTGATGTCTGCGGATGGCATTCTTGTGGGCTGTGTAGCTGTCAGGTGATCGTTCACGGAGCCAGTTCTTCTTCCATTTTCGGCATATTCTTTTGGAGGCCTAGAGGTCTTCAGTGAACCAGGTGGCTTTCTTGCTGGTGTGGCTGTTGGAGGGTGTCTTGAGTGGGGCGAGAGTGCTGGCGCAGTGGTCGATCCATTGTTTGAGGTTGCGGGCGGCGGTGTCGGGGTCGGTGGAGTCGGCGGGTGGGTTCTGGGTGAGGGTGGTGGTGAGCTGGTCATCGGTGACTTTGCTCCAGCATCATTGAGGCAGCAGTTGGGTGCGGTGGTTCATGGTGGGCTTTCTGAAGGTGAAGTGAATGCAGTGGTGGTCGGTCCAGTGGGGTTCGGTGGTGCGGTTGAAGGAGATGTGGGGGCTTGCGGTGAAGATGGGGTCGAGCGTGTGGCCACCAGTGTGGATGGGTGTTGTCACGAGCTGTCTGAGTCCCAGGTTGGCGAGGTTGGCGAGGTTGGCGAGCAGGGTGGTGGAGGTGATGTCGTTGTTGTTTTTGAGATGAAAGTTCAGGTCTCCTAGGATGATGTAGTCCGTGGAGGCTAGGGTGTGGGTGCTGACGAAGTCGCGATGGAGTTGCTGAACTGTGGTCGGGGTCCGGGGGTCTGTAGATGAGGGTTCTTCTGAGGGTGGTGTTGGGATCGGTGTGGATCTGGGAGTGCATGTGTTCGGCGGTGCTGAGGGTGTCATTGGTGTTGGTCGATACTCTGAGGGTGTTCCTGTGGATGATGGCGATTCGTCCTCCTGTTCCGTTGGTGCGGTCCCTGTGCGTTATCTTGTATCCTTCTGGGATGGCAATGGCGATGTCGGGTGTGGAGGCAGGGTTTAGCCAGGTCTCTGTCAGGAAGGCGAAGTCAGGGGGGTAGAGTGGAGGAGGTCCCAGACCCAGACCTTGACGGCGTGTTTGCGGGCGGAGCTGGTGATGAAGAGGATGCATCTGAGGTAGTTGTGTTCCTTGGTGGGCAGTTTGGCTGGCCGGATGCTGGTGAAGTTGCAGTTCTGGCAGGTGAAGGGTCCTTGGTTGTGCTTAGGGGTTGCCCGGTAGCAGGTGTGTTCTCGGCCAGGATTGAGTGCGTGGAGATTGCTGGCGTCGTAGTGCAGTTGGGCAACGTGGCGTCTCCTGGGTCAAGGAGTCCTGGCGCTGGGCGTGGTCCAGGCATGGAAGGGCGCAGACGGGCGTGCACCCGCTGCGCGCAGCCTCCATATGAGGGGATATGGGAGGGAGTAGCAGCTGGGAGGCGGGAGTGGGGTGGTGAATGAGTATACAGGGGGCAGGGCCGCAGGGGACACAGTGGTGGGAACCACGGAGGGTTGAGCTGGCGAGTGGGGGTCACAGGAGGCACAAGGGGGACACAGAAAAAAGGGGGCAAGACAGCAAAAATACTTCAAAAACAGAAGAAAACAGCAGAGATTACACAGGAATAGCAGAGGAGGAAACCAGGCACAAACCAAAATATGAGTTACACTCCAGTTACGAGCGGTAGCAGCGGCGAGGCACAGGGCACACAGGGGGGCTGTGTGGAGGTGAGGGAAGCGACCTGCCTGGGTTAAGGGTCGCTCTCTCTACCACTGCGCGGCCTCCCTATGAGGGGATGTGGCAGGGAGGAGCAGCTGGGAGGCAGGTGCGGGGTGGTAAATGGGAATACAGGGGGGCGGGGCTGCAGGAGACGCATCGGTGGGAACCACGGAGGGGTGAGCGAGCGAGCGGGGGTCACAGAAGGCACAAGGAGGACACAGAAAAAAAGGGGGCAAGACAGCAAAAATACAGCAAACACAGCAGAAAACAGCAGAGATTACACAGGAATAGCAGAGGAGGAAAGCAGGCACAAACCAAAATATGAGGCACACTTCAGTTATGAGCAGCAGCAGCGGCGGGGCACAGGGCACACAGTGGGACTTGATATTAATATTCCTATTAATTTGAGTCGTTCAACCAAGGTCTTAGCTGTTCCGAAACTGAAGTTACACATTATAAGGTGCTATAAAGTAACCCAGTGCTTTTCTATCGGATGGCCAGCCTTGCCACAGTAAAAATGACTTAGGAGATTTTTCACTACCAGCACATGTACAAATGCCCCACTTTTTAAACACCATTCACCTTTCCCTAGAGGAACTTAGGGCACACCTTAGGTGTAACTTTTAGGTATTAAACAGGAAGGTTTAGGCATGCCAAATAAGTTATTTTGCCAGGCCAAAATTGCAGTTTTAAAACTACAATGTTAGACTAAAATGGCAGGCCTAGAGTCATGTTTTCACTTTTTCACTACAGTGGTGGCACTACAGGTGCTGCTGTCCACTAGTGACATTTAACAAAAAGGCTCTTGGTACACAGGGGACCATATACCAGGGACTTTCAGGTAACGTAATTCTGCCATTTGTAGATTAGTCAATTGCACATGTACTTTAGGTGTCAGAGCACATACACTGGGCAGTTACACTGTAAAATCTATAATTACCTCCGAGCAGGGACAACAGATAGGTTACAACAGTCTGACAAACAGATCCACAACCTTATTACGCCACTTTTGAGTCACTTTTAACATGGGTAAAATGCAGCCGCGGCCGGTAGTGGGAGTACCGGCCGGGCGGTGACGAGGGGAGTGGGAGGGGCAGGGTGGGGGTAGTAATGTATGAAATACGAACTTTAACAGGTAAGTAAGCATAAAAATAAATAAAACTAATTTCGTTGCGCGCACTGCATTACCAAATGCGATGCAGTGCAAATTTGTTTTATTTATTTTTATGTTTACTTACCTGTTAAAGTCTGTATTCCATACATTACTACCCCTCCACCCTGCCCTTCCCCCTCCCCACGTCACCGCCCGGCCGGTACTCCCACTACCGGCCGCGGCTGCCTACGGTCTTGAACATTATTTTGGAGGCTTGGTGAATGGGGTGTCCGGTGATTGTAAAAAATTAGTGATGTATGCTATTATTTTTTTTTACGGTATATTTACAGTGCGAATTTTAAAAGTTGTTCCATAAGCGTATGTTAGCAAAAAAAATGAATTAAAAATAAATCTTTTATAGATTTTTATCAAGTTTATGTGCGGACGCACCTGATATGCTAGGCGCTAGCGGCGGCATTTTAATAATTGTGTTTAGTGATTTTAAAACTGCAGAAATGTTTTGTTAGACCTGTGCTTCTCTAAATCTTGTTTCTACCTACCTTAAGACTCGGTCATCGCCCCGTTCCACCGCGGCAAGTGGCGATTGTTGTGGAGGGCTTCTCCGACCTTGGCCCGCCCCCTGAGGGGGCTACACTTCCGATAGAGGCGTGGCCGGTGCCTTGAAAGCCAGCAGCACAGTCTCCCGCGCAGCGGACGCGCCTGATATGCTAGGCGCTAGCGTCGGCATTTTAATAATTGTGTTTAGTGATTTTAAAACTGCAGAATTGTTTTGTTAGACCTGTGCTTTTCTAAATCTTGTTTCTACCTACCTTAAGACTCGGTCATCGCCCTGTTCCACCGCGGCAAGTGCCAATTGTTGTTGAGGGCTTCTCCGACCTTGGCCCGCCCCCTGAGGGTGCTACACTTCTGATAGAGGCGTGGCGGGTGCCTTGAAAGCCAGCAGCACAGTCTCCCGCGCAGAGGACGCGCGAGGGTGGTAGCCGGTGGGTCGCCAATGGCGAGTCCGTCTGCGCCCGTCCGCGCCTGACCGCGCCATACACCAGGAGCTCTGGCCAATACATATCTCCAATGGCCCCTTACGCTCTCGAGGAGCTACTCGCTCGCCGCAGCCAGGCAGTCTGCGTGGCCCATCTCTGGCATCCCGGCACCTTAGACTTGCGGTGCAAGCATTGCGGTTACAAGACCACTGAGGCCTCTGAGACTCCTCCAGGCATAGCCCCAACACTAGGAAAAACTGAGACTTTGAATATTTTAAGCCTTAATTGTATGTCCCTAGTTAAGCACTATGAAGATGTCTCTGAGCTTCTTCTGGATCGAACTCCTGACCTATTATTTCTAACTGAAACGTGGCTAGTTGATGATTCGTCGACTATCCTTGCGTTGGCCCTCCCTTTGGGCTATTCAATACGCGTTCAAAATAGGCCTAGCAGGAGGGTAGGGGGACTGGCCGTGATTTTTAAATCTAGCTACTCCTGTACCTTTTCCCTCACAAATGTAGTTGACTGTAAAAGTGTGTTGTTTAAGCTCAGGATTTCCGATACCTTTACTTTCACAGGTCTTTTGATTTACCGCCCCCCTGGGCCAGCGAGCACTTTCCAAGAGTCACTGGCCTTGTCTATTTCGACCTTAGCCCTACAGTCCGCTAATTTTAGTATTTTGGGGGATCTTAACCTTCATTTAGAGTGCCTGGATACTCTGGCCATACTGAACTTTTTGGGTGATCTGGAGGCATGTCAGCTAATTCAGTTGGTCAAAGGGCCCTCCCACTTGGCAGGCCATCTGCTAGATCCTGTGTTTTCCAACATTCAAGACATTACGGGCTCTGCCCCCCTTCCTCTTAGCTGGACGGACCATTTCCTTATTCACATCTTTATTAGGCTACCAACCTGTCCTAGGCAAAAACCCTCACTCCCCCTTTGGAGGCACCCATGGCACAAACTAGATGGTGCCATCTTTGAGTCCAGACTCAAAACTTCCCACCCGGATTGGCCAAGCAATCTGGAGGAGGTGGATACAGCATACAGGGAGTGGATCAATAAATCGCTGGATCTCCTTATCCCTATGAAAATGTCTAGGCCCAAATGCGAACAGTCCCACCGTTGGTAGTCTAAGGCACTCGCGATCGCAAAAAAGCATTGCAAAACCCTTGAGCGTACCTGGAGGTGCTCCTATGACCCTCTAGCAAAAACTAGCTATAGATCTGCTATTAAAGCCTATCACAGAATGATAAAAAGCTAAAGACACCTATTACACGATTTGATTAATTCCAGCACTAATCCTCCGAAAACCATTTTTTCCCTAATAAAGGATATGACTAAAACGCCTGAGGCAACAAGTTTCACAATAGTCTCCGACTTTCAGTGTGATGAATTGGCCTGTTTTTTTGTTAACAAAGTAAAAGGAATCTATGATTCATTAAACCTCGGTGAGTCTGTTATGACCTATAGTGAAGCCACTGGCCCTACTCTCTTCCACCTCTTTCTCAGACAGATCTGGAACTCCTGGCCTCTAAGGTGAAGTATGGGTCACCAGATGACCCGGTAAAACCTGAGATGTTTCGACTACACCAGGATTCCATCTTGCTCGAGGGACGGGAGCTGATCAATAGATCGCTCCAATCAGCAATAGTCCCCAGCTTCTGGAAACACGCTAAGGTGGTCCCTCTGCAGAAAAAGCCCACTTTAGATCCCTCGCGGCCAGAGAGCTTCAGACCCATCTCTTTGTTGCCATATCTGGCCAAGGTGACGGAATGTCATGTTAATTCCATCTTGACCAAATACTTAGAGACTAATGGGATCCTGGTTGAGTCTCAAAACGGTTTCCGAGCTAATCACAGCAGGGAGTCTACTCTTTTGGCAGTCACTGAACAACTGAGGGCTGCACAAGATCTGGGCAATACTTCAGTCCTGATCCTGCTGGACTTGAGTGCGGCCTTCGACACGGTCTCCCATAAGATTCTACTTAAGCGACATGGGGAGATCGGGGTCGGGGGCGGGGCCCTGGATTGGTTTGCGTCTTTTCTATCTGACCGTTCCGTCCAGATCCACGCCTCACCGTACTCGTCCAGCAGGCTCCCCCTCAGCTGTGGGGTCCCACAGGGGTCTGCCCTCAGCCCCACGCTGTTTAATGTGTATGTCCGCCCCCTGGCCGTGTTAGCCAGGGAGCGTAATATCAAACTAACAACATACGCCGATGACACACAGCTTATTGTCACCTTCTCCAGTGACGCCGAGATGGACCGAGTTAAATTTCAAGGAGATGTACTAGCCATCTCTGGCTGGATGTCAGAGAATTGTCTCCAACTCAACTCGTCTATAACCGAGGTGTTCTTGGTTGGCCGTGATCCACAGAAGTGGGATGAGCATTGGTGGCCCCCTGCATTGGGTCCACCCCCGATTCCAAAACAGGAAGTAAAAAATCTGGGGGTTCTCCTGGACAACTCTCTTGCTCTCGACTCCCACGCAAAAAGAGTGGCAGGCACCTGTTACGGTCATCTACGCTCTCTCAAGCCCATTTTAGGTTTCTTCGAGCCTCCCACCCGTCAGACAATAGTCCAGTCCATGGTCCTATCTCATCTGGACTATTGTAATGTGCTCATGCTGGGCTCAAACCTAACAGTCACAAAAAGACTTCAAAGGGCTCAGAACGCTGCTGTCCGCACTCTTCTTGCTTTGCCGAAACACTGCCCCACCTCACAGATTTTACGTCGACTACATTGGTTACCCATCAAAAAAAGAATTCAATTCAAAACTCTCTGCTTAACTAGCCGCGGCCCCTGGAGGGTGTTGCCGTGGGGCAGAGAGGCGGGGGAGGGGCAGTGTGGGGGGTGCTAAAAACCGGCATATGGATAATTGGAGGTAAGTAAACAATTAAATAAATAAAACGAAATTTGTAGCGCGCGCTGCATCGCAGTTTGCAAATTGTTTACTTACCTCCAAATATCCATATGCCGGTTTTTAGCACCCCGCACCCTGCCCCTCCCCCGCCCCGCCTCTATGCCCCACCGCAACTCCCTCCACAGGCCACGGCTGTGCTTAACTCACAAAATTCTTTATGGCCATGGCCCTCAAATACTCTGTACTTTCTACACTCCCACGCGTGCTCTCCGTTCTGCTGATCTCCATCTCGCCCGCACCATTAGGGTGTGTAGGAGTAGAGCTGGGGGTCGCTCTTTCAAGTGCATGCTCCGACACTCTGGAATTCCAACCCCCTGGAAGCACGAAATACCATGAACCATCTGCTCTTCCGAAAATTAATCAAAACTTGGCTGTTCTCCTCCTTTTAGGGCCTCCCTCTCGGACATTGCCCACTTTCTTCTCTCTCTATTATGTGCCTGCCATGCCCTACTGTTGGTCCCTTTGCAAGCGCTGAGACGCCCCGTTGCTGGGGTAGCCATCCGCTATATAAACAGATTTAACATAACATAACATAACTAACCCTGGGCGAAGTACTCCGTGGGCGTAGTGTTGCCTACTTCGCCCTTTGCAAAGTGGGCATAGCAGGCAACACTACGCCCACCCTATGGGCGTAGCGAAGTTGCCTGCCACCCGCCTCCCTCCCGCCCTCCCCTCCATACCTAATTTTTGAAAATATTGACATAAAAGTAAATAAAAAGGCACTTACCTTGTGCGCTGCGTCCCGGGGCTCCCTCTGCTCATTCACACCGCCATCGCTGCCGTCTTGCATACCAATGCACATGCGCGGCAGCCCGCGCATGCGCATTTCTCATGAGAAATGCGCATGCGCGGGCGGCCGCGCATGCGCATTGGTATCCAAGATGGTAGCGACGGCGGCGCGAACGAGCAGAGGGAGCCCCGGGACGCAGCGCACAAGGTAAGTGCCTTTTTATTTACTTTTATTTCAATATTTTCAAAAATTAGGTATGGAGGGGAGGGGGGCAGGCGGCGCGTAGAGGGGCTACGCGAAGTGCGTAGGTGGGCGTAGTTTCTCGCCCACTTTGCGTAGCTTCGCGTAGCCCCACTACGCACACTATGCCCAGGGTTAAACATAACATATATCGTTGTTGCTTGTAATGAGACCTTTTTGCTTTATTGGTGCTTACAAGTAAGTGCTTATTCATATTCTAAATTTGCTGAGGAGCAGTGTTTTATACGGTACTGAACTTTTGACCTCTGTTGACAGTTGACTTTTGCATGATCTGTTGGGGGTAGGGTGGAAAGTTATGTCAGTTGGAAAGGTTTGGAATGTTAAACCAATAGAAATGTGTCTTATGTTTTGAATTAATGTGTACAGGATTTTAATTGGTTATTTATATGTATGTATGTGTAAAATGAGAGGGAAAATGTTCCATTTGACGGTTCTGCTGCAAACACTGAACTAGAGAGATACTGTATAACAGTATCCACTGTGTGAGTGGTATTCTTCATAATCTACAAATAAATTTGAAAGGTGAGTTGATAAGTTGTATGGGAGTGTGTGCGGTGCATCTTTGTACATTAAGGAATTATGGGGTATATCAAGACAGGCGATAATTAAGGGTGGGCATAGTTCGCGAAGTAGCGCAACGCGAAGCTACGTGAAGTGCACTTCGCACTACGCGAACTTCACTTAGCACTACGCGAGCTGCGTAGTAGCATGTTCGCACTGTGCAAGATGCATTTTCAATGATTGCACAGTGCGAACAAGCATCCGGCACTGTGCATTCATTGAAAACGGCATCTTGCACAGTGCGAGCTGTAGTTTTCTGCCGCTCAAGTAGATTTGTACTCGAGCGGCAGCTTTCTCAACGTTAACTGGTACTTTCTCATCGCGAGCGGTCGCGTGCATGCACGACCACTCGCAATGAGAAACCTGACCTCCCCGCTTTGGGAGTCTCGCCGGGATGTCATTTTGCTTGCTCGCAGTCGCGAACATGACGTTGAGAACAGCGAACAAGCAAAAAATGACACCTGTACTACGCTACGTTGCGCTACGCATGTTCGCACTGTGCTACATGCAGCTCGCGTAGTGTGAAGTTGCGCAAACTACGCGAGCGTAGCGTAATGCTTCGCCCAGGGTTAGCGATAATAGTATTGCCGCTTTATGGGTAGAAAACTGCAGATAAAGCGGCGATAATGTTATCGCCTGTCTTGATAATATGCCCCTATATTCGTCCGTTGTTAAACGTTTTATAGTAGTTAGGGGCCGATTAGGATGGCGGTTTTTCCGCATCCTCCGGGCCGGCGGAAGTGTCCGCCGGCCTGGAGGATGCGGAAAAACCGCGGCGGAGACTCCAAAGACCCACCGCCAAATTAGGATGGCTGGTGGGTCTGGAATTCCGTCCGCCGCTTTTCCGCCGCGGTCGGCTTCCGACCGCGGCGGAAAAGCTATAACATGGCAGGCGGTGTCTATGAGACACCGTCCGCCATATTATGATGTTGGTGTAAATATGCTTTTCCACGGCGGCTTTTCCGCCATGGAAAAGCATACGGACATTCACTTTGGGGGCCCGTTGCGGGCCCCCTGTGTGAATGGGGGTTGGGGGGTGCACATGGGGGGTACCTATGGTACCCCCCTGCATTTGCGTACACAAAGCAGCAGGCACCGTGCGGTGCCTGCCGCTTTGTGCATGTAAATGCAACACATGCATTTTTAACATTGCGGCGGGTGCAGCTTGAAGCTGCACCCGCCGCAATGTAAAAAATAGAGGATGTGACCGCCACCCTGGCGGTCACATCCTAATTGCCATGGAGGGACCGCCGCTGCCCATGCGGACGGTCCCTCCTACTCAGGGGTGGCGGACGGACGCAAGTCCGTCCGCCATCCTAATCGGCCCATAAATGTGTTTCGCTATAATGCATGCTGTTATGTTTTTTTGTTTAATATCAGTTGCGATAATGGGCTTTATAATATGCTCTATGGAATTCCAATCGAAGCTCATGTTAGATGTTCTTTCCTGTCGATAAAGTTGTGATAATTGTATGACCCAGGCTTGATAATATGCTCCCATATTCGCTCCTTATTGCATATTTTCTATGCTCTGGGTTATATTATCAAGGCCTGGTGTTAAAATGGTCGCCGTTTTATTGGAAAGAAACTTCCGATAAAACGGCGATAATGGTCTTGATAGTACGCCCATCTTAATTCCCTTAGAAGCCCATGTTATGGTGTTAACATGGCTTCTATGGGAATTAACAAGGGCTTATTATCAAGCCCATTATTGCGTTTTCTCGGCAGTTTCCTGCTGATAAAACAACGATAATTTTAACACCGGGCCTTGATAAAATGGACCTCTGTTGTCATACTCCCTCCTCTCTTGTCTTACTCCTTCCTTTCTCATTATACTGTCTTCTTTTTCTTATATTCTGTTCACTTTTTATACTTATTTTTTCATACTTGCTCCTATTTTTGCATGTTTGTCCTACTGTTTATATTGTCTTTTGTCTTTATATTCACCAATGTCGTCATAGTTGTTACTGTCTTCTCGTAGTACTCCCTCTCTGCTCAAATGGTCAGTCTTCCTTTATATTTGTCCTTTCTCTATATTTTTGTCTCTGTGTCTTTTTACATTCCTTCGTCTTTCTTCATATATACTCTTCTGTTGTTATATTCTATGTTTCTTCTTATTCTTGCTGTTCTTAGGAGGTATTCCCTATTGTTTTCTCATACTTTTCTTTTTCTTCTAATACTCTTGTATCTGTTGTCACATTTCTTCTGTCTTTTCTTATACTTTGCACTCTCTACTAATATTGTCGTCTTTTCTTATTGTGACATTTCTCTCCTTATTTTACCCCCTGTTGTTATACTGCTCCCTGTTTTCATATTCTCCTCTCTATTCACTTACTTCGTAATGTGTCCTCTTACTAGTGAGTTTTTCTTATATTGGCTTTTGTCCTATATTCCTTCTGTCTGTGTTCATATTTTCCACAGTTTCTTCATATTTCTTTTCTATTTTTATTTTCTGTCCTCTCTGTTTATACTTCTTAAATCTGTTCATATTGTTTGCTCACATCTGTTACTGCTCCTTGATTCACTGTATACACTCAGCAGCACTTTCCTCATATTCTCTGTCTTTTCATACTGACCTCTCTCTTTATATTTGTTTGTCTTGTCATACTTTTGCTTCTTTCCTCATATACTTTTCAGTCTTTATAATCCTCCATCTGTTTATACTCCTTCTTTTCACCTCAGACTGTATCCTCTGTTCTTCGTTACCTCTTTTTTCCTTTTGCTCCACTTTTCCTGACATTGTTCGTGCTTTCTTCTGATACTGTTCACTCTGTCGTTATGCATAGTGTCCTTTGCTAGTATTACTTTTTTGTTCTTATACTTGCGTTTTTTTTCAATTGTTCCTTCTTTTTCTCTTTAGAGACTTTCTCTCTCTTCTTCCAGTGTCCCGTCTGTCCTCTTACTCTCTTTTTTTCTTCTTATACTCTTTGTTCTACTCATATTTCCATCTTTCTCTTCATACTCTCCCTTACCTATTCATACTTTCCAGATTATCCATACTTCCTTTATTCTGTTATATTGCAGTGTCTATGTATGCTCTCTTTTTTTAATATATTTTCCCTTGTTTCATACTCCTTCTTCTTTTGTTGTAAGTCCTTTTATTTTTATAGTCCCAGGTTTGTCCTCAGAATCCTCCCTCTGTTCTTGTAAGTAATATAATAGAATATTTGATATATTTATACATGTAATGTTATATATATATATATATTTTGTTATAGATTCTGTTATCGATACTGAAAAAAACTGTATGATGCCTACTAAGTTTCAAAAGCGGAAACAACGAAAGAAAGGTGTGTATTTGAAGAGAAGTCATCAACAAGATTTGCATAAACAGGAATGTGTTAACAAAGAGAAAGAAAGTCCTGGTAAGACAAGGAACACTTTTTTTGTGGAAAATATTAAAGACTAAGAGTAGTGTGCACAAACAGAAAAATGTTACTAGTATATCAGCAACGAAAAAGAAAAATACAAATAAAGAGAACAATCATGGAAAATCAAGTGCAGAGAAAACTGTGTATAGTAAAAGGAGGAAAAATCAATTTATGGAAATTAGGAAAAAAATGTTCTATAATTGATTTCTCTCAAATTTAATTAAAGAAATTCAGATTAGTTACTTTGGTCCTCAGGAAGACAGTGCAGAAACTGAGACATTAATAGAAGAAAATGTGGAAGATAATGTAGAACATTGCAGTGCAGAAAATTTTGAGCAAGAAATTATAAAGTTTAAGGTGATTTCAGGTGAAAGGCCAAACTATTCTTGTATCTGTTGTCAACGAATTCATTATAAAAATCAGACCAGGAGTGTTGATTTGTATTTAAAATGTGAAAAGGAAAATAATAATGAGTGGAAGGATTTTGCAACTTATTTGTTGGTTAAGAATTGTTTTGATTTGGGTTCTGATCAGCGTATTTGTAAATATTGTTACAACAAATTAGATGAGAACAAAATGCCTGCTAGAGCTGTGCATAATAATCTTGAGTTGGTAAATATTCCTTCTGAACTAATGGATTTAAATACCTATGAGTCTATTCTTATTCAATGTGTGCATCCATTTCAGGCTATTGTTCGTATGGAGTCTAAGACAGGAAAATTGACTCCTTCAGATTTACAGAGAGGATTAAAGGGAAGAGTTGTATATTTGCCTCTAAAATGTAGAGGATGAACCTCTAGTTATTTTTGTTAATGGCGTTCCTACTAAGATTAAGACAATCTGGCAAGAATTAGTGGATGTTAGGAAAGTGAAAAAGGCAACGTTGTATCTGGTAAAAAATAATCAATATTACAAAAATATGTATGTGGGAGAAGAAGAAATTACTGTACAAGAAGATAGTGACTCGCCATCTGGACAAATTGAAAAAGTGGATGTGTCAAGAACTGAAGAAATCTACGAACATTACAGTATTCATCCATTGCATTCCAAAGAAATGATGGGGATTGCTATAGAGTTATTCCAAATGAAAGAACCAAAAGGAAGTCCTATTAGTGTATGGGAAAAAAGCTTGGAAGCTCGTTGTTTCCATCAGTTGTTTCCTACAGAAAAAGGAGGACGATATGATGAACGACCTGTGCAGATTCCTGCATCTGAATACCGGACATCAAGATTATATGCAGAAGATCCAAGATTTCGACAATGTATTCCGTATATGTTTCATCTTTTGTTTGAGAGTGATTTGTCTGGACTTTCTTATGCAGTAAACCATATATTGAAAACAGGTGTACATCTACAAAATGTTTCGGCAAAGGAATTCATGGATAAAGTACATCAGAAAGATAATGTTTTGGAATCATAGCTGAATAATTTGATTGCATGTCAGCGTGGTACTAATGAGTACTGGTACCGTTGTCACGGAGGACTCAAATGTTTGCTAAGGAACTTAGGAACTCCTACATGGTTCCTTACTCTAAGCTGTGCTGAATATGCTTGGGATGATTTACTTCAATTTCTTCGAGAGGCACATCCAAATTTACTAAATATCAAATACAAGACACCTGGAGAATTGTGCTCTTTGGATCCTGTTAATGTATGCAGGTATTTCAATCATAGATTCGAAGCTATGATGTCTTTTATCACCAATAAAAAAAATCCTTCTCTTGGAGAGGTTCTGGATTTATTTTGGAGAAAGGAGTATCAAGCGAGAGGTGCTCCTCACATACATATGCTATTATGGATCAAAGATGCTCCCAAATTTGGAACAGACTCAGATGATACTGTGTTGTCTTTTATTGGAGAATATGCTACATGTGATGTTTCCAAAAGTACACAAGATAAGGACTTAAGACAACAAGTCTTACGATTCCAAAGCCATCGTTGTGGGAAATACTTTCGTCGAAAGTACAAATTAAGAACAAATTCTACAGCAAATGCCATTTTGCATTTCCTTGACCTATAATATCGAAAGGAAGAGTGAACAGTTTTATGTCATCCTTGCTACATACTACCACAAGAAAGTCTCCAAAAAATACCTACAACTTAAGTAGAAATGAAGAGTCAAAATACATAAATGACTATAACTAAGTCATTTTGTCCCTGTGGAATGCTAATATGGATATTCAATATGTTGCAGACAATTCCATTGCTGTTGCTCGATATGTGACATAGTACATAACAAAGTCAGAAAAGACGGAATTGAAGGAAATGTGGGAAGTGATTTCCCATGAGAAGAGTCTAAGGAAGAAATTATACAGTTACAGTTTGAAGATGTTATCTCATCGAGAAATTGGAGCGTATGAGTGCTCGGATCGCTTATCATCTGCAAGTCTGTGCTCCAAATCTAGAAGAATCATTTGGATGCGTCTAGGTATTGCTGCAACACGAAACCGAGTACTTAAATCTGTACAAGAAATTGAACATTTAGCTGAAAAAGAGCCAGAAAGTACAGATATTGTGAAAACAAATATGTTGGACACATATTATCCAGATAGAAGTCATCATCTTGAGAACATTTGTCTCTATGAAGTGCTGCAACACTATATTTTTATACGGAATATTACAGAAAATATCAATAATGGTATATATGCCGTGTTTGGTTCTGAAGGATGTCTGGTGAAACAAAGAAGAGGACATTTGATTAATCATCATAAACTGAGTTGCGAAACACCTGACAAAAGGGAATTTTACTATTTAGCTCTTTTGGAACTTTTCAAGCCATGGCGTTCAGAATTAGAATTACTTGGAGATTTCGAGAGCTATGAAGATTCCTTCAATGCAACTAAAGATACTATAGAATGTCCTGTTCTTGCAAATTATGTGAAAATGTTGAACGATGAAATTGAGCAAGAAGATACAACTGCAGCTGAGATTGCTAGAGATAGTTCTCAAGATATTCAAACTTCTGCTGTGTTGAGTCAGGACCCACTAGGAGAACCAATTGTTCAAATGAAGCTGCAACTACTATGGAAGAGGGGGAAACAGTAATGTATGAAGCTCAAGAAGATGTAAGAAACTTAGGAAACTTAGAAGAACAATTAAATGTTGAGCAGAAACAAATATATGAGCAAGTGAGAGAGCAGAATAACCTTGGATTACTTCATGAATAGAAAGAGTGCTCTTGCTCATCTTTTCAACCTATCCGATTGTACGTGAGTGGACAAGCTGGGACAGGAAAACATTTTTTTAATTAAAGTAATTTCAACTTATCAACAGAAAACAACTGACTCGTATTTGTCTTGTGTTGTCACTGCTCCAACTCGGTTGGCAGCACACAATATTAAAGGAATTACTTTACATCATTTATTAATGCTACCAGTGGAGCATGAAAATAAATTAGAATACCACAAGCTATACGGTGAAGCTTGTTTTGAAGTTTTAAGAGTCTGGAAGAAAATGAAACTTCTCATTATTGACGAGGTAAGCATGGTATCAAATGTAATGCTTGCCTATGTGAATTTGAGAATGCAGCAAATTCTTAAAACAGAGTATGATGTATTATTTGGAGGAAAACACGTCATAGTTTTTGGAGATCTACTACAACTTACTCCTGTAAAAGGACAACCAGTGTTTAGAACACTGGCACATGAAGATACCAGAAAGTCTTTGCGAAGTATTGGAAATGTTAACATTTGGTCATGTTTTCAATATAAGGAACTTATTAGAAATATGCGACAGGCAAATGGTGCTGATTATGGAACTATTCTTAAAGATATAAGAATAGGAAAAGTGACAGAACATGGCAATTAAGCTTTACAGAGACGATTACTTCCCAATTTGTTTCCGAATGAAAATGTTGTTCCTGAGAAAATATATATGAAAATTGCAGAAAACAAGTCTGTAATTTGCTTAATGCCGACACTGCTTGAATGTTCTGTATTCATTTCATTTCATTAATCTTTATTTCGTCAATTTGCCATAAAAGATGAGCATAGAATTAGTGCAAGCAAAAATCAGACATCAGTGTTACATCAATAGCAGCATAACACACAAATAAAAAGCGAGAATGCCCCAATACACCTCAACCTATACTATAAAAGGAATCAAATAGACCAGTACTGATTAATTAAAACAGTATATAAAAATACGATTTAAAAATGAAGGCAATTTAACAGTATAGCTAAAATCTTACATAAAATGACCTGATACAGGAAGTTTGTACACTAACTGATACATAAACTGAATCAGGGATGAAACACCCTAGGAATTAGAAGCAATCTCTTGTGCCATGCTGCTTCGAGAAATGTGTCCATTGCAAAAACAGTTAACTTTGAAAGGTCAGTTTTAAGAATTCTAAAGGCCTCAGAGCATTTAACAAACCCTAGATTTTTACATAAAGGAATTATCCAAAACCTTCTAGCCGCAATGTAGGCAGGACAGAAGAAGACTAAATGCAATTCATCTTCAAGCCTACAATTGCAGCCAGGGCAGTTTTCCATGGAGTGCTGCTTCCATTTACTGGTAAATGATCTTAGCGGAAGAGTGCCATACCGCCATTGCAGATATAATTTCCTGGCCAGATTCGGAAAGATGTCATCAAGAACTGACTCAAACTTGTAGGAATCCTTCACCCCAAGAAAAGTGTTAGCCAAAGAATCTGGGCGTGTACCCTGTGTGTGAGATGTAAGGTTGCATGCATGAAAAGTTGCCACCAGATGTTTGCGGGACAATCCCTGACAGGCCACTTCAGGATCACTCCACAGGGTCGAAAGGCCCAGCCGGGCAAACTCAGTTTTTAGATATTTAAACCACTGGATGTTCTCTACAGCAGGAAGAGCAAGAATTTCCTGCAGTTCCAGCCTATAGTTGGCTAACTCAGGAGTGGACCATAATCTTCTCCAAAAGGTTAGGGGTTTTACACCCACTACTTCGTCTAAAGGTTTCAGACCCAGATCCAACCTGATGGGCAGAAGGGGGGTACTAGCCGGTAACTTTAAGAGTTGTCTAAGAAACTTGTTTTCTACAATGACCAACTCTTGTTTGCAAGCATGTCCCCAGAGTTCACTGCCATAGAGAATCGCACCTCTGGCCTGGAGTCTATAGATCTCCAACGGGGGGGCTAACGGTCTAACAGATGATTTGTTAGAGTTGACCAGCCTAATTATTCCCCCTGCTATTTAAGCCAATCTGAGCTGGGACTTAACTTGATGATCGCCCCATTCCAATTCATCATTCATGGTCACACCCAGGTAGTCAAACGTAAAGACTCTTTCTAGCCTGTTCAGGCCTATGGAGGGGTTGGGGCGTGTTTTTGGGGGGGGATTAAAAATCATGTACTTGGTCTTCAGGGCATTTATTTCGAGACCCTGCTCTCCACAGAATCCCTCAAAACCCTCCAGAATACGCTGAATCCCCATTGGGGATTTCAACAGCAGCAGGGTGTCGTCCGCAAACATAATTGCGGGCACCCTGCTGCCGCCGAGCCTAGGTGCATCTGTGTTAGGGACATTATTTAGGTAATCGATTACCCCGTTGACAAAGAGGCAAAACAGGGTTGGTGCAAGGACACAACCCTGCCTTACCCCTCTGCCAATGGGAAATCTTTTTGAGAGGCTACCCATCCTCCCACACCGCACCTGTGCATAATTGTGTGTGTGTAGACGAACAATGATGTCTAAAAAAACGGCGGGGATGCCGAGTTTGGCGAGTACCGTCCATAGTTTACTCCGTGGAACCAAATCAAAGGCTGCGCAGAGGTCAACAAAGACGGTGTACAACGTACCCCCCTGCACCCGCACCGTCTTCCAAAAGAGGAGGACCAAACGAAAAATTTGGTCCGTAGTTGACACCTTACTCCTAAACACAGCCTGGAACGTGCTTAAGATTGAGTGGTCCGTCATCCATTCCTGCAGGCGGTCAAGTATCAGCGTCGCAAAGGTTTTTTGTGAAACATCGATGAGGCTGATTGGCCTGTAATTGGCTGGGAGCAGAGGAGAGCCCTTCTTGAAGATAGGTACAATCTCTGCTCCCAGCCAAGTACTAGGGACCGCTATTCCCCCAAGGATTGCATAAAAAACTTCCAACAGGTAGGGGGCCCAGACCCTAGGTTGGTGCTTAAATAGATCTCCCGGAATTGTATCTAACCCGGGGGCTTTACCCAATGGCAGTTTAGATATTACATTGAAAACCTCCCCCAGTAATTCAATGAAGAAATGTTAAAGTTGGAAAATGAAGAAATTATAAAATTGGAAGCTATTGACAAAATTGAACATGAAGGAATCGCTATTATTTTGACTAAAAAGTTGAAGAAGAAATTTGATTCTTTAGAGAAGTCGATAAGTAAAACTGCTGGTTTAGAAAAGAATTTGTATGCATGTGTAAACTGTAGGGTCATTTTACGCCGTAATTTGAATGTGGAAAAAGGTTTTGTAAATGGAGCAATGGGTAAAATTGTTGATTTTGTTAATTATGTAAATAGAGAATGGATTGAATTCTTGAAGATCAAATTTGATGAAATTGCAAAAATACAACAATTTAGTCGTTGTTCATCTCGGTTCTTGCTTGTAAAAGATTTGTATGTACGCAGAAAACAGTTTCCTATTTGTTTGGCATATGCGGTGACTATTCATAAATCTCAAGGTTTAAGTGTAGATAGTGCTTTAGTAAATATTGGAAGTACTGTGTTTAAAGAGGGTATGGCATATGTTGCTTTGTCCCAAGTCAGAACTTTATCTGGATTGTACTTGTTTGATTTTGATGAGACAAAGGTTAGTGCAGATGCCAATTGTGTCAAAGAGTATAATAGATTAAGAAGAGAATATGCTTCCAATTTAGGTCAATATCCAGTATTTGAAAAGCGTGTGGTAGGTTGAAAAAGAAGATTTGAGAATATCTGTAGTGAAACTGTAGAGAAAGAAAAAAAACAAGATGAAGCTGTGTCTGCAAAAAAAAAGAAAAAGGACAGTGTTGAAGAGAATGTTGGTTATTGGTTTGAAAATAGTTGTGGTGTCAACTGATATGCTAATGTGGTTGTTAATGTTGTTTTATTTCTTGAAAGTTTGCAACAGCAAATTGTTGAAAATCGGGACGAAAGATTCTGTTCATTGTTGTGTTCTGTTTATGAGAAATGTAGTAGTGATAAAAGTAAAATACAAAGTGTTTCTGATATTCTAAATGTTTTGGACATATGTTCTGGTTCCACTCAATTTACACAGAATATTCAGCAAGATTGTCAGGAATTTTTTTATGTTTGTGCTTAATGTACTGGAAGATGAAGGTATAGATATTGAACATATTTTTGGCCTTTCTTATAAATGGCAACAGGACTGTCAAAATTGTTTGTTTACATGTAGCACTAATATAGACACTGAAAGATTCATATATTTGACTTTACCAGACTGTGAATCAGTGTCTTTTAACAATCTAGTTAGAGGAGCTAGTCAAAACATGGAGTGTAGCCAATGTAAATCAGAAGTGTCATCAACATTATTTATACAAAGATATGTTATTTTAATGCTGCAACGTTGTAGAGGTGATGGAAGAAAATTGGAAACTTTAATAAAAAATGTTGTAGCTGGTCAAATTTCAATATCAGGAAGAACTTTTGTAGCTACTGCAATTATTTTTCATGATGGACCTTCCACAACATCTGGACATTGCACTGTTTATTTAAAATGTCTGAAAGGTTGGATACATTGTAATGATAGTCAATTAGTTTTTAAGCAACGTCTGCCTACAGAGTTACCAAATTCTTACCAAATATTTTTAAAGGCAAAATTTTAAGATCAAAATTTGGCCTTTCATGATTACTGCCGTAAAGGTAAATTAGTCTGGTGTTGTAGAGTGTTTTGTAACTGAGGGTGAAGAGCTTGATGGAAATCCTCTTGTTGATGTTGAGGCAGTGTAGCTTTATCATGTTGTGGGTGATGTGGCTGTAGCAGGGGACTTTGAAGATCAGTCAGGTGGAGGTAGTTTGGATTGGTTGTAGTCGTTATAGTTGTTTGGCTGGAATTCTTGTGTAGAGTGTGTTGTCATAGAGTAATCTATTTCTTCCTATTTTCTTTAGGATGTACTTGTAAATGATGTGTAGAATGTGGAGGGTGTTATAGCAGTATGCCGAAATGCTGTAGACTTGTTTACACATGTACAGGGAGGAGTTGAGGATGAATTGTAGATTGTGTATATGGACAGTAGGTGTTTGTACTGTTTACAATGTAGTTGGCCAGCAGGAGTCATCTGAAGCTGATGGGGTTGGACTGAGGATGAGTATCTTCATGTTGTGCGATTTCAGATTTAGAGAGCTGCTCTTTATCCACTTGGTGACGTCCTTAAGTACGTTGTGGAGGTTGTTTTTTATGGTATGTGGCTCCTTGGTGAGCAAGAGGATGAGCTGGGTGTCGTCGACATAATAGATGATGTTGTGGTTGAGATGGCGGGCTATTTGTGTGAGGGTGGTCATGAAGATGTTGAATAGCGTTGGGCTGAGAGATCAGCACTGGGGGACGGTGCAAATGATATCAGTGGTTTTGGATCAGAAGGCTGGAAGGCAGATGTTCAGAATTAGTATTAAACAACTTTCAAACTAAGAATTTCACACATACCATTTGGCCATGCGGAAAAGTATGTGTAACCTTTAATAACTTTTTGTTCCAAATTTTGTCAGCATATATTTGTAAGTAACATTATTTATAATGGAATAAAATTAATGATGGTGTTTTGTTATTTCAGGATTGTTTGACATACCTCATAGTTGCGTAAGAAATTGGTGTTAGAAAAAAACATTTAAGACACGTTTTATTTCAATTTTTTAGTTTCTTATTGAGATTGTTGGTTTTTTTTAAGATAATCTTCTTGATTGTCTTTTTTTTGCCCGCTGTTATGTGATGAGTACTATTGAACTCACTATTTCTAGTGAAATTCAATTTATTCTGAGAACAGCAAAAAAGGCAAATTAAATGCTTTAGAAATGATTTTGTGTTGTAAAAGATAAATTGTAACTCTATTTTTTTGTCTTCTACAGATGCTAAATTTGTAATAATTATTGTTTTTTTAAATTTGTTATTTTGAAGGTAAGTATAACTAACTGTCAAAAATAATCGATGGAATGTACTTCTACCGAGGTGAAGTAACAGAACGTCCATGGTGTACAAAAGTTTGTAAAGACGGTTTGTATCTTTGAAACACATTTGAAGAAATTAAAAAATATATATACTGAGTGTACCTGTGTTGTTTGTATTTTACTACAACACATCAACTGCTTTGGAACTGGTAAGCTGAATAGATATTTTTTACTTTTTTTAGTACTGCATTTATTATAATAGCCTTAGTTTTTTTTATACTGATAAAGAGTGGCTGGTTTAAAACTGTAAGGAAATGTTATAACTAAAAATTCATATAAACAAATTTTATAGATATAATCATATAAAGTAGTTGAGAATGGTTTTCGCATAATATTTTTTAAAGAGCAAAATAGTTGATAAAGCTAATTTTGTATTATGTATTAGGGAAAATGTTGAAATGAAGTGTTTATGTTTTTCTGCAAGGAACAACAACATCATAAAATTCACTATGGAAGAGGAACAGAAGAATATAGAACAGAGTTTTGAAATTACTAACTCTCTGATAGAAGAGTTAAATTTACCTTTCATGGAGAGTGAGAATGAAGGAGAAATATTGGTGCAGGAGATATTACCTGCAATTTTTTAGATGAAACTTTAGACGAGAACTTTCTTGAAGCGTTAAACGACATTGAGTTTCATGATATGACTTTTGAAATTCCTGATGAAGAAAACGAAATTTCAGACGAACTCATGCTGGAAGTTCTATTAAATTATGAAATGTTACAAAAATAAATTTTTGATTACAAAATAAAAATGGTTTGAGAGACTCTTCTTGCAGAATTGTAATCATTTAGCTAGTATCCAAGTTCTCATGGTACAAACTGGGTCTTAGGGCATGGACTGCTTCAAACCTTTATAGATTATGTATGCACTGTTCTATGCACCAGCAAACTTGTGTTTTATAATTTTTATTTCCAGGTTTATATCCTTTGACTTACAGCAAAGTCTCTGTGATTGGTGATTCCGTATTGTACAGAGCTATTCAACAGAATATCCTTCAGTATGCACTGTGCTAAAAATGAAGTTCTTTAAATTTCAGTAGGCAGTCTGCTTGCAGAACTGTAATCATCTAGTCGGTATCCAAATATTCATGGAGGACAGTACGTCTTAGGCTGTGGACTGCTTTAAACCTCCGTAGACTATCCTTACAGTCTTCTATGTATCTACAAACTAGTGTTTTCTATATTGAATTCTCCAGTCTGTATTATTACACTTTCATCAATCACTCTCACTCTACTGTTTCAGTATTGTATTGAGCCATAGAGCACTATGTGCTTATCTATAAACGATTAGAACATTGGAATGTTGGGAGCTCCACTGATAACAATGGAGTGCTCTTGGCTTATAATAACTGGTATAAGCCTGGAGCTCCAACATTCCAATATAACTTTGTTCACTGCTCTGGCTGTGAATAAAGGCTTCAGGGAGCATAAGGGGATTTTAATCCACTCGCACTCCCTGAAGGCTTTGTTCTTTTTTGTAAGAACATTCTGCCTTCTAATGGTAGAATGTTCTAATACCCTTATAGCCCTTTGTAGCTTGGCTATACCGGCTATTAAAGTCCCTCTCCCTTGTTAAAGGCCCTCACCTTCAACTCGGGCCTTTAATGCTGGAGAGAGCCTTTAATAGCCGGCATAGCCCTTTACGGTGAGCTATAAGGCTATAATCTAAAAGTGAAGATGCTATATATTCAACCAGACAGTTGACATTCAATCAGCATGCAGCTTGTGCTCGGGAAGGTATGCGTAATGTACGCATACAGTACAGAGTACAGTATAGAGTACGGTAAGCTTCTATAGATATACTTATGATTTTCTGTGGAAGGTTTCTAGTCACTTTGTGTGATGTTCTGTGGCACAACTGTCAGCGTAATATTTATCAGGCAGCACTAATGCACTTTTTTTGGTGTACTGTTGCTTGATAAATATCAGACCTTTTAATGTAGTATTCTGTGTTAAAGGGGTGTGCAATGGGTGTTGTTGGGGGTGTTTCCAGCAACACCCATGGCCTTTTGACACTGCTCTACATTTACGAGAAATTGTAAATCTGAGGCACTGTGAAAAACTTATGCCTCCCCAGGAGAGGCATAAAGAAGGTACAATGGGAAAAAATAGTTTTATTTTGCCCCATTTTATTCTTTTCTCTATGTGTGCTGCTTTCTGCAACATATGTAGAAAAAGGAAAAGTATCTTGAGATTATTTTTGTAGAGAAAGGTTTGCCTATCTCTACAAAATTAATCATCCTTGCAACACAGACACCTTTGCTCCATTGTGCAAAGGTTTGTTCATTGGTGCAGGCAGATCATTGTGAACTAGCGCAAGGGAAAAGGATAGAAATATGCTGCATCTTATAGATATGGCACATTCCTGTTTTTTTCTTTTGCCATAGGGAAGCATAGCAGGAAGGCCTGCTGCACTTTACTACGGTAAAATCTCATAAATGAGTCCTATGTGAGTAGTCAATTACTCGTGGTGCAAAGTAGGCCTAAGGGCATAGAGTGCTTCAAACCCCTACAGACTGTGCATACATTGTTGTATGGACCTGCAAATTTGCCTTTTTTATGTTGCATTTTGCAATTTCTATCTTTTCACTTCCAGTAAACTCTCTGTTACTCTTGGTATACTTTTCTAGTGACTAATTGAAGAGTGTGTAGTAAGGCATTCACTACATTAAAACAGTAATTAGTAGATGTAGAATAACTGGTAGATCCCCAGAGATATGACAGTTATTCTGCACTGTGACATCACCACCATAGATGAACCATATTTACAATGTGGTGCACTGTGAGGCAAGAGTGGCGCAGATATGTGATGTATTTGTGCTGTGAAGATGGTGCATTGCTTGATTTGCATTGCAAGCAAATGCAGCTGCAGCAATGCTGTTTGGGCCCTATGCTCCTAATGCTGTGTCAATCCTTACACCTCCTTCAAACAGGTGCAGGGTTTTGACGCAGTATAAGCCCAAAAGTGACTGAATGAAATTTCACGTAGTCACTTTTAGGAGGCATTCCTGCACAGAACATCCCCCATCTACGCAGGAAAGCCTCCTTTTGGTGCACAGCTTTACAATGTGACGCACCTTCCAATTACGTCAAATTGTAAATAGCATACATCATGGTACATCTTTTGCACTACCGCTGCATCACAAATGTGATGCAACGGTTGTGTAAAAGAGGCACAAGTGGGTTGTAAAACCGCCCCTAATACATACAAATTCATCCACGCAGTTTCACCAATAGTGCAAATTGAAGCTTAGACTTGTAACATATTTATATGCATATGTTACATTTAAGTGCTTTGGAGGTACTACAGTATACTATAGGTAAACACCGTATAGATTCATGCTGTAGCACATCCTTATAGTTTTGCACTTTCATATTCATTAATTCATTTATGAACTACACATTTTTTCTGACAAACTTTTACAGACAAACATAGAAATATGTTATTTTTTTGGACCAGTAGAGGTAGTTCTAAAAAGAACAGTTTTTTTTCTTTGTTGTTTTGTATTTTTTTGTAATTTTTCAACAATTTTTTTGGTTGTTGTTGTTTTTTTAAACAAAAACTAGAAAAATTGATCTTTTCCAAACAAAAAACTGTGGACCTGTATTAGAAATTTTAAAAAAAATCACTTTTTGGGGCATTGGTGGTGCTCCTGCCTCATTACAATCAGGTCCACTGACTGTTCCCCATAGCATAATAGTTTGTTGCAATGTTTGCACCGGAACTTTATTTCTGCAAACTGGGAAACAATTACATGCGTTGGAGTGCTTCCAGATGGTGGTACAGTGGAGGTGCTCGCCACTGCAGGTGGTGGAACATCCTGTTAGCTGCGTGTTGCCTCCCTCCCGTCTGTGTCCATCCGCGCCTGGACCGCGCCCAGCGCCAGGACCCCTGGCCCCCGACGACGCCAGCCCATGCGACGAATCTACGACGCCGCCACCCTCAGCGCACTCAACGCTGACCGGAACGCCGCCTGCTACCAGGCCAACCCGAAATGCACCCACGGACCCTTCACCTGCCAAGCCTGCAAATTCACCTGCCTCCGAACCTGCACCGCACTCGCAAAGCCAGGTACCAGCAACAATCACCTCAAGTGCATCCTGCTCAACACCCGCTCCGTCCACAGGCACGCCGTCGAACTCTGGAACCTCCTCGACACAACAGCACCGGACGTCGCTTTCCTCACAGAAACCTGGATGAACGCCTCCTCAGACCCCGACATCGCCATAGCCATTCCGGAAGGCTACAAGATCATCCGAAGGGACCGCGTCAACCAAACCCGAGGAGGCCTCACCATCGTACACAAAAACACCATCCGAATCACGACCAACCACCACCCACTTCAACTTCAGGAGAACCACGACCCACCACCACCCACAACAGGTTCCCCGTAGAAGCTGGAGCAAGATCTCCGCCGACCAGCTCACCACCTCCATCAGCCAGAACCCTCCCACCAACACGAGGGACCCCAACGACGCAGCCCCCAACCTCACACAGTGGCTCACCAACTGTGCCGATGACCTCGCACCTCTGAAGAACTCTCCCAGCAGACCCGGCAGCAAGAAAGCCTCATGGTTCACCAACGACCTCAAAATCTCCAAGAAAACCTGCCGCACCGTCAAGAAAGCATGGCGCCACGACCAGACAACGGAGAACATGACAGCCCTCAAGAACGCCACCCGCAAACACCACCAGCTGATCCGCACCACCAAAAGGACTACATTCAAAGAACGTCTGGACAACAACACCCACAACAGCAAGGAACTCTTTAACATCATCAAAGAGCTCTCCAACCCCAGCGCCTGCAACAACGACATCACACCCTCGCAAGACATCTGCGACTCACTCGCCTCGTTCTTTCACCGCAAGATCGCCGACATACACAACAGCTTCGGAGCACAGACTGCGCACCCAAACACCGAACGAGCGCCCCCCCTCCACCCTCTGCAACTGGACCCCGGTCAGCACCGAAGACACCACCCGCACGATGAACACCATCCACTCCGGCTCCCCCACCGACCCCTGCCCACACAACATCTTCAACAAAGCCGACTCCATCATCGCACCCCAACTCCAGGACATCATTAACAGCTCCTTCGCATCCGCCACCTTCCCGGAGAGCTGGAAACATGCCGAGCTCAGCGCCCTCCTGAAGAAACCCACCGCGGACCCCACGGACCTCAAGAACTTCCGCCCCATCTCGCTCCTCCCTTTTCCTGCCAAAGTCATCGAGAAGACCGTCAACAAACAACTCTCCACCTTCCTCGAGACAAGCGGTTCCTTGGACCCCTCACAGTCCGGGTTCCGAGCAAACCACAGCACCGAGACCGCCCTCATCGCAGCTATAGATGACATCAGGTCCCTGCTCGACAAAGGGGAAACAGCAGCACTCATCCTCCTGGACCTCTCAGCAGCCTTCGACACCGTATGCCACCCCACACTAATACAGCGCCTCAACAACACCGGAATCCAAGGTGAGGCCCTGGAGTGGATCATCTCGTTCCTCGCCGGAAGAACCCAGAGAGTCCGCCTCCCCCCGTTTCGTTCCACGGCCACCGAGGTCATCTGCGGCGTCCCGCAAGGATCCTCATTCAGCCCCACCCTCTTCAATGTCTAGATGAGCCCCCTCGCAGCCATCGCACGACAACACAACCTCAACATCATCTCCTATGCCGACGACACACAGCTGTTCCTCTCCCTCACCAACGACCCCACGACTGCCAGAGCCAACCTCCAGGAAGGAATGAAGGACGTCGCCGAATGGATGAGGCTTAGCCGTCTGAAACTGAACTCAGACAAGACAGAAGTCCTCATCCTGGGACCTTCTCCCTCTGCCTGGGACGACTCCTGGTGGCCCCCTGCCCTGGGCACCGCCCCCAAACCAACGGACCATGCTCGCAACCTGGGCTTCATCCTGGACTCCTCTCTCACGATGTCCAAGCAAGTCAACACCGTCTCGTCGTCCTGCTTTAATACCCTGCGCATGCTCCGAAAGATCTTCCGGTGGATCCCCACCAAAACCAGGAAGACGGTCACCCAGGCCCTCGTCACCAGCCGACTGGACTATGGGAACTCCCTTTACGCCGGAACCACAGCCAAACTCCATAAAAGACTCCAGCGCATACAGAACGCGTCTGCACAACTCATCCTGGACATCCCTCGTTCAGCTACATCTCTGCCCACTTGAAAGACCTGCACTGGCTCCCCATCAACAAGAGGATCATGTTCAGACTCCTCTCCCACGCACACAAGGCTCTCCACGACATGGGCCCCAAGTACCTGAACAGCCGTCTGGCATTTTACACACCCACTAGCCAGCTCCGTTCCACCAGCCTCGCCCTCGCCACCGTCCCACGGGTTCGCAGATCCACCGCCGGAGGAAGATCCTTCTCCTACCTGGCGGCCAAGACATGGAACTCCCTCACCACCCACCTTCGGCTGACCCAGCACCACCTCTCCTTCAGGAAACAACTCAAGACCTGGCTGTTTGAGCAGTAGCGACGCCCCCCCCAGCACCTTGAGACCCTAGCAGGTGAGTAGCGCGCTCTACAAATTTCATGATTGATTGATTGATTGATTGATTTGGGTGTAAGTTCTTTACATCCCTGTCCATGCTCGCAGTCCCAAATGAATATTTTTTGGTCAGGTCACCGCAAGACAGTGTCACTTGGCATATATTGCAAGTGACCTTTGGAGCATTTACTTTCTTCTGATCATCTGGAAAAGTACAAAATTTCCAGATGAAAGCCTCCTTCTTCTTCTGAGGAGGAGGCTCAGGTAGATAAGTGTTCCCATCAGAAGAGTGGTTTAATGGTGATGGAGACCGAGCAGCCATATTAATGAAGTAGAGTTGCACAGAACTTCACCTTGAAAGAAAAGATCCTGCTTGTCTGAAAGTCCAAGAATAATGAACATAATGGGAGGGGTCTTTCAATATTGGAGTTGGAAGTATTATG
This sequence comes from Lissotriton helveticus, assembly GCF_964261635.1. Classification (NCBI taxonomy): domain Eukaryota; kingdom Metazoa; phylum Chordata; class Amphibia; order Caudata; family Salamandridae; genus Lissotriton; species Lissotriton helveticus. Next base: position 53,138,665 of record NC_136058.1, read on the forward strand.
AACCAATGAAATCTCTTCTTTTAATGTCACATGACTGTACGTACTCTTACGGTGCGCTTACTGAGCTCTTACGTTGCGCTTACGATGCTCTTACAGTGCGTGTACAATGGATGTAAGATCGCGATGTTCGTAATTTAATAAGTAATATACGGTTCTTAAAAGTTCAAAAAACATTTAACCTTTAAAATTTACAAGAAATACATAAATATATTGTTTTTAACATTATAAAACTTTCGGAGGTGCGCGTACGGGGGTCGTACTAACGTAGATGACGTCTCACGGAAGCGCTGATGCGCCGCGTAATGTCAAAACGTACTCGTGACGTGTGCGTGCACGCTGAGTACAATTTACAGTACAAATGACGGTGCGTTTACCGTACGCGTACGGTGCGACTATCTAAAAAAAAAAAAGGAATCATCTAAAAAAATGTGTTTATTTTTGTAAAAAAAAAATAATTAATAATACAAAATAAAATTGTATTTAGTTTTGTTATTATTTTACATTATAATATCAAATATAAATAAAACAAAATAATATGTAAATATTTATTATAAAAATGAGGAAATTTAATAAAAACTGATTTTTTTTAATAATTAATACATTTAAGAATTATCATTTACAAAACCTTTCAAATTCACTGAAAAACCCATAGGTTTCTTCCACGTTAAAATTTAAAAATTGCATTTAAAAAACCTTAGAAATTCACTGAAAAAACCATAGGTTTCACACACGTTATAGATACAAATTAGCATTTAAAAAACCTTTGAAACTCACTGAAAAAACCGTAGGTTTCACACACGTTATAGTTAAAAATTAGCATTTAAAAAAACCTTACAAATTCACTGAAAAAACCATAGGTTTCACACACGTTATAGTTAAAAATGATAATTTAAAAATACTTACAAATTCACTCAAAAAAACATAGTTTCACACACGTTATAGGTAAAAATTAGCATTTAAAAAACCTTAGAAATTCACTGAAAAAACCATAGGTTTCACACGTGTTATAGTTAGCTGGACATTTCACTCATACAAAACCATTGAAATTCCCTCGTTATAGTTAACTATAACTCGCGGGCCCCCAATACACTGCTGATGACGTCACATATTATATCACTCCTGACATGGTCAGTGACATCACTCATGACATCACTGATGACATCTCAAATTCACCTCTAGGAAGTCTATTTAAAGAGATAGAAGCTGGAGAGTGCTTTATTAATTATTTGTTATTTTACATTTTTAAGTTTATAAACAAGTAGGTTCTAGCTTAAATATACGTTTTACTTGGTTGGTTAGGTAGCGGTTGAGATGTACATATTTCTTCTTCAGTGGTCTGTTCTGAGAATCCAGCAGCTTCTTTGTCTTGCAGTGTCTGTAATTTTTAAGTATTTACGGCTAGATGTAGGTGGCTAAATACCGGTCGGTAACGCCGAAATTCTATAAATTTCAGCATTACCGACTGGTATTTAGCCATGTGCGATGTAGGTATTACCAATCGGCATCATTAATATGGGATCGGTAAAAATAAGGGAAACCAGTTACCGATTACTTACTTAATGATTGGCAGACAAAAATACTGAATCAGTAAATAAGGAATAAGTAAATAATCACAAATGCGATGTACCAAAAATCGGTAATACAGAATTTGCTAAAATTCAGTATTTAAGATTTGGTAATTAGCACTGACTCTAAGTAGGTGGTAATCAGGTGCACTGCACAAAACAGCCCCAAAATGCAACAGTGTGAACACAATGGCTACCCTCTTCGTGATAGCCCTTATGGCGGCGGTCCCAAACCCCGCTAGGATGACGGGCGGACAAAGTCCGCCCGTCATCCTAATGACCCCCTTAGTCTGGCCCAGTGTAACCAGATAACCACAGTTAGTGCTTTGTGCCCACAGGCACTGTTATAACTTAAATATTTAAAACTGATAATTCTGGTTCTTCTGATTTTGGTCGTTTTTATCTCATATAATTCATTACATTTTGCTCGTTTTTTCTAAATTGGTGTGGGGTTTTTCTTCTGTTTTCACTTTATTACTGTTTTAAGTGCTGCATACATTTTTCACACATTGCCTGTACTTTAAGACTGGCTGCTTTGTGCCAAGCCACCAAAAGGGTTAAGCACAGGTTAATTTGGGATTTGTTTGAGTTTCACTATCACAAAAATGTTGGTTCCTGTTGAGTAGAGTTTCACCCCCCTTCCTCAACCAGTAACCCTGCAACCAAGCACAACAAAGACAGCACTTTTGGATTTGCACACACATTTCAGGAAAAGGCCCAGTAAATACGGGGACATGAGGCTTTTGTTTAGGTGTCGGTTTTCCACAGGCAATAAATAGTGCACTGCCTTCTGGAGAATCTATAATAGAGGTCTAATAGTGTATGATGGCCCTTGCAACTGTGCACCCTCTGTAAAATTCCTCAGAACTCACTTCAAACTTTAAAAAAACATTTGTGTAATGGTCGATATTACAATGGCTACACATGATGCGACACGTTTTAGTAACAACATCTTACTTCCTCTTCTAAACAAAACAAAACCTAATTTTCTCTTTTACTTCCCATGTTCTTTTATGGTTGGCTATTTTGTGGAAGTTCCATTTGCAGGAAGATCATGTCTTGGTTTGTTTCGGGAGTTTATTTTTATATATTAGTTTAAACAAATTGTGAGGGACTGTTGTAACAGGGGATCGCAGTGTTTCCTAAGTGATAGATGTACAACTCTGTAAAACTGCTATCACCACCTAACGTTGAAAGTATAGGTTGAACCGTTTTTGGAAGAGATTAGTATGTTTCTCTTTTCACAGTGCTGCGAGGGTGAAGCAAATGAAAAGCTACAGTCTGTCTTACAGAATACCCATTACTATCATCTTTGTGTTGGCATCTCTTTACTTTTGTTGGCGTTTGACAACCTAAACATTGTTAAAATGCCCTGCGGAATATTTGTATGTGCCAAGTTTTATGTGGTATTGGAAAGTGAATCATTACTCTTCTTCTTAGATTTTTAAAATTAATATTTTCTTTCCAGACAGTGCTCTTCAATCATGGGGTAAATGCATCTTGTAGCTATATTACTGCTGGTGCCCTAAATAGTAATCTGCTATTACCACAGTATTTGAAAGTCTTTACAATACCACTCTTCTTTAAATTGGGCATTCAGTCAGCTCTGAAAAGAGGGCGAAGGTAGCAGTAGACATCCATCAAGACATGGCTAGCAATTATAAACTCTTCTGCTCCCTCAGGAGATAGAGTATGTAATGGAATGAAAGGTCACGAGGAAGTCCACGTGACTGAATGATGCAAATACAACACACATGCCTACAAGATATGGTGCGAAAAACAAGGAGTCGGAAGAAAGAGGAGATACTGGGGAACAAAATAGAATGAAAGAATAGTAACAGAAATGCAAAACATTGAAACGCCCCAGATCAACAAGTCTTTAGTGCAGAGGAAGGTCTGTACATTAATGGTATTTCTGTGGCATTAGGCCATAAAATCCACACGGAAAATCTATCTTGATAGTCTGGGATAAGAAATCAATGTCCAACACAATCAATCCATTGATCATCCATTTATGAAGTTCATTACAATGTCCACACCAATATGGAGAAATAAAGAAAGTTTCTTCATGGGGGCGACTTCAGTCAGTACCCAAAGCGTAAATGACGGATTACTGGCTAAAGTCGCTGCCATGATAAAAGGATGATTAACAGCTACACAGTTGTAACATTTTACAGTCAATACCTTAGAAGGGATCATTTGAGGTGTTCAGATAATTTGGAGTGATACACGAGTTCAAGACTGTCCTACAGAAGTGACTGAGTCGTGAAACGTGTTGGCTGCTTTTGTTGTGTTTACATTCTCATTTGACATCCAAACTTACTTCCTTAATCCATCTTGATGCAGACACTGGAAGTGGATTAATTCTTCAATTAGTCCAATGTGAGCTCCTGGTGAAGACGTGCTAAGAACGTTCTATGCAGAAGCAGTGCTCTAGTAGGCTAAGCAGGACCCTCAGTACTCAGATCCATAAGGTAGGTGATCGCTGTTCGCTTATAGATCTAAAAAGTGAAATTTAGTAATGAAGACATTTCTCAGAGCAGGATAAAGTGCAGTCACTGTCCAAAGCAGATAGCAATGTATTTGTATCAATGCAGTCAAAAATGTTTTAATCACACACATCACTCTTATGGATTTTTAGATTCAAGTTTTTGGTTGAAAAATGCACTCTTTAGACAAAGGGGAGCACAGGGCTTGTCCTAGAAACAATGTGATGTTCTGCATGAATACGTCAGGTTTGATTGATGATCTTCTGAGACCTCTTGGGTTAAGCTGACAAATCTTAAAAAACAACTTGTGATGTAAACCTTATGTTTCACAAAGTTTGCCTGTACATAAAAGCCAGAAACAGTACAATATAGTAATTAAGAATACATTTAAATGTCTACAGTGGGGTTCAATGGTTTAGTAGGAGACATACCACTCGTCTTTTCTTTTTGCTAAGCATCTTTTATTGAGTTTGTTGCAGATGAGAATAAGAACAAAGGACATACAATGTGCACATTTGAGATAGTTACAATATAATTGCACATGCCATTGGCAGTCCTTTGATACTTTAGGACAATACAAAGCACCAGCAGCATCAGCAGTCCCAGCCTCAGTCATGGCCATCAGCCGACTGGCCCAACAACATCCCCCACTTTCGAACATACTTGAGGGGACAAGTTCTAGCCTCAAAGGCAGTCTTTTCCTGCAGGGCACACCAGTCCACCCCTTCATGCCAGAGTAAAAGGGTGGGAGGAGAAGGAGATTTCCAGTGTGTGACATTGTCACGTTTAGTAACCATCAAGGTTGTTCCCAAGAAGAACGATCAGCTCTCATACCTCTAGAGTCCTAAAGGACTCACAACAAAATCAACACAGGGGTGAGGTGGACCTCATTGATCTCTCTCACAATCATAGCCCAGACATTTTGAATCACAGGGCACAGCCAAACAATGTTATAGAAATCAGCAAGAGCACCGCCCCAGAGGGGACAAATAGGGTCAGAGAGAAGACCCTCTTGGTGGGGCCAAGCTGGGGTGAGATAGGCAGTGTATAGATAATATGTTTGAATCAACCACAGTTAGAGGAAATTGTGATGACCCTTGGAAACATCAGCGCATTGCACCGGCCCTCTCATTCGAGGGCTCGCATCCAACTTTCCCATCCGGTTCAGAAATGGTCTAGAATGCCTGCGGTATTAACAACCAAGGTGCAGTAGATTTTGGAAGATTCCTCCCAAATCGCAGAATTTTGGCCTCCAATGAGCTAAGTTCAAGAAGAGAGTCATCGAGCGAGGCGTGAATTTGGACGGTGGGTCGCAATTGAAGGTATTTATAGTTCTGTGTATGTGCTAGTGGGTGCAGAGTAAAAATATCACCGCAAAATATCGAGGGACATAAATATTGCCACAAAAATATCGTGGGAAAGAAATATCGACAACAAAATATACATACTATACATAAATGTCTTTGTAATAAATATCGTTTATAAAAATATAGTTTACCAAAATATCGATTTATTAATAATTGTATGTATTTTAGTGTTTTTAATATGAATTGTTTGTCATTCTATTATATGTTTTAGAGGTTTACTAATTATTAATTTATTTTAAGTTTAATTCTGCGGTTTTAGTGGGTTTATAGGGGAATACAGTGGGAAGCAATTTAGTTTTATAAAATGTAATGAATTATTAATGTGTTAATTTATTAATTAATAATAGTTTACTAATTAGTTGTTAACTTATTTCAATTAGTCAATTAATACATAATTAATTCAATTGTTTAATTAATTTTAGGTGTGTGTTTTGGTGTTTATATGTGTAAATTGTGTGAAGGGTGGTAAGTAGTTATTTTTTTATTTATGAATGATTAAATACTTTACAATTAATTAGCATACATTAGTCATTATTAATTGTAATTGTGTAATTAATTTTAGGTGTGTGTTTTGGTGTTTATATGTGTAAATGGTGTGAAAGGTGGAAAGTAATTATTTTTTTATTGATTAATTAATAAATTATATTTCATTAATTAATGAGTAATTCTTATATTTAATTGTGTAATTAATTGTAAATGTGTGTTGTGCATTTTATAGTGTTAAATAATGTGTCATTATTTTTTTATTGTCATTGTTAATAATAACATATTTAAATGTATATATTAATTATGTTAATATTGGAAATGAAATTTAATAAAAATGTTGATGGTTTTGTATTTTTATTGTTTTGGGATCCAGCGCTTTCCCTACTGTTGCACTCACTGAAGTGGGCATAGTAATTTTTACCCCTCAGCTATCCAATGCTTTCCCTAATGTTGCACTCACTGGAGTGGGAAAAGTAATTTTTACCCCTCCGCTATTCAATGCTTTCCCTACTGTTGCACTCACAAGAGTCGGAATAGTAATATTAACCCCTACGCTAGCCAACGTTTTCCCTACTGTTGCACTCACTGGAGTGGGAATAGTAATTTTTACCCCTCCGCTATCCAGCACTTTCCCTACTGTTGTACTCATTGCAGTAGGAATAGTAATTTGTACCCCTCCGCGATCCAGCGCTTTCTCTACTGTTGCACTCACTGGAGTGGGAATAGTAAGTTTTACCCCTCCGCTATTCAGCGCTTTCTCTACTGTTGCACTCATTGGAGTGGAAATAGTAATTTTTACTCCTTCGCTATCCAGCGCTTTCTCTACTGTTGCACTCACTGGAGTGGGAATAGTATTTTTTACCCCTTCACAATCCAACGTTTTGACTACTAATATTTTTATTTTGTTATTAAATGCATGTATTATTTTTTTTAATAGTTTAATGTGTTTATTAAATATAGAATATTTTAATTTAAATGATTTATATATGTGTTTACTTTATTTTTATATAATTAAAATAGTTTATAAATTAAATAAAGGTAATAGTTAATAAAATGTATTAAAGTAAATATATGTATATGTAAAAAAAATAGTTTTTATATTTATTAAATTAAGTTTATTTGCTACAATTAGTTAAAATGTATGTTACATTTAGGGGCCGATTCGGTAAAATGCCCTTGAATAGCCGTACAAAGTTTTTTTCCCGTACGAATCTTATGCAGAACCGTACCCGTACGTACGATGTAGTACGATGTGTACCCAAAGCAGTTCTCCATACGAATCGTACCGAAGACCGTACAACTCACTAATCCGTATGAATCGCATTCGGAACGCGCAGTACGCGATGTCCGTACGGATCGAAGCTGCATTTTCCGACCCAGCAAGTACGAATCGTATCGACAACACTCCGTACGACTCTTTTTCTACGGGAGCTTAAAACGTCCGTAAAAGCAGATTTCGCCTTGAAATGCGAACAAAACGGACCCCCCGGGTATGGTGCGTACACCCCATTATCGCAGGGGTACGTTGCATCGGGGTATGGTGTTTCCCCCCCTGGATTTCAGGGGTACGGTGCGTATGTACCCGTGCGTATACCCCATGATCATAGGTGTACGGACCGTAGGGGTACGGTTCATACACCCCAAGGTCATAGGTGTACGGTGCGTGCACCCCGTGCATACACCCCTTGATGTTAGGGGTACGGTGCGTATGTGATAGTGTTGCCCTCCGTACATGGCATTTACCCTACGAATCGCGTACTCATTCCCCAGTCCGGATCGTACTTGGTGGCTCGTATGGCATTTTTACGAATCGAACGGTTCACTGTGCGGGTCGATGTCGTACGGATTTACCCTTCATTTTCTTGCGGTTTGCAATGATTCAGACGTATTTTCTTGCAACGGATCGTACTACGCAATTCGGACGGATTTGTACGATTCGTACGGAAACCGCTACGAATACGAATTGTCGTATTCATTTATTTTGTTAATAATAATAATATTGTTTAATTAATGTATTTTAAGTTATGTTATTTTGTAAAGTCGATATTTTTTACATCTATCATTTTTACATCAATATTTTTGAGTCAATATTATTGTTATTACCTGTTTAAGTATAGGGATTCGATATTTTTGTAATCAATATTTTTACATCGATATTTTTTACATCTATATTTTTTACATCAATATTTTTGAGTCAATATTATTGTTATTACCTGTTAAAGTATAGGGATTCGATATTTTTGTGATGGTTATTTTTACATCAATATTTTTTACATTTATATTTTGGTAATCGCTATTTAAACATGGAACCGTGGTAGTGCATAAGTGACTTGGAGTTCTTGAAACAATTGCATGTGTGTCTCCAACCAGACGTCCCTGAGGTGTGAGATTCCAATTGGTTTACAGTGCCCAAAGCCCTGCAGTGACACCACCTCCCCCGACTAGGTACCTTGCCAAAGAGGTGTCTGTTGTGTGAGTTTGGTATCCCAATGAGTGGGTCGCAGAGGTACTCTCCAAGCCTGAAGGGTCATTTTGTCACTGACAGAGCAGAATTGGGAATGGGAGAGGTATAAAGCATGGATAGAATCTGAGGGAATCCAAAAAAAGGATAAATCCAAGTGATAGGTAGCGTCCGAACAACCACCATTAGACTAGCCCTGGATGGAGATGTGAGGCTAGATAATAGAGGTAGAGGTTAGCCATTCTGAGGCCACCATCGTAAGGGCCACATTTGAAGTGTGCATATGGCTGGCGCGCCTTGTAGCCTTGCCACAGAAATTAGGCTGCCACTCTATCCAAGGCCTGAAACCATGTTTGTGGCATGAAGAGCTGCAAATTTTGAAAGGCATGAAGAAAGCAAGGAAGTATCATCATTTTTAATAGGGCTATGCAGCCCATGACATTCCGTGGACGAGATTGCCATTTTTCACGGTCAGCCTTAGCTTTTCGTGCCAGGCTCTAGGTATAGGAACCAGGTAGGTTTAGGGTGTAGCGTAACCCAGATCAGCAAGTATTTAAAGCTAAGGCGATGGATGGGTGTGGTGCTTTGCCAGTGGAAGCAGGACTGGGAGGGGGCCAGCAGCACCAGTATTGATTTGGAGCGGTTCATTCAAAAGCTTGACCCTACCCCAAAGCAACTCAGGAAGTGGGGTTTGCCAGGTACAGCAGAACATCCTGTGCATATAAGGATTTATGATCTTCGTGTCCGTCACTCTACGTCCACCCGCAGACCTGTGCATCAATGCAGATGAGTTGTGCCAGTGGCTTGATCACTTGCACGAAGAGAAGCGAGGACAGAGGACAGCCCTGTCTAGTCCCCGGACCAATGGAAAAAGTAGGAGAGAGGACACCATTAATGTGAACTCACCCCATAGGATTAGAGTATAGAGCCTTGACCAATCAGATGATGTGAGGTCCAATTCTGACCCGTCTTAGTACCAACCAAAGGTAGCCCCTGTCCATCCTGTCATATGCCTTATCAAAATCAATGAAAACCAGGGCTAAGTGAGGAGGCAAGAGGTGACGTTGGGCTAGGGCCACGTGAAGCCATTGAAGGCAATGTCTTGTGCTGCTGACTCCCCATGATCCTTTGCGGACCCGGAAGTGCACGCGACTGAGAAGCGCTGCCCGAGCCAGGAGATAAGCGATCCGGTTTAACGTCGTGCCCCGTACTGTGAAAATACCGCCGGCGGGGCCACAGAAACAAGACCTTCAACCAGCCTGAACCTCTGTTTAAGAATATCGAGAGCCAGGCAGCACACACAGAAATTAGGACATTAAGACCCATTCTTAAATTGTAGTGTGACGACGCGGATAACAACATCTTCCTCGATAGTCTCAAGAGCGAGAGATTATGGTCCTGATGAGAACTCACAACTGATGTGAGTTCGAAACGCGTAGACTGCCAAAAAAGTCTAAAAATCGAAAACCGATAGGATTTAAACAATAGATTAGTGTTGAGTTTAATAATTGTCTATAGGCTTTGCCTGTGAATACTCTGATTCCGGCACTCATTTAATCTTTGATGTGTTTATGTTTTGTCTGTAATCTTTATGGTATTTGTTGTATTTAGTATGATTGAGGGTTGACTGATGGTTCGAATGTTGAAACTTTTTTCGATTACACTATTGTAAATAGGAATGTCTTTTTTGAAATAGGAATGTGATTTCTGTTGTGTACATAAGTTTTTTTTTAGAAAAACATGCAAAATTTGATAAAATAAAAAACCAAATATAAATCAAATATAAGAGCTTTAAATTAATAAGAAGATAATAAAAGATTGGAATTCAACCCAGTAAAACATAGCGTTTTTTTCGTATGTTTTGACTAAAAAATGTCAAGTTAATTTGGTAGCGGCACGTGCACTTTTTCTGTTCATTACAAGCTTGTGGCAAGTTGTGCCGTTGGGAGCCCAGACCCAGTGGTGGTTTTTTGGTTGTGCTGCTGGCCGGCATGAAGCCACTTTGATCAGAATGTATCAATGTGTGTAGAACCTGTCTGAGTCAGGCAGCTTGAAGGGTAGCAAAAATCTTAACCTCCCCATTGGTGAAGGATATCGGACGATAAAATTGGTGCATGTTGGGGAGGAAGGCTGCTGTGTTATGGGAATTACAACTATCATAGCAGTGTCTGTCTCTGAAGGAAAGGCACCCAAGTCTTCAACCTCTTTATGGAGGGCTAGAAGTTGCAGTGTCAGAACACCCCAAAACACTTTTAGTGTTCCACAGGAGCCACCTCCAATTAGGCCCCCCAATCTCCTCGGCCAAAAAGGGTTGTCCAGCACTTTGGCCTCAGTCAGAGAGAGGCGGGTGGGGGAACATCACTGATGAACTGGGTAGCGTACGCCGTCTTTCTCGGATGGAGCAGTATATATGATGAAAATAATGGGCGAACGCCTGTGTGTTCTCAAGGAGGTTACCACTGGTCTAGAGCATAAGGGCGTTAAGATTCAGGTATCCTAAAGAAAAATAATAGGAAGATATCCTGAAAGATTACCTGGCGTTCAACGAACACTCAATATCCTTTCCCCATGTCCTCTGGGCAGCAGACACAGCCTTTATAAAAGGGTAACCGATGAAAGATGCAACCGACTCAAAAAGAAATGCAAGACAAAATCAATCTGAAATAAAACATTGCTGAAATGCTGAAAAAATACTGGAAGCAGCCAACCCCTCAGGTACTGAAAATGATAACTAAATCTTTTTAGATTTGTAATAATTTTACAGCGCAGCCCTCCTTTAGTTAGCTGCTTTTATCTTCTTTTAATGGGCTGAAGATTGTATCATGAAGCTTTTTTTATGTTTGAAAGCTTTATTGAAAATAAATACTCAATACAACAAGGTGACATCAGCATAATAAGGTAAGAGGAGGGGATATGAGGAGATAATCAGAAGAAAGCTAATGCCACAAGTAAGGAACAAAGCATTTTACATTTTTGTTGAGGACGGGAAGGGGGGGGGGGGAAAGGGGGGAGGGAAGAAAAAACCATTAAATAAGGCAAAAATGCAAATTTGCAATAATGTTAAATAGTAAGCACAAAACAGTACAATAAAAGCACCAAGAACTGCAAATATTTGTCCTAAAGGCAGTTAAAAAGGTAAGCAGAAAGCTAATAAAACATTATAAGTGAAACATTGAGGAATGTATCGGTAAGCAGGAGTACAAATATTCAAGGGGGTTTAAAATTGGCAGATGAGAACGTAGAGGGTTTCTTCTTGGCAGCTTGATCCAAATGGAGAGTGAGAGGTAACCAGTATAAATCAACGTTACGAAAGGGTTTACATGAGGCGGCAAAAGCAACGTCGAGTCTATGTGAGTGACAAAGCAAGTTCCACCAACAGATTATGGATAATTTGTTCAGGGACTTCCAATTAGAAGAAATGTGTTGAAGGGCAAGGGCAAGCATGAGATCAAAGAGACCTCTTGAGTGCGAAGGGAGATCAAAAGTGTCAGACAGACTCCCTAGAAATACAACAGAGGCGGAGAAAGGAACAGACAGATGAAAGACTTGAGAAATACGAGTCCACACCTGTAACCAGAAAAGGCGAACGGAAGGACAGAGAAAGAAAAGATGAAATGAGTCTGCATTGGTAGCAGTGCAGGACCAGCAATTAGCAGTAGAAGAAGATACAAAGCGAGATAGGGAGAGTGGAGAAAGATAGAGTCTATGATAGAAGAAAAAGAGCGATTGAGTTAGAGAGGCATTGCGGGAAGTCTTCAGAGATTTAGCCCAGATTTTATCCCAAAGACAAATTGGCCACGTGGTATTGAGATCTTTTTCCCATGAGAGTTCCAACTTGGATTTGGGGCGAGCAGGATCAGGAGCAGAGAAATATCTATAGATAAGAGAAGCTTTAGGAACCTTGGATAGAAGTGGGAGTAGAGAGGAGGACGACGAGGGAGGGATAGCTGAATCCAGAGAATAGTACCGGTCAAGAACCGTTTCCATTAGAAGGAAATATTTCTTTGCAAAGGAGGCAGGGCAGTGGAAGAAGGCTTGAAATTGAGGAAAGGAGCGAGGAGATAAACCATCGAATAAATGATGGACCCAGATTATACCCTTCGACCTCCAGGTAGACCAGGCAATAGGTCTGTTGCGTATGAGAACGAGGGAGTTATACCATAAGGGCAATAACAAAAAGGATTCACGAGAGATAGGGGCAGTGGAAATCAATGGTCGCAAAAGGGAGGAAGTGTGACTAAATAGAGGAGGGGTAAGGCACGGAGCTTTAGCGGTGAAGTGGAGAACTTCCTGGAACGAGTACGGGAGTAAGAGGTCGCGTTCAACAGATAACCAAAGAGGTGAAAAAGGGGTAATGTCTTGTGACAACCAGCGAGAAGCTTGGCGAAGAGAGAAGGATTTATGGTAGAGACGGAAATCCGGAAAATTAACGCCACCATTAAATTTGTGTTTACGAAGGAAGGAGAGTGATAATCGTGCCTTTTTCCGTTTCCAGAGGAATTTGGACAAGATGGAGTCAATACGACGAAAATACAGAGCCGGAATACGGACCGGAAGCATGGAGAGTAAATAAATTAAAATAGGGGCAACCATCATTTTTATGGAGTCAAGACGTCCCCACCACGAGAGGAAAAGGGGATTCCAAGAGGAAAGTAGGGCGTCTATCCTAGATATAACTGCATTCATATTAAGCCGAACTGAAGACGAAATGGAATTGGAAAAGAGAACACCAAGATATTTGATGTGCTTACTATTCCAAGCGAAACCAGTGGAAGAAAAGAAATGTGGGAGGCAGAATTTATTTAAGGGAAGAATCTCCGTCTTATCCGAATTTATTTTATATCCAGAGACCAAAGAGAAGGACTCAAATTCGGTTAGTAAGGAGGGAACGGAGGTAGTAGGGTCGGAAATAAATAAAAGGATGTCATCCGCATATGCAGATAGTTTAAGTTGGTGGGGCCCATACGGAAATCCAGAAATAGAAGGGTTATTACGAATGGAGGTCAAAAAGGGTTCAAGAGCTAGGATGAACAAAAGGGGGGAAAGAGGACAACCTTGGCGGACACCGCGTTGAAGTACAAAAGGGGGAGTAAGTTGACCATTGACTAAAACAGATGCTTTGGGCATAGAGTAGATTAAAGAGACATAGGAAATAAATTTTGAGCCAAAACCATGCCACTTCAACGAAGCAATCAAGAAAGACCAATCAACTCGGTCGAAAGCCTTTTCAGCATCAACTGAGACGGCCGCCAAAGGAATAGATAGGGAGGAAGCTTTATTAAGGACATTGAGGAGAAGTCTGGAGTTGTCCGAAGTGAGACGACCTTTAACAAAGCCACATTGCTCTTTCCCTATGAGGTGTGGTAGAAGGGGATCAAGACGGAGAGCGAGAAGTTTAGCAAACAGTTTATAGTCTACATTGACTAAAGAAATTGGTCGGTAGTTTTTGCAAAATTTGGGATCACGACCATCCTTAGGGATGAGACAGATAGTAGCGTCCTGGAAGGAGCCTTGAGCCAGGCCGGTGGAACAAAAAGAGTGAAAGAGAAGGAGGAGGTGAGGTAAAAGAATGTCGGAAAAATGGAGATAAAATTCAACCGGGAAACCATCGGGGCCGGGGGTCTTACCTTTGGTGAGAGATAGCAACGCAGTGGATAACTCAGAGAGGCTAAGTTCAGAATCAAGAGCAGAGAAGTCAAGCTGGGAAGTATCAGGAGTGGGTAAACGGTCAAAATAAGACTGGAGAAGATCCGGAGTCGGAGGATGTTCAGGCGTATACAAAGATTTGTAAAAAGAATGAAATTGCTCCAAAATGTCTTCATCATTGTGTAAAAGAGTGTTAGAAGGCGAATAAATAGAGTCAATAAGAGTGCGCTCTTTTCGTGATTTGAGATAGTTAGCAAGGAGTTTACCTGATTTGTTACGTCCACCATAGTAACGAGCACTACTTCGGAGAAGATAGGAAGAGGCTGAATCTGTAGTGAGTTTATTAAAGGCGATTTTAGAACGAAGAAGTTCAGGAGACATCTGATGTGAAGAGGAGGTATAAAATTGATGCTCCAGTGACTTTATGTGTGTTAGGGCGACCTCGCGTTTGTGAAGAAATGCTTTCTTTTTTTTGGAGACAAAGTCTATAATGAAACCACGGGCCGTGGCCTTAAAAGAATCCCAAAGGAGATGCAGAGGAATGTCAGGGGTAGAGTTGAGTTGAAAAAATTCTGAAGTGAAAGAACGAAAGGAGGAAGAAAAAAGAGGGTCAGTGAGAAGAGAGGGGTTAAAACGCCAACGAGAAGATTTAGGAGCAGGAGGAAGAAGATCAAAGACAGTAATAATAGGAGCATGATCAGAAATAACAATAGGCTCAATAGAAGAGGAAAGAAGGTTGCGAGACAAGGAGGAAGAGAGGAAAATATAGTCTAGACGGGAGAATGAAGCATGTGGAGGAGAGAAAAATGAAAAATCTAAGGAGTCAGGATGTGTGAGTCTCCAGGAATCTATGAGGTGAACTTGAGAAATGGTATCAAGGAACTGCTTGTGGGGTGTGTGAGGAGTGAAACGTACAGAGGACTTGCGGTCTAAAAAGGGGTCAATAATCTGGTTACAATCTCCACCCAATACAAAGGAATCATCCTTATATTGGATACATTTTGCAGTAACCGAGGGCCAAAAGGAAGAATCAAAGCAAGTAGGACCATAAACATTCAATAAAGTGATCGGGATAGAATTTATAAGCAATTTAACCAAAACCCAGCGCCCTTCGTCATCTCTCTCCTCAAGGAGTACTTTACATTTAAGACGTTTGTGAACTAGGATAGCCACACCATTTTTTTTCTGAGAAGCAGGTGAAAAGAAAACATTTCCCACCCAAAGTCTTTTAAGTTTCACAGATTCAGCGACAGAAAGGTGAGTTTCTTGAATAAGGACAATATCAGGATTATAAGAGGAGAGGTGGGAAAGTACTCTCTGCCGCTTAATAGGATGATTAAATCCTTTCACATTCCATGAAACAACCTTAAATATGAAAACTCAAAAAACTGTTCAAAAACAACAGGTGCATAAATATACTGTACATGTAATAAGGTAAAATAGAAAAGGTAAAAACTATTTGAACTAGTAAAGGAGTAGAGTGAAAAATAGGTGGTAGGATGAGAGAAGGGGAAAAGGGGGGGAATAAGAGGAGATAGGAAGAAGAGTTAGAGGAAAGAGATGAAAAGAGAAAAGAGAGAATGCATAGAAGACAGAACAAATCCAAAAGGATGTCTGCGGAAAACATACCTGAAGGGGGAGACACAGAAAGGGAGGTGGGGAAGTGGTGCTGCGTAACAAGACAGGGAGACCAGGAACAGAGGCATGACCGCACCGGAACGTCACGACAAAACAAGGGTGGAGATCACAGTGAAGGGGATATCCGAGACATTTCTGTAAGAAAGGAGACAAGGAGAACAAAAAGTTACATGGGTTAAACACCAGAGGAGCAATGAAAAATATGGTCAACAACGAAAAGGGAGCACAGAAGACAAAAGGAAGTTGAATCAAGAGCGAGAAGCTGCAATAAGAAAAAGCAGTTAAAGACATTACGACTGCAGAACCATGACAGGTAACCAAAAACCAAAAGCACTATAATCAGCCACTGGCGGAGGGTGAGGAGTCCATTCCATCATTGTTATGTAGAAGAAGGAAATTACGTAGTTCTCCAGGATCCTGAAAAGACCAGGATTTGTTTTGGTGGGTTACTTTGAAGGTACAAGGATGGAACAAGCCATAACGAGCACCAATAGATCGCAATGAAGGCCGAAGAGCAAGGAATTCTTTACGCCGAGAAGCAGTGACATTAGAAACATCTTGAGAAATGAAGACACGTTGACCCTGCCATGATAATTGACGTTTGGCTCTGGCTGCAGAGAGGATGGATAACAAGTCAGTGTACTTCAAAAAGAGGATGATGACTCCACGAGGCTTCGTAGATGTGGAAGAATGGGGGCCCAGTCTATGAGCCCTCTGAATACTGATTGACGTGGAAGGAGGTAAATCCACTAATTTCGGGAGAAAAGAGGTGAAGAAAGTAACTGGGTCATCACCCTCAAGAGTTTCCTGTAGACCATAAAGACGAAGGTTGTTTCTCCTATTTCGGTTTTCCAAATCCTCTGTGTGGCGTTGTAGAGATAAAACAGTCTTTTCCAGAGAGTCTATGCGCTGTGAATTGGAGTGAACCTCCGGGATTTGTTGCTCTATAGAAGAGATACGAGTGTCCATAACCTCCCACTTGTCCTTCAGATGTTGCATGTCTCTGCTCATGTCTTCCATAAATGGGCGCAGCGCACGAATCTCCTCTAGAATTAATGCCATGGAAGGTGAAGGAGGCGAATCTGGTGGAGGAGAGTTCTGTTTCAGTCTTTTACTGGATGATTCAGAAGGCGGTGTTCTGGATGATGATGAATGAGCAGAAGAAGAGCGTTGGGAGGAAGGTGTCGTCATTTTGACAAGGTGTGAGGAGGCAGCCGAGGACGAAGATGTAATAGGAGTCTTAGAGGGACGGAATACAAACTTAGGCTTGCGCAGGTTCACCATAGGAGACGAAAATGATAAAAGGAGAACTGGCAAGGGTATACAAAAAGACCCCCGTGGCGAATAGGAGGCAGGGTGAAGGAAATACAATGTTATTGTCTAGTTAGAACCAATGGGTCGTTGGGATTGGTACCACTGGAGCTTGAAGGAAGCCCACCAGAGACTAGCTGGAAAAGAAGCACATTGCTGTAGAGAACCAGAAGAGGACGGGTGCCACTTTTTACACTGAAGCTGAAGAAAATGTAGGTGCAACCGGTTCCTCCAATAAAGACGACAGAAATATCCTCAAAATGATAAAACAGTACAGAATATGACGTGGAAAAACATCACAGGAGCGTGGAAAGTCATTTCGTGAATGCTGAGTGCATATGCCAGGAAGAGGTCCTCCAGGACAAATGTTTAGGTGATAACGTGCAGCAGATAAGAAAATAGCGAACCCCCTACACAGGATACAAACATTATAAGTGGAAGGGTTTGTGTTCCATCATAGTTGTGAGGGAGAACACGAAGGTCCGCTGCTGCGCATCCAAAATGGCGGCTCCCGGAGTAAGCAACCAGTCATGAGGGGAAAAAAAGATTAAAATGACAGGAAAAATAATTAGCGTTGAAGCAACATTAGCCTGGGCTCAGTAAATGACGTGACAGCCAAAATGCAGCGACTCGCTAAGACCGAGTCTTGTCAGGCGAGTAATGCGCAAGGCACGTCAGTGAGGCAGAGGCTGTGAAATGGCGGCCGTGAAGAGCGCGATGTAAACATCGCAATTTGCGGAGGAAAGACGGCACCGTCCAAATGACAGAAAGGACCCGGGTGCTCACCGATAGATCCGGTGTCTGGAACCGCTACTCCGTGATGGAAAAAGTCCCCGACACATCAGGAGAACTGCATGGAAGCGTTCCAGTGCGGCGGAGCTCCGCGACTAGCCGGCCATCTTGCGCGGCAGCCAAGCCACGCACCATCATGAAGCTTTTTACTTCTCTATGAGACTGTTAATTCTTGTGTGTCCAGCGGATTACCATTGTTCTAATATATGAATTTGAGAAATCCATTTTTTTTTTATTACAAATGTACAATATCTGTTTTACTGCTACCTGTACTTTGATGACCCCAGTGGCCGAAAAAAAGTTATTGAACGGAGTGGATAACTAAATATATTATTATAATTCATTTCCATATTTTTTCAATAAGCTGTATGACCCCTAACATCAATAAATGTACACACTATGAACAAGGAGACATAAGTGAATGTTTGCTGGCTCGTCGGCTAAATTAGAATGAAGCCTTGAGAATGATACCAGCAGCTAGGAATTCCTCTGGCGGCTTGATAACAAATCTTGAGTACAACTCTCTGTGGTACTCAAATCTTTCTTCTCAAACTCTACACCTCGAAGATTGTGGATAGAGAACAACTCAAGCACGAGATTCTCAAATACTTCTCCCTCACAACTCTGCAAATGAGCCAAACCTGCCACACACGAGGAACGGTAATGCAAAGCTCAGTAAACCCAAGTCTTTGCACTACAGCTACTGCTAGTGACGACCAGCATGCGAGTGCTGCACATTGTGCTACAGCGAGGAAGAGCCCACGATGACCACCAAAGCAACGCTCAACCGGGTCTTCGTGCTATGGTGACATCCATCCACAACTCCTGGTCTGCTATTCATGCTACAGCGACTGCCATCTGTGACTCTCTTCCTGCTCCTCACGGCCTCCCACACCATGGTCGCCTTCCCTTAAGTCCCAAAATTCTTGGTGAGGGGAATTCACAATGTTTCTATCATGATATGCACTGTTGGAGGACGTGTTAATAACTTTTAGGGGAAAACTTTGGGAAGTGCTTTAATTATAAACCCGGGTATAATTGAGGGGAAGGCCAGAACAGTAAAGGATGGTGCGATGAAAATAAATAAAATCTGGGTGGAAAAGACTATTGATATCTAGGTCACAGATTTCACTATATATTCATCCATTGTCTAAGAAAAAAAGCATGGTAGCGCTGCAGCTATTTTTATTTTTGTGTAATTTTATTGCAGAACCCAAGGACAACCAAAGAGCATTTTAAGAAGCACAGCAAGGGAAGAGAAGAGCAACCACCTGAGACTTAAGCAACAGGCCTTCAGAAAACTCAATCCCTTATTAATTGCCTTTTACATAGAAGGTAATGTGCAAAAAGTCTTGATTTCACCTCATGCCTTTTTCATCCACCAATGTACTCTACCTCTGCAAATCTCATATGATGATCTCTGTGCCAAAATCTCTGAAATTACGTATCCACAACATCCGTGGCAGTACAGTGTAATGTGTGCAGAACTTCACTTGTTTAGGGATAACAGTGGATTAAAGAGATGATCAAGGTTTATAAAAGTGTTTATTGTGGCAACATACACTGCTGGTTTTTGGGGGTAATCCGATATAAATAGTGTGAGGAAGGCTGAAAACGGTTCTTGCGAACATCTTGCACTGTACTTCAAAGCTGCTATACCTATGTGTGTGATGCAGAAGTAGGGTTTAAACAAATTACGCCCACTGATGCTATTGGTCTTAATTTGGGGAAACCTAACCTCACGAGGTCAATAACACGTGAATGTTACTCATTGGAAATCGTGACACATATTCCATGGCTCAGATATATTAAAACATTCAGATGCCTGCTGGATGCCTCGGATTTTGTTTACCAACCCTGATCTAATTTATGCTTCAATTAAAGAACCTGTTAAGGTTTAGTTTTTAAACATTTTGAGAATGCCAGAATTTTTAGAGAATTTTGTTAGTCATCAGTCGACACCCACTTTATTGTCTCGCCCCCGGCAATGATGGAACGTTGCCTACATCGTCTGAATAATTTTTAAAACAGATTTTACCTGACTCGTTTTAGATTGAATCCATTTTAGCATAAATTCGTACCTGCGGCTCATAGTTTTTAGAATTCTAAAGTTGTCGTTGTGGTAATCAGTCAGGTTCGAGCACAGTTGCCATACTTTTGTAATTGTTTTTCCGCTTCCAGGAAGTTATATTTGTTACCAATATTTCACACTATACATATGGTGCAATGCAGTCCTGCACTCACCTTTTTACAAAAGCTTACCTTCCTTAGTGTCTGCATGGCTTAAATTAGTGCACTTAAAATTAGGATTTTTTTCAATAGATAATTGTTCCTTATTTTGCTTTGGAGTGAATAGTATTAACTGTATCATTATTCTGGGCAATATTTCAAAATATCAAATTTTCTGTTTATATGTTGAATTTTTTGTATTGTTGATTGTCTTTTATTGCTGCAGTATTTGTTTACATGAACGGTTAATTGGCAAATTGAGCTGAATAAAATTGCTATTGACTGATTGATTGATTTATCAGTTGATTGGTTGATTGTTTGATACACTCCCTGTCGCATTATCTCGTTTCAAGCCTTCTTTCTGCCTTTTTCGCTGTTTTCCGTTTTTCTCTTCCTTCATCTTCCTCCCTTTGCTACCTTTAAGTTTCTTGTTCTGGATCATAGCCAAAAAGAAGTTTGTGTCCCCCCAAAAAAGTGCTGGTGGGCAGTTTAGTCTAACCAGCATTATAGGCATACGGGCAAAGCTGTGCACTGGGCCCTGGCCATACAACCACTCACAGGAATAAAATTGTTTATCGGAAAATTGTGTTAAAGTCTGGTCTCCATGGGGCCCCAATGCTTATGGGGCCCCTGGGCAACTGTGCAGCATGCCCATGCATTAACCGCTTCCGTGCGGCGCGTTAGCCGCGCCCTGTGCTGGACATTCCAGAACAGGGCGCGGTCGTGACGGAACCGTTCCGTCATCAGCACAGCTCAGCCGTAACTGATGACGGAACGGTTCCGTCACCAGCATCGAAGGGGTTAAGATGGCACTATCTAGATAGAACACCTACACAGCATGCACAAATGACTTAACGCGAAATGCAGATATGAATTGTTACATATATTTATTTATTTTGGCCTCTGGTATGGCTTTTCTTTACCCTCCCGCATAACAAACGGTTGTACTAGTCCAAGAAAACAGAAATCAGTGATTTCAGCCCAATAAATAGCCATAGCCAAATTTAGAAAGCGCTAGCCATGGGAAGACTCGAGGGCCCCTTTGACATCCCCCTGTTGCTGGGGTTGATATGCTCACCTCTTGGACTGGCACCAAAGAAGAAATGATGTAAATTTTGTCTGAACCTCAATCGTTCCTATTCCCTGCAGCTTGCGTCATTGATGCCATGAACCCAAAGCTGTGTCCTGTGAAATACAGATGTTTTGTAGCTCTGCTGTTTGCTGGGGACCATACCTGCTTCCTGCTGGATGCTCTCTTCCCCTGGTGGGACTTCCTGTCCCAGGGTGCTCCTGCCCACTTGTGCTGACGGCGAGGGGGGGCATGGTCATTGCGCTCAAGCACTGCCTCGGCCCCCGCGGTGCGGGACTCTGCTGTTTGCTGGTGGCCATACCTGCTGCCTGCTGGATGCCCTCTTACCCTGGTGGAACGTCCTTTCCTAGCCCAGGGTGCTCCTGCCCACTAGTGCTGACGGCGAGGGGGAGGTGCGGTCATTGCGGTAAAAGTACTGCTGTTTGCTGGGGTCCATACCTGCTGCCTGCTAGACGCTCTAGACTACGGAAACATTCTTTTCTTAGGGGCAAAAAAAGATGTAATAGGGCGACTGTAATTGGTACAAAATGCAGCAGCGAGTTTGCTGTGCAAATTACCTCGCTCTAGCCATATTTCAGGTCCTTTACGCAGTCTTCACTGGCTTAAAATAGATAGCCGTATCAAATTTAAGACACTGACCTACATGTTTAAAATTAAAACCGACCTGGCCCCCCATTACCTTAAGTCCTTGTTCACATTCATGTACCCACCCGAAATCTGAGATCTGCCCACATGGCTTATTTTGTAGTGCCTAGAATTAGGTTAGCCAGAATGGGAGGAAGATCTTTTGCTCTGTTAGGCCCTACTTTGTGGAACTCTCTGCCATTGCACATTCAAACTGAAACTAATTATGTGCAGTTCCGCAGAGCCACTAAAACCTGGCTCTTTAATCAGTAACTCTTTTGTAGTTGAAATGGAGATCTGATAGAACCTGCCCGTCCAGCGCCGGGAAACCCTTTTTGGGTAGCTGTCGCGCTTAATAAATTCATAATAATAAATAACCAGGGGATTGAGAATAGAGTAAATCAATTGTTTTATAAAGATTCCCCGCCCTTGCTCACTCGTGATCGACACAATGATATTAAACAATTTCCACCTAGAATAGCTCCACCTACAGATGCAGAAAAGCTTCTTAGAAAAACCACATCTGCTTCAATACTAGAAGAAGTGTCCCCAAAGACTTGTAAACCACAAATTATGGCTATTGCCCAGGAAGTTAGTGCACTGAAAATAATAGTGGCTAGCCTAAATAAAGTACTTTTTGATGTGCACTATATTAAAAATCAGATGAATGGTCACATAGCTGGTGATCGAATGGAGATGCACTCTGGAAGACAGGCTAGTGGGCTCACTAAGTGTACTGTAGGGCAAACGATGAATGAAATGCGCAGAGATCGTACAAAATGCGAAACACTACAGATCGTCTACTAGCCACCAATCCTAGTTGCGTAGCAGAAAAGCACACAGGATATCGGCAGATGGGTAATCCGATTGTGGTTCCAGGGCTCTTAACAAGACCTATTCGCCACCAGGCAAGCTCGATACAAGCACAACATGAAGTAGTGAGGGCAACAAATGCATCCAAACTCCCGCCTAGGTCAAATAATGAAGACGAGGGCTCCTTAATGAATAAAGGCACCTAATGGATCCGACATGTGAGGGGATGTCATTTGATAATAATGGATGATATCACAGGGGCCAAAAGCTGCTCACTCAGGGGGCACTCTTGGATTCTATTGCATTAACACTCTCACACCGAGATCTAGCTGAGAACTTAGTGGCTTTTGATGCTTGTACACTCCATCTAGTTAATACCACTATTTGATTTAAGTACAAACTTACGAAATGATTCCTCAAATTAGTACATCTCGTTCACCACCTCTTCCCACAGTGACGACACCAACACGAGAACTAGATTGATATTCACAGATACCCTCCCTAGTGCGTAAACAGGCTCTGATTCCTGCGTGTATCGGTAGGGCAAATGAGCTATACTTACTAGTTACCGTCCCCCTGGAGACTATTCATACTACTATAACCACAAGCCAACAGAATACAAAACCTAGCATTGTAGCTCAGGGGGCTAGAATAGTGTTTGAGCTGCACCCTGTGTCACGTCAAATATCCCTCATGTCTTGGAACATAGCAGGGTTAAAATCCAAGGGGGGTTCCCCAAACTGGAATAGTTCTGTGGAACTGCATAACATCTGTGTATTCCAGGAAACCTGGTACATAGAACCATTATTTCATCCTAGGTACCTGAATTATTATGCCCCTGTGATTTATGGCAAAAGGGGTCGACCATCAGCAGGGCTAACAATCTGGTTTGACAAGAGATAGATTTTATGAGACAGTTACTTCCAACACAGTGTCCAGATATTCTTGCCATTGGGCTGTTGAAGAGCCCTCATGGCAATATTGATATTTACAATGTGCGCAAGAGGTCTTAGAGGTGGGCAGAGGTCTGCTACTGTGATGGACCTAGATAAGCTGTTATACAAACTTTCAAGCGCAGTCTCAATAGTAATAGCAGGGATCTTCAACTCAACCTTTGAGCCATTTGATAGTGATGATAACGATCTGGCAGGGGAAGAAGAGGTATACCTGGTCTTGCATTAACACCAAATAAAAGATGGAAAGAAGCGGCCATTCAACATAAAGGTATCTGCTTGGAAAGAGGTGTAGGGGTAGCCAATGGTAGAACTATTTCACGCAGACAATGGGTCACAACATAAAATAATGGCTATCACTCAAATCAAATTGACTATCTTCTAATTGATCTAAAACTATGGCTTGCCCTCACACATATGGCTGTAATAGACAGAGTTAAGAGCAACCACAACCCTTTGAGTTCCAGATTCGAATTTGAGAAACTAAATGAAGCAACAAATCCCCCTGTTTTAACATCCACTAGTGATCTCTTAACCTCCAATGATGTGCGATGAGTTAAATGGTCAAATATAGTGGAAAAATCTGACATATTGTCCAACATTACCTGGGACATTGAGCACACCTCAGTACAAATAGAGAAGCTTCTACCCATCACCAAGGTTTTTACAGAGACGTTTTAAGGCATGGGCAAAGTGGGCTCTGGCCCAGGGCCCCAGCTTTTCAGGAGGCCCCCTGATATATCCGTCGTTATTCTCCAAACAGTCCTGTCCTGAATACCTTGAATGATTATTGAAACACAGATTATTTTAAATATCATTTAAGTAATGTGTGAGAGTCTGTTCCAGACATTTTGCAGAGAAACATTGAGTTTTTGTTTTTTAACACCATGCAAAATTCATAAAATAAGTCCTTTTAGATCAAAAGAGGACCTCACATATGAGAAATGGCAGTGGGTCTGCTGCTATATTACAATATTGAAAAAACACACTACTGTCCCCAAATGCTAAATGGAAACACATTTAGATTTGGACCAGTGTATCTGTGCAGCGTCAGTGACCTGGCCAAAGAGGGCACAAAAAAGCTGAAATTGAACCATCAATCCAAAGCTGCTCCGAAAAGGGGGCCCCCAAACTATGTCTGGCCCAGGGCCCCCTTAAGATGTCCCTGGGTGTATTATGCCATAACAACGACTCATAACAAATTATTTGACAAAATATGAACTTACTTCCTTAGACCTAATAGCGCTAAAAACAATTGCGCCAAGGCACAGCATCACTGGTTTAAAAAAGAATGTAAGCAAGCACGTAAACTTCTAGTGAAGGCCATTATATTAAAAAAAAATCGAGCAATATCTAGAAAGTGAGGAAATACTACAAGACAGCGCAGGACAGTGCCAAAAAGAATTGGGATGAACATAGATGGCAAGATCATAAGTTGGTGTGCGCAAGTAACAATCTCCAACATTTCAGGAAACTTGAAAAATGGGGTATCGGTGGTCAATCTCTACCTCCGCAAAACCACGTATACCCAGATGTTTGGGTTAAACAGGTTGTATGATGTTAGAATACATGCTTTTACCCCACATGCCATTGCAACACAATCTTTTACCCCGACTTGCTGTCGGGGGTGCGCTGGATGTTGGAATAGTAAAATTTAATATTCTAACTCCAGTCTGTGCAACAGTAAGGAAGGTGTTGGAGTTAAATCCAACACCTTCTACCCCCAATAGCAAGCCATTTTTGTTGCAACAGGCATGCGGGGTAAAAGAATGGGTTGTAATGAATGCGGTGTAATGGTTGTTTCCCGGTTAAACACTTTGCAAAACAATATGCCAACAATGATTATCACGAACATGAGTCCTTTGTCATTCCTTCACACACAGTTGAATTGGTTTTCGAGCTAGAAGAAGAAAGAGCTGCCCTCAGTGCAATTACGGGGGAAGAGCCCTGGTATTGACAGTATCCCAGCCAATGTTTTTGTGCATGATAAGGATAAATGGGCCAGGTACATTATGTTGCTAGCAAAAGCTATTGTTCACGGTGCTCCCATTCCTGACTCTTGGAGGGGAGCGGAGATCTTACCAATGTTTAAAAAGGGTGATAGTTCTCTGCCAGGAAATTATAGACTCAATTCAAAAGGTGGTGGCCTGCCTAGTCCTGGCAAAGGTTCAGGTTTGGATTGATACCAATGAAATCTTAACCCCTTTTTAGGCGGTTTTTCGAGCACATGTCAGTACAGTAGATCAAGTCTTCCGCTTTTTGTTAATTTACTGGCGGACTGTTGCACTAGGTAGTAGTAGCATGTATGCTGCTTTTGTAGACTTTAAGTCAACCGTTATCGTTGTCTCACATAACTAGCTATGGTTGGTTCTCCAGGAGCTGGCAATGCCTATGGACCTGTTATCTCTTAATGTTTGATTAGATGAGAATAATTTTGCACAAATTTCTTGGGGCTCACAGGGCAACATCACCGATCCATTCCCAGTAGATAAGGGAGTACACCAAGGATGTGTAATGGCCCTTCCCTATTTTCCCTATTTATTAATGGGGTCTCCCAATTTTTATCTGCATTTCCTACAGACGCTCCGGCACTAGCAGGCACAAATATTCCGATCCTAATGTTTGCAGACGATATGCTTAGCAACTCAAAAACTCCTAGTGGGTTACATCGTACGCAAACCCGATTTGAAGACTTCTGTAACATTTAAGGGCTAGAAATTAACACAATCAAAACTAAATGTATGGCTTTTAATCAGTAAAGATCATTCAGGAGTAACTTTGAACAGGTAGATGCATTCACAAATCTAGAAATCATACTGGAAAAAAGAATGAGCTGTAGGCCCCACATGGCATTGAAACATCACCAGTTAGCAGGTGCATTAAATAGTGAATTTAAAACATCTTTGACGAAGACAGTTAGGCCAGTATTGCAGATCTATAATGTTAATTGGTGAGCTCGGTCCTTTATGGGTAGGAACTATGGGGTTTTGAGAAAATGACTCAGCTTTCTACAGCAGAGAATAGGTTTCTCCATATGATAGCTAGCCTACCGCAAAGTACTCCCGTGACACCCTTGCTTAACAACCTTGGAACTAAATCGCTGGTAGACACTGCTAGATTACGTCCTATATAATACGTGCATAGAATATGGTCCACCCCCGAGCTGACCACCCATGCTAATGCCCTCAGGGATGTCATTGAGGTTGATCGTTCACTTAAAATCCGATGGCTATGTGACATCAACGATGTTTTGACCAATATGGGAATGCTGAACTTCTGGGAAAACTCACATAGCGTTCAGTTCCCCACTAAATAACTAATGAAGGAATGTTATTGGGAAATACTATCAGATTAAGTTAGACCACCACAATGACAGGGTGATTCTTAGAATGTAAAAATTGCCAGGTTTTGAGCCCTAATGGGATACAATTTTAAAGTCCTTTGATCGTAAAAATATTTTCGGTTCGAGTGGGCTCTCTTCGACTAAAATCATTTACTTCAAAATGGCCTGCATCTGATGACAGTAAATGCCCTTATTGTATAGACCACATTGAAACCCATCTCCATGTGCTGTTTGTCTATCCCGTTTATGTAGGCCCGTTCAAGAAATTACATTTACTGATCCAGAAAGAACTTAGGTATTAGACATTGCAATGTTGTCCTGAGAATATTGGGGCAGATTTACAAGTTCTTGCAACACGTTTGCGCTGCCGTTGTATCACTTTTGTGACGCAACAGCGGCGTATAAAATGCGGAAAATTTACAACGTGACGCATCTAGGGTGATGCGTGAGGTTGTAAAGCCCTGCGTGACATTATACTTGTGTCCGGTATAATGTAGGCAGGGTGGGTGTTCCCACGCAAGAAAGCCCTGTAAAAGCAATGCAGCAAAATCTACAGGATTTTACTGCGTGACTTTAAGGAAGCCACTGCGTCAAAACCTTATGCCTGCTTGAAGCAGGCATAAGGAGAAATCCAGTGTATTGTCAATAGGCCGCAACACGCATTGCTGGAGTTGCGTCGTGCTTGCGACACGACTCCAGCAATGTGTGACTTTTCTGCCAACAGATGCGTCAGAATTTCTGACGCATCTGTCAATCCTTGCGCCATAGTGCGCCGTATTGTAAATGTGACACAATTGTAATGGTGACACAAGGGTTTTTCACAAAGGCACAGGGAAACTGATAGGTTTCTTGTAAATCTGCCCCATTGTGTACAAATCTGTCTCCACAGTAATCAATTCCTGTTGCTAATTTTTTTAGATGGATGGGGATAATATAAGATCAAATTTGTTATTTTCCTTAGTGAAATAGCAAGCAATTAATACTGGAACTTTAAAATAATTATGCCTGATTATGCCTTATTGAGGACTCTGTCCCACTCTCCGATGTGGAACCAGTATATCATCCTTATGTATAGGTCTGCATCAGTCATTTTAATCTTTTACATTCTTTTGTATTTATACAACATGCCGCTATTATGATATGTATTCTCCTTTCTTGTACTGTGAAGAGCTGATGTCCCACTCCAACATGCACTTCTATGAATTATATTTTATTCTTATATTCCTATTTATTTTTATTTATTTTATGTAAAAGTGCTTTTATGACATGTATTGACGAAATAAAGCTGATTGTTAATGATATGGTTTGACCAAGCAGCATCAAAATTGAGGTGTGAGAAAAGCACCCTTTTTGCCCTGGTCACCTTCATTTGTTGACTGATACTGTTGGTTACTGACTTTGATTGTGACCTGGGCTGTACTACCCATGCCCAGGGCCAATGCTTTGTTAAAACGGTATATGGTAATTAGAAATAATTACAATTGGTACTGACACTTACCATTCAGTCCGGTAGTAGGGCATGTAGATTTAGAGTCCCAGGCGTTTTAAGGCACTTAAGTGTGCACTGTTGTGGTTCCAGCTGTCTTTTTAAAGGCAGCCCTGCTTTGCAGGATAGTTTTTAAAAAAAACTATATCCAAATTCGACTTTGGAAATAAAAGAACATCCAAAGTCTTAAGCTACTATGTTTTTCTATATAAGTCAATCCTAAGGACTACCCTAGTAGCCCCAAGGTTAGTGTGCATTGTACTAATAAGCAGGGACATTATAAAATATGTTTTCAATGCCCTGGTGAGGAAGATGATGCCAATTTAGTTTTTTCTCATTTTAGTACATTAGCTTTTTTTAGGCTAACATGGGAATGCTATGGAGTGAACTAAAATATTTATTTAAAATATGAAAATAATAGTTACAATAAATTAAGCAACTTGCCAAGGTTTGATTTATTACATCTATTTCAGGAAATTATTTTTAGAACTGCTTCCATAAATTTACCTAAAATCCGTCCTTTAGCAGCCTCTTCTGATTGCCCAGCCTTTGACAGGCTGAGCAATGCTTCTTTGTTGAGTTGTGAAGTGGCCTGGGATGAGTCAACGGATACTTAAGGTGTGTGGAGAGCTGCAGCAGCATATGTCAGGACAGGAAGGGGGATGGGTAGCCAAATTGGTCTTCAAAGAGTGAAAGAGAGTTCTGACAGGAAACAGACCTAAGTCCACTTCTTGCACCCCCAGCCAGATGGTAGCCCCTGTAATTAAATTAGGAGAATGGCTGATGGGGGGGTGGAGGGCAAAGTTGTCCACTCCTGTGGGTTGGGTTAGCCAGACCCGAACCTACAGGAGAGATGTTCTGCATTTAATTTTTTTGGAACAGTGCTTTCTGCGACAAAAATTGTGGGAATTGTAGTCCCAACTCTCCAAGGAGAAGCGCAGAGCTCCTGGAACGTAGCCTGGTATTGTGGACCCCTCAGG
Organism: Lissotriton helveticus; assembly: GCF_964261635.1. Lineage (NCBI taxonomy): Eukaryota > Metazoa > Chordata > Amphibia > Caudata > Salamandridae > Lissotriton > Lissotriton helveticus. The sequence goes on from NC_136058.1 coordinate 53,167,938, forward strand.
TTCCCTACAAAGGCTTTCTGGACGAAGATCCAGAGGTTTTGAATCATTTGGAAAATGTCTGCGATAAACCCCTCTAAGGTGACCAACCTGTCATCAAGAGTGAAGCCAGCGACGTTGATTACAGGTTAAGTTTTTAATTTTTATTAGCATAGTTAATTAAAGCCATTGCATAAAATGTACAGCATTGTAATCTTATAATAGGGGATAAATAAAAAAAACAAGGAATGTTGTTTAGACAATTGTAAACCATAGTTGCAGTGGGTTGAGTTTTTGAGTTCGAGTTGCACGTCTTTGGAGGAGTGGCCATCGTTAGGATCCCCGTTTTCCACTAGAATTTGTTAAAGGTGTAGTATGGGTTCAGAGATTTCCTCATTTGTGCTTTATGTTTTCTGTGGATTGTTTGAGCTCTGTGTCACTCTCTCAGTTAGTTTGCATCTTTTTGGCCGCTAATGCCAAGACGTTGGTCCGCAACTCTGCCTGAAATCCAGTTTTGCCCAGCTGTAAGCTCAGAAGTTTTTCGTCATTGACAACATGAACTAAGACCTCCATGAATCAAATGGGCCTTACGCTGGAGCAAGCCACTGTCATTGAACTGCAACACAGTCTGCTGAGGAGACTCACTTGAAATCAAGAGAAAATAAAACAAAAAATGTAGCTAAAATTTTGACCGCCCCCCAGCCACCCCATCATATTTGACCCATGCTCCATCATGGTTGACCTGAAACTTTGATTTGGTCCTGGTCAAGCATGACCAGATGTCCCCGGTTGGAGATTTAAGCGCCAGAAAGCTACGTTTTTACATTTCATCTTTGAAAATGTATAGGAAGAAATATTTCCTAATTCTATAAATGAGTGATGGATAGACATTGTGTGTTGTGTCTTACTTATGTACTTTTTTGCTGACATTATGTGCTTTAAACACCTTTCTCCTGAGTTGAGCCTGACTGCGTGTGAGCCAATCTACCAAGGGTTGAGTAAGGATTAATTTATTGGGACTTGACTGGACCTTCTTTTTTGATTAAAGTGTTATTACTAGCTGTGGGTACCTGCCTGCACCCACTAATAAACCACCTTCCAACATGTAGAAACTCAGAAAATTCTGATGCTTGAATCAGTTTTTAGCTTACTGGCATTCTTTACTGGCATGCTTTAAGGATTTTTCCTTTTATCAAAGTATTATTCTGACAAATGCATATTATTGGGTGTTTTATTGCTAGAACCTACTTTGAAGGCTGTCAGTACTTTTATCACATAGGTAGCCTAGGACATCTCACAGTCCAATCATATATACTATTACTTAGATGACTTTTGATTCTTGGGGCGAACTTGATCTCCAACATTCAACAAAAATATGCAAAAATATGCAAAAATTCATAGCAATTTGCAGAGCCTTTTTTGTTTCCTTGGTGTCTGACAAGATGGAGGACCCAACCGTGAACCTTTTCTTTCTAGGTAATTAAGGCAAATGTTTTTATTTTTATTTTACTTGTGAAAATGTACACAGCATACATTTGTTCCAGGGGAATTAGAGTGCTTTACAATGAAAAGATAACATCGCCATAGGAGAAAGTAGCATTACAATAATATGAGTGATGCAGTCCTGAGTATACAAGCACCCACAAAAATACACATTGAGGAGAAAAAAGATTATTACCCAAGGAAAATATATACTTCTAAGGAGCAGGTCCTGGCAAAGTGAATGGGTCAAGGAAACAAGAATGATTAACACGAATAGGGTGAAATTACCATTCTAAAAAGGAACTGTATATTAAACATGGAAAGATGAGGGACAGACTTCTTAAAAACAAAATACATACCCATTGAGGGGGAGAATGCATACTATTCAACTAAAGTAGTTTTGCCAGGAGCAAACAGGAGAATGGGATGGAATGACAAACATGTTGTATGTGCCAGAGGTCTTCCTATTCCTAAAGTGCTCCACTTTCAGGGGATCTGGATGTTTGCCTTCACACTGACATTGTCACCTTGAATCAGTTCCAGAACTTAGTGAGCCAGCTAACTTTGCTTTAAGAGTTATTTTAGTATTTCAGCTGGGGCAGCTATGAATAATCAAAACACAAAAATTCTCCTTTATGCTTCAGCTGTTAAAAGTCTTGGGCACAGATGTATCAGGGTGACGCAATGGCAACGTAATAATTCAGTTAGATTTATCAAGCCATTCAAGGCCACTTTGCCTGGCCCTGCATGGCTTTGTTAATCTGGAGAACCGCAAGGTAGCACAAGTTGCTGCCTTGTGTTACTCAGCACAGGGAAGGCACTACATGAGTGGAGAGTGGGTGTTCCCATGCATCCCTCCATGTATTTTGGCACATTCCCAGATTTACCAAGACAAGTAAATCTGGGAATGTGTCAGAATTGTATGCCTTCCCAACAGAGGTACAATGAGGAGAAATATCTTTATTTCTCCTCCTTGTTTCCTCTTGCTAAGTAAGCTGCAATTTACAGCTGTAAAGTACTCCAGATGCAGGTAAGTGAATAATAAGTACTTTATTGTATGAAATACACCACCCACAGGAAAATCCTTGAGCTCGATGGGGACTGCAATGGCATCTGTCAAGGAGCAGAGCGTACATTCCAAAACAGAATGCTGACTTGATAGCTTGCGCGAGACACATACGAGCAATACATAAACACCACACACCTTCTGCTCTTTATTTACAGAAATAAAATCAATAGCACAAAAACAAAGAAATGCAACAAGGAACGGGAAAGTAAACCCAGGAAAATAAACTCAAGATATATGATCAGACATCCATGTAGGTTTCTTTCTCATTCTTCTCTCCAACATTTTTGAGTCATTACGGACTTCCTGAGTGGAGCAGCTGCTGGGGACCATGGGTTCAACTGGAGTCGTATTGACAGGTGAGTTCTTTACCTCCTTATCCTCACAAAGAGAATCCATGTTGGCTCAACTATTATTCTGAATACTGGGAGAAGTTTTAACATAATCATCTTTGTCTCCTCTGAGGATAGCAATACGATTAAGATTCCAAACCTTACCATCACTTAATTTGACAGCATTTTTTAAAACTTTCGTTACTTCAAATGGACCTTAAAATACTATCACCTTTTTTTACCCTCCATGGTTCTTGACCTTGATGAGCATGCCAACTTTGGTGTTTAGAGCCTTGCTTACAATCATATACAGATTTATGCACTTCATGATTGTCCTCCTTGATCCTCTGTTTCACACCCTCCAAACCCAAGTTGGAAGTAGTACTCTCTACTAGCCATGTAGGATTTCTTTTTGTTCTAACAACTCTTCCCCTCATAATTTCAAAAGGGGTACATTTCGTCATATCATTAAGAGTGATGCGATGCATCCAAACAGTTTGTGAACACGTAATTACCAGTTATCATCTTTCATACCGACAGATTGGACAGCACCTGTGAGCACCCTGTTAAAAAACGTAATCATGCTGTTTTCGCTGGGATTATACAATATGTAGTGTGATGTTTCAAACCTAAACTATTAAAATAGTCATTTTCTTTAAGAGATGCATATTGTACACCATTGTCTGTGATAATTTGAGTAGGTATTCCTTCTTCCATGAAAATGGTGTCTAAAAAGGACAAAACGGCATCAGTTTCAACCTTGACCACAATCTTGACAATGGGCCATCTTGAAAACACATTTATGGCAGAAATAACATACTTGAAATCAATGTCTACAGGACCAATAATGTATACAGCAATAGTTTCCCATGGACCAGAAGACAAGGAGTGCTCATGTTGGGTCTCAAAGTCTTGAGAGACTTGTCAATGTTGGCACAAATCACATAATCCCTAACAGTACGTCCAACCAGTATGTCCAAACCAGGTCACCAGAAGCCATTTTTAACTGATTGTTTAGTCCTAACGATGCCACAATGGCCATCATGACAAAGTTTGACAATAGAATTTCTTAACTCAAAAGTAGGAACAGCATTATCACCTCTAAACAGATTATCATTAGCCAAAGATAATTCATTACGCACCTCCAAAAAACATCTTAAACCTGGACTTAAAAAGATTTTTACTGGGCCATCTATTATTGATAAAAGACAAGGCTTTTTGTACTGTAGCATCTTTGGTGTATGCATCTAACCAAACCTGTTTTTGAATGAAAGGAATTCCCTCATTGTGTACCAGGGCAATATAAAAATCATCTCAAATATTAGCTATGTTCGCCTTTATTTTTAAAGGCATCCTAGAGAGGAAATCTGCTGAGACGTTATCCTTGCCTGGAGCATAAAAGATTTTAAAAATAAAATCTTGAAGTCTCATTAACATTCTCGCGATATGTGCTGATGCTTTAATCATGCCATCAGTGGTGAGGAGATTAACTAAATGCTTGTGATCCCTTCTGATATCACACTATTTGCCCCAAACAAAAGCTCTGAAGTGCTCTAGGTCCCACACACAAGCTAAAGTTTCCCTTTCTATTACTGAAAACATTTCCTCAGCAGCAGTGAGTGCTCTGGAAGCATAAGCAAAGATGATTTCCCCACCACCCTCCTGCTTCTGGGACATTACTGCACCCAAACCCTTGGAACTGGCATCAGTGGTGATCTCACTATGCAGATTGGGTCAAAACCAGATAATGTTGTGACTTCAGCAATGGCAGATTTCACATCCTTAAATTGCCTCTCACATTCACTACACCAGTTGAACTTGGATTAATTCTTCAAAAGTTGCCCGATTTGAAGCACTCTATAAAAGAAATTCCTAATGTACTTGCCATAAAATTCTGTTTGACCAAGAAATGATCGTTGCTTTTGGGTGCAGGAGCAGAAAGTATTGTCTCAGCCAGTTCAGGTGTGGGTTTCACACCATCCAAGCAAAACATTTGACCTAAATATGTTGCAGAATTTTTTGCAAGCTTACAATTGGATAACTTTACAGTAAGGCCCCTCATGTCCAGAATTTCTAACACTTTGCTAAGAATCAAAGCATGTTCTTCTTTATTCTTGCCATACAAAAGAATGTCATCTTGAAAGCATTGCACGTTATCAAGTTGGCTAAATAATGAATGCTTTAGTCTTTGAAAGATATCTGCAGCTGATGCTGGGCCAAAAGGCATTCTTTTGTATTGATTACACCCCACTGGAGTGATAAATGCAGTACCATTTCTTGCAGTCCTTGTGTAAAACAATGTGCTGGTATGCTGCATATAAGTCGATTGTTGAAAAAATATTTGGCACCTTTTACAGAGGCCAGTATTTCAGAAATGAGAGGTAACAGAAACTGATCAATGAGAATATTGTTATTAAGAAATCTTAAATCTATGCATAGATGAATGTTACCATTAGAACGCCTGGCAATTACAATGGGAGAAAACCATTCAGGGGATTCCATTTTTTCTATAACATCCTCACGGACCAAATGATCCAGTTCCTTATCCACCTCCCTCCTGACAGTAATGGGTTTATTTCTAGCTTTAAAAAATGTAGAACAAGCATCTTTTTTAGGAACAACATTTTGTTCAAAACTATATAATTTTCCGATGTTCTCATTAAATACTCTGGGAAACTTGTTAAAATATCCTTTTCATTAACTTCACCTTCTTCTAAAACCGTTACAGGTTCAGGGGTCAAGCAAAATACCAAGTTCACCCTGATCAAACCAACCATGAACTGAAGGTCCTTTTTTAGAAATGTACAATTTGCCTAGACTTTCACGTTCTTGAATCTAAAAATTAAATTATGAAACCTAATAAATCAATCCTTTCCCTAGAATACCCTTCAGGAGAAATAGCTGGTTCTTCCAGATTTGAACCCAACTTTCCTGAGAACAAAGGGGCATATTATCAAGGGGGTTTATCTCCGCTTTTTTGGCTTTAAAATCCAAGAAAGCGGAGATAAAATTATCTCCCTATTACCTAGCTGTCGCTAACACCTGTTAGCGACAGCTAGTAGAAGATAGCGACCATCTTGGGCCCCACTTTGCATGTCAGTGATATTTATCACTAATGACATGCAAAGTGGGCGTGCCAAGATGTTAGCGACTGGAAACAGTCGCTAACATCGCTATCTCCTATTACCAACTTATGGAGATATGTGCGCTAAGCGCGAATATCTCCAAAAGCTAACACCTGCCCTGAGCAGTTCTTAGCCATGTTATCCAATGGGAGGTGGATAACATGGCTAAGAGCATTAGCTCGGTAATGCATGAATATCGCTGACTTTTCAGCGATATTCATGCATTGCGGCCGATTTTTATCGCATTTGCGATAAACCTTGGTAATACCAAGGTTTATTTGCGATAAAAATCGCCGCAGCTCAGCGGTAAAATTTTGGGGCATATTACCAAGCAATAGCGATAATTATCGCTATTGCTTGGTTAGAGAAAAATTTTTACCGCTGAGCTGCGGCGATTTTTATCGCAAATAAACCTTGGTATTACCAAGGTTTATCGCAAATGCGATAAAAATCGGCCGCAATGCATGAATATCGCTGAAAAGTCAGCGATATTCATGCATTACCGAGCTAATGCTCTTAGCCATGTTATCCACCTCCCATTGGATAACATGGCTAAGAACTGCTCAGGGCAGGTGTTAGCTTTTGGAGATATTCGCGCTTAGCGCACATATCTCCATAAGTTGGTAATAGGAGATAGCGATGTTAGCGACTGTTTCCAGTCGCTAACATCTTGGCACGCCCACTTTGCATGTCATTAGTGATAAATATCACTGACATGCAAAGTGGGGACCAAGATGGTCGCTATCTTCTACTAGCTGTCGCTAACTGGTGTTAGCGACAGCTAGGTAATAGGGAGATAATTTTATCTCCGCTTTCTTGGCTTTTAAAGCCAAAAAAGCGGAGATAAACCCCCTTGATAATATGCCCCTTTGTCTCTAATCAAGCAATAGCGATAATTATCGCTATTGCTTGGTAATATGCCCCAAAGTATTCCGAACATTTTCATTGATGATGGTGTAGGGAGAACAAGAGTCAGCATACATTTGAAAATCCACACCACCAATTGTCATGTCACAAAGTGTTTTTTTTCTCAGAAACATTGTTCACATTAAGGATATGGTCTCCTACCGATCTTTAATATTATGAATAAAAATGTCAATGGTAAGTGAGGAAGACAAATCTGCGTCTTCTTCACTATAATCACCATCTTCAACACATTTTACTTTTTGTTTCAGTTTTTTTCTGCATACTTTCGAAAAATTTCTTATCATGCCACAAAGTGAACATTTTTGTTTCAAAGCAAGACAAAACTTGCTATTAGCAAGGTGAGATTGGCTATTGCACCTAAAACATTGCATAATGTCTTTAGAGCGGACTCTGAGTTTTTCTTTACCTTTGTCCATTTGGTTGTTTTCTGTTTTAAAAGTGCTCTTAGTAGAACGTGAGCCCGCACTAACTGTTGACAACTTCATTCTGTTTGGTATCAGATTCTGCTTGTTTGACTTTGGCACTTCTGCTGGACATTTCTGCCTTCCTAACTAAGGCTAGTGATAGAGCGCTTACAGCACTCTAAATTGTATGGGTGCATTATACTCGTGGTTTAAACACACTCACATATATTTTTATAGTTTGCAGTGTTTTATGTTAATAAAGATGCAATTATTCACGCTATATAAGTATTGAAATATAGTGTGCACAATCAAGCAGGATTTTACATGTATTAGAGACAATTATAATTCCTGTATGCATAATGTGCAGGATGACATTATATCCACATAATGTAACTATGTGTCGTTTAAGTTGCCTGCACTGTAGGCCCAGAATTGCAGATTGTTGTTGGTTTCGAATCTCCTTGGTTGCTCAAGAAATAATTAAATGAATCCTTTTGGAATGTGAAGACAGTATGTTTTCATCCGACTGCAGGTGCAGGAATTCAACCTCCTTATTCTTAGATTTAGGGAGATACCCGGAATGTCTTTAAAGAAGACTGAAAGGCGAGAAGGGAGGATGCCTTCCATGCCTGGCCTATCTGAAACCCAAGGCCACTGGAAGACAAGAATAAATTAATTAAAGCTACTATGGAGATCTACTGAGAAATATTGCAAGTGAAACAGTTCATCATGTGACACATTGGGGGGGCTGAACTTTGTTTTTTTGTATGATGCGCAGGGACAGAGTAAGTAGACTCTTGCATTTTTCGGAGGAGAAGTAGCATTTTAGAGCGAGCTCCACAGCCTTAAGCCATCAAACCCATTTGACGTGAGTACTTCTTAGGAAGTAAACACCTGCTGACACCTTTGGGGTATGATATAAGGGAAATAGGCAGGACCCCTAGTGAGAGCAGTGTAGGGAAACATAGATGTTGTTTTCCTTCCTCATGAAAAAGGATTTGGACTCAGCTTCAATCATGTGCTGCATTTGGATTTTGGAGTTCATCACATTATACCTTTTATGCTTAATGAACTATATTTGTAGACTCGGCTCTGTATTGATTTTCATGTACCTATATTCTCTGATTTACAGGTGTGTTTATATTCATTTATTTTTGGCATTATAATAAAATCCATAAACGGGAATTTGGAGTCTGTGGTCTTTTAAGCATGACTACATTGTAAGTATAATCTTGAATTGTTTACTCCCCTCAACCACTTTCAGCAGGTAAATAAAAGACCATACATGCTGAATTTAGTAGGGAAGGTAAGGACAACATTTTGCATAATCAAATGGCAGCAGAGGATGGTTTACCTCTAAAGTGAGGGGAGAATGAGCAATTAAAGTAGAAATGGAAGAGAATTTGGCTCTGGACTTGGAGCGGACGACGGCAAAAAACGAAGATTGATGGAGGTCGACGGACGATGATGGTGCAGTGGAAACAGTGGTAGAATGAGAATGAAATTGTGTGGTGTGTTAGAGTGCAGTGGTGAATTAATTGTGTGATGTCTTGGGAAGTTGGGATGCAAGTTGAGTGATTGTGGATTAATCGGTTTACTGGTCCGGACACGTGGGGATCAGGAAGTTTTGTTGAGCGGTCTCAAGAGATGTCCCAGATCCCAGGATAGTTTTGCATATGTCATTGTCTGATCAAAATTGTGAGTGTCATGAAGTGCTATTGACGATTCACTTGTGATAGGGAACTTTGGGTGAATGTAAGAGTATGTTGCGGTAGAAAGCCTCAGGTACCAGGGGAGACTACAGAGATTGAGTGACCAACGCAGGTCGGGGGTCACGACAGCAGTGTTCTTGTAAGAGTGTTCCATCGACCTTTTAGTGGACAAACAATTAATAGTTCATGTAACTGGAAGTTATTGTGGCTGTCTTAGGAAGCAGTTACTTGGTTTAATAACTTTTGTATATACAGTTACTTGTTTACGAATGTGTGAGCGAGTGTACGAAGTGAACTTGTAAAGGAGGGTGAGCCACAGCAAAGAGGGAGTTTTGACGTCTGTGCGTGCCGCACTGGGATAGGTCGGGTGGTGTAACACTGCACTGGGATGGCTTGAAGTTAAAAACTGATCTTTGGTTTGCAAATTATTGATTTTTATGATAAGATGTTTTAAGGTGTTGCGTGATTTGTGTTGAGGCGACCCAGGGGTGGTAACTTGGGTGGGAGAAGAAGCTCCACCAGAGGATACCTCGGCACATTACATGGCAACCAATGTAGGAATCCATACTATTGTGTGGCTGCAAAATGGGCATAAAATCACAGAGAAAGAAGGAGAATTGGCTTTCCCTCGTTATGGGTCTTTTTGAATGGAGGTGCTGTACCAGCTGAGAGGAGTGATGGCTTATCTGAAACCTCCTCCTAGATCAAAAGAATTTGAGGCATTAGACGCGCGGATGAGAGCAGCAATGGCAAAAAGAAGAGAAGCCTCACAGGGAAGCATGAAGAAAGCAATGAATGCATATCAGGATGCCAGGTGGGATGCACAGCTGAAAAGATGGAGAGTAAATACCATAGAGGAAGAACGATTAGATCTATTCAGGTTGCTAGGAGAAGGGTCTGGAGGGAAGAGTAAGACAGAGGAGGACAGTGATACAGATGATAACTTTCTAGAAAGACTGCTAGCAGAATGTCCTCCACCATATGACTCCTGGTCGGAGCCGGAGAAAACACAGCAAACGGGGGAACTTGTAGGAGTGGGATGACTGGGTTCAGAGGAACAGACTGCAGAAGTAAGAGGGAGAAGGTCAGTGAGAATAAGAATTCCAGGGGGATCTGGGGGGCCAGTACATGCAGACCCTGAGCAAGACGGAATGGCATGTACTATACCGTTACCAGACTCTCTTACAGTACCAGTTACCATTGGACCTGTAGTTTCGATCTATAACCCTAAAGAGACAGCAGGTGAAAGTCAACAGCAGACAAGAGGAGGGGAAGAGACTATCTCTGGAGGAAGTCTTACATTGAGTGGAACAGGTATGGTTCAGATGCCAGTGGAAGCTAGTACTCCATTGCCAGCTACTGCTGATCCACCAAGAATGGACAGTGGGAGGGAGCAAAGACGAACAGGAACTCTGGCAAATTCTAGGTCAGACATCAGAATGTGGGTTCCGCCAGTGAGGGAGTCAATGATACCGAGAGAGGAAATGGATATGAGATGAGAAACCCCTAGTGTACTATTCGAAGCACAGGGTTTGTATGAAGGCAACCATTGGAGAAGTCAAAGTTGTGAGAGAGAAATTCACCCAGTGTTGAGAATGGAGGAGAGTATAGGTCTAAGGAGGGCACAAAGTTGTGGCATTCAAGAATCAGGAAGTGAGAGAGGTCAGAAAGTGATACAGGTGGCAATGAAGGAACCATTGATAGATGTGGTTAGACTAAAAGCAGAAATAGATGAGGTGATTGAATTTGCCAATTGACGGGATTGAAGCATATAACCCAAGCGAGTTTGTATTTGTAGCTAAGGATGGTACTAAAAACGGAAAGCAAGCTCATGAAGCATTGGTACAGTTGGCACGTAGGTATGAGGTGGATTTAACCAAGATGAACCTGATGCAGGGAAGCAGTAGATTGAATTATACTGATCAAGAGTTGGAAGAAAAGCGAACAACAGGATTAAAGGCACAAGTTAGAGACTTGATAATAGCGATGCGACCATAGAGAGAACTAGATAAATGGGAAGAAAGATGGTCTAAAAAGAAAAGTGCCAAGAAAGTGATAGGAGATTCTTCGCCTCCAGGTGGAGGGATGGGAACCGCATGAAATTACCCTATGAGAGAAGTACACAATGGGGGGTATGTACATGTGCCATGGAGCAGGGGTTATTTGGCAGCTTTCACTAATGATTTTCCTCGGCTGAGGGAGAAACCTGCCGACTGGTATAAACAAAGTGATCGGTTTGTCAAGATTTCTACAGTGTTATGGATTGATTTGAATACCTTGTTTGATATAGTGGTTCCAGGTGACTTATGGGCAGCATGTAAGGTTGCCGTTGGTTGGCCCACTGCAGAACAAGCTAGAGATGCGGTGAATCATGGTCCTTCACCCGAGTGAATGAAGAAATATGAACAAGTGATTACATGGTTGAAATCTAAAGTAACTCTGCATATTCTTTGATTGGTTTAAAATCGATCGTACTACTCAAGATCCTAAAGAATCGGTACATGACTATTATGAGAGACTTTTAGTGACCTTTAAACAACACAGTGGATTGGATACCGTTGAGCCAAAAGATATGGGACAGTTTGTTTAAAAGTTTGTGTTAGGATTGCGATCTGATATCAGTCCAGTGATACAGCACCACTTGATATGTTGGCAGAACAAATCTGTAGACAAAATCTTGCGTTATGCAAAATATTGCAGTGAACAGGTAGAGGCAGCACAAAAGAAAACAAAGGAGAAATTAATGTTGGTACAGTTGAGGAATGCGGAGAGGCCTGATTGGATTCAAGGGGTTGGAGGAGCGATCGGTCGAGGAAGAGGGAGTGGTAGAGGAATGAACCAACAGACGGTATCTCAACCTGGACAGGGAAGAGGAAGGAGCATGGATGACGGTATGGGAGGTGATTGGGAGGCAAATCAAAAAAGGGTCACAGCATGCCATTATTGTCACAAAATCTGGCATTGGAAGAGCGAGGGTCAATTGAATCCAACAAATAAAATGCAATATGAGGGAGAGGGACAGATGACAGAAAAGTTGAACACTGTAACAAGACCAAGGTCTATGTATGGGGGAGGTTGTGAATCACAAATGCAGATTCCTCAACCTCCGAGAATACCCACAAGCGATCATGTGTACCAACAAATGCCTTATTTTTTAAATAAAAATTATTTGAAATACAAGACAGATTAGATCAATTTTAGGGTCCTCATTAGTATCAGAGGGGCGTGCAGGGAGAGTGCACTTTGGGTGCTGCCCTAGAAGTGGATCAAAGTGGACCATTTGTAGATGCAGAGGTGAATTGACATCCTGTTACCGTTTTGCTAGATACCGGAGCTGCATGCCCCACAGTAAGGACAGAAGTGGTCCCAAATGTATCCCTTTCAGGACAGTCGATTCAAGTGGTGGGAGTTACTAATCTGAGAATGACTAACCCATTGACAAATGAGTTACCTGTGAGAATAGGACCATTCAGAGATAAACATCAATTTATGGTGTGCGATTCAAGCCCAGTCTGTCTATTGTGTAAGCTAAATAGTACTATATCTTGCAATCCGAAGAGTGTGGAGTTGCAAACCTATGATGAAAATGCCGATTTTAAGATGGCCAATATGAGTTTGTGTGCAGAGCTGTTTGTGGTTCTTACAATAGAGGACCTACCACATGACTTGAAAGATTCGGTCTCTCCGAAAGTGTGGGATTTCACAGGTGAGGATATAGGATTGATTTGAGGGGTTGAGCCTGTTAAGATACAGGTCACACCGAATGCTGAATTCCCACGAACTCCGCAGTATAAATTGACTCCAGAAACTGTGGCTGGAATAAGACCTTCAATAGAGTCTATGATTGCACAAGGCATTTTGAAGGAGATAAGAGGAAGTCCTTGTAACTCACCTGTTATGGGTCTGCAGAAGCCTAGTGGTAAGCACAGAATAGTGCAGTGACTTTGCTGAATCATTTGGCAGAAAATGGACACAAGGTGTCCCCAAACAAGCTTCAGTATTGTCAAACAGAAGTGCAGTATTTGGGTCACCGGATTGAGAAGGGAAAACGAAGGGTGCCCCCAGATCGCATAGAGACGATTCTGAAAATGGGAACTCCGAAAAAACAGAAAGAAGTCTGCATGTTTTTGGGAATGGTCAGCTATTGTCAACAGTGGATCCCAAATTTTTCTTTGCAAACAAAGCCACTTTTGAGGTTGGCTCGAAAAGACATTAGTGACCCGGTACCATGTGATAACGACTGCTTGAGAGCCTTCCATGAGCTGAAAGAGAGCCTCTGTCATGCTCCAGCTCTGGTAATGCCAGATTACAATAAAGCGTTTTCGCTCTTCTGCTATGGGAGGGAAGGAAGTGCTTTAGCGTTCCTTGTACAGACACATGGAGGTGCCCATCGACCAGTGGCTTATTTTTCCGGTACGTTAGATCCCGTAGCTTCTGCATTGCCCGGATACCTCAAATCTATTGCTGCAACAGGTGTCAGCATTGAAAGATGTGAAAGCATAGTGATGGGTCATCCCCTTATTGTTTATGTGCCACATTCAGTAGAACTGTTAATGACAAGAAAAAAGACACAGTATTTAATGAATAACAGACTTACAAAGTATGAGCAAATTGTATTGGCTTCTGAAAATGTTACTCTGAAATGCTGTACCACCTTAAATCCTGCAACATTGTTACCTCTTCCGCAAGAAGAAGGAGAGGATTGTGAAGAGCATGAATGTCTGGATGTTACTGAACTGTCTGCCAAACCCAGACCTGACATTGTTGATGAACCATTGCCTGAATCTGATTTGATCCTTTTTGTTGTCGGTTCATGCTTAAGAGACAATGAAGGGTGTTTGAGAGCAGCTTTTGCTGTGTGTACCATCTTGGGGGTGGTTAAAGCTGTCTGTTTGAAAAGAGTATACTCTGCTCAGGTGGCCGAGATTATTGCTCTGATATTTGCCTGTACCATTGCGGATGGAGTCCAAGGGACTATCTACATGGACAGCCAATATGGGTTTGGAGTGGTTCATGATTTTGGACAGTTATGGTCTCAGAGGGGATTTTTGATGTCTTCAGGACCCCCATCCGAAACGGAGAATATGTACGTCAATTATTGGATGCTTTACAGAAACCTAAAGAGATAGCTGTAGTTAAATGTGCAGCCCTTGGGAAGGGAGATTACTTTGTCACCAAAGGTAACAACTATGCTGATAAAGTAGCTCGATTTTGTGCAATACATGCTTGTGTTTTCAATGACGAATATGTAGGAGAGAGCATAGAAGAGACCGAGCTCAGCATGATGTTAGCTGTAGCTGATTTTTGGGATGAGGTAAAGCAGCTGCAGGATGAGGTCCCAGAGGAGGAAGCTGCATCATGGGTTAGAGCAGGTTGTGAAAAGAGAGAAGATGGCATTTGGGTGTCAACAGATGAAAGGGCAGTGTTACCTAACTGTTTATTGAGCCCAATGGCAAGGCAGATTCACAGAGCACTTCATCTTGGAAGAGACACTGTGGTACGAGTGTTTAGGCAAACTTGGTTCAACCCACGATTTCGTGTACATGCTGAGGCAGTCTGTCACAGGTGTGTTACGTGTCAACAAATGAATGTTGGAAAGAAAACTGTGGTTGTGACGAGCCACATTGGCAGATCAGGGGGTCCTTTTAATAGGATACAATTAGATTTTATCGAGATGCTAAGGTGCAGTCGACTGAGATATGTTTTGGTGGTGGTGTGTATCTTTTCACTCTGGGTTGAGGCATATCCAACTAGACGATATGACAAGGGAAAAAACTTGTTCATCAATGATTGAGAGTGGCATGTAGGCACAACGGCCTCTGACTTCAGCATAACTGTAAGTTTCTACATTCCGACTTTGTATCCAGGTGGTTTTTATACATTGACCGGGGCGTGTTCACAAGCAAACCCGCTCCGCCCCGCAATCCGGTTACTGCCCTGTACTATCAACCTCTTTTTGCTTTCTATTTACACAGAATATGTTCTGAGCAAAACAGGCTATCCTCCCAACCCCATGAAGCACCTGAAACTCTCTCCCTGAGTAAGATTTACCTTAGTCCTAGTTCCTCCCACCGCCATGAGTCAATGATGCTTTATTGATCTAAATTATGCATGCATTAAAAAACGCTTACACTTTAGTGTATGAACGTCGATAGTCACTTTCTCATGAAGTATGTCAGAGTGACTAAACCATTATTTCACTCCACATATATTGATCTTTGTGATGCCGTGAGAGTGTGAGATAGTTTGAACACGGGCAAATCGAGCCTTTTTCTTCTGGAATTACCAGTAATAAACCTTGCATACTTGCAACACAATGCAGGCCCGTGCCAGCAGTTTTGCCACCATATAGTATGCACTCTTTGGGACAATGTCTTTAGCATGAAAGGGATTTGCATGGAGAATTTTTACTACTGAGAAACTACACTATGTTACAGGCACGTAATTTGTTTGTTTGTGATGTTTTCTTTTCTTCCACAGGTTTCCCCCCTTTTTTCCTCGCCTGATTAGGCTGTGAGGACACCTACTGCAAGTATCCAGTTTGGGATCTGGGACCGAGGTTTGGGTACACGTTGGTGTGTGTATACCACCCAGGTCCCATGTTTATAGGTCCTGACGAAAACCTGGTAGGTCCCATCACAGATTGAAACATGTAGACCTCACAATCACATAGATACAGTTGGTCATAAAAACCAACACTAGTGTCTCTTCACTGTCTTTTAACACTGTCCAGTAACTTCAGAATAACATTTTTTTCTAGAAGCTATACTGAGACAGTTTTTACATCACCTTTTTTTGCACTACATTCACAAGAAAAACCCGCTCCACTGTAATCAGGTGTCGCAGCCCACCCGGATGGCATTCGGCTATCCGGATAGGACCCCGATGATGAAGCATGTCACCAACCAGGTTGGTGAGTGAGGGGTCTTCAAACAAAAGATAAACTCTTTCTTTTGTTATTTCTCCATCTCCCTTCTTCCCATTTGAGACCATGGAGTTGGTCCACTGGTGATGCTCTTTTTGTTGTTTATATATACATTCCTGCCCTCTCCATATGTCTTGCTGCATTGTGCTGCATCAAATAATGATAAATCTGGCCCTAAGTGTTGTCCTGCCTAGTCAACAACATCCATATAAAATGTGACATAACCTTGGGATGGATAACAAGTATGTTGACGCGTTGTCTCATTTTGAGATTGAAGTGGTTATGGCCCTTCTCTAAAATGAGACCATGTGATGCTGTCTGGCAGAATCCATTGAGTCTTGATATCCCATCCTCATGAATCTGATCACAGCAGCATTCGCCCGAGTAGGCTCAAAAGTCCTTTCTGTAAGACGTGATGGCAGCAAAATACTGTCACCTTCAATGACAGGAAATGATTTGAGATTCATCCAGGTACAGAGGCCTTGTGAAAAGTTACCTAGGAGTTATTTGGGGGCAAATAAACCATCGATATTTCACAACCCTTAGAGGTTTATATGATCTTTACTGCTCAGAGCAATGCAAACATCCGAACAACACCAGATTCTTGATGACTCACAGTCATGAGCAGGCTGAAAAGCGCTTTGGGATTCTTGTCAAACATTTGCATCTGAGATTTAAATTATGAAGCACTCCTATTTAGGTTAACATATGCTTTGGCATTCTTTAGACCTGTTTGAGTGCTTGAGTTAGTAGCTTCATCAGTTCAGGGTTCTAATCAAAGGACTAAATCTGGACTTTTAATCCTTCAGGATCCTAAGATCTAAAACACACTGAAAAGGAAGTGGTATTTGTGCCTACATAGAAACAACACCGAGTTATAATGAGTTATAATGATGCCCAGTGAATGCCGTCCAAAGATTTGCAATGCATTATCTGAAAGGTATGCAGTCTAAGTAAAGGGAGTGTGGTGAGCTCTGCTTACTAATTCTCAATTTACCAAGGTATGCAAACCATCAATATCCAGATAAAGGGTTCTGTTACTAGGGCTCTCTTCCAAATCTTTCAGGACTGGTGCAGCAACACGGATATATAATTAGGGGGCTTTGCTGTGAACAAATCCATGCTGTGAGGCATTTGAGATCTAAAGGTTTTGAGCGCCATGTCCACTCCTATAGAGCATAAGACTTGGTAGAGAGCAAAGGACATAGGAGGAGTAGGTGATTGGACTATCAACTCATTTTTGCTTTGGCTCAATGATATCTCCCTATTATTTCCACAGAGGCAGTGCTGATGTCCTCATGAAGAGTGTATTGATGTGACCACTTGTTTATTTTCCGAGTTGCAAAAAGGCTCCTGTGTTATAATAGGCAGGAGTGGCAGTCACTGGGCATTGTACGCTACTGATTGGCCTTAGGCTGGATGAAGGTCCATCCGCTCTTGTCATCAATGTGGTGGTATGAGACCAGAATAGCTTTGACTAAATATAGTCTGACAAAAATATTATGCTCCAATTATTCTTTACAAAAATATCACACCATTGCAGTTAATAATGGAAAATCTAAAACCAAACGTGTGATGTTTTTGTGAACGATATTTAAGCCACAACAATGTTTTATACACATGTTGACATACAACCCAGTTGGACATGAGTTGAACTCTCTTGCCTTCAGTGCAGTCCCTGGAATACCAGGTATATTTTTGTACACACGTGAGAATGTCTTTGCCCTCAGATTTCTCCCACCTCATTAGTTTGTAACCCAACCCCTTTGATAAGCCTTCTGAACAGTCCCTCCTCATTTTGCAGCTAAGTTCACTTTATACAAATTACATACCTTAACACTAGCAGAGACTGAAATGGAAACAGAGAGCCTAATCTACAAGAAACTGATGCAGCACCGTGGCATGCTGCGTCATTTTCAAAGCACAGGGATGTGTTGCATTAACAATAATATGAAGCATCTCTGTGCTTTCCCCTGCGCTGGCACACAATTGGCTGCCATGTGCCAGCGCAAGAACCCTTGCAGGAAGCAGGATGCTTTCTTTTGTGCAGGAAGGAAAACCTTCCTGCACAAAAACAATCACCAATGGCATTTTCCTCTTTCTATGTCTGCAGAATGCAGCATACATAGAAAAAAGAAATAAGGAGATATAAAAGTATTTCTCCTTGTTGCGTCAATTCTACACCTCCCCTGGGGAGGCGTAGGATTCTGATACATTCCCAGTTTTTCAAAATCTGGGAATGTGTCGAGTTCTATGAACACCCACAGCAACACCAATGGAACGCCCCATTCACGCAGAGTAATGCGTAAAAGTTGCCCATATTTACAAAGCCATGAAAAGTCATGCAGGGTGACTTTTACACAGCCTTGTAAATATGGGTAAGCACACTGCACTGCCAGTGCGTTAGAAGAAATGACACACCGGCAGTGCAATGGGCTTGTAAATAAGCCCTTGAGTGCGTAGCCGGTCTGATATTGAGTTGAACCAACGGGACTATCATGATGGGCTTTTTAGGAGAGAGCATTGCCAGCTGCCTGTTTTACGCGCCTGCAGGGCTTGAAGTGAATTCATTTACCCCGATATTTCTCTGATTTCATGCTTTGTTTTCAGACCATGGAGCTCGGAAACAATGAGCAAGGTTTGACTCTTTCAGATGCTGAGCTCTGCTGTCGAAAATAATGCAAGCTTTAAGCCATATCCGATTCAACAAATTCACTTCACACCCTGCAGCGCATAAAACAGGCGCTGTGCTCTGCACTGCACCGGAAAGGATCATCACGCAGCCCTCGGCGTTTGGTTATATTCTCCTTTGCTGTTGTTGACCTTTAGGATCTTTCTAGGTGTTTGGCGACAGACATACTTTTCTACCATGCTTCAAAACAAGAATGTATCAGGTATGAGATTTACTGTCAATTGGAAATTTAATCTATGCATTTAATATATTTATCCGCGCATTGCTTCTCACGATGCATAGTTGCATATAAAAATACCATGAGAATCTATCTTTTTTAAAGTAACGTGCTGGAAGAGGCATTCGTCATTCCTTAACAAGCCTCAGCCGTTCTTTTAGGACTGACAACAAATGATTTAACGAGCCCAATTTGGAATGGCACGAGATAGATGCCCTGGAATATAATTAGAAGAAAAACAGCAAGATGCATATGAGCTCGGTAGCTTTAGAAAGGAGGCTTGTTATTCACAAGCCTTTGTTATCTCCAAGCAGCACGTACAACATCTGCCTACACACAAGCGTGTGTTTGTTTTGCACTTGTTAAGGAAATGACTACATAATCATTCATCAGTGCTAATAAAAGTTCCATAATTAAAGTTTTCCGAGCCATGGAGATGAGTCATCTCTGATTAAATCTAGGAAGGTGGAAAATATGTTTGCAACTCAGACAGAAAAATGTTTATTTTGTAGCAGATAAAGTAATTGTGATTTACAAATTTCACACTTTTTTGTTGTTTATATTCCTTCCCCACGTCCAGAGATTAATTGGTGAATCATATTTCTTCATTGGCTTTACATAAAATACTAAATACATCAAATAATGTAATACAATCAATCTAAATGATTACATTTATTTTCAGAATAGGGTTGAAAACATTACAAATAATTTTACTGTGAAGGTCAGCAGTGGTCAATAGTAATAAATGCGTTGTGACAGAGCACATTACTGTACACTGCAGTTTTGTGAAGGTGTGGGTAGTGTGCTCCCTCGACACACCATGCACTCTGAAGGCTTGTGAGTCAGGACTCTTTTTGCAAGTCTTGACATTATAGTGTCATGTATGCACCTTTGAGAGCCATGTATCCCTTGAGGCCTAGAAACCTGCTTCAGTACCATCCCATGTCCCACTGTACTAGTGAAGAGTGCCAGTGTCTCACGCGGTGAAAGCACTGCCTGCCTGCGGCTCTCGGACCATTCCCAGTACCCATCAGGATCAAGAATTCTGCAGCGGTGTAGAGTCATGCATGCCAGCCCTTGGGCTCACCTATGCTCTGCATACACTTGAGGCGCTGCCCACCGCCAACTGCGGTGGATCAACGCAGCACCAGAGACCAGGCACTGCCATCAGAGTGCAAGGAAGAGGAACAGGATGGAGAAACTGCCTGGCCCTCAAAGGAAGACTGTGGAGGAGCTGAGCTCTTCTCACTCAACATCCCTAAATGAGTATCAGTGGCCTCCAGTGGGGGGAGCTCAGCAAGGTATACTGCGCGGACAGAACAGGCTGGCGACCACAGGGGGGAAAGACTTTGTGGTGAATAAATAAGACATACTAATTGGCCATACAGATCAATGGCTGCAGCCAGCTTCAGTTATCATAAAATAAAGTCTGGAATAAACCCCAACAGGAAAGTAGTGAAGCTGCCCAGGACACTCCATTTTTATTGGTGTTTATTGCATTAAGGCAAAGGAGGGTCGGCTAGACTGTTGCTGCACAACCAGGTTCCACAACGACTCACACAAGTGCCTGCGCCACCATGGATAAATCTCAAAGCAGCACTGGAGTTCTGGACAACATATCTGGCTGGCCTGCCTTTTTAGGCACAGGGCACGTCATCAAGAGGACCGTTCCAGCATGTCAACATCTCTGTCAGTCGCCTGTTGCCCTCCAGCGTGCTCCTGAGTCTGGCATCTGCAACACGAAAACAGAACATGTGGGAAAGTAAACTGAGCAACTACTTTTATGCCCTCTTGGAAATCGTGGCGTCTTGAAGCACTCACGGTTGTCTCACTTCACTGGAGAAGACATTTTTTAACAGTTTCAAGAACCTCCCCATAAAGAAAACAAATAGTATAAAGGAGCTGTGGTTGTCTTGAATGCTCGTTTTGACCTCCAACTCAACCCTGACTACAAAAGATTCAAGCAACAGCAAATACATTAGAAAGAATGGGAGTCAACGGAATATTTTCATGAACACTGCCATGAAATGGCTAGCAAATTCACAGACCATGCCCCACCGGAAAAGGTTAGGGCCTCATTTATGAGGTTTTACCGTAGGGAAGTGCCACAGGCCTCCCTGCGGCGCTGCCCTTTGGTAAAAGAAAAGGGCAGGAATGTGACGTATCTCTCAGATACGGTGCATTCCTGTCCTTTTCCCCTTGCCTGCGCACAATGGCCTGCCATGTGCCAACAGAGGCATCTTTGCACCATGGGGCAAGGGTGCCTGCGTTGCGGGGATGAAGAGGCTTTTTCCTACGTCTATGTGTGTTGCAGCATGCAACACAAATAGATAAAGGAAAAACAAGGAGAAATACAAATATTTCTCCTCGTTGTGCCTCCCTTAGGCCTCCCCTGTAGTGGCGTAGGTTTTGGCGCTCCCCCAGTAAACCTGGGGCAGTGTCAAAAAGCCATGGAACAACCCCAGCAACACCCATTGCACGCCCCTTTAACGCACAAAACTACATTAAAGGGAACCATATTTGCGAGGCAGCAAGGCAGTGATTACACGCCAGAAAAACCACTCAGCCGAGTGGGTGCCTAACTGGTGCTCTTACCGGATACTCTTTGCCTTCATTCCTCAGAGGTACGCAAAATACAGGAACTCCATACGGTTTGGGAGGTGTGCGCTACTTCGCCGCCTAGGACACTTTCATTATTGTCAGTGGGAGCTGACAGAGGAACCTCAATTGAAGATAATAGTCATTATATCTGCCGACACGCTCAGGAACCGTGAGTTTGCCGTGGAGGAGATGGTTTCTGATTCCATGGTAAATCAAGTTAATGTCAGTAAAGGGGGATCCAAGGAACTGAACGGGGCAGCCAAAGGTTTCAAAAAAAACTTAAGACTGTTAGAAAAACTCAAACGCCAGGAACAATCAAAATGGTGGGAGGCGCACTCATTGAAAAAATATTTGGATGTGGGGAGAATCCCTAGAGGATTACGTATCATGATTGCCCCCAGTTATGAGGATCTGAA
The DNA here is from genome assembly GCF_964261635.1 of Lissotriton helveticus. Lineage (NCBI taxonomy): Eukaryota > Metazoa > Chordata > Amphibia > Caudata > Salamandridae > Lissotriton > Lissotriton helveticus. The sequence goes on from NC_136058.1 coordinate 53,189,813, forward strand.
CCCGCTAATGATGGCGGAATTGGGAGAATGCAACCTCGAGTCATCCCGCAGACTCTTTCAAATATTAGTGAAGTATGCGTAGTAGTTGCATCGGTACCCTTGCCCCACAACCCTCTACCCAAATGACACACAGACAAGGATGTTTGGGAATAAAAAGTTGCAGGTTTATTTGTGGTACAAATAACAAACGGGTTAACTGACAGGCGACCCCTCCACCCCGCAACCCCTTGTTGCAGGGCGCCTGAAGTTGAGCCAAGGAAGCGGACACTAGTGGCCCTGGCCACGTGTCGACCGGGGAGGCACGCCTCCCGATGGACCTATCGTCCATCTGCCCCGCCCACCTCTGAACAAGGGAGAGTCAACTCACACCTTGCCCAGCTAGGAGGGGCGTTATTAGCAAACCCCCGGTTGCTCAGGTTTCAACCGCCCTAAGGACTAACGGGGTGCCGTTGAACCAAGTCCCCAAGAAGGGCCCCTTGGCTATGTATGACTCAGTATTGTGCCTCTTGCACTGTGGCTTCAGGTCCTGTTCCTGCGCCTGCCCTGTATGGGGGTCGCCTTGTAACTCCTCCTGCAGCCTGGAAGACAAAAACATAATTACTATTCCCCCCTCCCGACTTCCCCCCTTCCATCGGGTGAGCGGTAGGGAGGGGAGTCAGATTGCGGGCCTCGCGTCCGGCTTGTCGGGGGAAGTGAGGGAGGAGGAGGGGGCTCGGGGCCTGTACTGGGCTGGCGAGGACAGCCAGGAGCGACCGACGGGGACAAAGGGCAGCAGCAAAGAGGGCGCCAAGGAGGAAGTGCACCGCCTATAATCCCAGCCAGAAGGGGGGGTGTCCTAGATGTCCGGCCCCTCTCACCCACCCTCCCCAAGGCGGGCCCGCGGTTCCCTGCGCACTACTACGGGGTTTGCCCTCCTATGGGGTCCCCTGCAGGGACCGCGGGCCTCCCGCATAGTAGTTGCATCGGTACCCTTGCCCCACAACCCTCTACCCAAATGACACACAGACAAGGATGTTTGGGAATAAAAAGTTGCAGGTTTATTTGTGGTACAAATAACAAACGGGTTAACTGACAGGCGACCCCTCCACCCCGCAACCCCTTGTTGCAGGGCGCCTGAAGTTGAGCCAAGGAAGCGGACACTAGTGGCCCTGGCCACGTTTCGACCGGGGAGGCACGCCTCCCGATGGACCTATCGTCCATCTGCCCCGCCCACCTCTGAACAAGGGAGAGTCAACTCACACCTTGCCCAGCTAGGAGGGGCGTTATTAGCAAACCCCCGGTTGCTCAGGTTTCAACCGCCCTAAGGACTAACGGGGTGCCGTTGAACCAAGTCCCCAAGAAGGGCCCCTTGGCTATGTATGACTCAGTATTGTGCCTCTCGCACTGTGGCTTCAGGTCCTGTTCCTGCGCCTGTCCTGTATGGGGGTCGCCTTCTCTTTTTCCACAGCCCTGGGCGTGGCACCCGCTGCGCCCAGAGCCCCCATTACCTAGCCTACAGATCCCTTCCTTATCTACATCCGGCTCTTTCTAGCGCTTCCCCCAAGTCTAAGAGGAAAATCGCCATCCCAACTTTGGACAAATGCACCCCATCGGATTCCCAGCAACCGATAGACTTGGCATGCAGCAAGCCATGCCTGATAAAACCTATGCCTCTTTGTTCGCTGAATTTGCGCATTGCCGCGTTTACGCGCCTGCGGGATATTTCTATTGCTTCCCGTGATATCGCCCCATGCCAAATCGGTCTGGGGGAAATCTCTGACCAGTAGATGTTACACTGTCCTAGCTCGCCGCTCAAGGTGCTCAAGTCTTTCCTCATTGCATCTAACAGACGCCTTTTGCCTAATGCGACCAGGTCGTTCCCTCCCAAGTGCACCACTAGGATGCTAGGCCTCTGCTTTTGTTCCCTCACTAATCTACGCAGCGTCCCTAACATTGCAACCCAGTGCATCCCCGGGAAGCCGAACCATGATATCTTGGTGTTGGTAAGCCCGTGCTTCCATGTGGTGGCATTCACCCATCTCGACAGTCTCGTGACATAAGAGTGCCCCAACACCCACACCTCTTTCCCTGCAATAAAACACAGTGTGTTGTAACTTTGTATTTTATTGACATACTTAAAAGGCACTGCAATGACAAACACACATCACGTGGCTACCAAATTGTGAACCACCAAGTTAATTGGCATAATTATTATTATTTACATTATTTACACATCATTGACCAACTGTCTGCTTACCGGGAGTATCACACTCAGTGGTCTGACATACCTCCTGTAGCAGTTGGAGTCCCAACGACCCACTTTTTTAATTGTTTCATCAGGGAGGCCTGCCCTGAAAGCCGTAGTGGCTGCGCCTATCCTGAAGGAGTGCGTGCTAAACTTGGCCCCTTCTATTATGTATCCTGCCAAAAACAAGCACCCCTGCATCACGTGGTCTACCTGATACTTTGTGACTGGGGAACAATCAGAGTGAATAAGTAGCAAGCCATCTGCCTGAGGGCGCCGTGGCAGGAACGCGGCCAGCAGCGCCACCGGGCAATAACTGTCATTCCCCAAACGCTGTAAAGTGATGGTCCTACCCTTGCCTGATTGGTCTGTCTTGGAGGACTGTAGGAAGATCTCAACAGATTCTGCTGATGCGCGTGTGTTCCTGAACGAGATGGCCCTGGAGTTGGACTCTTTTTTAGACCGTGCCACTAATTCGCTAATCCTAAATGCCCCGAAGAATGCTAGACTAAACGTTACTGCAAAGAGGGCTGCCTCATAAGCGGAGCTCGTAACTGCCGTTAAGGCGTCTATCATGCCCTTCAGGGTGTCATAATCAATGGGGGCCCTCTGGTCCGCCAATGTGGGCATCACTCTCGCCCAGCCTTTGAGTGCCGCCCTTGTAGTGAACTCTGTCGTGGGGTCCCTCTGACCTGACAAGCGAGCATGGTGCCCGATGGCGGACAAATGCCCCGCCATCCATGAGTGGCTCTTCCCCTCATCTTTTGCCCAGACCATGAACGCCTGTACTTTTTCAAACTGCCTAGAGTCCTCCCGCTCCCAAGGGCCCATGACTTCGCAGAATGTCCTCACACAACTTTGGTATCTCCTCATCGTTCTAGGTGCTACTGACATCTCGCCTAGTTCTCTGATGCGCTGCGCCACCGCAGCAGGAACCATAGCCGAGCCGGGAAAGGCGTCATCTCTTCCCTCGCCCTGGGCCACGCCTCTCGGAACCTCTGCCAATGGAAACGGGAAAGGGCGTCAGCAGCCGTGTTTAAGGCTCCCGGAATGTGCTTAGCCTTGCATTCCACATTGTTATATAGACACACTTTGACCAGTTCCCTTAATAGACATAAGACGAGTGCACAAGATGCTGACTGAGTATTGATAGCTTGGACTACTGCCATATTATCTGACCATAAAACCACTCTTTTCGCAGACAGTAAGGCCGGCCAGAGGTGAAAGGCCACCACAATCGGGAATAGTTCTAAAACTGTTATATTAGAGGTAATCTTCTTCTTCCTCCAAGCATTAGGCCACCCCGCCGCGCACCATTCTGTGTCCAGAATTGCCCCGAAGCCCTCCCTTCCTGACGCGTCAGTAAACAACGTCAGTTCTTGGCTGGTAGTCCAGCGTTCCCTCCATATCACTGATCCGTTGAAGTTGTCGAGGAAGTCCCCCCACACCTTAAGGTCCTCCCTGACCCCAAAACTCAACCTCACTTGGTGGTGCCTGCGCTTGATCTTTGCTGCTGTCTTAGCCAACCTGCGCGCGAAGGCCCTGCCCGCAGGTATCACTTTTGTAGCGAAGCTTAGTCTCCCATGCAGGCTCTGGATGTTGTCTAGTGATACCTTGTCCTGCCCTAGCACCTGTTTAATTTGGGCCGCTAGCTCTGTGACCTTATCTGCCGGGAGCCTGGCCTCGCCTGCCAGCGTGTCAATTTCTATCCCCAGGAACACTAAGGCCTGCGCCGGACCCACTGTCTTCCCTGGAGCCAAGGGCACTCCCAGATACCTTGTCATTCTCTGGAATTTCGCCAATGCCTCAGCACAATCCTCTGACTCTGCTTCGCCTACAAACAGGAAGTCATCCAGGTAATGGGTGACGCCTAGTACCCCTTCCACGCTTTGTAGTACCCATTGTAAGAACGTGCTGAAGGCCTCAAAGAAAGCGCAGGAGATGGAGCAGTCAGATTGCGGGCCTCGCGTCCGGCTTGTCGGGGGAAGTGAGGGAGGAGGAGGGGGCTCGGGGCCTATACTGGGCTGGCGAGGACAGCCAGGAGCGACCGACGGGGACAAAGGGCAGCAGCAAAGAGGGCGCCAAGGAGGAAGTGCGCCCCCTATAATCCCAGCCAGAAGGGGGGGTGTCCTAGATGTCCGGCCCCGCCCACCCACCCTCCCCAAGGCGGGCCCGCGGTTCCCTGCGCACTACTACGGGGTTTGCCCTCCTATGGGGTCCCCTGCAGGGACCGCGGGCCTCCCGCAGAGATTGACAGGGGAGAACTGCAATTAAGAGAAGAAATGATTAACAGATTAACAGATTAACAAAAGAGGAAGAGAAAATCAAGGTGCGAAAAGCCTATAAATTCAAGAGAGATTGTGAGGATTATGCCAATGGTAAGATATTTACTTTCGCTAGACGCTATGATTCACTTAGGACTGCTACAGCAAATAAACGTACGCAAGGAGGGAATCAAACAGGGAATGACAAACAACGTGCTGAAATGTCGTCATTATCAGACCTTAGCTCAGTACCCAAGAGTGAATCTGACAATGAAAATACTAAGAGGAGCACTGACGTAGTGGTGTAAGACTCACTCTGGGGGAAGAGTTGGACATTTTAAAACAGGGCAGGAGGGACACCTTGCGGTCACGCAACAAGGGGAAGGCCGCAAAACAGAATCTCAAAGGAGAAGGGGGAGACGCCAGGCCAGCAGGAAGCGAAGACTTCAAGAAGCGGGGCAGAGGAAGCGGCAAGCGGCAATAAGCTATTCTATTAGGGACCAATCCAGTGTTAACAGTGAGAATGGTGAACAGGATGCTAATACCATCATAAATATGTCAAAAATTGATTTATCAGCAGCTGAAGCTCAAATTTCATCTTTAGGATTGCCCCACTGCCCGGAATCGAATTTTTAATACACGAGGACTAGAGCTGACATCTACCAATATATTAGGAAATTAAAACTCCTAAAATGTCACCAACAAACGTCAGCAACGGATGCCACAGTCCCTGTTGTATCGACTACTGCCACCATGGAACCTCCCGATCTTGCTATTTCCGAATAGGAATATATCAGGATTTGTGAGTGTTGGAAAGTGGTGTCCCGGTTTTCAGCCAAGATTTGCCTCCATTGGGAACGTATGTCAGAACCACAACTCCATTTAAAACGAAATCGAAGTTTGTTCCTTTAATGGCTCATGATGGGCTGGATACTTTCAATGAGCATGTAGTAAGCCAAATTAGGAAACTGAACTTTGCCATGAACAGATCAACTAAAACGTATACCAACCATGAAAGGAAATACAATAAGCTTATAGCCAAGCTGCAAAAAGAAAAGGTGGTTATAAGAAGCTCTGATAGGGGCGGTAATATTGTCCTTTGACCGATGGAAGATTATTTGAAAGAAGCACACAGTCAATTAAATGATCCGCAGTGCTATAGAAAGAGCACTCTTCTTAAGTACAAAAATACTCAGGACGCTTTGTTCAAACATTTGCTAGCAGGGAAAAGTTTGGGACTTCTCAGCTGGGAAGAGTACAATTTTTTTTAAAAAGAGCATCCCTTAGTTCCTGCTATTTATTTTATACCAAAAATTCAAAAAAACATTGAGAAACCGCCGGACAGGCCTATCACAGCTGCTGTGATGGACCATTAGAAAATCTCTCTAGGTATATAGACCATTTTTTGCAGGTGCACATGAAACAGCTTAAATCTTATGTGCAGGATACATGCGATATTTTGAACAAAATTAAAAACCTGAGTGGGGATGAAGAAAATGTACTTATAAGAGCTGTTGAGTATTTTCTAAACGCAAGACCCATGATATATGCACACCATACAAAAATGTTATTTGAAATGTTGCTTTTCTGCTTGGAGCATAATCTTTTCCTTTTTTACGACCAAATGTACCAACAAATTCAGGGAGTAGCAATGGGAGCAAGTTTCTTTCCCAGCTATGCCTGTTTATTCATGGGCTGGTGGGAGGAACTGGTCCTCATGCGAAAATATGAAGAAATCTGTGCTACAAATGTTATTTTCTGGTTGCGTTTTATAGATGATCTTTTATTATATGGTGAGGAAGTGTAGATAGCGCTATGAAATTTGTTGATGAAATTAATCACAATGATTTTAACCTCAAATTCACCTCGACTATTAGTAAGCATACAGTGACCTTTTTAGATGTTCAAGTTTTTGTGGAAAATAATGCCTTAACGACAACCCGTTTTAGAAAACCTACTGCCAGAAATACAGTTCTGCATGCATCAAGAGCCCATCCGCCCCATCTAATAAAGAGTATTCCGTATGGGGAGATGATTCACATCCAACGCATTTGTAGTCAACAGGAGGATGCGGAGAGCAAGCAGGCAGAAAGTCGAGAATGGTTTTTAGCAAGAAGCTTTAGAAAGGAGATTGTGGATGCTGCAATTAAAAAATCATGGACAAGGGCTAGAGAGGACCTTTTAACCTATAAATCTAAAGTACCTCAAGGAGAGATAGCCCCAGCACCACAACCTGTCAGATTGGTCTTAACGTACTACAGACAGGAGATACAACTGAGGAGTATAGTTAGACGCAATTGGCATTTCATCAAGGATGATCCGGGGATAGGCAGTCAGATGCTTTCAAATCCATCTGTCACTTTCAGAAAAACTATGAGCATGGGGAATGTGCTAGTCAATAACAGTCAAGAGAATGGCTGTAAGGACATGTGGTTAACTACAAGGAAAGGCTTTTTAAAATGCTTTTCATGCAAAGCCTGCCAATTTGGTACAAATGTTAAAACCTACACAACTGCTTTCTCTACTAAAGTCATGGAAATTAAACAAAATGTTAACGTGCAAAACAGAATTCGCTGTTTATGTCTTGGAATGCGGCTGTCAATTAAAAAATGTAGGAAGTACCAAATTGGCTGTCCACAAATGTACCCTAAAACATATCCGGGCAATTACTAACAAAGATCAAAATTACCCGGTGGCCAGACATTTTCAGAGTGTACTTGACAGCGATCCCAGGCATCTAAAATATTATGCAATTCAAGCCTTCCCCATTACTAGAAGAGGAGGTGATATAGAGGTCAAACTGAGGCACCTGGAAATGAGGTATATACTTGAGTTTGATTCCAAGTACGCAGGCGGCCTCAATAACACAGAAGATCTCCACACCTTCTTATGAGATCATGAGATGGAGGGTCACTGCTATGACAAATTTCTTTGCAACCTAATAGTTTTTAAGGTATTTTGTGTCTGTTAGATCTGGGGGTCTCTAATTGGCAGAGGTAGGTACCAATGTCCAAATAGGGACCCTTGCTTCTAGGCAAGGTAAAGGGGATACACTCTTTAGATAACCCCTGCTCACCCCCTTGGTAGCTTGGCACAAGCAGATAGGCTAATCAAAGGCACTGTGTAAAGTATTTGTACCAACACTCACATTAACACAGTGAAAACACCACAAATGGACTCCACACCAGTTTAGAAAAAGAAAGTATCTTTATCTAAACTACACAAGACCAAAACAACAAAAATCCAACATACACAGTTCAAGAATATGATTTTCAAAGAGTTCTACGGTTTGCGTCAAAATAATCCACAGTTTCATCACATTTAACCAAAAGTACCTTTAGATGCAACAAAAGTTCCAAATGGAAGCTGCAGAGTTGAAAAACAAGCAATGCGTCACTCCTGAGACCCTGGGAGGTGATGCAACAGCCCCGCTGGACGCAGTGGGCGTGTTGCGATGAATCCGACCTGTATGGGGAGGGAGGTGATATCTTGTATGGATTCCGGTGCACAGGTTTGGTAGGAAGCGTCTGGCAAAGGCACAATGCGACGATCTTCGGGACGGAGATGATCTCAGGTGTGGCGGCGATACGCAGCATCGATCTTCTCCTCTCGCGGCCCCTCGATGTGATGGGTCTGCAACGATGTTCACAGCGATGTGATGGGGTCCGCAACAAGCAGTGCAGCATTCTCACCCAGCGACAACAGGCCCTGCGACGATACTCACTGCGACAAGAATCTTCCCGCACTGGGTCGATGCATTCTGCAAGCGAAGGAAGCAGCGGCTCTTGCAGAGGCGACAGGTGCTGTGATGATCTCGATCTTCAAGGCAGCGGGAATTTCCTTGCACTGTCGGGGATGCGCTCCGCAAGCGAGGGATGCATGAACATTTGCAGATTGAATTTGTTTCTTCTTGTCCAGCTTCCCAAACAGCAGGCCACAACTTCCAGAGGCCCCTCAGTCGGATTCAACACTCTAGGAAGGGCAGAACTCTCTCAGCAGAGTTCAGGAGGGAAGCTGAGGGACTTCTTAATAGAAGGCCAGCTCTCTTCAGGCCCTTGGAGATCTCTTCAAGAAAGGTGACTAAGCACCAACAAACACACAGAAGGACAGTCCTTCAGTCTTCCAGCTTTCTCCTTGGCAGAGGTTCCTTCGTGATTGCAGGATGATCTAATTTTCTGTAGTCTGGGTATCCCTTTTTATACCAGTCTTTCCTTTGTTCTCTAGAGGCAGAGAGGCTTTGGCTTGGTCAGAACCAGTTCAGGTCAGTTCCTGAGCACTTTGTTTTTCTGTCTTCTCCTTTCATTTCAGAGAGAGGGGCAGGGTCGTCAGCCGCCCAGCAGGAGGTGGAGGCAGCATTGTGGAAGGCAGGCACAGCCCTATTCAGGCCCAGGTGCTATCCCCTCCCAACACTCTAGATGCAGATGAAGGTATTCAGCCCAGGGATGACCCACTCAGCCTCTGGGAGCCACCCAGCCCCTGTCACTCAAACCAGATAGTCAATTCACATACAGGCCAAGGCACACAGAAAGGTCAGACAAGAGAACAGCCACTTTCTAAAAGTGCTGTTCTCAAAACACAGGATTTAAAAAACATATTTCCTAAAATATGTGTTATTAAGTTCAGGGATACCAGACTTTTGTATCCTATGTTTCTCCTATGGGAAGATATGCAGGTAACCATTATACACAGCATTCCCAATTATAGCCTATGGGCAAGATAGCCTTTCAATAGTGAAAAACGAAAATGGTTGTAATTCACTACCAGAGCATGTCACCCACATTAGTACATGCTCTAATTTTCACACACGCTGCACCCTGCCCAGGAGGGTACCTTGGGCCTTCCATAGGGATGACCAATGTGTACAGAAAGGGAAGGGTTAGGCCTGGTCAGTGGGGACACTGGCCAGGCTGACATAGCAGTCCACAGACTGCGCACAGGCACTGTGGAGGCAGGCCTGAGATACCATTTTAGGGCTACTGATGTGGGTGGCACAATCAGTGTTGCAGGCCCACTAGTAGCATTTGAATCAGCAGCCCTGGCACACTCCGTGCACTTTACTAGGGACTTCCTGGTGGCACAAATATGCCAATCACAAATAACCAATCACAATAACAATTTACCCAGGGAGCACTTGCACTTTGACACTGATCAGCAGTGGCAAAGTGCCAAAAGCATCTAAACCAGCAAAAACGCAATCCAGCACAGCATCAAAAATACAGGGGGTAGAAGCAAAAAGACAAGGGAAACCATACCAAAGATGCCAGATCTAACAGTATCATTGTATAATTAGTCTGGTATTAATTTGAAAGGGATTTGAGAAATATTTAAAGATATATATGTATGTTTTTTCATGTATTAGCTTTATGAAAAGAACAAAGAAACCCACACTTCATTATATTTCACACCATTTTGATTCAGGATGGAAAGGATAAACAGAGCTTAATATGTTTATCTTGGCGATTAGTTGCGCCGCTTTATTCATCAATTTTATCAAAAATAGATATCAATTCAGTCAAGAGAAATATCAATGTCTTGAACGTACTGACCATGAACGTACAACAACAAGTTCAAATCAAAAAATTACGTGATTAAACAATAACTTGATACAACATACATATAAATTGTGAAAACATTAAATAATGTACAAAAAACATGTGGTTGAATTTCACATGAAAGGGGAAATTATCAATGTTTTTTTCGTAACACAATATTTGGAATTATTTGACCAAAAAGAAGCCTTTCAATAGGTCTACAAAAAGAACAAAACGACCTCTAGGTAGAAATGTTAGTAGGCTAAACGTTCCTAACAGTTTCATTTATTATTCAAAACTGAGGACTTGATCCTGTCCACCTACGCGTTTCGAGTTTGGGAGGTTTCTTCTCAAACTCTCTTCAGGGCCAAATGATTTATTTTCCCCATTTATTGAACCTCTGGGGAATTGAGGTAATTCGGTTCATCCAAAACACTTATGTAGATTTGTAGGGTCTGTGCGTTTTTCTGGGTGTAAGGTACAAGGGGAACCAATATTCTGCTGCAGTTTCTAATAATGGAGTTGTTCGTATTTCACATGGTACATTAATATCTTCCTGACCGTCAAATTTCAATATGGCCTTAGTTCTCAACGGGGCCCGGGTTGTGCCGGTACCCCTTCTGGAGTATCTTCAGATGCCGCGGTTCCGCGTTGTGGCGGCGAGACATCCAATCAGCGATCTCCTTGGTAAGGAGATCCTTGGTAAGTCATCTTGATTGGAATAAAGTGTTAACACTTAAAACATTTAATTTGCAAAGGAACAAAATGAGGGGGTTCATTTTGCCATAGAAATTATGATTAGTGCTGAAGAAAGAAAAATTAGGGCACATTTTGAGTGACTTCTCAATTTCTCTTATATTTCCTTAAAAAAATTCTGATATGCAGTCTCCCAAGATGGCCACCAGAGACAAAAGAGCCCAAATGTAGCCCAAATATCAGCCAGATGTAGCCCAACTATAGCCCAATGACAGAATGTCCCAGAGTGTTCTAAAGAACAACTAGAACGCTAACAGTCTTACTTATGACAAAAGTATGGTACACCTGAAGTCATCTTGATTGGAATAAAGTGGTAACACTTAATACATTTAATTTGAAAAGGAACAAAATGAGGGGTTTCATTTTGCCATAGAAATGTTATATATATATATATATTACCTACTGGCAGTCGCCAGTAGGTATATATAGTTAGGATTTTTTTGAATAGGGATTTCTGAAAATTCTATGTTGAATAACTTTGGCGTTGATGGACGGAATTGGCTGAAATTTTCAGGAAAATGGCACATTTTGTTTCTGAGCGTCCCCTGAAAGTTTCGTCAAGCGGGGGCCGAGATAAAAGGGGGGTCCCAAAACATGTATTTAACATTGAGTTTTCCATAGGGCGGTTGGACTCACTTTTAGCTCGAACGGCTGAATGGATTTCCACAAAACTTGGCAAAATTGTAGGGACTGGTAGCCCGATGTGCCTTTGCTATGTCTCAAGATATATGCTCCAGTGGTTTTTACGAAAATTAACTTTGAAAAATATATATTGGGCGACATTGGGCTATATATATGTTAGAGCCCAAATGTAGCCCAATGTAGCCCAATGTAGCCCAAAGATGGCCACCAGAGACAAAAAAAAACAAATGTAGCCCAAATATCAGCCAGATGTAGCCCAACTATAGCCCAGTGACAGAATGTCCCAGAGTGTTCTAAAGAACAACTAGAGCGCTAACAGTCTTACTTATGACAAAAGTATGGCACACCTGAAGTCATCTTGATTGGAATAAAGTGGTAACACTTAATACATTTAATTTGAAAAGGAACAAAATGAGGGGTTTCATTTTGCCATAGAAATGTTATATATATATATATATTACCTACTGGCAGTCGCCAGTAGGTATATATAGTTAGGATTTTTTTGAATAGGGATTTCTGAAAATTCTATGTTGAATAACTTTGGCGTTGATGGACGGAATTGGCTGAAATTTTCAGGAAAATGGCACATTTTGTTTCTGAGCGTCCCCTGAAAGTTTCGTCAAGCGGGGGCCGAGAAAAAAGGGGGGTCCCAAAACATGTATTTAACATTGAGTTTTCCATAGGGCGGTTGGACTCACTTTTAGCTCGAACGGCTGAATGGATTTCCACAAAACTTGGCAAAATTGTAGGGACTGGTAGCCCGATGTGCCTTTGCTATGTCTCAAGATATATGCTCCAGTGGTTTTTACGAAAATTAACTTTGAAAAATATATATTGGGCGACATTGGGCTATATATATGTTAGAGCCCAAATGTAGCCCAATGTAGCCCAATGTAGCCCAAAGATGGCCACCAGAGACAAAAAAAAACAAATGTAGCCCAAATATCAGCCAGATGTAGCCCAACTATAGCCCAGTGACAGAATGTCCCAGAGTGTTCTAAAGAACAACTAGAGCGCTAACAGTCTTACTTATGACAAAAGTATGGCACACCTGAAGTCATCTTGATTGGAATAAAGTGGTAACACTTAATACATTTAATTTGAAAAGGAACAAAATGAGGGGTTTCATTTTGCCATAGAAATGTTATATATATATATATATTACCTACTGGCAGTCGCCAGTAGGTATATATAGTTAGGATTTTTTTGAATAGGGATTTCTGAAAATTCTATGTTGAATAACTTTGGCGTTGATGGACGGAATTGGCTGAAATTTTCAGGAAAATGGCACATTTTGTTTCTGAGCGTCCCCTGAAAGTTTCGTCAAGCGGGGGCCGAGAAAAAAGGGGGGTCCCAAAACATGTATTTAACATTGAGTTTTCCATAGGGCGGTTGGACTCACTTTTAGCTCGAACGGCTGAATGGATTTCCACAAAACTTGGCAAAATTGTAGGGACTGGTAGCCCGATGTGCCTTTGCTATGTCTCAAGATATATGCTCCAGTGGTTTTTACGAAAATTAACTTTGAAAAATATATATTGGGCGACATTGGGCTATATATATGTTAGAGCCCAAATGTAGCCCAATGTAGCCCAATGTAGCCCAAAGATGGCCACCAGAGACAAAAAAAAACAAATGTAGCCCAAATATCAGCCAGATGTAGCCCAACTATAGCCCAGTGACAGAATGTCCCAGAGTGTTCTAAAGAACAACTAGAGCGCTAACAGTCTTACTTATGACAAAAGTATGGCACACCTGAAGTCATCTTGATTGGAATAAAGTGGTAACGCTTAATACATTTAATTTGAAAAGGAACAAAATGAGGGGTTTCATTTTGCCATAGAAATGTTATATATATATATATATATATATATATATATATATATATATATATATATATATATATATATATATATATATATCCAAAACACCAAGAAGGATCCTTCGTGAATGGCACTCACATAGAGAAAAACTACCCCATAGCCCGTCACTTTCAGACACATCATCAGTCGGACAATACTCTCCTGAAATACTTTGCCCTAGAACAAGTACACACAAGCGTCAGAGGGGGTAACCGACTCATTGCCTTGAGAAAAAGAGAATCCAACTGGATAATGCAGCTCGAGACTAGATTCCCAGGTGGGCACAATCTTGACGAAGAACTAGCAACCCACCTACATGAAACATGATGAAAGTCTAAATCCTGTAGTCAGTAATAAGTCTGTTTCATATGAAAATGTGATGATTATATGAATACATAGATTTTAATATGGTTTTTAACAATTTTTGTTATTCTGTTTAATTCACAGGAGGAAAAGGAAGGGGCCTTTTACTACTCACTCTTACAAAGATGCACGGCTTCCTACCCTTTTCTTCATAAGAACGAGCCCACGGCTAAGTCAAAGACGATAAGTAAAGGGCTTAAATTCTGCACTATATATTTTTTTGAACTTTCGTGGTAAACCATGTTCATTGATAATGAATATACTGCACAGTTTAGTTCCAAAAAAATCACTTTATCATCACAAGTTTGGGCACAGTGGTAAATTCTATGGGTGTATCTCTTTTGAAATTTTTCGAAAATTATGAGGCATAAATTATGACCGTATATCTCAGAGCATAGAGTATTGCTCGTCTATAAGTTTAATAGTATGCATATAGTTTGCTATACATATGAGTCACTGGGCACTAGTCCGAATACAGAAATGATGTTCCCTCTCAACAGCTGAAGAGGTGGTGGAGTAGGCGCTTGCGACTTAGCCAGGCCTTAACTGCGCGCAGTGGATGGATCCACTTGGGCTAATAATTTAGCGGAATAACTTTATTTGGTTTACTTTATTATTTTATCCGCTACCACATTGCTTTAAAATGTGGACACTTGTTGTTGCAAGTATTGTTAGGGATAATTTCCAAACAACTAAACATAGGGCACTAGTCCTAATAAAATTAGGGTTTTCATTAAAACTCAAGACAAAGTCGTCCCTAAGTAGACAGAGCCAAAGTGGTATAAACAATGAGAAATTGGAAACACTTGTTGGTTATATATAGCTGTAAAAATATACGGTATATGTATGGCAATTAAAGGCATGATTTGCAATGTACAGTTATATAAGAAAAAGTAACTAGTTGTTGCAGGACTTGGTCAATATGCACAGAATATGGACACTGGTCGTAGTAAAGTGTATGTATCAGAATTGTAGCATATTTTGAAAACATAATGGGACAATCAAAGAAATGTATACTTCAATGCAGCACTATGATTGTTAAGAAACGCCAAAACCACCCCACTGTAAGATGGCCGCCATGGTTTGAACGAACATCGTATGGTTGATTATGCCTCTTCTATGTTTACTCATTTCACTCACTTTGAAACTTTATTTATGCATGTAGCGGTAGACACAAAAAAGTATCGTGGGATCAAGAGACCGGTGGGTCTCGAAACGCGTAGCGACTTTTGAGAATAAACTTGGTGTTTTCTACCCTCTACCCGAGTGCGCATTGAATTCCTTTTCTGCAAGGATCTTGGTGTTTTATATATATATATATATATATATATATATTCACGGAAAAAACCATAGGTTATAGATCATATATAGTTAGGAATTAGCATTTACAAAACCTTGAAAATTCACTGAAAAAACCATAGGTTATAGACCATATATAGTTAGGAATTAGCATTTAAAAAACCTTATTTTACTCACACAAAACCATTGAAATTCCATATATAGTTAGTTGCACTAACTATATATCGCGCACCTGCAATCCACTGCTGATGATGTCACATATTACATCATTCATGACATGGTCAGTGACATCACTGATGACATCACTGATGACATCTCAAATGACATCACTGATGACATCACTGATGACATCATCCAGTGACTGTGTGTTTCTGTAAAGTTTAAATATGTTTTACATATTGAAGAATGAGTAGATGTATAACTGTCTGGACGAAGGATTTAGTAGGTGCATGACTGAATGTATGAGTGAGTGATTAAATGTGTCTCACTGAGTGCATGGGTTAGTGACTAAACTGTCTTAATTTGTGCATCATTATGTCTGTTGTTCTGTAAACTGCTGCATGTGTTGATCAGTAGCTATATGATTAACTATATGGGTTATTGATTGATTGTCCAAGTATTTGTATGGGAGACTGAGTGTGTGTGTGGCTGGCTGGGAGGTATGTGACTCTGTGCAGATCAATGTGTACTTGTATCAATGATTGTATAAGAAAGTAAGTATGTGTTAGTATATGTTTGAAAATGTAAGGTGCTCTATGTTTAACTGTATAGACAAGAAAATGGAAGTGTGATTGATTCTTTACAGGACTGACTAGGTGTGTGAGTAACTCCATGGATGAGTGGCAGAGTGTGAGTGTCTGTATAGGTGTATGAGTGCATATGATAGTGTTGTAAAGATGAGTGATTGTATGTATGAATGATTGTATGGGTGAATGAGTGAATGTGTGTGTAGACGTAGGAATCAGTGAGTACATATGTTGTAACTAGTATTGGTGTGTCAATGGTTTCAAAAATTATACTCTGTATTTAACACTGGGTGAAACAGAGGTTATATTAAAATGTGAGGAGATGCATTGTATTGTCACATGAATGATATCATCAGTGATGTGGTCATTGATGTCAAATGAGATGTCATCAGTGATGTCATCAGTGATGTCATTTGAGATGTCATCAGTGATGTCATCAGTGATGTCACTGACCATGTCATGAATGATGTAATATGTGACATCATCAGCAGTGGATTGCAGGTGCGCGATATATAGTTAGTGCAACTAACTATATATGGAATTTCAATGGTTTTGTGTGAGTAAAATAAGGTTTTTTAAATGCTAATTCCTAACTATATATGGTCTATAACCTATGGTTTTTTCAGTGAATTTTCAAGGTTTTGTAAATGCTAATTCCTAACTATATATGATCTATAACCTATGGTTTTTTCAGTGAATTTCAATGGTTTTTTAATAGCAAATATCATAAGCTGTCGAATGTCAAGTACGTGGTAAGTGAAAACATTTTCGTGTTTATGCACACTGATCTGCTTTGAATGGTGCCCCCCCCCTCATTTCTATTAGGAGTACTCTCTCTTTGCACATAGTGAAGGGTAGTTAACGCAGGCCTTTGCCCCCGTTGTAATACGTCGTGCCTGCTTCTCTCTCCATTTGATTGATTGTTATCCAAGTATTTACTGTTTTAGAATTGGTTCTCTTTGGTTCATTCTCTATTTACAAACAAACACAGAGCCGCAATACTCTGTTTAGTCTTTGCAGATAACGAAAAATCGTGTAAAAAAAAAAGAAAAGGAATCGAGCAAAATCAGTAGGCCACTAACGGGATCTCTTTTTGACCACGCTAAAATAGAAACATTAGGAACAACCCCTCATGACAAATACAAAACTAGTGAAATGAACTGAACTCCACACAATGATGGCTGCAAAACAGCTCGGCTCCGCCACCCACCCCGCCCAAAATAACGATAAAGAGCGGCTGCCATGATTGGTTGCGGAATGGCCACGACGGAGCTACGAAATGGTACTGCTCTCATGCTAACCCCAGCTTCAGTCTGAAACATCCAGAAACACTGTAGACTACCAATTCGATCAGTTCCGGTAGCGCCCCAATGTAACCCGGTAGAGAAGAACTAGCCCTCCCCTCTTTGACTGATGTTTCTTGTTGCCTGTCCCTTCTGTTGTCATTTAACAGAACTATTTAGCCTGCTGAAAGGGGTTGTGTTCCGACCGCTGGTTGGTGGAGACATTTTGACTATATTCTGGACCTGCGTTGTCGCGTAATGCGTCATATGACGCGCCGCGTTAGCGCATCCGGAAGTCATCCCGGGCGCGCAGCGCGTAACGTAAGCATAACAAGTCATGTGACTTGTTAATAAAACTTTTCATTGGTTCATTTTACTTTTCTTATTCTAATGATGAAAGGCTTGGTCATATGACCTAAAAATTACGCTTTTTATTACTTCCGAACATTATTTTTTCTTAAATATATGTTATAATGTTCCAGGCTAATGTACTTTCCCGGAAAATTTACAACTGTCCTGCAAGTAAAATATATTCTTTTTTCGAGAAAAAGAGCGTTTCTTCGTCCCATGACGGAGCCGTTGAGCAAAAGAGGGTCGACCTGCTGTCTTAGTCGCCGATACGCCTGAATATGAGATTCTTATCGATCACTTTATGTTGCAGGAATAGAAAACACAACAGCCCTTGACCATTTATCTTTACTGCGTTCCTTCGTATTATACCTTTTACCCTTCATGTAATTGGTCTGCTTTATTTCACTTGCCTTTTAATGATTCTAAAACAGTGACTATTATTAAAAACTTTACCAATGTATATACTACTACCATGTTTTCTTTTAAAAACCTTTATTGTGAAAATTTCATTATACAAATACGAGCCTATAACCACGTGGGCCAGCCACGGAGCAAACTGTAATCGTATATGATGAGTAGACATTTACACTGTAGAGGAACGTAACGGGCGGGCCATTAGGTTGCAAGAACTAAGGTGTCTAACAGTTACGGAATCGGTGGACGTACATTTTATAATTAAAATACGACAGGGCCAGTTACAATAAAATTATCTAGATATACATTTGCGGGCAAGTACCATGGGTGACGTTAATTCGAACTTTCAATAGTACAGTAATCAATAACACATCAGAACTTAATATCAATAGGGATGTCGAAATACTCAATCAATTCTCGTCCCCGCCCGCCATGTACTTCAAAACTGCATACGTATCTCGTGATTTCAAGGTTCTGCAACCAGTACACAACAAGGAGTTACGAGTCCCATTTATTCCGGCGCCATTTTGGGCGAGGACGGGCAGGTCCAGGATATAGTCAAAATGTCTCTACCAACCATCGACTATGATGATGTTCATATGCTGTATTTATTAGAGTAACACTCATCTGTCCACATGAAATTAATTTGCCACAATCTAAACATGTCATTTTAATCTTTCCAAAGTTCTTCTAAATATTTGGGACCGTTTCCCTTGCCTCTGATGCTGTCAGTGCCACTTCTTTGATGAATGTACTAGCAGGTCAGGGGTTCTCCTCCAAATCTCTCTTTTATGCAGCACTATAATTAATTGGTGCCACCTCTCCATATGACGATGCATGGTATAGTTACCATAACTATATTTTTTTTCGGTTCCTCTGGAGAGTTCATCGTGGCAGATGAAGCGTGTAACGTACCGGGCATTTACCTTTTTTTGCATGTACAGGAAAGGAAAAAAAATCGAGCGTCCGAGTTCTAAGGTGTCCCAGGGCCATTTTAGTGGACCAGGCCCAAATCCAAAGAACAGGCTGCCATTTTGAGAGTCCTGTTGCAGCCGCCTGTCGCTGTAGCATCAAGAGCAGCCGAAACTCAGCTGAATGGCAACTGAAACGGTAAAGGGGCGCCCCACTACAGCAGGCGAGCCTCCACCTAGGAAGGCCCGTTCACGCCGCCTCCCCCCCCCCCTTCGGGCACCCCACGCCGTTATTCGGAGCAGTATTGTAGGATGGCCACACCAGTGCGGCAACTTGCTAGACATCACCTCGGTGGTAACCGAATCTCAACGCCTTGTGGTGTCTTCTATTCAGAAAACATTGTTATGCTGCCTTCGACCTATTCGCCGCAAGTGCGCACACAACTCAACTGCATAGCTTGCTAGACACCACCTCGGTGCCATCCGGATCTTGGAATCTCAGCGCCTTTTGGTGTCTTCTCTTCAGAAAATATTGTTGCACTGCCTTTGGCCCCATTCGCACATCGGTCCGCTACTGACGCCATCTCACAGGCTAATGGGGCGCCCCACGCCGAGTTTCAGCATTGTAGGATGACCACACCAGTACAGCAACTTGCTAGACATCACCTCGGTGCCATCCGGATCTTGGCATCTCAACGCCTAGTGGTATCTTCCATACAGAAAATATTGTTGCGCTGCCTTTGGCCCCATTCGCACATCGGTCTGCAACTGACACCATCTCACAAGCCAACAGGGCACCCCACGCCGACTTTTACCATTGTAGGATGGCCACACCAGTACAGCAACTTGCTAGACATCACCTCGGTGCCATCCGGATCTTGGCATCTCAACGCCTAGTGGTATCTTCCATACAGAAAATATTGTTGCGCTGCCTTTGACCCCATTCGCACATCGGTCCGCAACTTAGACATCACCTCGGTGCCATCCGGATCTTGGCATCTCAGCGCCTTGTGGTGTCAGTCAGAAAATATTGTTGCGCTGCCTTTGGCCCCATTCGCACATCAGTCCGCTACTGACACCATCTCACAGGCCAACAGGGCGCCCCACGCCGACTTTTACCATTGTAGGATGGCCACACCAGTGCCACAACTTGCTAGACACCACCTCGGTGCCATCCGGATCTTGGCATCTCAGCGCCTTGTGGTGTCTTCTATTCCGAAAATATTGTTGCGCTGCCTTTGGCCCCATTCGCACATCGGTCCGCTACTGCCGCCATCTCACAGGCCAACGGGGCGCCCCACGCCGACTTTCAACATTGTAGGATGGCCACACCAGTGCGGCAACTTACTAGACACCACCTCGGTGCCATCCGGATCTTGGCGCGTTGTGCTGCCTTCGGCCTATTCGCACATCGGTCCGCTACTGACGCAAACTCACAGGCCAACGGGGCACCCCACGCCGACTTTCAGCATTGTGAGTCCCTTGCTCATTGCACCATCAGGATTCAAGCAAGCCGGGCCGAAGACGGCTGGAATGCCAGAAACCGGTCCCCGGAAGCTTGTTTCCTTCCCAGTGTAAGAATTGGCTTTTGTAGTCTGGTCTGCCCTGTTCCCATGATGCACTGGGCCAGGGACAGACTAATTTGCATACAGCCAGGTTCTGAAACTGGGATGGTGCAATGAGCTAAAAAACGGTGTTGGATCTAGCCCTGATCTCTTGACTGGGTGAGAGTACTCTGCTTAATTCAGAGACTCTGTCCATCACCACCCCTTGTTGTAAATAAGTTATTTGCTGAGTGGCAACTTACTAGACATCACTTTCGTGTCATCTAGATTTCAGCGCATTCTGCTGCCTTGGAACTATTCGCACAACAGTTTGCTACTGATGACCCACCCCCCGCGACGCCCCACGCCGGAAATCTGGACGTTGTGCTGCGTTGGGACTATTCGCACAGCCGACCGCTACTTCGTTGTTTTTCCCTAAAAATGTTTATATGTTATTACTATTTTTGTTTTCTTGTATATATTTATAAATTATTAAAGTTTTATAATCTTACTACTTTGTCGGAGTGCTATATATTTTTAATGTGACACATAATTGTAAAAACTTTGATGTACAAAGAGTCATCCCTGGAATCTTCCGCTTCAGGCTCGGTCCCCTCCCCAATCACAATACAGGATGGTTTTCAGATAATAGGAACGCTTCTGCTGTGACGAATCTCATCGAGTGTGGGCCTTGATCTACTATAACTCCTTTGAAGAGGGGTGATTCTTTAAAGCTGGGGCCATAAACTACATCTGCAGGGCTAGCTGATAGCCTAGGACCGGCCTGGACAATCGGACACAGAGGAAGAGGAGTGTCAGAGGGTGCGGTAGTGAATAGGGCGAAAGGGAGGTGTCGGGCGGGCACAGGGTGTGATTCTCAGGGAAGAGCAGCGCAGATGGGGGGAGGTTTATTACCCATGCATAAGACAGAAAGCGGGGGTGACCACTGCCTGGGGGAGATGCTTGCGAGGGTGGGGAGCCATGCTAAGGATCGACAGCGTGCAGAGAGTGGGTCTGGTCAAGGCATCTAAAATGGCTGCCGTGCACGACAAAAGTGTGGCATTTGAAAAAAGACAAGATGGCGCAGACAATGTTTTTCAACACTTCCTGATTTCCTTCGAATCGAACGTTAACAGACGTTGGGGCATATTACCAAAGTTAAGCGATATTTATCCCTAACGATGCTTAGCAACGATTTTTTTACCGCTAAGCATCGTCAGAAATTATCGCAGATAAGCCTTGCTATTATCAAGGTTTATCGCAAATACGATAATAAACGACCGCAATGCATTAATATCGCTGAAAACTCAGCGATATTCATGCATTACCGAGCTAATGCTCTTAGCCATGTTATCCACCTCCCATTGGATAACATGGCTAAGAACTGCTCAGGGCAGGTGCTACTTTTTTGAGATATTCACGCTTATCTCGAATATTTCCAAAAGTTGATAATAGGAGATAGCGATATTAGCGACTGTTTCCAGTCGCTAACATCTTGGCACGCCCACTTTGCATGTCATTAGTGATAAATATCACTCACATGCAAAGTGGGGCCCAAGATGGTCGCTATCTCCTACTAGCCGTCGCTAACTGGTGTTAGCACAGCTAGGTAATACAGATATAATTTTATCTCCGCGAAGCGGAGCGCTGTTACAGATATATATCTTGTTTTTGAACGTTAATTTCTCAAAATCCACTGAAGCACATATATTGAGACCTAGGAAAGGCACATCGAGCTACCAGTCCCTACAATTTTGCCAAGTTTCGTGCAAATCCATTCAGCCGTTCGATTATTATTATTATTTTTTTTTTGCCCCGCGGGGCCCTTTTAAAACCTCCACATCAAACCTAAGAGGTCAAGGAGGATCTACTATGCCCCTTATGGTCATTTGCCCCTTCGCTTTGGCCTCCTCTTGTCTCTCGATCCTACCGAGAGACAAGATGGCGGCCGCTACGGACTGTTTGCAATGTTTACAGACGCCGGAGAACCAATCAGCTTCGCAAACCTCCGTTACGCGAAGCGGAGCGCTGTTACAGATATATATCTTTTTTTCAACGTTAATTTCTCAAAATCCACTGGAGCACATATATTGAGACCTAACAAAGGCACATCGGGCTACCAGTCCCTAATATTTTACCAAGTTTCGTGCAAATCCATTCAGCCGTTCGATTATTATTATTATTTTTTTTTTTTGCCCCGCGGGACCCTTTTAAAACCTCCACATCAAACCTAGAGGGTCAGCGAGGATCTACTATGCCCCCTTATGGTCATTTGCCCCTTCGCTTTGGCCTCCTCTTGTCTCTCGATCCTACCGAGAGACAAGATGGCGGCCGCTACGGACTGTTTGGAATGTTGACAGACGCCGGAGAACCAATCAGCTTCGCTTCACAAAGCTCCGTTGCGCGAAAAGTACGCGTAGCGGAGCGCTGCCCGGTCCGCTGTTACAGATATATATCTTTTTTTGAACGTTAGTTTCTCAAAATCCACTGAAGCACATATATTGAGACCTACAAAAGGCACATCGGGCTACCAGTCCCTACAATTTTGCCAAGTTTCGTGCAAATCCATTCAGCCGTTCGAGCTAAAAGTGAGGCCAACCGCCCTATGGGAAACTCAATGTTAAAAACACGTTTTGGGACCCCCCTTTTTTCTCGGCCCCCCCTTGACGAACCCCCCCCAAATTTTCAGGGGCTGCTCAGAAACAAAATGTTCCATTTTCCTGAAAATTTCAGCCAATTCCGTCCACAAACGCCAAAGTTATTAGACATAGAATTTTCAAAAATCCCATAGAGAAAAAATCCTAACTATATATACCTACTGGCGACCGCCAGTAGGTAATATATATATATATGTATATATATATATATATACATATATATATATATTACCTACTGGCGGTCGCCAGTAGGTATATATAGTTAGGATTTTTTTGAATAGGGATTTCTGAAAATTCTATGTTGAATAACTTTGGCGTTGATGGACGGAATTGGCTGAAATTTTCTGGAAAATGGCACATTTTGTTTCTGAGCGTCCCCTGAAAGTTCGGGGGGGTTTCGTCAAGCGGGGGCCGAGAAAAAACGTGTTTTTAACATTGAGTTTTCCATAGGGCGGTTGGACTCACTTTTAGCTCGAACGGCTGAATGCATTTCTATGAAACTTGGCAAAATTGTAGAGACTGTTTGCCCGATGTGCCTTTGGTAGGTCTCAAGATATGTGCTCCAGTGGATTTTGAGAAATTAACGTTAAAAAAAATATATATATATATCTGTGACAGCGTCCCGGTTAGCGGCCCGGTTCGCGTACCAGACGCGTAACGGAACTTCGCGAGGAGAAGCGGATTGGCTCTCCGGTGACAGTCAACATTCTAAACAGTCTGGAGCGGCTGCCATCTTGTCTCTCGGTAGGATCGAGAGACAAGAGGTGGAAATAAACGAAGGGGGAAATGAATGAAAGGGGGCAAGGTAGACCCCTCCTGACCCCCTAGGATTAATGTGGGGGCTATTAAAGGGCCCCGCGGGGCAAAAAAATTAAATGATTTTTTTTTCGATTTTTCACGGTGGAAGCGCTACCCGGTACGCGAACCGGGTAGCTCACCGGTAGCGTAACGGGAGTCCGCCATCTTGTGTTTCGGACGAACTTAGTCACAAGATGGAGGATAAACAATGTTGGGAATGGGTATAAGGGGGCACGGGAGACATATCCTGACCCCCTAGATTTTCTGAGGGTGACTGTGGAGGCCCATATATGTAAAAAAACCCACCTTTTTTCTTCAAATTTTCGCACGGTTAGCGCCCAGTCCGCGCACCGGGTAGCGTTCCGGAAAGCGTAACAAGGGGAAAACCAAGGGAAATATTAAAATAATATTTTAGAGTGCTTTGAGGTAGGGTAGCTCTGAATAGAGCTGTTGTGTTGTGTGGGTGATGTAAGTACCAACATGTAGGTACCAATGAAGAGTCTAAAATTCAATGTACACTGTCTCCTCTGTAGATATTTTGTATGTTCTAATATGGGTTATTTAAATGTAAATGTGTGGAAAAGCACTTCATGCTTTAAAGCAATTGTATTTGTGAACTGATTGTTCTTTCCTCTTAGTCCTCCTCTTTGTTTTTTTTTCCCCACACTCTTCTTCAGCATGATAGTTGATAAATTCGTTCCCTCAAAAAATTTATATACATACAAAAATTATATTAAATACATATAAAATATATTTTTCCTTTAAAAGAAGAATACATTTTACAGCTTTTGATATTTGCTATTAAAAAAACCATTGAAATTCACTGAAAAAACCATAGGTTATAGACCATATATAGTTAGGAATTAGCATTTACAAAACCTTGAAAATTCACTGAAAAAACCATAGGTTATAGACCATATATAGTTAGGAATTAGCATTTACAAAACCTTATTTTACTCACACGAAACCATTGAAATTCACATATATAGTTAGTTGCACTAACTATATATCGCGCACCCGCAATCCACTGCTGATCATGTCACATATTACATCATTCATGACATGGTCAGTGACATCACTGATGACATCACTGATGACATCTCAAATGACATCACTGATGACATCACTGATGACAACATCCAGTGACTGTATGTTTCTGTAAAGTTAAAATATGTCTTACATATTGAAGAATGAGTGGATGTATAAGTGTCTGGATGAAGGATTTAGTAGGTGCATGACTGACTGTATGAGTGAGTGATTAAATGTGTCTCACTGAGTGCATGGGTTAGTGACTAAACTGTCTTAATTTGTGCATCATTATGTCTGTTCTGTAAACTGCTGCATGTGTTGATCAGTAGCTATATGAGTAACTATATGGGTTATTGATTGGTTGCCCAAGTACTTGTATGGGAGACTGAGTGTGTGTGTGGGTGGCTGGGAGGTGTATGACTCTGTGCATAGATGTGTGAGCAGTTGATTCACTAGATGTATGGGTTCAAAAGTGCATGTGGAAACAGCTGTATGGGCGGTTGACTGTGTGCATGAGTGTATTGGTGAGTGAATGGATATCTCAGTGCTACATGTCAAAGTAAGTACATATGTAAAACACAGTACATGTGAGAGTTGACATATATAAATAACTGTGCATAAGAGCCAGTGAATGTGTGAGTGGCTGTATGGATCATTGTGAACTTGTATCAGGGATTGTATAAGAGAGTAAATATGTGTTAGTATATGTTTGAATAAGTAAGGTGTGTATAACTGTATAGTTGAGGAAATGGAGGTGTGATTGATTCTTTGCATGACTGACTAGGTGTGTGAGTAACTCCATGGATGAGTGACAGTCTGTGAGTGTCTGTTTACACTGAGTGTATCTAAGGTTATATTAGAGTCTGAAGAGGTTCATCGTATTATCACATGAATGATGTCATCAGTGATGTGATCAGTAATGTCAAATGAGATGTCATAAGTGATGTTATCAGTGATGTCATTTGAGATGTCATCAGTGATGTCATCAGTGATGTCATTTGAGATGTCATCAGTGATGTCATCAGTGATGTCATTTGAGATGTCATCAGTGATGTCATCAGTGATGTCATTTGAGATGTCATCAATGATGTCATCAGTGATGTCATTTGAGATGTCATCAGTGCTGTCATCAGTGATGTCACTGACCATGTCATGAATTATGTAATATGTCACATGATCAGCAGTGGATTGCGGGTGCGCGATATATAGTTAGTGCAACTAACTATATATGCGAATTTCAATGGTTTTGTGTGAGTAAAATAAGGTGTTGTAAATGCTAATTCCTAACTATATATGGTCTATAACCTATGTTTTTTTCAGTGAATATATATATATATATATATATATATATATATATATATATATATTACCTACTGGCGGTCGCCAGTAGGTATATATAGTTAGGATTTTTTCTCTATGGGATTTTTGAAAATTCTATGTCTAATAACTTTGGCATTTGTGGACGGAATTGGCTGAAATGTTCAGGAAAATGGAACATTTTGTTTCTGAGTAGCCCCTGAAAATTTGGGGGGGTTTCGTCAAGGGGGGGCCGAGAAAAAAGGGGGGTCCCAAAACGCGTTTTTCCAATGTTAATTTCCATAGGGCGGTTGGCCTCACTTTTAGCCCGAACGGCTGAATGGATTTGCACGAAACTTGGCAAAATTGTAGGGACTGTTAGCCCGATGTGCCTTTGCTAGGTCTCAATATATGTGCTCCAGTAAATTTTGAGAAATTAACGTTCAAAAAAATATATATATCTGTAAGCGCGCTCCGGGCAGCGCCCTGTTCGCGTACTTGACGCGTAACGGAACTTCGCGAAGCGAAGCTGATTGGCTCTCCGGTGTCTGTCAACATTCTAAACAGTCTGGAGCGGCCGCCATCTTGTCTCTCGGTAGGATCGAGAGACAAGAGGAGGCCAAAACAAAGGGGGAAATGACCATAAGGGGGCATAGTAGATCCTCCCTGACCCCCTAGGTTTGATGTGGAGGCTTTAAGAGGGCCCCGCGGGGCAAAAAAAAATAAAACATTTTTTGTTTTTTTTGCGTGGGTAGCGCCCGGTACGCGCACCGGGAAGCGGTCCGGGGAGCGTACTATAAGGAAAAAAGAATGATAGACCATGATATTTTGAAATATTGTATGTTTATTGATTGTTCTTTTTGTTGTTTTTTTGTAATTTTTTTATTTAAGTAGCAGTATTAATGATTATTAAATATAAATGTATTTTTGGAATTGTGCACAGTATACTATAAGTCTGACTTTACATTATAATCAATTTGGTACTAGTTTATGAATTACATATAAAAATGATTAAAGACTCAAACAATTTTTTAATATTAAATATAATTTTATTTTTCTGATTCTTTTTCAAAATTTAATAGAACGTCTAACATTTGACTGTCCGATATGTCCTCTTGTTGAGTGAACATAACTTCCCACATTTGACCGTCATCATAATGAAGTAAATGATCCACAGATTCTACACATTGTAGAAGTTCATGGTCTTGTGATTCATCCATGAATTCCAAGTCAATGGGTTCAATTATTTCCTCATTGTTCATGTCTAGGACAATTTCAAAGGAAACGTTCTGTTCTCCTTGCATTTTTGTGCTGAAATTTGAATAAAAAATAAATATATCAGTAGAGATAGGGCACTGTTGGGTTTAAGTTCAGACAGGTACTTTTGAGGCATGAAGTAGTACTATTAAAAAGTGCCTGTGAAAAAGCCTATGTAAATTCATAATAATACCACAGAAACCTAAATCAATCCATAATTATAATAAACAAGCCTTTCTCAATGTCTAACTCTTACAGAGGGATAGTATATAACTATCTGAAAATGTTTTCAAATTTATAAAATAATATCTTACCTTTTAAAAACAAATTTAAGTTGTGAGTGAAAATGATCTTGCAATGTAGTTCAGGAAGTAGTAGTCAAAATGGCTGTGTTTGTCTCTCTTTTTTTATATATATTCAGGTACATAACCAATCAAATGTTAGGTAAAAAAAGTAGAAAATGAAAGTAACATTTTAATTGGTTGTCAATTCCAACACTTCAGATGTGTTTTGTGAAGTAATTTACCTCAGGTTATTTAGGGAGGTCTACAGGCTAAATGGCTAAATGGAATTCCAATCAAATTTGTGAAAATGGTAGGGATTGGTATGTAGTATGAGCTAATCTATATTTGGTGAAAGTGTCTCCAGGGTTTCTTCTGTAAATTACTTTCCCACCTTTTTTAATGGAGCGCTTCCCGGTGAGTGCCCGGGTACGCGAACCGGCAGCGTTACGGGAGTCCACCATTTTGTGTTTCGGTCGAATTACGATACAAGATGGAGGGCAAATAATGTTCAGAATGGGTAGAAGGGGGCACGGTAAATGTATTTTAACCCCCTAGGTTTTCTGAGGGTGGCTGAGGAGGCCCATATGTGCGAGAAAAAAACATTTTTTTTAAAAAATTTGCGCGGTTAGCTTCCGGTTCGCGTACCGTGTAGCGCTCCGGGGAGCGTACTTTGTTGAAAATTAGTGAAAAAAGTTAGAGTAAAATAATAATTGTGAGTGATCAGATGTAGGGTAGCTCTGAGAAGAGCTTTTGGGTTTATGGTACATTTAGGTACTTATAAGTAGGTACCAATGCACAGTTTTAAATTCAGAATGAAAACTCTGTTCCCTTCATCTGAGAAGTGAACTCCATCTCCTCTGTAGATATCTTGCATGTAGTAACGTAAGTTATTGTTGTAGATGGAGCCCATTCCATGGTCTCTCATGTAAGCTGAAACAGATTTGTTTACATGCTTCCTCGATTTCTCAATTTGTGGACAAAATTGGTTCGACCACCTCCATTTCTGTCTTTGGCATATATTTGAATATACCAAGGCAGTTTGAGGAAAAAGTGCCATCATTTGCTCAAAGGTGTCCTTTAAAAGCATTTCCAGACCTACCCCAGTCAAAGTGCCCAAGTCATTTCCTCCACAGTGCACAATTAACAGGTCAGGTTTAGGCAAATGCATAAAGGTTTTCACCAATGGTATCAATTGGTGACATTTTAATCCTCTGTGGCCAAACCACTTAATTTCCACATCTTGTAAATTGAGGTTAGGTAAATTTCTGTTATCAGCATACCTCTGAGCCCAGTGGATGTAACTATGTCCAACAATCCAGACAGAAAACATGGTGAGAGAAGGTTCTGCTGCAGTCAGATGAAGTGTGGCAATGAAATGGCAGTTGAAAAAATAAGAGTTTAAAATGAAAAAAACTGTGGAGTTTCTGTGTTAATGAAGCAGTAGCAGTGATTGGTGGATTTTGATTGCTGAAAACATAAAGTTAGGGTGCATGGATGAGTTCTTTGAAAGATGTAATTTGAATGGTCAAGAAAAAATCATTATATGAAAGATTGCACTGGATACGCAGGTGTACTGAGAGTTCAGAGTTCAATTGAAACATTGTTGTGTGAACTTGCAAACATCAGAGGTCTTTCAGGAGGTGGTTGCTATGGAAAAAAGGCAGAAAGGGCAGAGGGGGGAAGGGTGTTGATTTGAAAAATGTGAGGGAAGAGTTTTGATTGGGTGACATGAGAGATATGTGTGATGAATTACAGCATTTCTGTGGCATTGTTGCTTGCAGACTCTGGAGTGCATACCTTTTGCTCTGCTAAAGACAATTTGGTGTGTTTCTGAGACTGTTTTGAAACTCATAAAGTATTTGCTAAGGTGAGAAAAGATTCATTTAATTTAGATAGAGAATAGTATGGTTTAGGGAGAAAATTATGAAGAAAGTTGTGTATTTAAAATGTTGCTTTGTGTCAAGTGTTTTACAAATAGATTTTGTTTCTTTGTGATACATAGACATGTTAAAAATGACGCAAAAATAGTGCAAGGGTCTTACAAAAATGCTTTCATGTGTCTTAGGGTATTTTAAGTCACTTCTCCATGAATGTAGGTATATAATTGTTTTAGAAGATATGTTTAAAAACGTTTTTTGAAATCAATTAGGTTTCTTGATATGTACTGCTAGAGTTTCATTGGTTGCTTGGGGCATATTTTCAAGGCTTTTGACTTCCTTTGATGTAATTTTTCCCATTTTAATTTAAGACGTTTCCCTGTGGTGCAAGGTCCTTGTAAATATGCCCCCATCTGTGCTTGGCAAATTTAGATTTTAATTCTTTGACTAACATAGCCATGTTAAAAGTGACCCAAAAATGTTGCAAGGGCCTTAAAAAAAACGCTTTCATGTGTCTTAGGCCATTTTAAGTCATTTCCCCTTGAATGTAGGTATCTAATTGATTTAGTTGATGTGTTTAAAAACGATTTATGAAAACAATTAGGTTTCTTGATATGTACTGCTAGAGCTTCATAGGTTGTTTGGGGCATATTTATTAGGCCTTTGTGTCTCTCTGATGTTATTTTTCCCATTTTAATTTAAGACCTTTCCCTGTGGTGCAAGGTCCTTGTAAATATGCTCCCATCTGTGCTTGGCAAATTTAGATCTTGATTATTTGACTTACATAGCCATGTTAAAAGTGATCTAAAAATGGAGCAAGGGCTTAAAAAAACGCTTTCATGTGTCTTAGGGCATTTTAAGTCACTTCCCCTTGAATGTAGGTATATAATTGATTAAGTTGATGTGTTTAAAAACGATTTATGAAAACAATTAGGTTTCTTGATATGTACTGCTAGAGCTTCATAGGTTGCTTGGGGCATATTTATAAGGCCTTTGTGTCTCTCTGATGTTATTTTTCCCATTTTAATTTAAGACCTTTCCCTGTGGTGCAAGGTCCTTGTAAATACGCCCCCATCTGTGCTTGGCAAATTTTTATCTTGATTATTTGACTTACATAGCCATGTTAAACGTGATCTAAAAATGGAGCAAGGGCTTAAAAAAAACGCTTTCATGTGTCTTAGGGCATTTTAAGTCACTTCCCCTTGAATGTAGGTGTATAATTTATTTAGATGATGTGTTTAAAAACGATTTTTGAAATCAATTAGGTTTCTTGATATGTAATGCTAGAGCTTCATAGGTTGCTTGGGGCATATTTATAAGGCCTTTGAGTCTCTCTGATGTTATTTTTCCCATTTTAATTTAAGACCTTTCCCTGTGGTGCAAGGTCCTTGTAAATACGCCCCCATGTGTGCTTGGCAAATTTTGATTTTGATTATTTGACTTACATAGCCATGTTCCATACAGTACTAACCTTCTGCGTAGTCTTTGATATGCTAGACTCCATCTGCACTATGAGATACCTAAGCAAAGGAAACACAGGTGATGTGATTGTGAAATGAGGAAAAGAAACTCCATATTTTTCAATTACATCATCTGTGTTTCCTAAGTTTACGAACGACATTGTGCAGATGAGGTTTAGGTCTGTCCACGGACACAGAAGAGGTCTGGCCTTTGTTCAAGAGTGAAGTGGATATGACTTACTTCATTGGCAGGCCTTCACATGTATTATCTCCTCTGTACTCTTCAACAAGCGTAAATTTCATCTGCAACCCTGAGTAGGCCTCACCTCAAACAAACCTCTGGATAGGCCACACCTTATCGTCATCCTGAATCAATCATTTAAAATGTTAGGGACAGATTTATGATAGGTGTGTGCCTCTTTTGCGCCACTGTGCGTCACTTTTGTGACGCCGAGGCGGTGCAAAAGATTTGCTATGTGCCGACATATTTACAACTTGATGCATCTAGGCAGATGTGTCATGCTGTAAAGTTCCGTGCCACATGAAACCGATGCAGCAGTGATGCAAAACATGCACCATGTTGCAAGACAGGCCTCACTTCATCTCCAACAAGATAAGAAGCTGAATCTTCTGTAAATGTCAAAATTGTTGTATACACTGCTCAACTTATGTGTACTCTTTGATATGCTAGAGTCCATCTGCACTATGAGATACCTAAGCAAAGGAAACACAGGTGATGTGATTGTGAAATGAGGAAAAGAAACTCCACATTTTTCAATTACATCAACTGTGTTTCCTAAGTTTACGAATGACATTGTGTAGATGAGGTTTAGGCCTGTCCACAGACACAGAAGAGGTCTGGCCTTTGTTCAAGAGTGAAGTGGACATAACTTACTTCATTGGTAGGCCCTCACATGTATTATCTCCTCTGTACTCTTCAACAAGCGTAAATTTCATCTGCAACCCTGAGTAGGCCTCACCTTAAACAAACCTCTGGATAGGCCACACCTTATCGTCATCCTGAATCAATCATTTAAAATGTTAGGGACAGATTTATGATAGGTGTACGCCTCTTTTGCGTCACTGTGCGTCACTTTTGTGACGCAGTGGCGGTGCAAAAGATTTGCTATGTGGCGTCATATTTACAACTTGATGCATCTAGGCAGATGTGTCATGCTGTAAAGTCCTGTGCCACATGAAACCGATGCAGCAGTGATGCAAAACATGCACCATGTTGCAAGACAGGCCTCACTTCATTTCCAACAAGATAAGAAGCTGAATCTTCTGTAAATGTCAAAATTGTTGTATACACTGCTCAACTTATGTGTACTCTTTGATATGCTAGAGTCCATCTGTACTATGAGATACCTAAGCAAAGGAAACACAGGTGATGTGATTGTGAAATGAGGAAAAGAAACTCCACATTTTTCAATTACATCACATGTGTTTCCTAAGTTTACGAATGACATTGTGCAGATGAGGTTTAGGTCTGTCCACGGACACAGAAAAGGTCTGGCCTTTGTTCAAGAGTGAAGTGGACATGACTTACTTCATTGGTAGGCCTTCACATGTATTATCTCCTCTGTACTCTTCAAAAAGCGTAAATTTAATCTGCAACCCTGAGTAGGCCTCACCTCAAACAAACCTCTGGATAGGCCACACTTTATCGTCATCCTGAATCAATCATTTAAAATGTTAGGGACAGATTTATGATAGGTGTAAGCTTATTTTGCGTCACTGTGCGTGACTTTTGTGACGCAGCGGCGGTGCAAAAGATTTGCTATGTGGCGACATATTTACAACTTGATGCATCTAGGCAGATGTATCATGCTGTAAAGTCCCATGCCACATGAAACCGATGCAGCAGTGATGCAAAAGATGCACCATGTTGCAAGACAGGCCTCATTTCATCTCCAACAAGATAAGAAGCTGAATCTTCTGTAAATGTCAAAATTGTTGTATACACTGCTCAACTTATGTGTACTCTTTGATATGCTAGAGTCCATCTGCACTATGAGATACCTAAGCAAAGGAAACACAGGTGATGTGATTGTGAAATGAGGAAAAGAAACTCCACATTTTTCAATTGCATCACCTGTGTTTCCTAAGTTTACGAATGACATTGTGCAGATGAGGTTTAGGTCTGTCCACGGATACAGAAAAGGTCTGGCCTTTGTTCAAGAGTGAAGTGGACATGACTTACTTCATTGGTAGGCCTTCACAAGTATTATCTCCTCTGTACTCTTCAACAAGCGTAAATTTCATCTGCAACCCTGAGTAGGCCTCACCTCAAACAAACCTCTGGATAGGCCACACGTTATCGTCATCTTGAATCAATCATTTAAAATGTTAGGGACAGATTTATGATAGGTGTATGCCTGTTTTGCGCCACTGTGCGTCACTTTTGTGATGCAGCGGCGGTGCAAAAGATTTGCTATGTGGTGACATATTTACAACTTGATGCATCTAGGCAGATGTGTTTTGCTGTAAAGTCCTGTGCCCATGAAACCTGCGTCAGGTTTCATATAGGTGTTTTGTTGCAGGGTGGGCATTCATTTGCATGAAAGCTCTGTAAAACTAACACAGTGAAATTTAGAAGATTTCACTGAGTCAGCTTTATAGCATTGCTGAATCAAATCCTTACGCCTGTTTGAAACAGGCATAAGGAGTGAAGCACCATGCAATGTGTGGCTTCCTCCTGTGCATTGCAGTAGACATGTCGTGTTTACGACGTGATTCGTGCAAAGTGGTGCTTTTGCGGCACAGATGCATGACACATCTGTGCTGTTTTTACTCAATGGTGCTCCACATTGTAAATGCGGCACACCATGGGTGGCAGAGCAGCGGTGCACGTTAACTGCTGCATCCCTGGGGATGTGCCAGTTAACATAAATTTGCCCCTTTACATTTAAGTATGTGCAGGGGACACAGAGTCGGTGAGGCTTATTCAAGGTTAAGAAGAGATGAGTCCTGTTTACTGAAAACTTGGACATAGGCCTCACCTCTTCAGCATCGCTGGACATGGCTAAATAATAGCTGCAAAATGTTACTCTTGTTAAACAATTTTACTATTATAGTCTCTGAGATTTGTGCCTTACTCTGCAACATCTCATTGTTGTTCTCTTTTTTTAAAGATAACGACAACATCAAGCATGAGTGATAATGAGCAATCAGTTGATCTTGATCTTATCGTTGAACTTGTGATTGAAACGTCAGTGGAAGTGGATCCCTTAGATGATTTAAATCCTGAGGATGATGAAAACTATGATGAGGATGCCGATTTGTCAGAATTGTATGACATAGGGTGGGAAGCTGACCTGCTTGAGCCTATGGAACTATAAACATTTATTTTAAAAATTTAGAAGAAATGAAAAGTAAAAATGTAAACCGTTTCATTTAAAATTAAAGACACCTTCAAAAACAGGTTATGTGTAGTGTCTTCAATAAAATATTAAAATATGCTCATAAAGTTAGATCAGATTCACATATAAAACAGCACAGGTAAAATGTAGAAGCATTCAATTTCTTTGCTATTATTTGTGAATACTAAATTTGCCAATGCACTAAAAATTATTCTAAGTAAAAATGACAAGTAGTGTGTTAAGTTTTTGATGACTGTTATTGATTTACTGTTTGGTAAAAGTGGTTAATAAATTTTTTTATTATATTTGACCACAGATTAAACTGCAGATCATTTCAAAATTTGAGAATGCCGTCTAAGGATAGAATCAGAAAGGCTACAAAACGTCAAAGACAGCAGGTTCAACAATTACTGCAGCAGTCCTCTACAATAAAAAATCGTCAAGTCACCAAGAAAGCACCGGGTAAGAGAACGAAAGCATTCATAAGAAACATTTGTAAAAAAAAAAGTAGTACTACAGAAAATGTTTTAGTCCAGAAAAAGAGAAGCAATTTAAACGGAAAGGAAAGGCCAATCAAAAATGTTACTGCTAGAGCAAGAGATAACTCTGTGCATGATAGTAGAAGGAAACAACAGTTTAGGGACATTCGTAAACGAATGTTCCGCAACAGGATAATTGGCAATTTGTTAAAAAATATTAAGAAAGGTCAACAGAAAGTGGTTTTTTATAAGAGAAAAATAAAAGTTGAGAAAATTATTGATCAGGCATTCGAAATTAAGCGAAAGTTATTTATTTTGATAATCAATAGAATTAGGAAGCTAAACAAGGCAATTTATGATTTCAAAACAAATAGTAGATGGAAGAGAACAGTTAATCGTAGTAATTTTTGTGAAGTATTTTCAGGAGAATGGATGCATAGTTCAAGTTGTGAGGCATTTTTCAATGAGGAGAGTTATTTCCAGGATAATGATTTGGTGCATGCAGTTGACACCAGTGGTCGAGCTTATGAGGTGAAAGATGGTTGTCCAGTTGAAAAAGAAAAACTTGTGACAACAGAGGCAGAAGAGATGTTAGGTAATGAGGTTTTAGGAAGACGTCCTAAGGGACCTGTGTACACCTGGAAGTGTAGTAGTATTTGCAGTGTGCGACAGGATTCCATCAATTTGCTTTGTGATTTTGTACGGACATTTAATAAGAAAAGTTTGAAGCAGAAAATGAAGTTGTTGCAAGAGTTAGATCCTTGCAGAGTGAGAGAAGTCACAGGTTTGCATGGTCATTCACTGGCTTGTCTTTCCAGGAGAGTATGCCAGAGTGTTTTTCATCATTTCAGGATGCTAGCAGTGCATCATAATAAAGTGAGGAAATTAGTTAGAATGTTGTATTATGCTAAGAGTCCAGCAGTTATGCTTAAACAATTATGCGCTGCTCTTTTGCATGGTTCTGAAATAGATGTGAAGAATATGTGTGAAGAAATTGAGTTTTGTTACTTTGGAAGTAAAGATGAGAATGTTGAAATTGACCCAGAAGAAGAGGGTAATGTGGAAGATAGTGTACAGGTTTCCAGTACAGATAATTTTCAGAAGGAAATTGCCACGTTTCAGGTGAAATCAAGTGAGAGGCCTAATTTCACTTGTGTGTGTTGTCAACGCACTTATTATAAGAATCAGACTAAGTTAGTGGATTTATATGCAAAAAGTGAAAGGGAAAATAATAGTGAATGGAAGGATTTCGCAACATACTTGATGGTAGAAAATTGTTTTGATTTGGGATTAGATCAACGTGTGTGTACTTATTGTTGTAATAAATTAAATCAAAACCAGATGCCTGCTAGAGCGGTTCATAATAATCTGGAATTGGTTGAGATTCCTTCTGAATTGAAGGATTTAAATACTTATGAATCTATTTTGATTCAAAGTATCCATCCCTTTCAGGCTATTGTTAGAATGGAGCCAAAGACAGGGAAATTGCCTGCATCAGATTTACAGAGAGGATTAAAGGGAAGAGTTGTTTATTTGCCTCTAGATTTGAAGAAAAACATTAACACAATTGGAGTAGAAAAAGTGGAAGAGGAACCTCTGGTTATATTAGTTAATGGGGTTCCAACGAAGAATAAGAAAATATGGCAAGATTTAGTAGATGTTAGGAAAGTCAAAAAGGCAACATTGTATTTGAAAAAAAAATAATAAGTATTACAAGAATGTATATGTTGCAGAAGAGGAAGTAAGTGAGGAAGAGGACAGCGATTTGTGTGCTGGTCAAATTGAGAAAGTAGAAGTCTCTAAAAGTGAAGAAATATATGAACATTATAGTGTTCATCCTTTGCATTCCAAGGAAGTCATGGGGAATGCTATTGAGTTGTTTCAAATGAAACAAGCCAAAGGGAGTCCCATTAGTGTTTGGGAGGAAAGTTTGGAAGCTCGGTGTTTCCCACAGCTATTTCCAACAGGTCAAGGAGGAAGATATGATGAGCGACCTCATCAAATTCCTGCTTCTGAATACCGGACTTTACGATTGTATGCAGAAGATCCTAGGTTTCGACAATGCATTCCCTATTTGTTTCATCTCCTGTTTGAAAGCGATCTGTCTGGACCGTCATATGCAGTGAACCACATCTTGAAAAGTGGTATACAGATGCAAAACATCTCGGCAAATGACTTTATGGATAAAGTCAATGTCCAAGACAGTATTTTGGATTCTCACCTGATTAATCTCATGGCGTGTCCGCGTGGTACTAATGAGTACTGGTACCGTCGTCATGGTGATTTAAAATGTATGCTGAGGAACTTAGGAACTCCCACATGGTTCCTCACTCTGAGCTGTGCCGAGTATGGCTGGGAAGACTTACTTGAATTTCTACGAGAGGCAAATGGAAACATTGAAAACATCGAATTCAAGACACCCGGAGAACTGTGCTCTTTGGATCCAGTGAATGTATGCAGGTACTTCAATCATAGATTTGAAGCTATGATGTCTTTCATCATGAATAAGAAGAATCCACCTCTTGGAGAGGTGTTGGATTTCTTCTGGAGAAAGGAGTACCAAGCAAGAGGTGCTCCTCATATACATATGCTGCTGTGGATCAAGGATGCACCTAAATTTGGAACAGATCCAGAAGACTTCGTGATGAGTTTCATAGAACAGTATTCTACATGTGCTGTTCCAAACGCAAAGGAGGACAAAAGCCTAAGAGAACAAGTTCTACGCTTCCAAAGCCATCGTTGCGGAAAGTACTGTCGTCGTAAATTCAGAAACAAGGACAAGTTCTACACCAAATGTCGTTTCGCCTTTCCACGACCGGTGATTTCTAAAGGAAGAGTGAACAGTTTGATGTCTTCGCTGCGACATAATGTGATGAAGAAATCACCTAAAAACACATACAATTTGAAAAGGAACGAAGAGTCCAAGTATATCAACGACTACAATCCAGTGATTTTGTCCATGTGGAATGCTAACATGGATATACAGTTCGTGGCTGATAACTGTATGGCTGTGGCTCGGTATGTGACATCTTACATCACCAAAAAAGAAAAGACAGAATTGAAGGATATGTGGGAGGACATTTCCCATGAAAAGAGCCTCAGTAAGAAGTTGTACAGTTTCAGTCTGAAGATGTTGTCACATCGAGAAATCGGAGCTTACGTATGTTCTGACCGGTTGTCTTCAGCAAGTCTCTATGCCAAATCCAGGAGTATCGTTTGGGCGAGTCTTGGTCTTGCTGCAACGCGTAATCGAGTTCTGAAACCTGTGCGGGAAATTGAGTATTTGGCGGAAAAGGAGCCAAACAGTACCGATATTTTGAAGACCAACATGTTGGATACATATTATCCAAATCGAAGCAGTCACCTCGAGAATGTTTGTCTGTATGAGGTTCTACAAAATTACATATTCAAGAGGAACATCAAAGAAGATATTGATAAAGGAGTGTATGCTGTAATTGGAAGTGAGGGGTGTCTGGTCAAGCAAAGAAAATGCCACTTGGTAAACCATCGAAAATTGAGTGGCGAATCTCCTGAAAAAAAGGAGTTTTTCTATTTAGCACTTTTGCAACTTTTCAAGCCTTGGCGTGCAGAAGAGGAACTGCTTGGAGGTTTCCTCTGTTACGAAGACTCTTTCACTGCCGCCAAGGAGACCATAGAATGTCCTGCTTTTCCCAAATATCTAGAAATGTTGAATGCGGAAATCGAGCAGGAAGCAACGATTGCAGCCGAGATTGCCAGAGACAGTTCTCAGGACAGTCAGAGTTCTGTTTCATTGAGTCAGGATCCACTAGGAGGACCTGTTATCGAAAATGAAGCTGCCACTGCCATGAATGAAGTGGAAAGAGCCATGGCACATGCTCAGGAGGATGTGGTTAACTTAGAAGACTTGGAAAGACAACAAAACGTTGAGCAGAGGAAAATATATGACGAAGTTACCAAGCAAATTGATCATGGATTAAGTCATGAGAAGAAAGAGTGCTCATGTACGTCGTTGAAGCCTGTCCGACTGTACGTGAGTGGAGAAGCGGGAACTGGAAAAAGTTTCCTCATTAAAGCAATTTCATGTTATTTGCAGGAAAGGACTGAGTCATCGCTGTCTTGTGTTGTCACCGCTCCAACTGGACTGGCAGCACATAACATTAAAGGTATTACCTTGCATCGTCTACTGATGCTGCCAGTGGAGCATGATAACAAATTACAATACCACAAGTTATCTGGAGATGCTTGTTGTGAAGTTTCAAGAGTCTTGAGGAAAATGAAACTTCTTATCATTGACGAAGTAAGCATGGTTTCTAATGTCATGCTTGCCTTTGTGCATTTGAGAATGCAAGAAGTTCTTAAAACAGAGTATGATGTGTTATTTGGTGGCAAACACATCATTGTTTTCGGAGATCTTCTGCAGCTGACACCAGTGAAAGGACAACCTGTGTTCAAAATGCTCACGCATGAAGATACCAGGAAGTGCCTAGGGAGCATTGGCAACGTCAATATATGGTTAAACTTCAATTATGCTGAACTGCATGAAAATATGCGTCAGGCGAAGGATGAAGAGTACAAGAATATTCTACAAGATGTTAGAATTGGAAAAGTGACCGAGCATGGGAAAGAAGCTTTACATGCACGATTACTGTCAAATTTATATCCAGAACAAGACGTTGTGCCTGAGAATATTTTTCAGAAAATTACTGAGAAGAAATCTGGAATATGTTTGATGCCAACTCTTGCAGAATGTGCCATCTTCAATAACAAAATGTTGCATTTAGAAAACCAAGAGATTGTGAAACTGGAAGCTATTGACAGAGTGGAGCATATGGGATCAACAATTATGTTGTCTGAGAATTTGAAAACAAAATTGGATTCATTAGAGAAGACTATATCTAAAACTGCAGGTTTTGAAAAGACTCTGAATGTGTGCTTAAACTGCCATATAATTTTAAGAAGGAATTTACATGTTGAAAGAGGTCTGGTAAATGGATCAATGGGTAATGTTGTTGATTTTGTGAAATACAGAAATAGAGATGGAATTGAATTTTTAAAAATTAAATTTGATGGCATTGAGGAAGTACAGCTAATTGGTCGTTGCTCTGCTAGGTTTTTGCTTGTAAAAGACTTATATGTTCGCCGTAAGCAGTTTCCTGTTTGCTTGGCATATGCGGTGACAATCAATAAATCGCAAGGTTTAAGTGTAGACAGTGCATTGGTGAATATTGGCAGTTCTGTGTTCAAGTAGGGTATGGCATATGTGGCATTGTCACGAGTTAGAACTTTATCGGGATTGTACTTGATTGAGTGTGATGTCACAAACATTTGTGCGGATCTAGATTGTGTTAAGGAATACAATAGGTTAAGAAGAGAGTATGCGCCACATCTGCCTCAATATCCTTTGTTTGAGAAACGTGTGGTAGGCCGGAAACGAAGAAATGTGACCAATAGTAGGGAGGTTGTAGCAAAAAGACGAAAAGTCAATGAACCTGAAATTATAAGCAGAAAGAAAAAGGATTCTGTTGAAGATGTTGTTGGTTTTCAATTTGAAAACAGTTCTGGTGTCAACTGCTATGCTAATGTAGTGGTTAATGTTTTGTTTTCTCTAGAACATGTAAAAGAAGAGATTGTGGTCAATTCTGATCAAAGATTTTGCAGTTTGTTAAATTCTGTGTTAGAGAAATGTAGCACTGATAGAACAAAAATAGAAAGTGTGTCTGAAATTCGAAATCTGTTAGACAGATGTTCAGGTCAAACACAATTCTCTCAAAATATTCAGCAAGATTGTCAGGAGTTTTTAATGTATATGCTTGATGTATTGCATGCTGAAGGTGTAGATGTAGATCACCTGTTTGGGCTTTCTTATCAATGGCAGCATGACTGCGAGAACTGTAGGGTATCAAGTACTACTAGTGTAGACTCAGAAAGATTTATATATTTAACTTTGCCAGATAGTAAATCAGTGTCCTTTAATAAGCTAGTAAAAGCAGCTGATCACAACATGGAGTGTAGCCAATGTAAGTCTGAAATGTTGTCAACATTATTTATACGAACATATGGCCAGTATGTCATTTTAATGTTCCAACGATGTAGGCCTGATGGAACAAAATTGACAACTTTAATAAAAAAAATTGTGGCTTCACAGTTGTCAATATCAGGAAGGACTTTTGTAACTGCAGCAATTATATATCATGACGGTCCTTCAATAACATCAGGACATTACACAGCTTATTTAAAGTCTAGAAATGGCTGGTCATTCTGCAATGATTCTATTTTAACTTAAAAAAAAAATTGCCTTTTGACCTTAAAAAGTCTTACCTGCTGTTTTTAAAACCAAAATTTTAGGGAAGGAATCTCAGGATTTGCTCTGAGGAATTTCAAGAGGTTCTAATGGCTCCTACACGATTTGGCCTTGAGGATAAGTGTAGTACAGCGTCAAAAGTTATTTTTGAGTTTTAAATAGTTCCTGGAAAAAAAGAAGATTTTCTTACAGAAAGTGGTGGGCAGAGATTAGTTGAAGGACAACAGAGTATTTCCCAAAGCAAACGGTGTTCTTACCATAACACTTGACGTCATGGAAAAATAACTGCACTTTGTATGAGTTCAGAAAAACTGTTTCTTTTTATAAGCTAATTCAAGCAGCCAATCAAAACATGGAGTAGAGGGAATGTAAGTCTGCAATGCTGTCTAGATTATTGGTCCAAACTTTTGATTATAATGTCATTTTAAAAATCCAACTATATAAACCTGTTGAAAGTAAGTGTTCAACTTTAATTACAAATGTTGTGGCTACACAGTCGTTGATTTTAGGAAGAACATTTGTAACTGCAGCTATGATATGGCATGATGGTCATTTGACAGATCCGCTTATTACACAGCTTATTGAAAATGTAAAAAAAGCTGCTGTTTCGGAAATTATTCCCATTTGACTACGATACAATGTTGCCTTTTTATTTAAAAATATTCTTACTTTCTGTTTTCAGAAAAGAGAATTTAGGGTAGGTAACTGGCGTATAATGATTCTAGGGGTTGATATAATTGTATCTACTGTTTTATATTGCTTTGTGATTAAAAGTGATGTAGAGAATTAAATAATTGTAGTAGTCATAGAGGTAGTGTAAGTCTGCTTCATAGTAAGCAGTATCAGTGTCATAGGAAATGTAGAACATGAGTGAGCAAGAAGGGTAAGATATTACTAGTCCAGGATTGTGAAAGTGATCTTGAACGTTTTCTTTCTGAAAGTTGCGGAAATACAAAATGACGGGATTTGCTTAGAAGAATTCCAAGAGTTATAAATGGCTCTTACACGATTTGGCCTTGTGGAAACGTGCGGTAGAGTGCGAGAAGTCATTTATTGTATGTAACATATTTTTCAAAACGATGGAGCTTTTCTTTCAGAAAGTGGCGGGCTGAAAATAATAGCAGTACAACAGAGTGTAAGCTGTTCATAGGATATCCTTCGACGTCATGGAAAGTAAGTTACTTTTCAGGAGTTCTGATTTCTGATTGGTTATGTTATATGGGTTTTTTAAACACAATCATTTTGATTGTGGTTTTTTTTCCCCGCTGTTATATGATGAATACCTTCAAGTCACTATTTTTAGTGAAATTTGATAAATTCTGAGAACAGCAAAAATAAACCATTTAACATGTATAATTAATTCTGTACTTTTTGTATTTATGATATACATTTAGAACTGTGTAGTAGGCATTGAAAAGCTGAGGCTTCTATAAGTGTCAAAGTTGTTGCATACAGTGCTCACATTCTACGTAGTATTTCATATGATAGACTACATCTAAACAATGAGATACCTAAGCAAAGGAAACACAGGTGATGTGACTTGAGAATGAGAAAAAAAATTGCACGTTTTTCAATTAAATTACCTGTGTTTCCTAACATTACACATCACATTGTGTAGATGAGGTTTAGGCCTGTTCCAGGAGACAGAGGAGGTCTCACATTTGTTCTAGAGTGCAGTGGACATGACTCACTCCGTTGGTAGGCCTGCACATGTATTATCTCCTCTATACTCTTCAACAAGCCTAAATTTCATCTGCAACCCTGAGTAGGACTTACCTGAAACAAATCTCTGGATAGGCCACACCTTATCAGCATCTAGAAACAATCATTTAAAATGTTAAGTGCAGATTTATGATGGCTATACGCCTCTTTTGCGTCGCTGTTCCGTCACTTTTGTGACGCAGCAGCAGTGTAAAAGATGCACCATGGTGCAAGATAGGCCTCAGTTCATCTCCAGCAAGATACCGTCAGTTTAAAATGTATATAATTAGGACTGTGTAGGGGGCATGCAGAAGCTGAGGCTTCAGTAAGTGTCAAAGTTGTTGCATGCAGTGCTGCACTTCTGGGTACTCTTTCATATGCTGGACTACATCTGCACAATGAGATACCTAAGCAAAGGAAACACAATTGATGTGATTGTGAAATGAGCAAAAGAAATTGCACGTTTTTCAATTACATCACCTGTGTTTCCTAACATTACACATCACATTGTGCAAATCAAGTTTAGGCCTGTCCAAGGAAACAGAGGAGGTCTGGCCTTTGTTCAAGAGTGAAGAGGACATGACTCACTTCATTGGTAGACATGGACATGTATTATCTCCTCTGTACTCTTCAACAAGCCTAAATTTCATCTGCAACCCTGAGTAGGCCTCACCTCAAACAAACCTCTGGATAGGACACACCTTATTGTCATCCTGAAACAATCATTTAAAATGTTAGGGACAGTTTTATGATGGCTGTGCGCATCTTTTGCGCTGCCGTTGCATCACTTTTGTGAGACAGCAGCAGTGCAAAAGATGCACCATGTTGCAAGATAGGCCTCACTTCATCTGCATCAAGATACTGTTAGTTTAAAATGTATATTTTTAAGACTGTGTAGGGGCATGGAGAAGCAGAGGCTTCTGTAAGTGTCAAAGTTGTTGAAAAACTGTTTGTCTTTCAATCTTTTCCCTTGTCTTTTCTAATTTTTAAATACATGTTTTAATATTTTTCAAATGTTTGTTGTCTCTTTCACAGATTGAAAGTATAAAAATAACAAGTGACTAAGTTAACGACAATTATAAGGTAAATGTTTTGTACTCTTTTCGTTACATTTCTATCACATTTAACTTCTATTAGTTTCACTACTTCATTTCTTTAACCCTCACTTTCCTGCCTTTGCTACTTTCCTCATTCCTTTCTCTATTACTTACTTACTCTACTCCTTCCACTATTTTTGTCAGTCCCTCTCTTCTCATACTTCCTCACTCTTGTTCACTCACTCCGTCTCTATTACTCTCACTGTCTCTGACTGATCACTCTTTCACTACTTGTTCATTATGCTTTCTCTCTGTTGTTTAAGCACACTAAGGGGCATATTATCAACACAGGCAATAAAATTATCGCTGCTTTTATCAGCAGAAAACTGCCGCAAAAGTAGCTTTAGTGGCAGTTTTCTTCCGCAAAAGCGGCTTTAGCACCAGTTTTCTGCTGATAAAAGCAGTCATTATCGGCAGAACACTGCTGCAAAAGCGTCTTTAGCGTCAGATTTCTGCCGATAAAAGCAGCAAAACTTTTATCGCCTATGTTGATAATATGCCCCTATGTTATTTACATTTCTTTGCTGTTTTAATCATTCCTTTTCTGTTACTTCTTCTTTTCTGCATTGTGTTTTTTCTCTCTGTTATTCCAATGTTTTAATCTTAATTTAAACATTCAGTCACATTCTCTACTCTCTTTTTTTTTCTTTCACTTCCTTATCTATTTTGTTTTTCTCAATTATACCCTCTTCCATCTTTTCTTTGGTAAACAGATCTATTAAACAGTATCTTTGGTTTAGTCCCTATAGCTGTCTTTCTTTTAACATTACTCTCTGTTTCCTTCCCTTATAATTACTCTTCTTTTTAAAAAAAAACATTTTTTGGTTCGC
This sequence comes from Lissotriton helveticus, assembly GCF_964261635.1. Lineage (NCBI taxonomy): Eukaryota > Metazoa > Chordata > Amphibia > Caudata > Salamandridae > Lissotriton > Lissotriton helveticus. The sequence goes on from NC_136058.1 coordinate 53,234,413, forward strand.
TCCCGGTTCGCGTACCGGCGAGCGAACCGGGAAGCGAACCAAAAGAAATAGAGGTTGGCAGAGTGCTAAATATTCTACCAATTTTTTTATAAAGGGGAGGTAGTTCTGATAAGAACTTTTTTTTTAATTGTTTTTGTTATTTTATATTTTTTTTATTATTTTTCTGAACATTTTTTTACTTTTTTTGTATTATTTGAACGGTTTTATATTTTTTTTGTTTTTTTTGGGTGGGGGAAACGAAAAAAATTCATTATAAAGGGCTCAACAGGAGCAACAAAAAAAAAAGAATTTATTCTCTGGGGCGGTTCGGACAATCATGATTGTCGATAGCTCTGTTGATCAGAGTGATGCTACTTTCTCTGTAGCAAATGAATTGGTTACAACGCACGCACACTTGTTTCACTTCCCCGAACTTCATTTGTATATTTGGGACCATCTCCCTCGCCTCTGGTCCCGTCACTTCCTGTACAACTGATCTTCTGGCCATAGAAGGGGGATTATCTTGCTGGTCACGTAACTGCGCAGCACTGTAGTTGATAGGGTGCCACCTCTGCATATGGCGATGCATTGTGTAATTCCCATAACTATATTTTTTATCTGTCCCTCTGGACAGACGTTCTTTACATATAAGGCAAGTTACGTACCGGGCATTGACTTTTTTTTGGCCCCGGGGAAATTTAAAAAATTGCCAAATATAATTTTCTTTCACATGAGACCTCCTGGGCACCTCACGCAAAAACTGCCTCTCTTCCTGCTCTTCCTCTTCTTCCTCTTCTTCCTCCTCTTGCTGAATGATAACTTCAGCAGGTGGTCCTCTCTTCCTTGGAGGTGGTGGAGGTGGTGGGGAAGCACCAGCTGAAGCTACTAATGAAGCCATTGCTCAGTGATCATAAAAGGTCTTCCTCTCACAAAGATGAAAGTCAGAGTGAGGAAAGAAGGAGGGATTTTCATCATTTGGGAAAAACAATAGTTCTAAACCAATGAAAAGTGTTACTTTTAGGTCACATGACCTAGTCTTACATCATTATGAAACTAAAAGTGAAATGAACCAATGAAAAGTGTTATTAACAAGTCACATGACCTGTTGTGTTTACGTTACGTGCTTTGGGCCGCGTCCCGGATCGCTTCCGGGAAGCTGCGCTTCGCGCCTCATTAGCGTACCGGTTCACTTCCGGGTACGCTAACGCGGCGCGTCATATGACGTTTCACGCGACAACGCGATACGTCACGATGTCGTTTTCTAACGCAGCAGTTGCGCAAACGGAACGTTTACCGGTTCGCGGACCGGGTCGCGGCACCATTTTGAGCTAACGGGAAGCGACCCGGTTCGCGGACCGGGAGCGAAACAAAAAAAAATAATAAAAAAAATACATAATTTTTTTTATTAATAAACATATAAAATATATTTTTTGATTTAAAGAAGAATACATTTTAAAGCTTTTGATATTTGCTATTAAAAAACCATTGAAATTCACAGAAAAAACCATAGGTTATAGACCATATATAGTTAGGAATTAGCATTTAGAAAACCTTGAAAATTCACTGAAAAAACCATAGGTTATAGACCATATATAGTTAGGAATTAGCATTTAAGAAACCTTTTTTTTACTCACACAAAACCATTGAAATTCCATATATAGTTAGTTGTACTAACTATATATCGCGCACCCGCAATCCACTGCTGATCATGTCACATATTACATCATTCATGACATGGTCAGTGACATCACTGATGACATCTCAAATGACATCACTGATGACATCACTGATGACATCTCAAATGACATCACTGATGACATCACTGATGACAACATCCAGTGACTTTATGTTTCTGTAAAGTTAAAATATGTCTTACATATTGAAGAATGAGTGGATTTAAAAGTGTCTGGATGAAGGATTTAGTAGGTGCATGACTGACTGTATGAGTGACTGATTAAATGTGTCTCACTGAGTGCATGGGTTAGTGACTAAACTGTCTTGATTTGTGCATCATTATGTCTGTTGTTCTGTAAACTGCTGCATGTGTTGATCAATAGCTATATGAGTAACTATATGGGTTATTGATTGGTTGCCTAAGTATTTGTATGGGAGACTGAGTGTGTGTGTGGGTGGCTGGGAGGTGTATAACTCTGTGCATAGATGTGTGAGCAGTTGATTCACTAGATGTATGGGTTCAAAAGTGCATGTGGAAACAGCTGTATGAGCGGTTGACTGTGTGCATGAGTGTATTGGTGAGTGAATGGATATCTAAGTGTTACATGTCAAAGTAAGTACATATGTAAAACACAGTACATGTGAGAGTTGACATATATAAATAACTATGCATAAGAGCCAGTGAATGTGTGAGTGGCTATATGGATCATTGTGAACTTGTATCAGGGATTGTATAAGAGAGTAAATATGTGTTAGTATATGTTTCAATAAGTAAGGTGTGTATAACTGTATAGTTGAGGAAATGGAGGTGTGATTGATTCTTTGCATGACTGACTAGGTGTGTGAGTAACTCCATGGATGAGTGACAGTCTGTGAGTGTCTGTTTATATTAGAGTCTGAAGAGATTCATCGTATTATCACATGAATAATGTCATCAGTGATCTCATCAGTGATGTATTTTGAGATGTGATCAGTGATGTCATCAGTGATGTCATCGGTGATGTCATTTGAGATTACATCAATGATGTCATCAGTGATGTCAATAGTGATATCATCAATGATGTCATTTGAGATGTCATCAGTGATGTCATCAGTGATGTCATTTGAGATGTCATCAGTGATGTCATCAGTGATGTCATTTGAGATGTCATCAGTGATGCCATCAGTGATGTCACTGACCATGTCATGAATGATGTAATATGTGACATGATCAGCAGTGGATTGCGGGTGCGCGATATATAGTTAGTACAACTAACTATATATGGAATTTCAATGGTTTTGTGTGAGTAAAAAAAAGGTTTCTTAAATGCTAATTCCTAACTATATATGGTCTATAACCTATGGTTTTTTCAGTGAATTTTCAAGGTTTTGTAAATGCTAATTCCTAACTATATATGGTCTATAACCTATGGATTTTTCTGTGAATATATATATATATATATATTACCTACTGGCGGTCGCCAGTAGGTATATATAGTTAGGATTTTTTCCTCTATGGGTTTTTTGAAAATTCTATGTCTAATAACTTTGGCGTTTGTGGACGGAATTGGCTGAAATTTTCAGGAAAATGGCACATTTTGTTTCTGAGCAGCCCCTGAAGATTTTGAGGGGGTTCGTCAAGGGGGGGCCGAGAAAAAAGGGGGGTCCCAAAACGCGTTTTTCCCATGTTAATTTCCATAGGGCGGTTGGCCTCACTTTTAGCCCGAACGGCTGAATGGATTTGCACGAAACTTGGCAAAATTGTAGGGACTGGTAGCCCGATGTGCCTTTTGTAGGTCTCAATATATGTGCTGCAGTGGATTTTGAGAAATTAACGTTTAAAAAAAGATATATATCTGTAACAGCGGACTGGGCAGCGGCCCAGGACGCGGACTTTTCGCGCAACGGAGCTTTGTGAAGCGAAGCTGATTGGTTCTCCGGCGTCTGTCAACATTCCAAACAGTCCGTAGCGGCCGCCATCTTGTCTCTCGGTAGGATCGAGAGACAAGAGGAGGTCAAAACAAAGGGGGAAATAACTATAAGGGGGCATAGTAGATCCTCGCTGACCCCCTAGGTTTGATGTGGAGGTTTTAAAAGGGCCCCGCGGGGCAAAAAAAAATAATAATAATAATAATCGAACGGCTGAATGGATTTGCACGAAACTTGGCAAAATATTAGGGACTGGTAGCCCGATGTGCCTTTGCTAGGTCTCAATATATGTGCTCCAGTGGATTTTGAGAAATTAACGTTCAAAAAAAGATATATATCTGTAACAGCGCTCCGCTTCGCGTAACGGAGGTTTGCGAAGCTGATTGGTCATTCTGTCACTGGGCTATAGTTGGGCTACATCTGGCTGATATTTGGGCTACATTTGTTTTTTTCTGTGTCTCCCGGCCATATTTGGGCTACATTGGGCTACATTGGGCTTCATTGGGCTACATTCGGCTAATTAGCAAATAGCTCATCGCAAACTAGGAATGGTAAAGAATCGCTATTTATTCCTTAAAGTTCGCTATTTAGGAAATGCAAAAAACTTTGATGATACATATGGCGGTTCATCTCTAACAAGATAAGAAGCATAGGGATACATTTATGATGACTGGCGCATCACCAGGGATGTGTTAGTCATTCTGTGCCGCTGTTCCGTCACCTATGGTGTGCTGCATTTACAATGCGGCGCATCATGGGGCAAAAACAGCACAGATGCGTGATGTATCTGTGCCGTAAAGGTGGCGCATTGCTGGAGTTGCATCGCAAGTGTGATGAAGCTCCAGCAAGGGTCGGGGGTGCCCCTGTCGCAGGGTTTCTGTTCTCACACAGAACTTTAGGCAGAGGATTGGAACCTCGGCGAATGCATTGCTGGAGTTGTATCGCAAGTGTGATGAAGCTCCAGCAAGGGACGGGGGTGCCCCTGTCGCAGGGTTTCTGTTCTCACACAGAACTGTGGACAGAGGATTGGAACCTCGGCGAATTAGGGTGTCCCAAAACTCATGTTAGTAATCAAAAACTCCTTAGCAAGCTAGGTACAGTGTCACATTGGATATAACAAACTCTCAATGTTTAGACAATCCAGAATATGAACTTATAGTACCTCAGGATACGTGGAACTCATGAACAGTCGGTCGTTATAGATTTCTTAGAAACCAGAACATGGAGTTAAGAAGAACAGATGTGTATTTGAAATGTTTATTTACTAATGCCGTCTTCTCAGGCGTAGTACCTTAGATAATAAAAGTACACATATTATCAGTAGCAAAATTACCAGCATAGTTACTAGTACATAAAAAGTGAATGGTGATAGTATGTTAACATGCTGTAAATGAATAAGAGTTAGCAACACTTATAAGCAGCCGCGGGCCGTGGAGGGAGTTACGGTGAGGCAGGGAGGCGGGGAGGGGGAGAAGCAGGGTGGAGAATACAAGTACACATATTATCAGTAGCAAAATTACCAGCATAGTTACTAGTACATAAAAAGCGAATGGTGACAGTATGTTAACATGCTGTAAATGAATAAGAGTTAGCAACACTTATAAGTAGCCGCGGGCCGTGGAGGGAGTTACGGTGGGGCAGGGAGGCGGGGAGGGGGAGGGGCAAGGTAGAGAGGGCTCCACCCTGCTTCTCCCCCTCCCCGCCTCCCTGCCCCATCGTAACTCCCTCCACGGCCCGCGGCTGCTTATATCTCACCCTCCCTAATACACATATTATATTATTTGCTAAGAAGGTCTCTTTGTGTTGGTTTAGGGCGTGCCCATACTTTAGTGTCTTAGATTTGAAGGAATCACATCAGCATACACCAGCTCTCTCTTCATGTGAACCGCATCAACTGTTGTGTATGTGTGTTCGGCAAAGCAATATAAAACCCGCCTCATGCCCAGAATTGGCAGAAGTTGCACTTATGTTATGAGTATGAAGTCGTGGAGATCAGACCTCATAACAATTCTGTATCGTGTTGTTCTTGAAACTTTAGCACTCGCTGTACAGATATAGTTTAACAAGTAAAGCAGATAGTAGACCAATAACATATTATTCTCATGTAAACCACGATGAACTACTAGGTGGAAAGCTAAAGCAACAACTAAGTGTCTTGTGCAGAAGTTGCAAAAAAGGAAAAATGGCGTTTAAACCGGTAATGAGCCCATGCTAACTTAACACGGTGTAAAGATATCCAGGACCTAGATGACACCTCCCCATGATCCGGAAACGAACTGAATAAGATAATAGAAGTGCCATCTCATGAGAGCAGATTGCAAGTTTATATGTGGACGGTCCGCAAGGTAAAGCATTAAAAACTAGGAAAATTTAATGCTAAAGAAAAATAAAACAGCCAAGTACTTTATCGAGTCTTAAGCCAATAGGCAAGGTAAATAATAAAAACTTGACAAATAAGTCAATGAATTGTCAATGAAATGCTAGTACTCAGCATATCAAACATGAAAAAGGTCTATGACATAACTGTGTATGCAAAATAAGCTGCAACAGCCTCCAATAGGAAGTCACCGTCTTCATCCGAAAACAGTTCAGCCATCCAATTTAAAAGCGGAAAAGAACATACGTGCTCTCCCAGCACCGGATCCTCTATCACCATCAGAGGACAGCTCGGTGGGTTTTCAAGAAAGCTCTGTTCCAAGAAAGACTGTGCTGCCGCCAGTAAATTCCAGGGACCAAGTAGTCCATGCATCAATGCCACAGCCATAATCCTTTCGCCAGGACAAACCAACTCGTGAGTAATGATAGGAGTCATCAGCTGATTAAAGTCGACGTCAGGAGAAACCGGTCCGCAGAGACACAAATCAATGGCCCAATCGAAATCACAGGTCAGGCAGTGAAATACAGGCTGGACACAGGTGAAGTAGGAGAATCGAAAAGATAATCCATATGCCGTGCTTAATATCGCCAACGGCATTGTGCCATAATATTCTAGCATGCGATTGCGGAACAGTGTCAGCAGCTGCAGGGTGTGAGGTTGCATAGGAGGGACATCCATATTTAAAAATGTAAAAAAGCACAAGAGCGTCCGCTGGTAATGCAATTAAAAATGCCAATCCACGAACCAGAGTGGAGAAAATGGAATGAAAGGAAGCAGGGATGACTCCAAAGATTTTCTCAAATGAAGTCACGAGACCACTGGTAACAACTTTAAAAAAGTGCGCCAGGGACTTTGTGGAGGATGCGTTAAAGATAATCGGAAACATGTTGCTGAAATTGAAAGGCAAATCTTAATTGAAAAGGGTGTGCACCTCTGTACGGGTGTTCGCTATGTGAAGTACGAAAGTTTCACGGGCCGAACTCAAGGCCACCTCTCTCTGAGACAAAAGAGCTCTTATTCTTGCCATGCCGTTGAAACGTGTCCCAAGGTTGGTATTTGTGGCCAGATTGAAAACTCCCTATGTTCATGTGTGGGAGGAAATAGAACATTTCTGCAGCAAATAACCCGTTCACTTACTGTTACGATAAAAGGAATACTTTTAATTAACTCAGAACAATCTTCATTATTGAGCATCAAATAACTACCATTTTCCAACAACTTGACGTGGGGATGATAGCAGGAACTGGCGTGCCTTGCAACACGCAAGCCATATTTGGTCGGTGTTTGTTGCATGAACCGTGTAACTGTATGTGCCTACACATTAGTGAATGATCTGGCGTCTCAGTGCATTCCTCTCCATTCAGATAAACTTCTTGATCATCTTTGAAACATCTGTATGTGTATGGAAGCGACCAGACCTCATGAAGAAAAGCACTACCTAAAGGTTCATAACGACCTATTGGTATATATTTCATACAATTTGAAAACTTATATAAAGCAAAAGGCAGCGTTATTAAACCGTGGATAAGGCATGTTGCCAAAAAACCCGCAATCCTCTGCTGATGATGTCACTGAGCATGTCATGAATGATGTAATATGTGACATCATCAGCAGTGGATTACGGGTAATAGTATCTCTAGTTTACTCCCCTATAGCTGTCTTTCTTTTAACATAAGTGTCTGTTTCCTTCCCTTATACTTACTGTTTTTGGTTCGCTTCCGGTTCGCGTACCGGCGAGCGAACTGGGAAGCGAACTAAGAGAAATAGAGGTTGGCACAGTTCCAAATATTGTACCAATTTTTTAATAACGGGGAGGTAGTTCTGAAAAGAACTTTTTTTTTATTTTTCTGAACATTTTTTTACTGTTTTTGAATTTTTCGGAACAGTTTTATATTTTTTGGGGTTTTTCTTGGAGGGGGCAATGAAAACGATTCATTGTAAAGGGCTCAACAGGAGCAACAAAACAAAAAAAAGAAGTATTTATTATTTTGGGCGTTTCGGACAAACATGAGCATGATTGTCAATAGCTCTGTTGATCAGAGTGATGCTTTTTTCTCCGTAGGAAATGAATCCATCGCAAAATACGCAGATGTGTTTTACATCACCAAATCTCATTTGTATATTTGGCACCATCTCCCTGCCCTCTGGTCCCGTTACTTCCGGTACAACAGATCTTCTGGCCATAATAGGGAGATTATCTAGGTCGTTCCGAAACTGTGCAGCACTGTAGTTGTTAGGATGCCACCTAGTCATATGGCGATGCATTGTGTAGTTTCCGAAACTGTATTTCTTGTCGGTCCCTCTGGACAGTCTATCTTGACATATAAGGCAAGTTACGTATCTTGCATTTATTTTTTTCTGACCTTTGGGAATTTTAAAAAATTGCCAAATGAAGTTTTCTTTCCGGTGAGACGTCCTGGGCTGCTCAGGCAAAAACTGCCTCTCTTCGTGCTCGTCCTCCTGTTCCTCTTCTTCTTCTTCTTGTTGAATTATAACTTGAGCAGGTGGTCCACTCTTCCTTGGATGTGGTGGAGGTGGTGGGGAAGCACCAGCTGAAGCTACTAAAGAAGCCATTGCTCAGTGATCACAAAGGGTCTTTCTCTCACAATGATGAAAGTCAGAGTGAGGAAAGAAGGAGGGATTTTCATCATTTGGGAAAAACAAGAGTTCTCAACCAATCAAAAGTGTTCATTTTAGATTATATGACCTAGTCTTACATCATTAGGAAACCAAAAGTGAAATGAACCAATGAAAAGTGTTATTACCAAGTCACATGACTTGCTGTGTTTACGTTAAGCGCTTTGCAGGGCCTCCCGGTTTGCTTCCAGAAACCTGCGCTTTGCGACTCGCTTCGCGTACCAGTTCGCTAACGTAGTACGTCATATGACGTATCACGCGACAACGTGAAACGTCATGCGGACGGGAGGCGTCACGATGTTGTTTTGTAACGCGGCACTTGCGGTAAAGAAACGTTTACCGGCTCGCGGTCTATTTCGCGGCATCAAGGTCAGCTAACGGGAAGCTTCCCGATTTGCGAAGCGGGAACGAAGAAAAAAAAATATTTAAAAAAAAAATTATTCATAAACATATAAAATATATTTTTGGATTTAAAGAAGAATACATTTTACAGCTACAGATATTAGCTGTTAAAAAACCAATGAAATTCACAGAAAAAACCATAGGTTATGGACCATATATAGTTAGGAATTAGCATTTACAAAACCTTGAAAATTCACTGAAAAAACCATAGGTTATAGACCATATATAGTTAGGAATTAGCATTTACAAAACCTTGAAAATTCACTGAAAAAACCATAGGTTATAGACCATATATAGTTAGGAATTAGCATTTAAAAAACCTTATTTTACTCACCCAAAACCATTGAAATTCCATATATAGTTAGTTGCACTAACTATATATCGTGCACCCGCAATCCACTGCTGATGATGTCACATATTACATCATTCATGACATGGTCAGTGACATCACTGATGACATCACTGATGACATCTCAAATGACATCACTGATGACATCACTGATGACGTCATCCAGTGACTGTATAATTCTGTAAAGTTAAAATATGTCTTACATATTGAAGAATGAGTGGATGTATAAGTGTCTGGATGAAGGATTTAGTAGGTGCATGACTGACTGTATGAGTGAGTGATTAAATGTGTCTCACTGAGTGCATGGGTTAGTGACTAAACTGTCTTAATTTGTGCATCATTATGTCTGTTGTTCTGTAAACTGCTGCATGTGTTGATCATTAGCTATATGATTAACTGTATGGGTTATTGATTGGTTGCCCAAGCATTTGTATGGGAGACTGAGTGTGTGTGTGGGTGGCTGGGAGGTGTATGACTCTCTGCATAGATGTGTGAGCAGTTGATTGACTGGATGTATGGGTTCAAAAGTGCATGTGGAAACAGCTGTATGGGCGGTTGACTGTGTGCATGAGTGTATTGGTGAGTGAATGGATATCTCAGTGCTACATGTCAAAGTAAGTACATATGTAAAACACAGTACATGTGAGAGTTACCATATATAAATAACTGTGCATAAGAGCCAGTGAATGTGTGAGTGGCTGTATGGATCATTGTGAACTTGTATCCAGGATTGTATAAGTGAGTAAATATGTTTTAGTATATGTTTGAATAAGTAAGGTGTGTATAACTGTATAGTTGAGGAAATGGAGGTGTGATTGATTCTTTGCATGACTGACTAAGTGTCTGAGTAACTCCATGGATGAGTGACAGTCTATGAGTGTCTGTTTACACTGAGTGTATCTAAGGTTATATTAGAGTCTGAAGAGGTTTATCGTATTATCACATGAATGATGTCATCAGTGATGTGATCAGTAATGTCAAATGAGATGTCATCAGTGATGTCATCAGTGATGTCATTTGAGATGTCATCAGTGATGTCATCAGTGATGTCACTGACCATGTCATGAATGATGTAATATGTGACATCATCAGCAGTGGATTGCGGGTGCACGATATATAGTTAGTGCAACTAACTATATATGGAATTTCAATGGTTTTGTGTGAGTAAAATAAGGTTTTTTAAATGCTAATTCCTAACTATATATGGTCTATAACCTATGGTTTTTTCAGTGAATTTTCAAGGTTTTGTAAATGCTAATTCCTAACTATATATGGTCTATAACCTATGGTTTTTTCAGTGAATTTTCAAGGTTTTGTAAATGCTAATTCCTAACTATATATGGTCCATAACCTATGGTTTTTTCTGTGAATATATATATATATATATATATATATATATATATATATATATATATATATATATATATATATATATATATATATATATATATATATTTAGATCCCTTCTGTATTTGCTTCACCAGGTTCATCTGGTTGAAGTATCTGGTTATTTTTTGCACATTTCAATACTTGGAACCTCGAAATAATTTCTATTGAACTGATGGCTAGTTGTGGAATCTTTCTCCATAATCATGTACTTTAGCACATGGTCACTTTAACATTTATATATAAAGTTATAGGATATACAGGTAGGGTGAGCACACCCACACCCAATAATTGGAAGCATAGGAAACAGTATGAAAATTGAATTATTCGTACTCTGAGATAGTACTCCTATTGCCTCCATATATGTATTTAAATATTGTATTGGCATTAACATCCTCCACTTTATTAATTTCTGATTCAGTGACGTAGAGTACATGTACAGTAGGATGTTTATTAATTTGACATTCTACAAAAGATGTTTTTTTAATAGTTAATTTTTATTCTACATTTTCATTTTTTCACTGCGGTGGGGGGCTTTTTTAGTATTATTTAGATTCAAAAAAATGTTAGGGTTCAGGAATGGGAGCTTTTTCCAACAATTGGTGCATTCAAGCCGTTGTTTGTACATGGTTAACAACAATATTAAATATTATATTTATATGAATCTATGCATATACCCCAAATAATATGGTATTTTTACATGAACTGTATGCAAAAGTGGAATTTGTTGAACTCCTTCCATGCTGATGATGGCCTCCAGCTGTCATGCATCACGGTGCTTGTGTGCTGATGACGGCTGGGGGCCGTCATGAACCAGCCCACTTTTAAAAACGGCCGCACAGGCGCAGAATCGCTGCCGCGCCCAAGGGGTTAAACCATGATTTTATAAGCATTTATGCGTGTATTTGAAAGGTGGAATTTTGCTGCTTTCCATTTCCATGATTTTTTTGAGCACTAGCACTTTAAATGACGGGCAAAAAAACTGAGCTGTGTCTTGTGATCAAGGCCGCTGGGTCGGCTGAAACGCGTTATGGCAGGCGAAGACCAAATAAAGAATTAATTCACGTACTGGAGGTCTGCACTCGTTCTTTCCAACGTGAATGGAGGTGTGACGAGGTGATAGAATGTCTTATTACTACTTCTGTTCTAAAGTTGTGGATGTGTCTGTGGTGTGGAAAGGGGAGGTGATGAGAACATGTGGTACCCTGAGTGTTTCTCTCTTATACAAACCAATTGGTCCAATTTTTCTGTCTTCTTTATGTATTTTCAAGTCCTGGAGAGGGTTGTTTTTAGCTGTTTGGTTCCTCTGCTGCTGAAGTAACACCTATAGCTAAATTTCATATGCAACCTTCCTTGCATTTGTTTGGTGATGAACATGTAAATAGTTTTCTTAAAAAGCCATTGAGCGAGGGTGCAGGAGCAACTGACACGAGATTAGACTACGGAAACACCCACAATCAACGATGACTCTTCCAACTTCTCTCCGACGTCTGAACCATAAACAGGAGCCATACCCAACTTGACATTTATTATATCATATTTACTTTATTATATTCACTTAGCCATTCAGACTCTTATCCTGTTTGCTCTGTGGTCTATCACTGCAGAAAGAAAAAAACTGTTTTTGTTTGCTAACATCATTAAAAGCCCCTTCCTATCTCTTTCCTTTTTTCAGCCTCTGTTTTCTCTCTTTATCCTCCACTCTGCACCCCTTTTCCTAGATAATCTCTCATTGCACCTATCAGCTCGGGTCCATTTACTGGCTCTACTCCCCTTTCTTTGCTCTGCTTTCCCTCTTTGCAGCCTCGGGTTTCCTCTCTTTACCCTCCACTCAGCACCTCCTTTTCCTCGCTAATCCTGCATTGTCCTCCTCAGCCTCCCATTTAAAGGCTCAGCTCCCAATTGTTTGCTCTGATTTCCTTCTTTGAAGTTTCTGTTTTCTTTCCGTCCACTATACACCCCCGATTCCTCTTTGATCCCCCACTACTCCCAGCCTGTTTCAATTTACTGGCTGTGCTGCCTTTTCTTTGCACTGCTTTCCTTTTTTCCAGCCTCTGTTTTCTACGCTTCTACCCCCAGCTACCTGGTTTCTCCGCTCACAGGCCCCTGCTGATTTCTGAGAATGCTTATCAGCTCAATAGCTGTGTATTCCTTTGGCTATAATCAAAGCACGCTTTTAGAGCTATAGCGCAGCATTTCTGGTGAAAAACTCTGCTTCTGTTAATTCTCATAGTTTGTGAATTTTGTTTGCAAATTTGACTACCAATAATAAACGTTACAGCTCTAAGAGCCAGTTCTTTTATTGTCTCGCTCCGCTCCTCCATTTTTCCTCATCCCACCTGATATCCCAGACACAGCTTCTGGATTAGAAAGTTGATACACCCCTCCTCTTGGTGCACTTATTTGGCTGTTGCCGAGCAACCACTTCTCTGGGCTTGTAGGTGAACTTGAGAGTGAAAGAGGGACACATGACCTCACCTCTAGCCATTACATGCCCTCCCCAGGCCATCTCAGCCTAGGCATCAAGGTTAAGAGCATACAGGACAAGGGCGGTTTTCCTGTTTGGGCATATATAGGCCTGGTAGGGCAAACAACCAGAAATGCTACATTTTCTCTACCTAAAAAACGTTCACTGGAGCCCAACCATATCCACAAACATGCACGCACACTCCAAACAAGCACACACGCATTGCAAAGAAAATCACTCCACTCACCATTCATTCATCAAACACTATCAACCTCTATCAAACACCCCTACATACTGTTCTACCCCCACATTCATACAAAGGCCAATTCACTCCTACATAACCAAAAACTCAAAGCTAAACTACAATCAAAACCATATATCACCAATACACCACTAACCCACACTGCACATATTCATAATCCTCTCAACTTATTTTCCTTTTTCACACAAAATCCTTTCATTACTCTTTGCCTATTACAAACACTGGCCATATCAGCGTCTTTAACCGGGCACTCAATTGTCTACTATACCATACTCCTACACCACACTGTTACTTCTTTTAATCCAAAACACAAAACAATAATCTTAATACTTTACCATCAACCTCTAAGGTCATCATTGCCCCCTTTGCAGCCTACAACCAGCCCTTCTAACCCCTGAGAATCCCCTTTTACATTCTTTAGAGATGTTCCTCTAGCACACATCACAACCCACATTCAACAGCCACACCTCACCTGTTCTTCAAAGTCAAATCCTACTGATGAAGTCACTACACCAATAAAAATATAAACACTCCACCAAAACAAAATCAAACACAAACATGCACTTCTTCAAAACAAACACCAATAACAAATTGCTATCCATCCCAAAATGCCAATGTACATCCACTCTCTTCCGCATTGAAACACAATCAACACACATTCTAAGCCAGTTCCACCTTATACTTTCCAAATAACACCAACCTCTCACTCCACAAATACACAACACTCTCCTGCCTATCATTCATTGTAGAATTTGAATTCACAAAACCTGACCCTCATGCCACCCCACCACCCGTCACCAATATATCTTTCACCTTCAACATATGCAAAAGAAAGTACCTTCACATCTTTTCTCTTAACCTTGCATCCCCCTTGTCTAGCCCACAAGTGCGCTACCTTTCAAAAACATCTCCAAAGAACATTATCATAAACTCAACCTCTTTCTCCCCAGCCAGAGACATGTATCCAACAAAATGTCTTGCAAGTTTGTTAGATGGGGAAGATGGCACCCACAAACACCACATTTTCTGTGTTGCTATAGTTAACACTATCACAAATAGGACATCCCATACCATATCAATACTCACTCTCCCCCAGCACAAAATCACCCCACATCCAAAACCTATTCTTTAAACTGCCTATTAATCAATGATTGATCCACTTCCAAAAACAAGTACCACATCTTCGACCTATTGGCAGACCCAGAATCTGACTTAAATTTAGCAACGGAGTCATGACTGTGGGTAGTGATGCCCTCAGTATTGCAAGAAGTTCTCCCACTAGGCCATCAAACTGTAACACTAAACCACTTAGGGAAAAAAGGAGGCATAATAGACATCATATTTATGGAAACAACAACTCTCACCAAAGCTGAGGATGTTTCCTTCCAATGTTTTGAGATGTAACCAAACAATTTCCGTAGCTTTCTCATTTTTTACAGACCACTACCCAGTGAGGGAACATTCCCTGACTACTTTATAGACACAATTTCAAACCTTCTTATACTTAATTCAAACCTGTGCATCCCTGGTAGCTGCACCTAATATGCCTCACCCCAGAACGATCCTCACTGGTGTACATATAATCACCCTACATCAGCTCATTCCAAACCCACACACATTGCACATCTTAAATGTCATTTTTGCCAACCCAGACCTAGTCATGTTCCAAAATATTACATCAGTCACATGGTCAGACCACCACAAGTTGGCCTTCCAACACAAGAAACTACAACTTACCCCAGCTAAGCTCACAAAATGTTCAACTACATGTCAAAAGTACGACAAACTGTATTTTGAGGACTGAAAAACCCAGCTTACCTACAACACAGATCTCAACACAATAAATTGAGGCGTAGCTAGAGCTTGTGGTGCCCGGGGCGGTCCTTCAGATTGCCGCCCCCCTGGGGGGGTGCTGGGGAAAAAGGTCGCCGAGCACCTGAAAGACGTCCGAGAGACACGTAATATTGCTGCTCATAGTTACCTCGATCATGCAAGTTAGATGCACATACATGACCCAGTCTATCGCTAGACAGCCCCCATCCCCAAAATAGTGCCACCTGGGGCAGACCGCCCCACCTAGCTACGCTGCTGAAGGAAAAGCAGAAGGAAACCCAAAACTTACATCAGTTCTACCTACCCTGTTTCTGACATCTCACTCATAACATCACAGCTTGTGCAGGACCCTTGTCCCCTGTCCCCTATCTTCCCCGTCCATGACCTCAGCAATGTCTACAGACCGGTTCACAACACTGGGTTTGAGCACGATTCCCCTGACAGCACCTTCAGGATACTACAGGTGAGTCCAATGCACCTGTTCACTAGACTAACTTGAGTTCTGCAGTTGTGGCATGGGAAGAGAGTTGGGAGGGGCAGTAAGTTAAAAACAAAGCTGGAAGGACAAATATGTTTATTCTGTCCCAAGTTTTGATTGTCTTTACCTTCAGGTAACAGCATATAAAATAAAGGCACACTGTATGTTCAAAGATAAATCCAAGTTAAAATAATCAGTAGGAAATCCATTTGTTTGCATTGTGATATTTTATTGATTAATTCAGTCACTGCAGATGAGTGTAACCAGACAGTAAAAGGAATAGATTCCTGGTTGTGGTGGGTAAGGAGTGGTGGTTAACGACTTCTGTATCCAAAGCAGTCTTGTTGAATGGTCACCTAATTCTGTTTCCTAGGAAATAGTCTATGGCTAATGAAAGTCACTGGACAAACTCTGCCCTTAATGTTAATTTGAACCAGGACTGTTCAAACTCTATTATTTGGCATCATGCAAGGACTAACCACATTCAGGGACATCATATAGTGCTCTTTTCAGGTCCTCAAAGGTCTTCTGACATTCCGCAGTCCTAATCAGCTTCTAAGGCTGCTTCTTAATCAGTTTCAGGGGTTTGGGCTGCTCAATCATGCCATCCTCAAGCTCAGCAATACAGCGTTCATTACTGTCTACTCTTCAAATCTGTGTAGGCAGTTTTGCAGAAAGTTTACCCGGGAAGTGAGGTGCTTACCGTGCAGATGGGCATTTGAGGTAAACAGAAAGTGAATATATACCAGTAAGTCTTTGTTAACCAAGGGCTGATATTAACAAAGTGGCATAACACAACTGTGGAGTACTGTGGCGCACTGCAAATAATTGCAGAATTTAATAGGAACGTGGACTTGTGCATTGCTGTGGAGAGATTGGTAAAAAGGGGAAGGGGTTATCCGAAATAAATTGATAACATGCTATGGGTTTAAGTAAGGGAACATGATTCATCTAAGCTGAGCACATAGTTTTCCAACACCATTTTTGTTTGATCACCTATAAGCGCTAAGAGCTGGTTAAAGCAAAAGACGGGCTCCGTTAAAGACAATGCTTCAAGTCATGTATTTCTGACCCGCCTGTAAGATAGGGATGTTTTTCAGTCATATCTTTGCAAGGACGTGGTTGACGAAATTGTATATTACTGTCATCTACGATAATCAACACAATTATTGGTGTTTTATCTGACCTTACAATTAACATAAACAAAAAGTGTTTAAAAATCTTCAGCTAACTTGGCATGCGGTCCTAATGGAGTTAGACACAGGCTGTAAGTGACTGCAAAACTGCATCTAGAGCAGGCAGCTAAAGATACTAGGCGCTGCTAGTTTAAAAGGCAAGAACATTTTTTTTAACCGTCTAAACAAGACATCTTTATTTATTTATTTTTAAATATGAAGCTTGTCAGTTCGTGATGGTAGCAGCGAGTCTCGCTTCCTGTGAGGAAGATAACAATCCAGAGAATTTATTAACAGCATCCAAGCACTTCAATGATCATTGGAGTGCCACACAAAAGCGTGGCTTGCAAAAACAATTTCAGGTTTAAGAACCAGTAGGCTTAGTTCCTCAGTTGCATTTGACGCTTATTTAATCAACCTTCTCCTAGGACTGCAATGTCGAACGAGAAACGGCTTTGGAAAACAACCTTCATTTCCGTGAAGCGCGCAATCTCAAGGGGGATTGAGCTTGGATGCAAAACTCTTTGTCCTACTCCAGGTTGATTAAATAAGCATCAAATACAACTGAGGAACTGAGCCTACTCAAGGTGCTGTTTGCTTTGTGCTACTCAGACTTCGTATACCAGCATGCCAGGAGGCATCTGGGAGGCCACACCCACTTAGGGCGTTTGTGTTCGATGAAGAAGAATAAAAAGAACGAACACAGCACAGAGCTGTCATTTCCTCAGTTGAGCTTGTCCATGATTACGGGGCGTTCTAAGCCTCGAAACGCGTTGGATGGCAATAAATTAATCAAAGCGATCTGCAACCAAGCAACAGCGAGGCTTATACTGCTGGATGGTGTGAGGCAGCGTCGTTTTCCCTCACGAAGCTCGAGGGCTTTTTGCTAAAACTAAATATATATATAAATATATAATTATATATATATATGGAGTGTGGGGCCGTCTGCATGTGAACTTTTCCAAAGCGAGATGGCACAGCAGCGCGAAAACTAAAGAAGGTGATGTGTCCAAGCCGGGGCCCACTGGGGGCTTCTATCAGTACAGTGAGGTCAAGATAAATCACTGTCATCTCCTAAAATAGAGGAAGCTTAACTGCGGAACCCACTGAGGGTCATGGATGGAATACGAGTCCCACATGCATGCTACAAAGCAGGCAATTGAGATGCCTTAAACACGTGAGACTTGTTTGCAGCAGCTTTCATTTCCCTGAAGAAAGAGCGCTGAGCTCTGAAACGCGTCGGAAGGAAAAGGAAATTAATTACGGATGTAAACTCACCTTCAAAGCGAAAATTAAAAGTGCTGGAACTTTACTGCTGTGGAGTGCCTCTTCTTTGCAGAGCCTTTGTTTTCAGTGATGTCATCAGTGATGTCACTGACCATGTCATGAATGATGTAATATGTGACATGATCAGCAGTGGATTGCGGGTGCGCGATATATAGTTAGTGCAACTAACTATATATGGAATTTCAATGGTTTTGTGTGAGTAAAATAAGGTTTTTTAAATGCTAATTCCTAACTATATATGGTCTATAACCTATGGTTTTTTCAGTGAATTTTCAAGGTTTTGTAAATGCTAATTCCTAACTATATATGGTCTATAACCTATGGTTTTTTCAGTGAATTTCAATGGTTTTTTAATAGCAAATATCATAAGCTGTCGAATGTCAAGTACGTGGTAAGTAAAAACATTTTCGTGTTTATGCACACTGATCTGCTTTGAATGCTGCCCCCCACCCCTCATTTCTATTAGGAGTACTCTCTCTTTGCAGATAGTGAAGGGTAGTTAACGCAGGCCTTTGCCCCCGTTGTAATCCGTCGTGCCTGCTTCTCTCTCCATTTGATTGATTGTTCTCTTTGGTTCATTCTCTATTTACAAACAAGCACAGAGTCGCAATACTCTGTTTAGTCTTTGCAGATAGCGAAAAATCGTGTAAAAAAACAAAAGGAATCGAGCAAAATCAGTAGGCCACTAATGGGATCTCTTTTTGACCTCCCTAAAATAGAAACATTAGGAACAACCTGTTAATAATACCAATGTGTATGTACATAAGCGGCGTTCATTTGTGTTCACAGTACCCCTTGTTGATTGTTTGAATCGAGCATTGAATTGTTCGAAGTTGGTTCTCTTAAGAATCTTCTCTGCCTGCAAACGAGGAAGAATAGGAATATTCTCTCTCCCTTTGCAGATAGTGAAGGGTAGGTAACGCAAACCTTTAACACGTCGTGCCTATTTCGTTCCTCATTGATTGATTGTTTCCCCAAACATTGGCTGTTTGGGAATTGGTTCTTTTTGGAGGTATTCCCTGTTTGCAAATATACGTAGGAAAATCTTTGCAAATAGTGAAAGGGTACGTAATGCGGACCTTTCTCCCCCGTTGTAACCTGTCATGCCTATCTACTCCCCACTGATTGATGCACCTGTTTCACCCGGACCATTTACTAGAGATACGTCATCTGGCCCAACCAGAGAGCACCCCTAGTGAAAAGGACATATGCAATAATAACGAAGTGATCACTGTATCCTGTTAACAGAAACTTTAGCATGAAACAACCTGGAAAGAAAAGAATAGGAAAACGAAAATCAGTAGGCCACTGATGAACATGAACTTTTATTAAACAACGAACAAAGAAACGATAACATAACGTAATGATAAAACCTATTAATGTCCTAGAAACAAGAAAACGTTAGAAATATGCCAGTGGTGAGAGACCAGAAAAACAGTAAGAGAAACCAAATCACCCCTCGCTGTCCCACCGCCTGCCACGCCAAAAAAATCGATAGACTAGGGAAAATGCAAGTCAGTAGAACATCCGCCCCCACTCTGGAAACTTCCAAGGTGGGGCAGGGTTGCGGCTACGCCCAGCCGGGAGCAGCCCATATAAGGCGGGTCCTGCTGCCACGCCTCGGCCAGGAGATCCTAACGTAGGGTGTAGCCGGAGGAGAGGCCGAGGCCAGCGGGACCCGGCCAGGGGATTGCCTTTACAACGCTGAAGAGTTGCAGGGGGGGAATGTCTCCTCGACCCTCCCCTCTCTCTCCCAGTCCGGCCGCGGTGGCCCTTGAGAGTTTCAGGTAGTCCCGCCACATGCTCTTCCGGTCCGGCCACCAATGGTCGGGGGGCCGAGGCCGACGGGATCCGGCTGCAGCCGATAAACCAAGGAACCCGTTCATGAGGCCAGAGCCAGGGGCGTCCGGCCGACATCCACCGGAAGCCCGGCCCAAAGACGGACGGGACATTTTTTCTTTTCTCCTTCGTAATAGCAGCGGCAACACGCCAGGCACCACTTCTTTCTTCAAAAATGGCTTTGACAACACTGGGGGGGATGTCTTGCACATGCCTCCGACCCACCCCCCCGTCCTCATCGCCACCGGCCATAACAAATGTCAAGCGGGGCGCCGTGGGGTGCACTAGGAGGGAGAGACGGTGTGAACAGGCCTCTCCCACCTCCTCAGGTGAAGGCTTCCCAGCTGCACCCTCAGCGCTCCAGGCGCCCCGAAAAGGGTTCGTCCACTGTGGCGATGCTGCAACGTCTCGCCCGGCAGGGTGGAGCCCGTCCGCTCATGTGACCCCGCGATCGCCGGTAGCTGCCGAACTCTCAAAATGGCGATCGACCTGGCAAGAGTGGGCCCAGCATGAAGAAATGGCCCGGTCACTGGTTGACTCCACCACCGTAGTCCTCCACGACCTTGAAGATTCTAGAGGAGCCGCGGGACTCTCCGACCCCCGGTGGGGAATGACTGCCATGATCGCCCGTGGAGTGACGAAACTGTATCCGCGGGACGTCGGCGCTCCCATGCTGGCGCCAGCCTCACTTTGAATTAGTAGAATCCTGCAGACCTCAGTTCCGGTGAAAGCACAGTGTGACCCGGTAGGAAAAATTGTTGCACCCCCTCCCCTTTTTGAGTGATAGTTCAAACCACCGATCCTTTCCTTTGCCCTTTTAACGGAACTTTGGACTGCCTCCCCCTCTTTTACATTTTCTAGAGAAAACAAAACATTAACCACTACATTACCATAGCAGTTGACACCAGAACTGTTTTCAAATTGAAAACCAACAACATCTTCAACAGAATCCTTTTTGTTTCTGTGACCCTGCTACAGCACAGGCATTGTCCCCAGCAGTAATTCTGCAATGCCGGTAAGAATAGCTGTGGTGCCTACTGGACTCACTCACCCCCGCGGCGCCCCACGCCGTTATTTGCTGGGCGGCAACTTACTAGACATCACTTTCGTGCCATCTAGATTTCAGCGCGTTCTGCTGCCTTGGAACTATTCGCACAACAGACTGCTACTGACGACCCACCCCCAGGCAACATCTTCTGAATTTTCATAATTTGAAAGAACTAGTAACATGTCCTCATCAGGAATTCAAAAGAAATTGCCACGGTCTCTTCGTTGTTTAAATGTTTTTACTGTTTTTGTTTTGTTGTATATATTTATATGTTATTAAAGTTTTATATTCCTACTACTTTGTTGGAGTGCTATATATTTTTAATGTGACACATAATTGTAAAAACTTTGATGTACAAAGAGTCATTCCTAGAATCTTCCGCTTCAGGCTCGGTCCCCTCCCCAATCACAATACAGGAGGTTTTCAGATAGTAGGAACACGTGTGGTGTGACGGATCTCATCGGGTGTGGGCCTTGATCTACTATAACTCCTTTAAAGAGGGGTGATTCTTTACAGCTGGAGCCATAAACTACATCTGCAGGGCTAGCTGATAGCCTGGACAATCGGACACAGAGGAAGAGGAGTGTCAGAGGGTGCGGTAGTGAATAGGGCGAAAGGGAGGTGTCGGGCGGGCACAGAGTGTGATTCTCAGGGAAGAGCAGCGCAGATGGGGGAGGTTTATTGCCCATGCATAAGACAGAGAGCGGGGGTGACCAGTGCCTGGGGAAGATGCTTGCGAGGGTGGGGAGCCATGCTACGAATCGACAGCGTGCAGAGAGTGGGTCTGGTCAAGGCATCTAAAATGGCTGCCGTGCACGACAAAAGTGTGGCATTTCAAAAAAGGCAAGATGGCGCAAACAATGTTTTTCAACACTTCCTCATTTCCTTCGAATCGAACGTTAACAGACGTTGGTGCATATTACCAAAGTTAAGCGATATTTATCGCTAACGATGCTTACCAACACATTTTTTACCGCTAAGCATCGTCAGAAATTATCGAAGATAAACCTTGCTATTATCAAGGTTTATCGCAAATGCGATAAAAAACGGCCGCAATGCATGAATATCGCTAAAAAGTCAGCGATATTCATGCATTACCGAGCTAATGCTCTTAGCCATGTTATCCACCTCCCATTGGATAACATGGCTAAGAACTGCTCAGGGCAGGTGTTACTTTTTGGAGATATTCGCGCTTAGCGCGAATATCTCCAAAAGTTGGTAATAGGAGATATATATCTTGCATGTTGTAATGCAAATTATTGTGGTATATGGAACACATACCATAATCTCTCAGGAAAGCAGAAACTGATCCTTTTGGGACCGCCTGAGAAGGCCTAGGGGGAGAGGGGTACTCTACTTTGCCCCCTTTTCACGTTCCGAACTATTTTATTTTACTCTCTTCTGTAATTACACAAAATAGCAGCGATAAGATGCATCAGAGACACACAGTGAGAGAAAGGAGGCCGGAGATGAAGAAGAGATGTCAAATACACATTGGAGATAATATAGTGGGAGAAGGGAAGTAAATATGAGTAAACTTACCATGTAACATAAAAATGTTGCACTCTATACTATAAGTCTCATTTTATACTACAATCACTTCGCTACAACCTCATAAATTAAAAATAAAAATGAATAATGTCTCAAACAATTTTTGATTTCTAAATATAAATTTATTCTTCAGAATTTTCTAAATTTGAAAGAACTAGTAACATGTCCTCATCAGCAATTTCCTCTTCAATCATCTCACCTGGAATCTCCTCATTAAAAGTCTGCAATGATGATTCTTGTAACTCTATGGTCTCCAAACATTCGATAAATTCGCCATCAACAGATTGATCAAAAAAATCATTCAAGTCATCTCCTCCTTGTGACAATATTTCATTATTGGTGCTGTCAATTTCAATCAATGTAGTGGAATCATTCAAGTCATCTCCTCCTTGTGACAATATTTCATTATTGGTGCTGTCAATTTCAATCAATGTAGTGGAATCATTCAAGTCATCTCCTCGTGACAATATTTCATTATTGGTGCTCTCAATTTCAATCAATGTAGTGGAATCATTCAAGTCATCTCCTCCTTGTGACAATATTTCATTATTGGTGCTGTCAATTTCAATCAATCTAATGAAATCATACAAGTCATCTCCTCCTTGTGACAATATTTAATTATTGGTGCTCTCAATTTCAATCAATGTAGTGGACAATGCAAAAGAAATTGCCACGGTCTCTTCATTGTGAGCCATTTTATTTTGAAATTGCTTGCTGTAAATTGCAGAAAAAAATAATCACTTTCATTTATCGTTTTTAGTAATACATAATATAAAACTAACTTTATCAAGTATTTAGTATAACAGAAGGACTGCAAATAAATAACAGAAAACATTTTTCAAATTATCTTCAAGTGTACAACATAGTTCCCCTTACAAATTAACAACTCACCTTTTTAAAAGTAGGAGAAGTGTTAGTACTGTGTAAATCAAACACCAGAAATTCACCACCAAAAATTCCTCACAAATGTACCTCAGACAGTAGTATCACAAAATGGCTGTGGTTTCCTCTCATTTGAGATATATACATAACCAATTAACTTTCATCACACACAAATACAAAACCAAAGTAACATTTTAATTGGTTCTAAATTTCAACACTTTCAAATGTGTTTTCCCCATGCAATTTTCCATAGGACATTTAGATACGTCTACAGCCTGAATGGCTGAACGGAATTACACCAAACTTGGCAAAATGGTACATCAAACCTAAGAGGTCAGGAAGGATCTACTATGCCCCCTTATGGTCATTTGCCCCTTCGCTTTGGCCTCCTCTTGTCTCTCGATCCTACCGAGAGACAAGATGGCGGCCGCTACGGACTGTTTGTAATGTTGACAGACGCCGGAGAACCAATCAGCTTCGCAAAGCTCCGTAACGCGAAAAGTACGTGAAGCGGAGCGCTGTTACAGATATATATCTTTTTTTGAACGTTAATTTCTCAAAATCCACTGGAGCACATATATTGAGACCTAGCAAAGGCACATCGGGCTACCAGTCCCTAATATTTTGCCAAGTTTCGTGCAAATCCATTCAGCCGTTCGATTATTGACATTTAGATACGTCTACAGCCTGAATGGCTGAACGGAATTACACCAAACTTGGCAAAATGGTACATCAAACCTAAGAGGTCAGGGAGGATCTACTATGCCCCCTTATGGTCATTTGCCCCTTCGCTTTGGCCTCCTCTTGTCTCTCGATCCTACCGAGAGACAAGATGGCGGCCGCTACGGACTGTTTGGAATGTTTACAGACGCCGGAGAACCAATCAGCTTCGCTTCACAAAGCTCCGTTGCGCGAAAAGTACGCGAACTGGAGCGCTGCCCGGTCCGCTGTTACAGATATATATCTTTTTTTAAACGTTAATTTCTCAAAATCCACTGGAGCACATATATTGAGACCTACAAAAGGCACATCGGGCTACCAGTCCCTACAATTTTGCCAAGTTTCGTGCAAATCCATTCAGCCGTTCGGGCTAAAAGTGAGGCCAACCGCCCTATGGAAAACTCAATGTTAAAAACACGTTTTGGGACCCCCCTTTTTTCTCGACCCCCCCTGGACGAACCCCCCCCCCCAATTTTCAGGGGCTGCTCAGAAACAAAATGAAAATTTCAGGCCAATTCCGTCCACAAACGCCAAAGTTATTAGACATAGAATTTTCAAAAATCCCATAGAGAAAAAATCCTAACTATATATACCTACTGGCGACCGCCAGTAGGTAATATATACATATATATATATATATATATATATATATATATATATATTCACTGAAAAAAACATAGGTTTCACACCAGTTATAGTTAGGTGGAAATTTTACTGGCATAAAACCAATGAAATTCCCACGTTATAGTTAGTTGGACTCACTATAACTTGCGCGTGCAATGCACTGCTGATGACGTCACATATTACATCACTCATGACATGGTCAGTGACATCACTCATGACATCACTGATGACATCATCCAGTGAATGTGTGTCTTTCTGAAAAATAAATATTAGTGAGTAATGTTTAAATATTTAAATATATGTATTAATGTTTCACTTTGTGTATAAGTGGCTGCATGGGTTGGTGAGTAGCTACATGTGTAGGTATATGGGTTATTAGATGTTTTTCTTAGTATCAGTATAAGTGTTTGTATGGTTTGGTGGGGGTATTACTTAGCACATAGATGCATGAATGACTGACTCTCTGTTTGTATGTGTTTTGAATACAGCACATGTGCAGGACTGTATGGGTGGATGAGTGTGTATATGTGTATGTTAGTGAGTGAATGACTGTCTCACTAGTGTCTTTGTCAGTAACTACATATGTTTTAATGTAGTATATGTGAATTTTGATGTATATAAGTGACTATATGTGAGAGTAAGGGATTGTAAGAGTTCCTGTTTAAATAAGTATGTGTTTCTATAAGTGATTGTTTAAGAGAGTAAGTATGTGTAAGGTTCCTTATAAGTAAGGTGGTAGTGTGTGTATAGCTGTATATGCAAATAAATGGATGTTCAATAGTTTTTTTGCATGTGTGAGTATGTGTGAGAGTATCTTTTGGATGACTGTCGGTGTGTAACAGGATGTATAGGTGTATCACTACATATGATGAGTGAGTATATGTATGAGTGACTACATAGAACTGTTGGTGAATGAGTGGATGTGTATATAGATGGTGGAATTACTGAATTGGTTGTTGTAATTGGTATGGGTATCTCCATTTTTTTTTAAATGTTAGTTTCTATTTTTGAATATGTGTTTCAAGGGTTACATTACAGTGAAAGGAGGTCTGTCACTCTGTCACAAGGATGGTGTCATCAGTGATGTCATGAGTGATGTCACTGACCATGTCATGAGTGATGTAATATGTGACGTCATCTGCAGTGAATTGCACGCGCAAGTTATAATGAGTCCAACTAACTATAACGTAGGAATTTCATTGGTTTTATGGCAGTAAAATTTCCAGCTAACTATAACTGGTGTGAAACCTATGGTTTTTTCAGTGAATTTAATAGGTTTTTTAAATGCTAATTCCTAACTATAACTGGTGTGAAACCTATGGTTTTTTCAGTGAATTTCATAGGTTTTTTAATAGCAAATCTCTATAGATATGAAAAGTAATATTTTTTATAATGAATTTTATATTGTATAATTATGTAACTGGGGTGCGTCCCGTTAGCGCTATTTTCTCAAACGAAAACAACATCGTGACGTTTGGCGTAGACGCGTGATGCGTCATATGACGCACAGCGCAAGCACACCCGGAAGCACGCGAGCGCATACGATCGCGCAACGTATTGACGCGCTTACACTACGCGCCCGCGGGCGGCCCCGGAGCGCGACTACGGGCGTGCCCCGGGGCGGGTAGCGTAAGCGCGTCGGGTTATGTGACCTGAAAATAACACTTTCTATTGGTGCAGAACAGTTTTGGTTTCCAAATCAGTAAAGCCCGGGTCATATGACCTGAAAATAACACTTCTCATTGGTTCAGGACACTTTGTTTTTTGCAGATGATGAAAGACCCCATCTTCTTTCCTTATTCTGACTTTGTCCTTTGACTGAGGAAGACCTGTTTCAGCAATAGAGAGAGAACTATTTTGTACTTTCAAATGGCTACTGTAGCTGCAACAGCTGGAGCATCTGCACCACCACCACCACCACCACCACCAAGAGGACCACCACAACAGTACATTGGTGGTCAAGAAGAGGAGGAGGAGGAAGAGGAAGAGGAGGAGGGGAGAACATGGCTGCCTGAACAAAATACCCCATACAAGCCCAGGTCACACATTGTATGGGAGTTTTTTTCAATCCCAGAGGGCAAGAAAAAAGTGAATGCGGCCAAGGTAACTTGCCTAATCTGTGGCGAACAACTCTCAAGGGGCAACCCAAACAAAAATTTTCCTTTGGTAATAATACCATGATTCGACATATGACCCGGAAGCATTCTAACAACTATTCTCGTGCAGAGCTCAGGGAACTGGCCAGGAACCTCCCCCAGTCTTCAAGGACCACCTCCAAAAGAACACAACCCACTCCATCGGGACCAGAAACAACGGAGATGATGCCTTGTATACAACCACGATTTGCAGATTTTAGAATCACATGTATTGAATGTGGCAAGCTCATCGCCTATGGTGAAAAGAGCATGAAGCTCGTCGTCCTTGCTGGTGACAATCACAAATGCCCCAAAAAACAGTAATTTTTTCCATTTTTTGTTTGTTGCTCCTGTTGAGCCATTTACAATTCCCTGTTTTTTGTTTCTCCCCATAAAAAATGCAAAACAAATATAAAACTGTTTTGAAAAGCCAAATAAAGTACAAAATGTTCAAAAAAACATTAAAAAAAATATAAAACAACAAAAAGAAGAAACAAAACTGTTCTTTTTAGAACTACCTTTCATTTATAAAAAATAAACCTATATTTTTAATGAATCTCTGTCCATTTTTTTTTCTTAGGGTATGCGTACCGGGGTGTGCCCCCCCCCAAAAAAATTTTTATGAAGGAGTTAGCATGAGGGAAGAACACAAAGAGAGTAATGTTAAGAGAAAGAGAGCTACAGGATGAACACAGAGGGATTGTTTATTACATAGTAAAAAACAGAGAAGGTGTAATAGGGTGAAAGTGAGAAAAGTAAAATGACTAAAGGAGCGAAAGAAGGGAAGAGAGAGGAAGAAGACTAAAGTAGAGATAGTGGGAGAATGTGAGTGGGTGTTGAAAGAAAAAGAAAGGACAGTAAAAATTGAGAATGAAGGGTAGTGGCGTAACCGGGATAAATGAAGAACGGTGAGTGAGGGTAAGAAAAGACCAGTTAGTGTAAGTAAAGAGGGGTGAAAGAGGGTGAAAAATTGAATTAGGATAAGACATGGGAAATGACAAAGAGAAAGGACAAAGAGAGTAAAGAAAACAGTACCTGAATGGGTTTGAGTGAAACAGCAAAGAAAGATAAGTAATGCAGTGTGTGTGACTTATAGGGAGTCAATGGGTGTAGGTTGGGGTGTGGGTGTGTAAGGTGTGTCTGTGGGTGTGGCTGTGTGGGGTGTTTTGGTGTGGGTGGAGGTGAGGGTGCGTGAAGTATGTGTGAGGAGTGTATGGGTGTGGGGTGTATATGTGTGCGATGTATGTGTGTGTATGGAATGTGTGTGTGTATGTGAAGAGTGTGTGTGGGGGGATTTTTTTGTGTGTATGAGGTGTGCGTGCGGTGTGTGTGTGGGGTGTATGTTAGAGGTGTGTGTATGTATTGAGAGGGGGATGAGGTGTGTGTAGGAGTAAGGTAAATAATTAAGAAAAACAGTATGAGTGAAGAAGCAAAGGAAGGGAACAGAGGGTAAGTGAAGTAAAGAATAGGGATTGAAAGAAGTTGAATATGAGAGGGGAAATAGGGAAATTGGAGTAAACATGGAGAATAAGAATAAGTGAGGGAAGCAAAATAAAGACACAGGAGTGAGGTTGGTTGAGAAAATATTAGTGAGCTTAAAGCAAAGGGTGATGACAAAATACATTTTTATAGTCATACTTACCATATAATAAATGTAACTTTAATTAATGTTTTTACTACACTTTGTATCTGTGAAAGAGAGAAGAAAAAATAAGTTATAATTAGTAAAATGTGTATTTTAAATTAAAATATACAAATGAAGAGGTTAAAAACCATAACAGTGTATTTAGAAATAAAGTAAGAGTGAAGGACACAGAAAGGGAAATAAAGTAAGGTATAAGGATAAAAGAGAAAAAAGAAATAGAATGAGAGCAAATTACTAAGAGTAAGGCATATAGGTTCACTGACACAGAGGAAGAGAAGAACAGAGAAATGAACTGAAGGGAAGTAAGATACTAAAACAATGTGAGTTAGCAAAACTAAGTCAGAAAACAGTAGTAAGTAAAAAGATAATAACAGAGACAGAAAAGAGTCTAATTAAGGATGCATTTAGAAGATTGAGAAATAGAAGATAACTGAGAGTAAGTGAAGAACAGTCAAAGTGAAGGGATGAAGGGAGAGAGGATAATATATAACGATTGAGGGAAATGGAGTCAGGAAGTTAGTAGACAGACACACTAAGAGAAAAACTGAGTAAGGTGGAGTACAGTGAGTGACAAAAGGAAATGAGTAAGGAGCAAAAAAAGGAAAGAGAAGAGAAGATGACTAAAAGAGTGGTACTGAGAGAAAATAATTTGGTGATGAAAGTAAAGAGTAGGACATTGAAAGAAAGGAAATGAGGGATAGTAATGGAACCAGAGTAAAAGAAATGGGATGAAGAACGATGAGAGAGGAGCAGTGAAGTTGTTGTAAAAGAAATGATAGAAGGTAGATAAACACAAGTGAACATAACACAAGGAGAGTGAGGCAATGAGGACATAGAGGTAGTGAACGAAAAATAGAGAAAAGAGGTCAAAAGAAAGGAGCAAACAAAGATAAGCGAGGGAGAGTGGGTAAGTTATAGTGATAGAGTGCGACAAAACTGCTCAGTGAGTAAAGAGGAATTAGTAAAAGAGCAAAGGAGGAAAAGACAGAAAAGGGAAGTAAAGTAGAGAGACTGAAAGCTGAAAAGTGGTGCAAGGGAGAGAGGGGATGCAGACAGTTGAAATGAGAATGAAGGGTTGTGAAAGAAGTGCAGTAAACAAATGGGTGTGAAACAGAGTGAGAGAAAGGCAGTGTGAGTGAGTAAAGAGAGCTGAAAGAGAGAGGAAAAAGGAAAATGAGTGTCAGAGAATGGGAATACAATTTAATTTACACAATCGAAATTATAGTATAACTTGTACAACATGTTACATAGTTTATTTTTGCTGTTCTCAGAATATATTGAATTTCACTTAAAACAGTGAGTTCAAATTACTCATCATATGACAGCGGGAAAAAAAACACAATCTAAAAGATTGTGTTTTAAAAAAAACTTAGATACTGACAAATGACAAATGTACACTAATCTTTGATTGACTTACTTTTCCTTGAGGCCAAATAGTATATCATGGAGGTCCTTTTCTCGTTGTAAAGTACTCTGCTGTTCACTAAAAAATCAATTTCATCGACTTTCTAGAAGAAAAGCTCCAAGAACATCTGAAATATTTTCATTATTTTCATATACTCCTTTTTTCAGTCATGACTCTTTACTCATTCCTGTACCTTTCCTTTTGGCCAAATAGTGTCAGATGTATGAGTATATTTTCAAATTAACTCTAAGAAACTCTGAAATTACCTTTTTTCTGACATTTTGAAAGAAAGGCTCATACAACATTTTCACAATATTTAAGTATTTGTAAAACCATCTCTGACTCACTCATGTTCATCATTTTGGATAATACTAATATCACATACTATGATATCCACTTACAGTACCTATATGACAAGTCAATTTTTTATATTACCTGGATCACTTTTACTCAGAATATATTTTTAAACAGCAAAATAACCTTTATTAACTGCTCCCGTCTTCAAAGGCCAATTACCTTTACTTAAATTTTGGTTGTAAAAACACTAGGTATGAATTTTTTAAGCCAAAAGGCAAACGTTGTTTGAAAGTCAAATGAATGTCTTTACAGTGGGTCCAACCTTTACAACTTTTTAAATAGCATGTGTAATGCCCTGATGTTGTAGAAGGACCGTCATGAAAAATAATAGCTACAGTTGCAAAGGTTCTTCCTGATATTGATAACTGAGAACCAACGGAATTTTTAATAGAAGTTGTCAATTTAGTTCCATCAGGTCTACATCGTTGGAACATTAAAATGACATACTGACCATAATTTTGTAGAAATAATGTGGACAGCATAGTAGACTTACATTGGGTACACGCCATATTGTGATCCGCTGCTTTAACTAGATTATTAAAAGGCACTGATTTGCCGTCTGGTAAAGTCAAATATATAAATCTTTCAGTGTCTATTCTAGTAGTACTTGATAAAGTACAGTTGTCGGAGTCATGCTGCCATTGATAAGAAAGGCTAAAAAGATTTTTTATATCTACACCTTCATCTTCCAATACATCAAACATATACATTAAAAATTCCTGACAATCCTGCTGAATATTCTGTGAAAATTGATTTTGACCAGAACATATGTCTAGAAGATTTCGAATTTCTGAAACACTTTCTATTTTTGCTCTATCACTGCTACATTTATCAAACACGGAATTCAACTAACAACAGAATCTTTTATCCCGATTTTCAACAATCTGTTATTGTATATTTTGAAGAAAAAAAACAACATTAACCACTACAGTTGACACCAGAACTGTTTTCAAACTGAAATCCAACAACATCTTCAACAGAATCCTTTTTCTTTCTACTTACAATTACAGTTTCATCTACTTTTTGTCTTTTTGCTACTACCTCACTAAAATTATTCTCATTTCTTCTTTTTCGGCCTACCACACGTTTTTCAAACAGAGGATATTGAGGCAAATGTGGAGCATACTCTCTTCTTAACCTATTGTATTCTTTAACACAATGTAGATCTGCACAAATCTTTGTTTCATCACACTCAATCAAGTACAATCCTGATAAAGTTCTGACTCGTGATAATGCCACATATGCCATACCCTCTTTATACACAGAACTTCCAATGTTCACCAAAGCGCTATCTACACTTAAACCTTGAGATTTATGAATTGTCACCGCATATGCCAAACAAATAGGAAACTGTTTTCGGCGAACATATAAGTCTTTCACAAGCAAAAATCTAGCTGAACATCGACAAATTTGTTCTATTTCCTCAATGCCATCAAATTTAATTTTTAAAATTTCAATTCCATCTCTATTTTTGTAATTCACAAAACCAACAACATGACCCATTGCTCCATTTACCAGACCTCTTTCAACATTTAAATTCCTTCTCAAAATTATACGACAATTTAAACACACATTCAGAGTCTTTTCAAAACCAGCAGTTTTAGATATAGTCTTCTCTAAGGAATCCAATTTTGATTTCAAATTTTCAGACAAAATAATTGTTGCTCCCATATGTTCAATTTTATCTATAGCTTCCAGTTTCACTGTCTCTTCATTTTCTAACTTTAACATTTTGTTGTTGAACATGGAACATTCTTTCAGAGTTGGCATCAAACATATGCCAGATTTCTTCTCATTAATTTTTTTAAAAATATACTCTGGAAGAATGTTTTCATTTGGGTACAAATTTGAAATTAATCGTCCATGTAAAGCTTCTTTCCCTTGCTGACTTACTTTTCCGATTCTTACATCTTGTAGAATATTTTTATAATCTTCATCCTTTGCCTGCCGCATATTTTGAAGCAGTTCTGCATATTTGAAGTTTAACCATATATTAACGTTTCCAATGCTTCCTAGGCACTTCCTGGTATCTTCATGCGTGAGCATTTTGAACACAGGTTGTCCTTTCACTGGAGTCAACTGCAGTAGATCTCCAAAAACAATAATATGTTTTCCTCCAAATAAGACATCATAGTCTGTTCTAAGAATTTCTTGCATTCTCAAATGCACAAAAGCAAGCATTATATTTGACACCATGCTTACTTCATCAATGATAAGAAGTTTCATTTTCTTCAGGACTCTCGAAACTTCGGAACACTCATCTCCAGATAGCTTGTGATATTGCAATATGTTATCATGCTCCACTGGCAGCATCAGTAAACGATGTAAAGTAATCCCTTTAATGTAATGTGCTGCCAGCCCAGTTGGAGCAGTAACAACACAAGACAGCGTTGATTCACTCCTTTTCTGCAGATAAGTTGCAATTGCTTTAATCAGAAAATGTTTTCCAGTTCCCACTTCTCCACTTACTTACAGTTGGACTGGTTTAAATGATGTACATGAGCACTTTTTTTTCTCATGAGTGAATCCATGTTCAATCTGATCTGTGACTTCGTCATATATCTGTTTCTGCTCAAGGTTTAGTTGTTTCACCAAATCTTCTAAGTTAACTACATCATCTTGAGCTTGTTCCATAGCTCTTTCCACCTCATCCATGGCAGTGGCAGCCTCATTTTGAATAATTTGTCCTCCAAGTGGATCGTGACTCAATGAAGCAGAACTCTGACTGTCTTGAGAACTGTCTCTAGCAATCTCTGCAGCAATTGTGGCTTCTTGCTCTATTTCTTCGTTCAACATTTGCAGATAATTTGGAAAAACAGGACATTCTATGGTATCCTTGGTTGCATTAAAAGAATCTTCGTAACAGAGAAAATCTCCAAGTAGTTCCTCTTCTGTACACCATGGCTTAAACAGTTGCAAAAGAGCTAAATAGTAAAATTCCCTTTTGTCTTGATTTTCACAACTCAATTTTCGATGATTAATCAAATGGCCTTTTTTCTGTTTCACTAGACATCCTTCACATCCAATGACAGCATATATTCCATTATTGATATCTTCTCTGATGTTCCTCTTATAAATATAGCTTTGAAGAACTTCATAGAGACAAGCGTTCTCAAGGTCAGGACTTCTATTTGGATAGTATGTATCCAACATGTTTGTCTTCAAAATATCTGTACTTTCTGGTTCTTTCTCCGCCAAATACTCTATCTCTTGTACAGATTTCAAAACTCGATTTCGTGTTGCAGCAAAACCTAGACTCACCCAAATGATGGTTCTAGATTTGGCATAGAGACTTGCTGATGACAATCGATCAGAACATTCATATGCTCCAATTTCTCGATGCGACAACATCTTCAGACTGTAACTGTATAATTTCTTGCTTAGACTCTTTTCATGTGAAATGTCCTCCCACATTTCCTTCAGTTCTGGTTTTTCTTTTTTTGTGATGTAAGACGTCACATATCGAGCCACAGCAATAGAGTTGTCAGCAACGAATTGAATATCCATGGCAGCATTCCAAATGGACAAAATCACTGGGTTGTAGTCGTTGATGTACTTGGACTCTTCGTTTCTTTTTAAATTGTATGTATTTTTTGGTGACTTCCTTGTCACAGTATGTCGCAGAGAAGACATCAAATTATTTACTCTTCCTTTAGAAATCACTGGTCGTGGAAAGCTGAAACTACATTTTTGTGTAGAACTTGTCCTTGTTTCTGAATTTTCGTACTTTCCACAAGGATGGGATTGAAAGCGTAAATCTTGTTGCCTTAAACTGTTTTCTTCGGTAGTTTTCGGAACAGCACATGTTGAATACTCTTCAATGAAGCTCATCACTGTCTCATCCGAATCTGTTCCAAATTTGGGTGCATCTGGGTGCATCTTTAATCCACAACAACATATGTATGTGAGGAGCACCTCTCGCTTGATACTCCTTTCTCCAAAAGAAATCCAAAACCTCTCCAAGGGGAGGATTTTTTTTGTTGGTAATAAAAGACATCATAGCTTCAAATCTATGATTGAAATATCTGCATACATTCACTGGATCCAAAGAACACAGTTCTCCAGGTGTTTTGATTTCTATATTTTGTATATTTGCATTTGCCTCGCGTAGAAATTGAAGTAAGTCGTCCCATGCATACTCTGCACAGCTAAGAGTGAGGAACCATGTAGGAATTCCTAAGTTTCTTAGCATACATTTCAATTCCCCATGACGACGGTACCAATACTCGTTTGTACCACGCTGACATGCCATGAGATTGATTAAATGAGATTCCAAAATATTATCTTGCAGATTCACTTTCTCCATAAAGTGCCTCGCCGAAACATTTTGCAGATGTGCTCCACTTTTCAGTATATGGTTTACTGCATAAGAAAGCCCAGACAAGTCACTTTCATACAGTAAATGAAACAAATAGGGAATGCATTGACGAAACCTTGGATCTTCAGCATACAATCTTACAGTTCGATATTCAGATGCAGGAATTTGAAGTGGTCGATCGTCATATCGTCCACCTCGACCTGTTGGAAATAGCTGTGGAAAACAATGAGCTTCCAAACTTTCTTCCCACACACTAATGGGACTTCCTTTTGCTGCTTTCATTTGAAACAATTCAATTGCATTCCCCATTATTTCTTTGGAATGCAAAGGATGAACAGTATAATGTTCATATATTTCTTCACTTCTAGACACATCAACTTTTTCAATTTGGCCGCCTGAACAATCACTGTCTTCCTCTGCATCTGTTTCCTCTGCTGCAACACATACATCTTTGTAATACTCATTGTTTTTGACTAAATACAAAGTTGCCTTTTTGACTTTCCTAACATCCACTACATCTTGCCAGATTGTCTTACTCTTTGTCGGAACCCCATTAACTAGAATAACTAAAGGTTCCTCTTCTACTTTTTCTATACCACTTGTATCAATATTTTTTTTTAAATCTAGAGGCAAATAAACAACTCTTCCCTTTAATCCTCTCTGCAAATCTGTAGGAAGCAATTTCCCTATCTGAGGCTCCATGCGAACAATTGCCTGAAAAGGATGGACACATTGAATCAAAATAGACTCATATGTATTTAAATCCATCAATTCACGGGGAATGTCTACCAACTCCAGATTATTATGAACAGCTCTAGCAGGCATTCTATTTTGATTTAATTTATCATAACAATATTTACAAATACGCTGATCACAACTCAAATCAAAACAATTCTCCACCCACAAATAAGTTGCAAAATCCTTCCACTCATAATTATTCATCTTTTCACTTTTTACGTATAAATCAACTAATCTAGTTTGATGTTTATAATGACTTCGTCGACAACACACACAAGTAAAATTCGGCCTTTCACTTGATTTCACCTTAAACCTGGTAATTTCCTGCTCAAACCTTTCTGTACTTGAAATCTGTACATTCTCTTCCACATTACCTTGAATTGCTGTGTCAATTTCTACACTGTCCTCTTTTTCACCAAAATAACAAATCTCAATTTCTTCACAAATCTTCTTCACATCTAATTCAGTTCCATGCAAAAGAGCACTGTTTAATTGTTTAAGCTTAAGTGCTGGACTTTTTGCATAATAGAACATTCTCACTAATTTCCTCATTTTGGTATGATGCACTGCTAACATCCTAAAATGATGAAAAACACTCTGACAGACTTTTCTAGCAAGACAAGCCAGTGAATGCCCTTGCAAACCTGTGTTTTCTCTCACTCTGCAAGGATCTAAGTCTTGCAACAACTTCACTTTCTGCTTTAGAGTTTTCTTACTATATGTACTTAAGAAAATACAAAACAAATCAATGGATTCCTGTCGCACACTACAAATACGACTACACTTCCAAGTGTACACTGCACCCTTAGTACGTCTCCCTAAAACTTCATCAGTTAACACCTCTTCTGGTTCTCTAGGCACAAGTTTCTCTTTTTCAATCGGACAACCGTCTTTCACTTCATACGCTCGACCACTGGTATCAACTGCATGCACTAAATCGTTCTCCTGGAAGTAACTCTCCTCATTAAAAAATGGCTCACAACTTGAACTATGCATCCATTCTCCTGAAAAAACTTTACAAAAATTAGTCTGATTAATTACTCTTTTCCATCTACTGTTTGATTTGAAAACATCAATTGTCTTGTTAAGTGTCCTAATTCTATTGATTATTAAAATAAATAATTTTTTCTTAACTTCAAAAGCCTGATCAACAATCTTCTCTACACTTTTCTTTTTCTTATAAAAAGCAGCTCTCTGTTTACCTTTCCTAATGTTTTTTAACAAATTTAAAACCACCCTATTGCGAAACATTTGTTTACGAATGTCTCTAAACTGATTCTGCCTTCTATTCCTATACATATTATTCTCTCCTGCTCCAGTTGTAGGATTCTTTGAGGTTCTCTCCTTCCTTTTCAAATTTACTCTCTCATTCTCTTTTTCTACATGCTGTCCAACATTTTTTTTGATCTACATATGTTCCGTAAGAAAGACTTAGTTGTCTTACCAGGAGCTTTGTTCCTGTTTTTTGAAGTATTTGTTGTTGAAGAGTGCTGTAATTCCGTTGCTGTTTTTGTTTGTAACCGTATTTCATTTTTCCTTCTTCTTTGCCTTGAGGGCATCTTTCCTTACTCTTGAAATTTTGATTTCAATCTGTGTTAAAAAAAATAGCACATTATAGACCACTATTATCAAACGACAAAGCAATGACAAAAAGCAAACGGTCTATTCAGGGTTACAGATCAAGTGAGGATTCTCCAAGGGTGCAGAAGAGGTGAGACCTGTATTGAAGAGTGTAGTGGAAGAGAGGTATGTCCACAGGTACAAAGAAAGTGAGACCTGTGTCTAAGAGTGCAGTAGGAGATAAGCTTCATGAAGTCTAGCCCACTGCACTCTTACACACAGGCTTCACCACCTATGTTCTCCAGGAAAGGCCTCTCTCCCACTACAGTCTTGAACTCAGGCCTCACCTCATCTGTTCCTCTGGACATGCCTCATCTCATCTACACAATCTACTTCCTAATCTAAGGTAACACAGGTGACATTATTGTGAAAAGATAAATGTATGTATTTAATCATGCAGACACTATTTATTCCTTCTCAAAAAACTAAAAGTCATTTTTTTTCACCAAAATCGATTTTTCAATAACATATTAGACACACAGTGCCGGTCCTATGTACAAGCATTCAGTGTCCATGACTACAATGGAGACGACTAACCTCCTCTTACCCTTGGACAAGCCTTACCTCATCTCTGTCCTCTGAACAGGCCTCAATCTATTGAGTATAATTGATAGTAAGTAGGTGCAGATGAGGTGACGCATGTCCAAGGGTGTAAATAAGCTGAAGCCTGTCTAAGCATGCCAATTAGTTGAAGTCTATTCAGGGTTGCAGATGAGGTAAGGATTGTCTAGGGGTGCACAAGAGGTATGGCCTCTATTGAAGAGTGTAGTAGAAGAGAGGTCTGTCCACGGGTGCAAAGAACTTGAGACCTGTGTCTAAGAATGCAGTGGGAGATAGGCTTCATGAAGCCTAGTCCACTGCACTCTTAGACACAGGTCTCACCACCTACCCTCTCCAAGAAAAGCCTCTCTCCCACTACAGTCTTGAACACAGGCCTCACCTCCTCTGTCCCTCTGGACATGCCTCACTTCATCTGCACAATCTACTTCCTAATGTGAGGTAACACAGGTAACATGATTGTGAAAAGGTCAAATTTGTTTATGTAATCATGCACACACTATTTATTCTTTCTAAAAAATGTAGAAGACATTAATTTGCCCAAAAATGTTTCAGTAGTGCAATGAAAAGCTTATACATATGAACTTTTCTCTGTTTTTCAAATTTTATTCTAAAAAAAGATTATGAGGCCTAAGCAAGAGTGCAGATGTGATGAAGCCTGTCCAGGGGAGCACAAAAGGTGAGGCTTGTGTCTAAGAGTGCAGTGGACAGGACTAAACTGGAGTAGTGCGCAAAAAAAGATGAACCCCATTTATGAGGTCCTGTGTCAGTTTTGCACTGCTGATGCGTCACTTTTTTTGACGCATCGGCGGCATGAAACATGTGCCTTTTTGCGCCATATTTAAAAAGTGACGCATGTAGGTAGATGCGTCACTTTTTAAACCTCTGCACCACATTATACCTCTGTCAGGTGTAATGTACACAGAGGGGGCATTCCCCCGCAAAAAGCCTCGTAATAGTGACGCAGTGAAATCTTTGAGATTTCACTGCGTCACTTTTAGGACACTGTTACGTCAAAATCTTGCACCTGCCTCACAGCAGGCGTAAGACTGAGGCAAACACTTTCACATGGGGCTTTCCCCATGTGAAAGGATGCATTGCTGGAGTTGCGTCATTTTTGTGACACACTCCAGCAATTTATCACTTTTGCGCTTACAGATACAACAGAAATACTGACTTATCTATAAGTCCTAGAAACATGATGCATCATACATTAAATATAATGCATCATTGGTGTCACAAGGAGTGCACAGTTAAAAGTGACGCATCGCTGTTTTCATAAATAACGCTCTCAGTGTGCTTCCTAATCTGAGGTAACACAGGTGACATGATTGTAAAAGCTTCAAATTATTTTATTTAATCATGCACACACTTTTTATTCTTTCTCAAAAATGTAAAAGCTATTAATTTGCCCCAAACTCGATTTTTCAATAACATTTTAGAAACACAGTGCAGGTCCTATGTACAATCATTCCATTTCAGTACTGAAAAGTCACTATTTTACAAAATACATTTCCCATCTCTTGCAAACATTCCTACCAAGCATTACCCAAAAAATGAAACAAACCAACAGCAAAGAAACTCAGTCTGCTTCCCAATCTGAGGTAAAACAGGTAACATGTTTGTTAAAGAATCAAATATTTTTATATAATTATGCACACACTATTTATTCCTTCTTAAAAATGTTAAAGCCATGGATTTGCACTAAAATCTTTTTCAATTACCATTTTAGGAACAGAACACAGGTCCTATGTACAAGCATTCATTTTCACTACTGAAAGCCACTTTTGCGCTTACAGATACATCAGAAATACTGACTTATCTGTAAGTCCTATAAACATGATGTATCATACATTAAATATAATGCATTATTGGTGTCACAGGGAGTGCACAGTTAAAAGTGACGCATCGCTGTTTTCATAAATAACTGAACAGGCCTCAATGTATTGAGTATAATTGATAGTAAGTAGGTGCAGATGAGGTGACGCATGTCCAAGGGTGTAAATAAACTGAAGCCTGTCTAAGCATGCCAATTAGTTGAAGTCTATTCAGGGTTGCAGATGAGGTAAGGATTGTCTAGGGGTGCACAAGAGGTATGGCCTCTATTGAAGAGTGTAGTAGAATAGAGGTCTGTCCACGGGTGCAAAGAACTTGAGACCTGTGTCTAAGAGTGCAGTGGGAGATAGGCTTCATGAAGCCTAGTCCACTGCACTCTTAGACACAGGTCTCACCACCTACCCTCTCCAAGAAAAGCCTCTCTCCCACTACAGTCTTGAACACAGGCCTCACCTCCTCTGTCCCTCTGGACATGCCTCACTTCATCTGCACAATCTACTTCCTAATGTGAGGTAACACAGGTAACATGATTGTGAAAAGGTCAAATTTGTTTATGTAATCATGCACACACTATTTATTCTTTCTCAAAAATGTAAAAGACATTAATTTGCCCCAAAAAGTTTCAGTAGTGCAATGAAAAGCTTATACATATGACCTTTTCTCTGTTTTTAAAATTTTATTTTAAAAAAAGATTATGAGGCCTAAGCAAGAGTGCAGATGTGATGAAGCCTGTCCAGGGGAGCACAAAAGGTGAGGCTTGTGTCCAAGAGTGCAGTGGACAGGACTAAACTGGAGTAGTGTGCAAAAAAAGATGAACCTCATTTATGAGGCCCTGCATCAGTTTTGCACTGCTGATGCGTCACTTTTTTTGACGCATCGGCGGCATAAAACATGTGCCTTTTTGCGCCATATTTAAAAAGTGATGCATGTAGGTAGATGCGTCACTTTTTAAACCTCTGCACCACATTATACCTCTGTCAGGTGTAATGTACACAGAGGGGGCATTCCCCCGCAAAAAGCCCCGTAATAGTGACGCAGTGAAATCTATGAGATTTCACTGCGTCACTTTCAGGACACTGTTACGTCAAAATCTTGCACCTGCCTCACAGCAGGCGTAAGACTGAGGCAAACGCTTTCACATGGGGCTTTCCCCATGTGAAAGGATGCATTGCTGGAGTTGCGTCATTTTTGTGACACACTCCAGCAATTTATCACTTTTGCGCTTACAGATACAACAGAAATACTGACTTATCTATAAGTCCTAGAAACATGATGCATCATACATTAAATATAATGCATCATTGGTGTCACAAGGAGTGCACAGTTAAAAGTGACGCATCGCTGTTTTCATAAATAACGCTCTCAGTGTGCTTCCTAATCTGAGGTAACACAGGTGACATGATTGTAAAAGCTTCAAATTATTTTATTTAATCATGCACACACTTTTTATTCTTTCTCAAAAATGTAAAAGCTATTAATTTGCCCCAAACTCGATTTTTCAATAACATTTTAGAAACACAGTGCAGGTCCTATGTACAATCATTCCATTTCAGTACTGAAAAGTCACTATTTTACAAAATACATTTCCCATCTCTTGCAAACATTCCTACCAAGCATTACCCAAAAAATGAAACAAACCAACAGCAAAGAAACTCAGTCTGCTTCCCAATCTGAGGTAAAACAGGTAACATGTTTGTTAAAGAATCAAATATTTTTATATAATTATGCACACACTATTTATTCCTTCTTAAAAATGTTAAAGCCATGGATTTGCACTAAAATCTTTTTCAATTACCATTTTAGGAACAGAACACAGGTCCTATGTACAAGCATTCATTTTCACTACTGAAAGCCACTTTTGCGCTTACAGATACATCAGAAATACTGACTTATCTGTAAGTCCTATAAACATGATGTATCATACATTAAATATAATGCATTATTGGTGTCACAGGGAGTGCACAGTTAAAAGTGACGCATCGCTGTTTTCATAAATAACGCTCTCAGTGTGCTTCCTAATCTGAGGTAACACAGGTGACATGATTGTGAAAGCTTCAAATTATTTTATTTAATCATGCACACACTTTTTATTCTTTCTCAAAAATGTAAAAGCTATTAATTTGCCCCAAACTCGATTTTTCAATAACATTTTAGAAACACACTGCAGGTCCTATGTACAATCATTCCATTTCAGTACTGAAAAGTCACTATTTTACAAAATACATTTCCCATCTCTTGCAAACATTCCTACCAAGTATTACCCACAAAATGAAACAAACCAACAGCAAAGAAACTCACTCTGCTTCCCAATCTGAGGTAAAACAGGTAACATGTTTGTAAAACAATCAAATGTTTTTAAATAATTATGCACACACTATTTATTCCTTCTTAAAAATGTTAAAGCCATGGATTTGCACTAAAATCGTTTTTCAATTACCAATTTAGGAACAGAACATAGGTCCTATGTACAAGCATTCATGTTCACTACTGAAAGCCATTGATTTCCCCAAAATCGTTTTTTGAATAATATTTTAGAAACAAAGCGCAGGTCATATGTACAAGCATTCCAGGTCACTACTGAAACTTCACATTTTTACAAACTACAATTCCTCTTTCCAGCAACAACTTTTTATCAAGCATGTTCAAAAAACATGAAGAAAGTCACATTAAAAAAACACATTTTGCTTCCAAATCTTCTCCGTGGAGTATACAAGTCTCTATCTATATTAAATGAATCATAACTCACCTTTACAAATGCTTTAGGAGATTCAGAACAGTGTCAGAAACACGCACCAATATTTCTTTAGCAGATCAAAAGGTATGTTCTCCAGGCACTGCAACCATTAATGGCACAGAAAACCTCTAATTCTACACACATATTCCTCATGGTAACCAATCAAAACTCTTCCCTCTCTATTTTCAAATCAACACCCTTCCCCCCCTCAGCCCTTTCTACCTGTTAGCATAGCAACTCCCTCCTCACTGAGCTCCCGGGGTTAAAAGTTTATTCTACAATGTTGCAAATCAAATCAGCAAGCATTTTGACCTCTCAATACACCAGCTTATCCACTGCAATCTTTCTTTAAATGACTTTTTCTTAACCATTCAAATTACTTCTTTCACATAACAGGACCATGCACCCTAACTTTCATTTTTCAACTATCTTAATTCACCAATCATTGCTTGTGATTCAAGAGCACTGAAACTCCACAGTTATTTTTTTGCAAACTCCTACTGTTCCAACTGCCGTTTCATT
The DNA here is from genome assembly GCF_964261635.1 of Lissotriton helveticus. Taxonomy (NCBI): domain Eukaryota; kingdom Metazoa; phylum Chordata; class Amphibia; order Caudata; family Salamandridae; genus Lissotriton; species Lissotriton helveticus. The sequence continues at coordinate 53,277,159 of NC_136058.1, forward strand.
CCTACACTTCATCTGACTGCACCAGAACCTCCTCTCACCATGTACTCTGTCTGGATTATTGGACATAGCTACATTCACTGGGCTCAAAGGTATGCAGCTACCAGAAATTTTCACAACCTTGATTTACCAAATGTGCACATAAAATGGATTGGCCAAAGAGGATTGAGATGTCATCAATTGATACCATTGGTGAAAACCTTTCACCATCTGCCACACCCTGACCGTACATTTTTTCACTGTGGTGGAAATGACCTAGGCACTTTGAGTGGGGTAGGTCTGGAAATGGTTTTAAAGGACACCTTTGGGCAATTGATGACACTTTTTCCACTAACTGCCTTGGTATATTCCAATATATGCCAAAGGCAGAAATGGAAGTGATCCAACCAATTTTGTCCACAGATTGAGAAAGCAAGGAAACATGTGAATAAATCTGTTTCTGCTTACATGAGAGACTATGGAATGGGTTCAATATACAACAACAACTTGCATTACAACATGCAAGATATCTACAGAGGAGATGGTGTGCACTTCTCAGATGAGGGGAATAGAATATTCCTCCTGAATTTAAGATTGTGCATTGGAACCTACTTGTAGGTACCTAATTCAGCCCCAGAACCCAAAAGCTCTTTTCAGGGCTATCCTACATCTGATCACTCACAATGATTATTTTACTCTAACTTTTTTCACTAATTTTCACCAAAGTACGCTCCCCGGTACGCTTCCCGGTGCGCGTACCGGGCGCTCCCCCCGTGATTTTTTTTTCTCGCCTATATGGGCCTCCTAAGACCCCCTCAGAAAACCTAGAGGGTCAGGGAGTGCCTACCATGCCCCCTTATACCCATTCCCAACGTTGTTTCTCCTCCATTTTCTGTCTCAAATCTACCAAAACACAAAATGGAGGACTCCTGTAGCGCTGCCGGAACGCGTACCGAGGCGCGCACAGGAAAGCGCTCCCAAAAATTTTAAAAGTTAATTTACATAAAAACCACTGGAGACACTTTCACCAAATATAGAATAAGCCATACTACATACCAGTCCCTACCATTTTCCCAAATTTGGTGGAATTCCATTGAGCCATTTGGCCTGTAGCCCTCTTTAAATATCCTGAGGTGAATTACTTGACAAAAACACATCTGAAGTGTTAAAATTTACAACCAATTAAAATGTTACTTACATTTTCTACTATTATTTCATGACATTTAATTGGTTATGTACACGAATATATATAAAGAAAGAGAGGGAAACACAGCCATTTTGACTACTACTTCCTGAAGTACATTTCAAAAGAATTTTCACTGAGAACTTAAACTTCTTTTTCAAAGGTAAGATGTTATTTTGAAAACTGAAGTATGTTGTGCACTTTAACGTAATTTGGAAACTATTTTCTGATAGTTATATACTATCCTTCTGTAATAGTTATAGATTGAAATAGGCTTCTCTGTTATAGTTATGGATGGAGTTAGGCTTGTCTTGTATGCTTATCATTTTACTTAGGCTTTATGATATACACTTTTTATATTTCTACTTCCAGCCTGATACTTGATATATATATATATATATATATATATATATATTCACGCTCCAAGGTTGTCCACCTTATGAGTAGCATGCGAGCAGCAGCTTTATTTATGTGTAGGTGAGGACGGGGATCCGCTCGTAGACGCCGCTCCGTAATGAATCTGCCCGACGCGTTTCGAAGCTCCATCTGCTTCTCTTCAGGGGCTTTAACGGAAGCGGTGTGCGCACCCGTTACACTTCTCCAATTTCATATAACTCACCCGCCAATGGGAGGCTCCAATGAGACTTCTGGGAAGTGTAGTGCGGAAAGCACACAATCAAGTCCTGTATGGACTCCACGAGTGGGCCCGTCCTCGATCCCATGTACGGCTGCTACTTCACTGCCGTGACCTACACATAAATAAAGCTGCTGCTCGCGTGCTACTCATAAGGTGGACAACCTTGGAGCGTGAATCTATATGCGGCAGTCCAGCCGCAGAGTATGCACCACCCCGTTAACGTGGGGGTCACGGCAGTGAAGTAGCAGCCGTACATGGGATCGAGGACGGGCCCACTCGTAGAGTCCATACAGGACTTGATTGTGTGCTTTCCGCACTACACTTCCCAGAAGTCTCATTGGAGCCTCCCATTGGCGGGTGAGTTATATGAAATTGGAGAAGTGTAACGGGTGCGCACACCGCTTCCGTTAAAGCCCCTGAAGAGAAGCAGATGGAGCTTCGAAACGCGTCGGGCAGATCCATTACGGAGCGGCGTCTACGAGCGGATCCCCGTCCTCACCTACACATAAATAAAGCTGCTGCTCGCGTGCTACTCATAAGGTGGACAACCTTGGAGCGTGAATCTATATGCGGCAGTCCAGCCGCAGAGTATGCACCACCCCGTTAACGTGGGGGTCACGGCAGTGAAGTAGCAGCCGTACATGGGATCGAGGACGGGCCCACTCGTGGAGTCCATACAGGACTTGATTGTGTGCTTTCCGCACTACACTTCCCAGAAGTCTCATTGGAGCCTCCCATTGGCGGGTGAGTTATATGAAATTGGAGAAGTGTAACGGGTGCGCACACCTCTTCCGTTAAAGCCCCTGAAGAGAAGCAGATGGAGCTTCGAAACGCGTCGGGCAGATCCATTACGGAGCGGCGTCTACGAGCGGATCCCCGTCCTCACCTACACATAAATAAAGCTGCTGCTCGCGTGCTACTCATAAGGTGGACAACCTTGGAGCGTGAATCTATATGCGGCAGTCCAGCCGCAGAGTATGCACCACCCCGTTAACGTGGGGGTCACGGCAGTGAAGTAGCAGCCGTACATGGGATCGAGGACGGGCCCACTCGTGGAGTCCATACAGGACTTGATTGTGTGCTTTCCGCACTACACTTCCCAGAAGTCTCATTGGAGCCTCCCATTGGCGGGTGAGTTATATGAAATTGGAGAAGTGTAACGGGTGCGCACACCGCTTCCGTTAAAGCCCCTGAAGAGAAGCAGATGGAGCTTCGAAACGCGTCGGGCAGATCCATTACGGACCGGCGTCTACGAGCGGATCCCCGTCCTCACCTACACATAAATAAAGCTGCTGCTCGCGTGCTACTCATAAGGTGGACAACCTTGGAGCGTGAATCTATATGCGGCAGTCCAGCCGCAGAGTATGCACCACCCCGTTAACGTGGGGGTCACGGCAGTGAAGTAGCAGCCGTACATGGGATCGAGGACGGGCCCACTCGTGGAGTCCATACAGGACTTGATTGTGTGCTTTCCGCACTACACTTCCCAGAAGTCTCATTGGAGCCTCCCATTGGCGGGTGAGTTATATGAAATTGGAGAAGTGTAACGGGTGCGCACACTGCTTCCGTTAAAGCCCCTGAAGAGAAGCAGATGGAGCTTCGAAACGCGTCGGGCAGATCCATTACGGAGCGGCGTCTACGAGCGGATCCCCGTCCTCACCTACACATAAATAAAGCTGCTGCTCGCGTGCTACTCATAAGGTGGACAACCATGGAGCGTGAATCTATATGCGGCAGTCCAGCCGCAGAGTATGCACCACCCCGTTAACGTGGGGGTCACGGCAGTGAAGTAGCAGCCGTACATGGGATCGAGGACGGGCCCACTCGTGGAGTCCATACAGGACTTGATTGTGTGCTTTCCGCACTACACTTCCCAGAAGTCTCATTGGAGCCTCCCATTGGCGGGTGAGTTATATGAAATTGGAGAAGTGTAACGGGTGCGCACACCGCTTCCGTTAAAGCCCCTGAAGAGAAGCAGATGGAGCTTCGAAACGCGTCGGGCAGATCCATTACGGAGCGGCGTCTACGAGCGGATCCCCGTCCTCATCTACACATAAATAAAGCTGCTGCTCGCGTGCTACTCATAAGGTGGACAACCTTGGAGCGTGAATCTATATGCGGCAGTCCAGCCGCAGAGTATGCACCACCCCGTTAACGTGGGGGTCACGGCAGTGAAGTAGCAGCCGTACATGGGATCGAGGACGGGCCCACTCGTGGAGTCCATACAGGACTTGATTGTGTGCTTTCCGCACTACACTTCCCAGAAGTCTCATTGGAGCCTCCCATTGGCGGGTGAGTTATATGAAATTGGAGAAGTGTAACGGGTGCGCACACCGCTTCCGTTAAAGCCCCTGAAGAGAAGCAGATGGAGCTTCGAAACGCGTCGGGCAGATCCATTACGGAGCGGCGTCTACGAGCGGATCCCCGTCCTCACCTACACATAAATAAAGCTGCTGCTCGCGTGCTACTCATAAGGTGGACAACCTTGGAGCGTGAATCTATATGCGGCAGTCCAGCCGCAGAGTATGCACCACCCCGTTAACGTGGGGGTCACGGCAGTGAAGTAGCAGCCGTACATGGGATCGAGGACGGGCCCACTCGTGGAGTCCATACAGGACTTGATTGTGTGCTTTCCGCACTACACTTCCCAGAAGTCTCATTGGAGCCTCCCATTGGCGGGTGAGTTATATGAAATTGGAGAAGTGTAACGGGTGCGCACACCGCTTCCGTTAAAGCCCCTGAAGGGAAGCAGATGGAGCTTCGAAACGCGTCGGGCAGATCCATTACGGAGCGGCGTCTACGAGCGGATCCCCGTCCTCACCTACACATAAATAAAGCTGCTGCTCGCGTGCTACTCATAAGGTGGACAACCTTGGAGCGTGAATTTATATGCGGCAGTCCAGCCGCAGAGTATGCACCACCCCATTAACGTGGGGGTCACGGCAGTGAAGTAGCAGCCGTACATGGGATCGAGGACGGGCCCACTCGTGGAGTCCATACAGGACTTGATTGTGTGCTTTCCGCACTACACTTCCCAGAAGTCTCATTGGAGCCTCCCATTGGCGGGTGAGTTATATGAAATTGGAGAAGTGTAACGGGTGCGCACACCGCTTCCGTTAAAGCCCCTGAAGAGAAGCAGATGGAGCTTCGAAACGCGTCGGGCAGATCCATTACGGAGCGGCATCTACGAGCGGATCCCCGTCCTCACCTACACATAAATAAAGCTGCTGCTCGCGTGCTACTCATAAGGTGGACAACCTTGGAGCGTGAATCTATATGCGGCAGTCCAGCCGCAGAGTATGCACCACCCCGTTAACGTGGGGGTCACGGCAGTGAAGTAGCAACCGTACATGGGATCGAGGACGGGCCCACTCGTGGAGTCCATACAGGACTTGATTGTGTGCTTTCCGCACTACACTTCCCAGAAGTCTCATTGGAGCCTCCCATTGGCGGGTGAGTTATATGAAATTGGAGAAGTGTAACGGGTGCGCACACCGCTTCCGTTAAAGCCCCTGAAGAGAAGCAGATGGAGCTTCGAAACGCGTCGGGCAGATCCATTACGGAGCGGCGTCTACGAGCGGATCCCCGTCCTCACCTACACATAAATAAAGCTGCTGCTCGCGTGCTACTCATAAGGTGGACAACCTTGGAGCGTGAATCTATATGCAGCAGTCCAGCCGCAGAGTATGCACCACCCCGTTAACGTGTGGGTCACGGCAGTGAAGTAGCAGCCGTACATGGGATCGAGGACGGGCCCACTCGTGGAGTCCATACAGGACTTGATTGTGTGCTTTCCGCACTACACTTCCCAGAAGTCTCATTGGAGCCTCCCATTGGCGGGTGAGTTATATGAAATTGGAGAAGTGTAACGGGTGCGCACACCGCTTCCGTTAAAGCCCCTGAAGAGAAGCAGATGGAGCTTCGAAACGCGTCGGGCAGATCCATTACGGAGCGGCGTCTACGAGCGGATCCCCGTCCTCACCTACACATAAATAAAGCTGCTGCTCGCGTGCTACTCATAAGGTGGACAACCTTGGAGCGTGAATCTATATGCGGCAGTCCAGCCGCAGAGTATGCACCACCCCGTTAACGTGGGAGTCACGGCAGTGAAGTAGCAGCCGTACATGGGATCGAGGACGGGCCCACTCGTGGAGTCCATACAGGACTTGATTGTGTGCTTTCCGCACTACACTTCCCAGAAGTCTCATTGGAGCCTCCCATTGGCGGGTGAGTTATATGAAATTGGAGAAGTGTAACGGGTGCGCACACCGCTTCCGTTAAAGCCCCTGAAGAGAAGCAGATGGAGCTTCGAAACGCGTCGGGCAGATCCATTACGGAGCGGCGTCTACGAGCGGATCCCCGTCCTCACCTACACATAAATAAAGCTGCTGCTCGCGTGCTACTCATAAGGTGGACAACCTTGGAGCGTGAATCTATATGCGGCAGTCCAGCCGCAGAGTATGCACCACCCCGTTAACGTGGGGGTCACGGCAGTGAAGTAGCAGCCGTACATGGGATCGAGGACGGGCCCACTCGTGGAGTCCATACAGGACTTGATTGTGTGCTTTCCGCACTACACTTCCCAGAAGTCTCATTGGAGCCTCCCATTGGCGGGTGAGTTATATGAAATTGGAGAAGTGTAACGGGTGCGCACACCGCTTCCGTTAATGCCCCTGAAGAGAAGCAGATGGAGCTTCGAAACGCGTCGGGCAGATCCATTACGGAGCGGCGTCTACGAGCGGATCCCCGTCCTCACCTACACATAAATAAAGCTGCTGCTCGCGTGCTACCCATAAGGTGGACAACCTTGGAGCGTGAATCTATATGCGGCAGTCCAGCCGCAGAGTATGCACCACCCCGTTAATGTGGGGGTCACGGCAGTGAAGTAGCAGCCGTACATGGGATCGAGGACGGGCCCACTCGTGGAGTCCATACAGGACTTGATTGTGTGCTTTCCGCACTACACTTCCCAGAAGTCTCATTGGAGCCTCCCATTGGCGGGTGAGTTATATGAAATTGGAGAAGTGTAACGGGTGCGCACACCGCTTCCGTTAAAGCCCCTGAGGAGAAGCAGATGGAGCTTCGAAACGTGTCGGGCAGATCCATTACGGAGCGGCGTCTACGAGCGGATCCCCGTCCTCACCTACACATAAATAAAGCTGCTGCTCGCGTGCTACTCATAAGGTGGACAACCTTGGAGCGTGAATCTATATGCGGCAGTCCAGCCGCAGAGTATGCACCACCCCGTTAACGTGGGGGTCACGGCAGTGAAGTAGCAGCCGTACATGGGATCGAGGACGGGCCCACTCGTGGAGTCCATACAGGACTTGATTGTGTGCTTTCCGCACTACACTTCCCAGAAGTCTCATTGGAGCCTCCCATTGGCGGGTGAGTTATATGAAATTGGAGAAGTGTAACGGGTGCGCACACCGCTTCCGTTAAAGCCCCTGAAGAGAAGCAGATGGAGCTTCGAAACGCGTCGGGCAGATCCATTACGGAGCGGCGTCTACGAGCGGATCCCCGTCCTCACCTACACATAAATAAAGCTGCTGCTCGCGTGCTACTCATAAGGTGGACAACCTTGGAGCGTGAATCTATATGCGGCAGTCCAGCCGCAGAGTATGCACCACCCCGTTAACGTGGGGGTCACGGCAGTGAAGTAGCAGCCGTACATGGGATCGAGGACGGGCCCACTCGTGGAGTCCATACAGGACTTGATTGTGTGCTTTCCGCACTACACTTCCCAGAAGTCTCATTGGAGCCTCCCATTGGCGGGTGAGTTATATGAAATTGGAGAAGTGTAACGGGTGCGCACACCGCTTCCGTTAAGGCCCCTGAAGAGAAGCAGATGGAGCTTCGAAACGCGTCGGGCAGATCCATTACGGAGCGGCGTCTACGAGCGGATCCCCGTCCTCACCTACACATAAATAAAGCTGCTGCTCGCGTGCTACTCATAAGGTGGACAACCTTGGAGCGTGAATCTATATGCGGCAGTCCAGCCGCAGAGTATGCACCACCCCGTTAACGTGGGGGTCACGGCAGTGAAGTAGCAGCCGTACATGGGATCGAGGACGGGCCCACTCGTGGAGTCCATACAGGACTTGATTGTGTGCTTTCCGCACTACACTTCCCAGAAGTCTCATTGGAGCCTCCCATTGGCGGGTGAGTTATATGAAATTGGAGAAGTGTAACGGGTGCGCACACCGCTTCCGTTAAAGCCCCTGAAGAGAAGCAGATGGAGCTTCGAAACGCGTCGGGCAGATCCATTACGGAGCGGCGTCTACGAGCGGATCCCCGTCCTCACCTACACATAAATAAAGCTGCTGCTCGCTTGCTACTCATAAGGTGGACAACCATGGAGCGTGAATCTATATGCGGCAGTCCAGCCGCAGAGTATGCACCACCCCGTTAACGTGGGGGTCACGGCAGTGAAGTAGCAGCCGTACATGGGATCGAGGACGGGCCCACTCGTGGAGTCCATACAGGACTTGATTGTGTGCTTTCCGCACTACACTTCCCAGAAGTCTCATTGGAGCCTCCCATTGGCGGGTGAGTTATATGAAATTGGAGAAGTGTAACGGGTGCGCACACCGCTTCCGTTAAAGCCCCTGAAGAGAAGCAGATGGAGCTTCGAAACGCGTCGGGCAGATCCATTACGGAGCGGCGTCTACGAGCGGATCCCCGTCCTCACCTACACATAAATAAAGCTGCTGCTCGCGTGCTACTCATAAGGTGGACAACCTTGGAGCGTGAATCTATATGCGGCAGTCCAGCCGCAGAGTATGCACCACCCCGTTAACGTGGGGGTCACGGCAGTGAAGTAGCAGCCGTACATGGGATCGAGGACGGGCCCACTCGTGGAGTCCATACAGGACTTGATTGTGTGCTTTCCGCACTACACTTCCCAGAAGTCTCATTGGAGCCTCCCATTGGCGGGTGAGTTATATGAAATTGGAGAAGTGTAACGGGTGCGCACACCGCTTCCGTTAAAGCCCCTGAAGAGAAGCAGATGGAGCTTCGAAACGCGTCGGGCAGATCCATTACGGAGCGGCGTCTACGAGCGGATCCCCGTCCTCACCTACACATAAATAAAGCTGCTGCTCGCGTGCTACTCATAAGGTGGACAACCTTGGAGCGTGAATCTATATGCGGCAGTCCAACCGCAGAGTATGCACCACCCCGTTAACGTGGGAGTCACGGCAGTGAAGTAGCAGCCGTACATGGGATCGAGGACGGGCCCACTCGTGGAGTCCATACAGGACTTGATTGTGTGCTTTCCGCACTACACTTCCCAGAAGTCTCATTGGAGCCTCCCATTGGCGGGTGAGTTATATGAAATTGGAGAAGTGTAACGGGTGCGCACACCGCTTCCGTTAAAGCCCCTGAAGAGAAGCAGATGGAGCTTCGAAACGCGTCGGGCAGATCCATTACGGAGCGGCGTCTACGAGCGGATCCCCGTCCTCACCTACACATAAATAAAGCTGCTGCTCGCGTGCTACTCATAAGGTGGACAACCTTGGAGCGTGAATCTATATGCGGCAGTCCAGCCGCAGAGTATGCACCACCCCGTTAACGTGGGGGTCACGGCAGTGAAGTAGCAGCCGTACATGGGATCGAGGACGGGGCCACTCGTGGAGTCCATACAGGACTTGATTGTGTGCTTTCCGCACCACACTTCCCAGAAGTCTCATTGGAGCCTCCCATTGGCGGGTGAGTTATATGAAATTGGAGAAGTGTAACGGGTGCGCACACCGCTTCCGTTAAAGCCCCTGAAGAGAAGCAGATGGAGCTTCGAAACGCGTCGGGCAGATCCATTACGGAGCGGCGTCTACGAGCGGATCCCCGTCCTCACCTACACATAAATAAAGCTGCTGCTCGCGTGCTACTCATAAGGTGGACAACCTTGGAGCGTGAATCTATATGCGGCAGTCCAGCCGCAGAGTATGCACCACCCCGTTAACGTGGGGGTCACGGCAGTGAAGTAGCAGCCGTACATGGGATCGAGGACGGGCCCACTCGTGGAGTCCATACAGGACTTGATTGTGTGCTTTCCGCACTACACTTCCCAGAAGTCTCATTGGAGCCTCCCATTGGCGGGTGAGTTATATGAAATTGGAGAAGTGTAACGGGTGCGCACACCGCTTCCGTTAATCAATCAATCAATCAGTGACACTTATAGAGCGCGCTACCTACCCGAAGGGTCTCAAGGCGCTGGGGGGGGGGGGGGGGGGTGCCGCTACTGCTCGAACAGCCAGGTCTTCAGCTTCTTCCTGAAGGAGGGTTGGTCTTGGGTCAGGCGCAGGTCGGGAGGGAGGGAGTTCCAGGTCTTGGCGGCCAGGTAGGAGAAGGACCTTCCTCCTGATGTCGCTCTTCGGATGCGGGGGACGGCGGCGAGGGCGTGGTTGGCTGATCGGAGGTGGCGTTTGGGAGCGTAGAAGTTGACTCGGCTGTTGAGGTAGCTCGGGCCTTGGTCGTGTAGGGCTTTGTGTGCGTGGGTGAGGAGGCGGAACGTGATTCTTTTGTTGACGGGGAGCCAGTGAAGGTCTCTCAGATGTCCGGAGATGTGGCTGGTTCGTGGGAGGTCGAGGATGAGTCTGGCTGAGGCGTTCTGGATCCGCTGGAGTCTCTTCTGGAGCTTGGCGGTGGTCCCGGCGTAGAGGGCGTTGCCGTAGTCCAGCCGGCTGGTGACGAGGGCCTGGGTGACGGTCTTCCTGGTCTCGGTGGGGATCCACCAGAAGATCTTCCGTAGCATGCGCAGGATGTTGAAGCACGCCGAGGAGACGTTGTTGACTTGCCTGGTCATGGAGAGGGAGGAGTCCAGGATGAAGCCCAGGTTGCGTGCATGGTCCGTTGGTTTGGGTGCGGTGCCCAGGGCGGGGGGCCACCAGGAGTCGTCCCAGGCGGAGGGCGAGGAGCCCAGGATGAGGACCTCCGTCTTGTCCGAGTTCAGTTTCAGGCGGCTGGTCGTCATCCACTCGGCTACCTCTTTCATCCCTTCGTGCAGGTTGGCTCTGGCGGCGGCGGGGTTGTTGGTCAGGGAGAGGATCAGCTGGGTGTCGTCGGCGTAGGAGATAATGCTGAGGTTGTGTTTGCGTACGATGGCCGCGAGGGGGCTCATGTAGACGTTGAAGAGGGTTGGGCTCAGAGAGGATCCTTGGGGGACGCCGCAGATGACTTCGGTGGCCTCTGACTTGTACGGTGGTAGGCGGACTCTCTGTGTTCTTCCGTCGAGGAAGGAGATGATCCATTCCAGTGCCTTCCCCTGGACTCCGGCGTTGTCGAGGCGCTGCACTAGGGTGCGGTGGCAGACCGTGTCGAAGGCCGCGGAGAGGTCAAGGAGGATGAGGGCCGCTGTTTCTCCATTGTCCATCAGGGCTCGGATGTCATCGGTGGCGGCGATGAGGGCGGTCTCGGTGCTGTGATTGGCTCGGAAGCCGGACTGTGAGGGGTCGAGGGATCCGTTCGTCTCGAGGAAGGCGGCCATCTGCTTGTTGACGTTCTTCTCAATGACTTTGGCTGGAAACGGGAGGAGCGAGATGGGGCGGTAATTCTTGAGGTCGGTGGGGTCCGCTGTTGGTTTCTTGAGTAGAGCGCTGAGTTCGGCGTGCTTCCAGCTCTCCGGGAAGGTGGCGGTGTCGAAGGATGTGTTGATGATGTCTCGCAGGTGGGGTGCGATGACTGCGTCGGCCTTGTTGAAGACGTGGTGAGGGCAGGGGTCGGTTGGTGATCCGGAGTGGATGGAGTTCATCGTGCGGATGGTGTCTTCGGTGCTGATCGGGGTCCAGGCGTGGAGGGTGGTGGTGGGGGGTGGTTGTTCGGTCATGGTGTGCGTTGGTTGGTTGTTGAAGCTGTTGTGTATGTCCGCGATCTTGTTGTGGAAGTATGAAGCGAGGGAGTTGCAGAGGTCTTGCGATGGGGTGATGTCGTTGTTTCCTGCGCTGGGGTTGGAAAGCTCTTTCACGATGTTGAAGAGTTCCTTGCAGTTGTGTGCGTTGTTGTCCAGCCGGTCCTTGAATGCTGTTTTCTTGGCGGCGCGGATCAGCTGGTGGTGTTTCCGGGTGGCGAGTTTGAAGGAGGTCCTGTTGTCCGGTGTTGGTTCCCTTTTCCAGACTTTCTCGAGGGCTCTGCAGTTCTTCTTGGAGCTCTTGAGTTCGTCGGTGAACCATGGGGCCTTCTTGCTGCCGGGTCTGCTAGGCGGGGTCCTCAGAGGGGCGAGCTCGTCCGCGCAGATGCTGATCCACTGCTGAAGAGAAGCAGATGGAGCTTCGAAACGCGTCGGGCAGATCCATTACGGAGCGGCGTCTACGAGCGGATCCCCGTCCTCACCTACACATAAATAAAGCTGCTGCTCGCGTGCTACTCATAAGGTGGACAACCTTGGAGCGTGAATCTATATGCGGCAGTCCAGCCGCAGAGTATGCACCACCCCGTTAACGTGGGGGTCACGGCAGTGAAGTAGCAGCCGTACATGGGATCGAGGACGGGCCCACTCGTGGAGTCCATACAGGACTTGATTGTGTGCTTTCCGCACTACACTTCCCAGAAGTCTCATTGGAGCCTCCCATTGGCGGGTGAGTTATATGAAATTGGAGAAGTGTAACGGGTGCGCACACCGCTTCCGTTAAAGCCCCTGAAGAGAAGCAGATGGAGCTTCGAAACGCGTCGGGCAGATCCATTACGGAGCGGCGTCTACGAGCGGATCCCCGTCCTCACCTACACATAAATAAAGCTGCTGCTCGCGTGCTACTCATAAGGTGGACAACCTTGGAGCGTGAATCTATATGCGGGAGTCCAGCCGCAGAGTATGCACCACCCCGTTAACGTGGGGGTCACGGCAGTGAAGTAGCAGCCGTACATGGGATCGAGGACGGGCCCACTCGTGGAGTCCATACAGGACTTGATTGTGTGCTTTCCGCACTACACTTCCCAGAAGTCTCATTGGAGCCTCCCATTGGCGGGTGAGTTATATGAAATTGGAGAAGTGTAACGGGTGCGCACACCGCTTCCGTTAAAGCCCCTGAAGAGAAGCAGATGGAGCTTCGAAACGCGTCGGGCAGATCCATTACGGAGCGGCGTCTACGAGCGGATCCCCGTCCTCACCTACACATAAATAAAGCTGCTGCTCGCGTGCTACTCATAAGGTGGACAACCTTGGAGCGTGAATCTATATGCGGCAGTCCAGCCGCAGAGTATGCACCACCCCGTTAACGTGGGGGTCACGGCAGTGAAGTAGCAGCCGTACATGGGATCGAGGACGGGCCCACTCGTGGAGTCCATACAGGACTTGATTGTGTGCTTTCCGCACTACACTTCCCAGAAGTCTCATTGGAGCCTCCCATTGGCGGGTGAGTTATATGAAATTGGAGAAGTGTAACGGGTGCCCACACCGCTTCCGTTAAAGCCCCTGAAGAGAAGCAGATGGAGCTTCGAAACGCGTCGGGCAGATCCATTACGGAGCGGCGTCTACGAGCGGATCCCCGTCCTCACCTACACATAAATAAAGCTGCTGCTCGCGTGCTACTCATAAGGTGGACAACCTTGGAGCGTGAATCTATATGCGGCAGTCCAGCCGCAGAGTATGCACCACCCCGTTAACGTGGGGGTCACGGCAGTGAAGTAGCAGCCGTACATGGGATCGAGGACTGGCCCACTCGTGGAGTCCATACAGGACTTGATTGTGTGCTTTCCGCACTACACTTCCCAGAAGTCTCATTGGAGCCTCCCATTGGCGGGTGAGTTATATGAAATTGGAGAAGTGTAACGGGTGCGCACACCGCTTCCGTTAAAGCCCCTGAAGAGAAGCAGATGGAGCTTCGAAACGCGTCGGGCAGATCCATTACGGAGCGGCGTCTATGAGCGGATCCCCGTCCTCACCTACACATAAATAAAGCTGCTGCTCGCGTGCTACTCATAAGGTGGACAACCTTGGAGCGTGAATCTATATGCGGCAGTCCAGCCGCAGAGTATGCACCACCCCGTTAACGTGGGGGTCACGGCAGTGAAGTAGCAGCCGTACATGGGATCGAGGACGGGCCCACTCGTGGAGTCCATACAGGACTTGATTGTGTGCTTTCCGCACTACACTTCCCAGAAGTCTCATTGGAGCCTCCCATTGGCGGGTGAGTTATATGAAATTGGAGAAGTGTAACGGGTGCGCACACCGCTTCCGTTAAAGCCCCTGAAGAGAAGCAGATGGAGCTTCGAAACGCGTCGGGCAGATCCATTACGGAGCGGCGTCTACGAGCGGATCCCCGTCCTCACCTACACATAAATAAAGCTGCTGCTCGCGTGCTACTCATAAGGTGGACAACCTTGGAGCGTGAATATATATATATATATATATATATATATATATATATATATATATATATATATATATATATATTACCTACTGGCGGTCGCCAGTAGGTATATATAGTTAGGATTTTTTCTCTATGGGATTTTTGAAAATTCTATGTCTAATAACTTTGGCGTTTGTGGACGGAATTGGCTGAAATTTTCAGGAAAATGGCACATTTTGTTTCTGAGCAGCCCTTGAAAATATGGGGGGGGTTCGTCAAGGGGGGGCCGAGAAAAAAGGGGGGTCCCAAAACGTGTTTTTAACATTGAGTTTTCCATAGGGCGGTTGGCCTCCCTTTTAGCCCGAACGGCTGAATGGATTTGCACGAAACTTGGCAAAATTGTAGGGACTGGTAGCCCGATGTGCCTTTTGTAGGTCTCAATATATGTGCTCCAGTGGATTTTGAGAAATTAACGTTAAGAGGAGGCCAAAGCGAAGGGGCAAAGGACCATAAGGGGGCATAGTAGATCGTCCCTGACCCCCTAGGTTTGATGTGGAGGTTTTAAAAGGGCTCCGCGGGGCAAAAAAAAATAAAAATAATAATAATCGAACGGCTGAATGGATTTGCACGAAACTTGGGGAAATTGTAGGTACTAGTAGCCCGATGTGCCTTTGCTAGGTCTCAATATATGTGCTCCAGTGGATTTTGAGAAATTAACGTTCAAAAAAAGATATATATCTGTAACAGCGCTCCGGTTCGCGGACTTTTCGCGTTACGGAGCTTTGTGAAGCGAAGCTGATTGGTTCTCCGGCGTCTGTAAACATTCCAAACAGTCCGTAGCGGCCGCCATCTTGTCTCTCTGTAGGATCGAGAGACAAGAGGAGGCCAAAGCGAAGGGGCAAATGACCATAAGGGGGCATAGTAGATCCTCCCTGACCCCCTAGGTTTGATGTGGAGGCTTTAAAAGGGCCTCGCAGGGCAAAAAAATAAATATCGTTTTTTTAGTTCTTTTGCGTGGGGAGCGCCCGGTTCGCGAACCGGGAAGCGTTCTGGGGAGCGTACTTTCTTGAAAATTAGTGAAAAAAGTTAGAGTAAAATAATAATTGTGAGTGATCAGATGTAGGGTAGCTCTGAGAAGAGCTTTTGGGTTTATGGTACATTTAGGTACTTATAAGTAGGTACCAATGCACATTCTTAAATTCAGAATGAAAATTCTGTTGCCCTCATCTGAGAAGTGAACTCATCTCCTCTGTAGATATCTTGCATGTAGTAACGCAAGTTATTGTTGTACAAGGAGCCCATTCCATGGTCTCTCATGTAAGCTGAAACAGATTTGTTTACATGCTTCCTCGACTTCTCAATTTGTGGACAAAATTGGTTCGACCACCTCCATTTCTGTCTTTGGCATATATTTGAATATACCAAGGCAGTCTGAGGAAAAAGTGCCATCAATTACTCAAAGGTGTCCTTTAAAAGCATTTCCAGACCTACCCCAGTCAAAGTGCCCAAGGCATTACCTCCACAGTGCACAATTAACAGGTCAGGTTTTGGCAAATGCATAAAGGTTTTCACCAATGGTATCAATTGGTGACATTTTAATCCTCTGTGGCCAAACCACTTAATTTCCACATCTTGTAAATTGAGGTTAGGTAAATTCCTGTTTTCAGCGTACCTCTGAGCCCAATAGATGTAACTATGTCCAACAATCCAGACAGAAAACATGGCGAGAGAAGGTTCTGCTGCAGTCAGATGAAGTGTGGCAATGAAATGGCAGTTGAAAAAATAAGAGTTTAAAATGAAAAAAACTGTGGAGTTTCTGTGTTAATGAAGCAGTAACAGTGATTGGTGGATTTTGATTGCTGAAAACAGAAAGTTAGGGTGCATGGATGAGTTCGTTGAAAGATGTATTTTGAGTGGCGAAGAAAAAATCATTAAATGGAAGAATGCACTGGATATGCAGGTGCACTGAGAGTTCAGAGTTCAATTGCAACATTGTTGTGTGAACTTGCAAACACCAGAGGTCTTGCAAGAGGTGGTTGCTATGCAAAAAAGCAGAGAGGGCAGAGGGGGGAAGGGTTTTGATTTGAAAAAAAGTGAGGGAAGAGTTTTGATTGGGTGACATGAGAGATATGTGTGAAGAATTACAGCATTTCTGTGCTTTTGATAGCTGCAGACTCTGGAGTGCATACCTTTTGCTCTGCTGGAGACAAATTGGTGTGTTTCTGAGACTGTTTTGAAACTCAAAGTATTTGCTAAGGTGAGAAAAGATTTCTTTAATTTAGATAGAAAATAGTGTGCTTTAAGGAGAAAATTATGAAGAAAGTTGTGTTTTTCAAATGTTGCTTTGTCTCAAGTGTTTTACAAATAGATTTTGTTTCTTTGAGAAATTGTAATTGGAGAAAATGTGAAGTATTAGTACTGACAGGGTTTTTATGTGCATAGGAGCTGTGGAGTGTTTTCAAATTATGATTTGTAAATCGTTTTTGAGGAAAAGGAATGGTTTTAATACTTATGACAAGGACATAATGGTGTATGCTTTTTTATAAGGCAATTGAGTGTCTCTGATGTTATTTTTCCCATTTTAATGTAAGACGTTTCCCTGTGGAGCAAATTGCTTGTAAATATGCTCCCACCTGTGCATGGCAAATTTAGATTTTGAATGTTTGCGGTACATAGGCATGTCAAAGGTGACCGAAACATGCTGAAAAGGCAATCAAAAAACGCTTTCATGTGTCTTAAGGACATTTTAAGTCATTTCCCCATGTGGAGTGTTTTTAAATTATGACTTGAAAATCGTTTTTGGGGAAAATGAATGCTTTTAAAATTTATGACAAGGACATAATGGTGTATGCTTCTTTATAAGGCATTTCAGTGTCTCTGATGTTATTTTTGCAATATTAAATTAAAAGACCTTTCTCCGTGGAGCAAATTCCTTGTAAATATGCTCCCACCTGTGCATGGTAAATTTAGATTTTGACTGTTTGAGTTACTTAGCCATGTTAAAAGTGACCCAAAAAAGTTGCAAAGGCTTTAAAAAAAGACTTTCATGTGTCTTGAGGACATTTTAAGTCATTTCCCCGTGGGCAGTGTTTTCAAATTATGAGTTGAAAATCGTTTTTGAGGTAAAGGAATGTTTTTAAAATTTATGTGCGCCATATGCCCCTAAATTTCTTTTTCAGGGGTGCAGCAGGGTGTTCTTGAGACACCCCTGCACCCTCGGAAAAATTCGTAATTTGCGATGAGGTAATTGCTAATCGCAAATTGCACCTTCATTCGTATGGGCCTCCTGCTCCATGGAAATGAATGGGTAATTTGTAATTAGCAAATAGCTCATCGCAAACTAGGAATGGTAAAGAATCGCTATTTATTCCTTAAAGTTCGCTATTTAGGAAATGCAAAAAACTTTGATGATACATATGGCGGTTCATCTCTAACAAGATAAGAAGCATAGGGATAGATTTATGATGACTGGCGCATCACCAGGGATGTGTTAGTCATCCTGTGCCGCTGTTCCGCCACCTATGGTGTGCTGCATTTACAATGCGGCGCATCATGGGGCAAAAACAGCACAGATGCGTGACGTATCTGTGCCGTAAAGGTGGCGCATTGCTGGAGTTGTATCGCAAGTGTGATGAAGCTCCAGCAAGGCTCAGGGGTGCCCCTGTCGCAGGGTTTCTGTTCTCACACAGAACTGTGCACAGAGGATTGGAACCTCGGCGAATTAGGGTGCCCCAAAACTCACCTTAGTAATCAAAAACCCCTTAGCAAGCTAGGTACAGTGTCACATTGGATATAACAAACTCTCAATGTTTAGACAATCCAGAATATGAACTTATAGTACCTCAGGATACGTGGAACTCATGAACACTCGGTCGTTATATATTTCTTAGAAACCAGAACATGGAGTTAAGAAGAACACATGTGTATTTGAAATGTTTATTTACTAATGCCGTCTTCTCAGGCGTAGTATCTTAGATAATACAAGTACACATATTATCAGTAGCAAAATTACCAGCATAGTTACTAGTACATAAAAAGCGAATGGTGACAGAATGTTAACATGCTGTAAATGAATAAGAGTTAGCAACACTTATAAGCAGCCGCGGGCCGTGGAGGGAGTTACGGTGGGGCAGGGAGGCGGGGAGGGGGAGGGGCAGGGTGGAGAGGGCTCCACCCTGCCCCTCCCCGCCTCCCTGCCCCACCGTAACTCCCTCCACGGCCCGCGGCTGTTTATATCTCACCCTCCCTAATACACATATTATATTATTTGCTAAGAAGGTCTCTTTGTGTTGGTTTAGGGTGTGCCCATACTTTAGTGTCTTAGATTTGAAGGAATCACATCAGCATACACCAGCTCTCTCTTCATGTGAACCGCATCAAGTGTTGTGTATGTGTGTTCGGCAAAGCAATATAAAACCCGCCTCATGCCCAGAATTGGCAGAAGCTGCACTTATGTTATGAGTATGAAGTCGTGGAGATCAGACCTCATAACAATTCTGTATCGTGTTGTTCTTGAAACTTCAGCACTCGCTGTACAGATATAGTTTAACAAGCAAAGCAGATAGTAGAGCAATAACATATTATTCTCATGTAAACCACGATGAACTACTAGGTTGAAAGCTAAAGCAACAACTAAGTGTCGTGTGCAGAAGTTGCAAAAAAAGGAAAAATGGCGTTTAAACCGGTAATGAGCCCATGCTAACTTAACACGGTGTAAAGATATCCAGGATCTAGATGACACCTCCCCATGATCCGGAAACGAATTGAATAAGATAATAGAAGTGCCATCTCATGAGAGCAGATTGCAACTTTATATGTGGACGGTCCGCAAGGTAAAACATTAAAAACTAGGAAAATTTAATGCTAAAGAAAAATAAAACAGCCAACTACTTTATCGAGGCTTAAGCCAATAGGCAAGCTAAATAATAAAAACTTGACAAATAAGTCAATGAATTGTCAATGAAATGCTAGTACTCAGCATATCAAACATGAAAAAGGTCTATGACATAACTGTGTATGCAAAATAAGCTGCAACAGCCTCCAATAGGAAGTCACCGTCTTCATCCGAAAAGAGTTCAGCCATCCAATTTAAAAGCGGAAAAGAACATACGTGCTCTCCCAGCACCGGATCCTCTATCACCATCAGAGGACAGCTCGGTGGGTTTTCAAGAAAGCTCTGTTCCAAGAAAGACTGTGTTGCCGCCAGTAAATTCCAGGGACCAATTAGTCCATGCATCAATGCCACAGCCATAATCCTTTCGCCAGGACAAACCAACTCGTGAGTAATGATAGGACTCATCAGCTGATTAAAGTCGACGTCAGGAGAAACCGGTCCGCAGAGACACAAATCAATGGCCCAATCGAAATCACAGGTCAGGCAGTGAAATACAGGCTGGACACAGGTGAAGTAGGAGAATCGAAAAGATAATCCATATGCCGTGCTTAATATCGCCAACGGCATTGTGCCATAATATTCAAGCATGCGATTGCGGAACAGCGTCAGCAGCTGCAGGGCGGGAGCTTGCACAGGAGGGACATCCATATTTAAAAATGTAAAAAAGCACAAGAGCGTCCGCTGGTAATGCAAGTAAAAATGGGAATCCACCAAGCACAGTGGAAAAAATAGAATGAAAGAAAGCAGGGATGACTCCAAAGATTTTCTCAAATGAAGTCACGAGACCACTGGTAACAACTTTAAAAAAGTGCGCCAGGCCCTTTGTGGAGGACGCGTTAAAGATAGTCCGAACCATCTTGCTGAAATGGAAAGGCGAATCAGTATTTAAAAGGGTCTGCACCTCTGTACGGGTGTTCGCTATGTGAAGCACGAAAGTTTCACGGGCCGAACTCAAGGCCACTTCTCTCTGAGACAAAAGAGCTCTTATTCTTGCCATGCCGTTGAAATCTGCTCCCAAGGTTGGTATTTGTGGCCAGATTGAAAACTCCCTATGTTCATGTGTGGGAGGAAATAGAATATTTCTGCAGCAAATAACCCGTTCACTTACTGTTACGATAAAAGGAAAACTGTATGTGCCTACACATTAGTGAATGATCTGGCGTCTCAGTGCATTCCTCTCCATTCAGATAAACTTCTTGATCATCTTTGAAACATCTGTATGTGTATGGAAGCGACCAGACCTCATGAAGAAAACCACTACCTAAAGGTTCATAACGACCTATTGGTATATATTTCATACAATTTGAAAACTTATATAAAGCAAAAGGCAGCGTTATTAAACCGTGGATAAGGCACGTTGCCAAAGCAGCCAACCTTTTGGATTTATACTGGAAATGTTAAAGGAAGAATTACGGAGTAGGGCCTGTAAATCTTTAATGGACAACCGAGTAAAATTACTCCAACCATCATATTCCTCTAACTCCGGGATAGTAGGGGTGTTTAATTTTTTAGAAGTAGCCTATCCAAAGCATTTGATCTGGGAAATTGTTTCATTCACAAACAACATATGATTTGGGATGAGACATGCACGGTGCAAAGCCTCAGTGCCTTGTACCTGCCAGGTTCGTGAACTCCAAACTGATGTAGATCCTGGATATCTTTACACTGTGTTAAGTTAGCATGGGCTCATTACTGGTTTAAACGCCATTTTTCCTTTTTTGCAACTTCTGCACACGACACTTAGTTGTTGCTTTAGCTTTCAGCCTACCTGCGTCAAGATCTATGCCTGCTTCAAGCAGGCGCAGGGTTTTGATGCAGCTTTGTCCTATCTGATTGTAAATGCGGCACACCGTGGGTGGCAGAGCAGCGGTGCACGTTAACTGGTGCATCCCTGGGGATGTGCTAGTTAATATAAATCTGCCCCTTTACATTTAATTATGTGCAGGGGACACAGAGTCGGTGAGGTTTATCCAAGGTTAAGAAGAGATGAGTCCTGTTCAGTGAAAAATTGGAGATAGGCTTCACCTCCTCACAGCCGCGGGCCGTGGAGGGAGTTACGGTGGGGCAGGGAGGCGGGGAGGGGGAGGGGCAGGGTGGAGGGACCTAAAAACTGGCATATGGATAATTGCAGGTAAGTACACAATTTAATTATTTAAACGAAATTCGTAGCGCGCACAGCATCGCATTTTGCGATGCTGTGCGCGCTACGAAATTCGTTTGAATAATTAAATTGTGTACTTACCTGCAATTATTCATATGCCAGTTTTTAGGTCCCTCCACCCTGCCCCTCCCCCTACCCGCCTCCCTGCTCCACCGTAACTCCCTCCACGGCCCGCAGCTGCCTCCTCAGCATCGTTGGACATGGTTAAATAATAGCTGCAAAATGTTACTCTTGTTAAACAATTTTACTATTATAATCTCTGAGATTTGTCTCTTACTCTGCAACATCTCATTGTTGTTATCTTTCTTTAAAGATAAAGACAACATCAACATGAGCGACAATCAGCAATCAGTTGATTTCGACCTCATCATTGAACTCGTAATTGAAACATCAGTGGATGTTGATCCCTTGGATGATTTCAATCCTGAGGATGAAGAAGAACGTGATGAGGATGCAGATTTGTCAGAATTGTATGACATAGGATGGGAAGCTGACGTGCTTGAGCCTATGGAACTATAAACATTTATTTTATAAATTTATAATAAAGAAAAAGTAAATATTTAAACCGTTTAATTTAAAAATAAAGACACCTTCAAAAACAGGTTATGTGTAGTGTCTTCAATAACATATTAAAATATGGTCATAAAATTAGATCAGATTCATATATAAAACAGCACAGGTAAAATGAATATAAATTCCATTTCTTTTCTGCTATTTCTGTATTCTAAATTTGCCATGTACAAAAAAATGTTCTATGTAAAAATGTTAAGTAATGTGTTAAGTTTTTGATGACTGTTATTAATTTACTGTTGGGTAATAGTGGTTAATAACATTTTTTATTATATTTTACCACAGATTCAACTGCAGATCATTTCAAGATTTCAGCATGCCAACCAAAGAAAGAGTGAGAAAGGCTGCAAAACGTCAAAGACAGCAGGTGAATGAAAAAAAGCAGCAGTCGTCTAACAAAAAGATTTGTGAAGTCACCAAGAAAGCACCGGGTAAGAGTACAAAAACATTCATAAGAAATATCTGTAGTAAAAAAAATATTACAACAGAAAATGTTTCAGTCCAGAAAAGGAGAAGCAATTCAAACGGAAAGGAAAGGCCAATGAAAAATGTTACTGCTAGAGTAAGAGATAACTCTATGCATGAAAGTAGAAGGAAACAAGAAGGAAACAACAGTTTAGGGACATTCGTAAACGAATGTTCCGCAACAGGATAATTGGCAATTTGTTAAAAAATATTAAGAAAGGTCAACAGAAAGTGGTTTTTTATAAGAGAAAAAAAAATAGTTGAGAAAGTTATTGATCAGGCATTTGAAATTAAACGTAAGTTATTTATTTTGACAATCAATAGAATTAGGAAGCTAAACAAGGCAATTTATGATTTCAAAAGAAATAGTAGATGGAAGAGAATAGTTAATCGTAGTAATTTTTGTGAAGTTTTTTCTGGAGAATGGATGCATAGTTCAAGCTCTGAGGCATTTTTTAATGAGGAGAGTTATTTCCAGGATAATGATTTGGTGCATGCAGTTGACACCAGTGGTCGAGCTTATGAAGTGAAAGATGGTTGTCCAGTTGAAAAAGAAAAACTTGTGACAACAGAGATAGAAGAGGTGTTAGGTAATGAGGTTTAAGTGTAGTAGTATTTGCAGTGTACGACAGGATTCCATCAATTTGCTTTGTGATTTTATACGGTCATTTAATAAGAAAAGTTTGAAGCAGAAAATGAAGTTGTTGCAAGAATTAGATCCTTGCAGAGTGAGAGAAGTGATAGGTTTGCATGGTCATTCACTGGCTTGTCTTTCCAGGAGAGTATGCCAGAGTGTTTTTCATCATTTCAGGATGGTAGCAGTGCATCATAATAAAGTGAGGAAATTAGTTAGAATGTTGTATTATGCTAAGAGTCCAGCAATTATGCTTAAACAATTATGCGCTGCTCTTTTGCATGGTTCTGAAATAGATGTGAAGAATATATGTGAAGAAATTGAGTTTTGTTACTTTGGAAGTAAAGAGGAGAATGTTGAAATTGACCAAGAAGAAGAGAGTAATGTGGAAGATAGTGTACAGGTTTCCAGTACAGATAATTTCCAGAGGGAAATTGCGACGTTTGAGGTGAAATCAAGTGAGAGGCCAAATTTCACTTGTGTGTGTTGTCGACGCACTTATTATAAGAATCAGACTAAGTTAGTGGATTTATATGGAAAAAGTGAAAGGGAAAATAATAGTGAATGGAAGGATTTTACAACATACTTGATGGTAGAAAATTGTTTTGATTTGGGATTGGATCAACATGTGTGTACTTATTGTTGTAACAAATTAAATCAAAACCAGATGCCTGCTAGAGCAGTTCATAATAATCTGGAATTGGTTGAGATTCCTTCTGAATTGAAGGATTTAAATACTTATGAATCTATTTTGATTCAAAGTATCCATCCCTTTCAGGCTATTGTAAGAATGGAGCCAAAGACAGGGAAATTGCCTCCATCAGATTTACAGAGAGGATTAAAGGGAAGAGTTGTTTATTTGCCTCTAGATTTGAAGAAAAACATTAACACAATTGGAGTAGAAAAAGTGGAAGAGGAACCTCTTGTTATCTTAGTTAATGGGGTTCCGACAAAGAATAAGAAAATATGGCAAGATTTAGTAGATGTTAGGAAAGTCAAAAGGGCAACATTGTATTTGAAAAAACTATAATAAATACTATAAAAATGTATATGTTGCAGAAGAGGAAGTAAGTGAGGAAGAGGATAGCGATTTGTGTGCTGGTCAAATTGAGAAAGTAGAACCCTGTACTAGTGAAGAAATATATGAACATTATAGTGTTCATCCTTTGCATTCCAAGGAAGTCATGGGGAATGCTATTGAGTTGTTTCAAATGAAACAAGTGAAAGGGAGTCCCATTAGTGTTTGGGAGGAAAGTTTGGAAGCTCGGTGTTTCCCACAGCTTTTTCCAACAGGTCAGGGAGGAAGATATGATGAGCGACCTCATCAAATTCCTGCTTCTGAATACCGGACTTTGCGATTGTATGCAGGAGATCCTAGGTTTCGACAATGCATTCCGTATTTGTTTCATCTCCTGTTTGAAAGCGATCTGTCTGGACTGTCATATGCAGTGAACCACATCTTGAAAAGTGGTATACACATGCAAAACATCTCGGCAAGTGACTTTATGGATAAAGTCAATGTCCAAGACAGTATTTTGGATTCTCACCTGATTAATCTCATGGCGTGTCAGCGTGGTACTAATGAGTACTGGTACCGTCGTCATGGTGATTTAAAATGTATGCTGAGAAACTTAGGAACTCCCACATGGTTCCTCACTTTGAGCTGTGCTGAGTATGGCTGGGAAGACTTACTTGAATTTCTACGAGAGGCAAATGCTAACGTAGAAAACATCGAATTCAAGACACCCGGAGAACTGTGCTCTTTGGATCCAGTCAATGTATGTAGGTACTTTAATCATAGATTTGAAGGTATGATGTCTTTCATCATGAATAAGAAGAATCCACCTCTTGGAGAGGTGTTGGATTTCTTCTGGAGGAAGGAGTACCAAGCAAGAGGTGCTCCTCATATACATATGTTGCTGTGGATCAAGGATGCACCTAAATTTGGAACGGATGCAGAAGACTCAGTGATGAGTTTCATAGAACAGTATTCTACGTGTGCTGTTCCAAACGCAAAGGAGAAAAAAAGCCTAAGAGAAAAAGTTCTACGTTTCCAAAGCCATCGATGTGGAAAGTACTGTCGTCGTAAATTCCGGAACAAAGACAAGTTCTACACCAAATGTCGTTTCGGCTTTCCACGACCGGTGATTTCTAAAGGAAGAGTGAACAGTTTGATGTCTTCGCTGCGACATAATCTGATGAAGAAATCACCTAAAAACACATACAATTTGAAGAGGAACGAAGAGTCTAAGTACATCAACGACTACAACCCGGTGATTTTGTCCATGTGGAATGCTAACATGGATATACAGTTTGTGGCTGATAACTGTATGGCTGTGGCTCGGTATGTGACATCTTACATCACCAAAAAAGAGAAGACAGAATTGAAGAATATGTGGGAGGACATTTCCCATGAAAAGAGCCTCAGCAAGAAGTTGTACAGTTTCAGTCTGAAGATGTTGTCGCATCGAGAAATCGGAGCTTACGAATGTTCTGACCGGTTGTCTTCAGCAAGTCTCTATGCCAAGTCCAGGAGTATCGTTTGGGCGAGTGTTGGTCTTGCTGCAACGCGTAATCGAGTTCTCAAACCTGTGCGGGAAATTGAGTATTTGGCGGAAAAGGAGCCAAACAGTACCGACATTTTGAAGACCAACATGTTGGATACATATTATCCAAATCGAAGCAGTCACCTCGAGAATGTTTGTCTGTATGAGGTTCTGCAAAATTACATATTCAAGAGGAACATCAAAGAAGATACTGAGAAAGGAGTGTATGCTGTAATAGGAAGTGAGGGATGTCTGGTCAAGCAAAGAAAATGCCACTTGATAAACCATCGAAAATTGAGTGGCGAATCTCCTGAAAAAAAGGAGTTTTTCTATTTAGCACTTTTGCAACTTTTTAAGCCTTGGCGTGCAGAAGAGGAACTGCTTGGAGATTTCCTTTGTTACGAAGACTCATTCAATGCTGCCAAGGAGACCATAGAATGTCCTGCTTTTCTCAAATATGTAGAAATGTTGAATGTGGAAATTGAGCAGGAAGCAACGATTGCAGCTGAGATTGCCAGAGACAGTTCTCAGGACAGTCAGAGTTCTGCTTCATTGAGTCAGGATCCACTAGGAGGACCTCTTATCGAAAATGAAGCTGCCACTGCTATGAATGAAGTGGAAAGAGCCATGGCACATGCTCAGGAGGATGCGGTTAACTTAGAAGAGTTGGAAAGACAACTCAACGTTGAGCAGAGGAAAATATATGATGAACTTACCATGCAAATTGATCATGGATTAAGTCATGACAAGAAAGAGTGCTCATGTACGTCGTTGAAGCCTGTCCGACTGTACATGAGTGGAGAAGCGGGAACTGGAAAAAGTTTCCTTATTAAAGCAATTTCATGTTATTTGCAGGAAAGGACAGAGTCATCGCTGTCTTGTGTTGTCACCGCTCCAACTGGACTGGCAGCACATAACATTAAAGGGATTACTTTACATCGTTTACTGATGCTGCCAGTGGAGCATGACAACAAATTAGAATATCACAAGCTATCTGGAGATGCTTGTTTTGAAGTTTCAAGAGTCTTGAGGAAAATGAAACTTCTTATCATTGACGAAGTAAGCATGGTTTCCAATGTCATGCTTGCCTTTGTGCATTTGAGAATGCAAGAAGTTCTCAAAACAGAGTATGATGTGTTATTTGGTGGCAAACACATCATTGTTTTCGGAGATCTTCTGCAGCTGACACCAGTGAAAGGGCAACCTGTGTTCAAAATGCTGACGCATGAAGATACCAGGAAGTGCTTAGGGAGCATTGGCAACGTCAATATATGGTTAAACTTCAATTATGCTGAACTGCATGAAAATATGCGTCAGGCAAAGGATGAAGTTTAAAAGACTATTCTACAAGATGTTAGAATTGGAAAAGTGACCGAGCATGGGAAAGAAGCTTTACATGCACGATTACTGACAAATTTATATCCAGACGAAGATGTTGTGCCTGAGAATATTTTTCAGAAAATTACTGAAAAAAAATCTGGAATATGTTTGATGCCAACTCTTGCAGAATGTGCCAAATTCAACAACAAAATGTTGCATTTAGAAAAGCAAGAGATTGTGAAACTGGAAGCTATTGACAGAGTAGAGCATATGGGATCAACAATTATTTTGTCTGAGAATCTGAAAACAAAATTGGATTCATTAGAGAAGAGTATATCTAAAACTGCAGGTTTTGAAAAGACTCTGAATGTGTGCTTGAACTGCCGTATAATTTTAAGAAGGAATTTACATATTGAAAGAGGTCTGGTAAATGGATCAATGGGTAATGTTGTTGATTTTGTGAAATACAGAAATAGAGATGGAATTGAATTTTTAAAAATTAAATTTGATGGCATTGAGGAAGTACAGCTAATTGGTCGTTGTTCTGCTAGATTTTTGCTTGTAAAAGACTTATATGTTCGTCGTAAGCAGTTTCCTGTTTGCTTGGCATATGCGGTGACAATCCATAAATCGCAAGGTTTAAGTGTAGACTGTGCATTGGTGAATATTGGCAGTTCTGTGTTCAAGGAGGGTATGGCATATGTGGCATTGTAACGAGTTAGAACTTTATCGGGATTGTACTTGATTGAGTGTGATGTCACAAACATTTGTGCGGATCTAGATTGTGTTAAGGAATACAATAGGTTAAGAAGAGAGTATGCGCCACATTTGCCTCAGTATCCTTTGTTTGAGAAACGTGTGGTAGGCCGGAAACGAAGAAATGTGACCAATACTGGGGAGGTTGTAGCAAAAAGACGAAAAGTCGATGAACCTGAAATTATAAGCAGAAACAAAAAGGATTCTGTTGAAGATGTTGTTGGTTTTCAATTTGAAAACAGTTCTGGTGTCAACTGCTATGCTAATGTAGTGGTTAATGTTTTGTTTTCTCTAGAAAATGTAAAAGAAGAGATTGTGGTCAATTCTGATCAAAGATTTTGCAGTTTGTTAAATTCTGTGTTAGAGAAATGTAGCACTGATAGAACAAACATAGAAAGTGTGTCTGAAATTCGAAATCTGTTAGACAGATGTTCAAGCCAAACACAATTCTCTCAAAATAGTCAGCAAGATTGTCAGGAGTTTTTAATGTATATGCTTGATGTATTGCATGATGAAGGTGTAGATGTAGATCACCTGTTTGGGCTTTCTTATCAATGGCAGCATGACTGCGAGAACTGTAGGGTATCAAGTACTACTAGTGTAGACTCAGAAAGATTTATATATTTAACTTTGCCAGACAGTAAATCAGTCTCTTTTAATAAGCTAGTAAAAGCAGCTGATCACAACATGGAGTGTAGCCAATGTAAATCTGAAATGATGTCCCCATTATTTATACGAACATATGGCCAGTATGTCATTTCAATGTTCCAACGATGTAGGCCTGATGGAACAAAATTGACAACTTTAATTAAAAATTTTGTGGCTTCACAGTTGTCAATATCAGGAAGGACTTTTGTAACTGTAGCAATTATATATCATGATGGTCCTTCAATAACATCAGGACATTACACAGCTTATTTAAAGTGTAGAAATGGCTGGTCATTCTGCAATGATTCTGTTTTAATTTTCAAAAAAAAATTGCCGTATGACCTTAAAAACTCTTACCTGGTGTTTTTAAAACCAAAATTTTAGGGAAAGAATCTCGGGATGTGCTCTGAGGAATTTCAAGAAGTTCTAATGGCTCCTACACGATTTGGCCTTGAGGATAAGTGTAGTACAGAGACATAACTTCTTAACATAACACTGGACGTCATGGAGAAATACGTGCACTTTGAATGAGTTCAGAAAAACTGTTTCTTTTTATAAGCTAATTGAAGCAGCCAATCAAAACATGGAGTAGAGGGAATGTAAGTCTGCAATGCTGTCTACTGTTTTACATTGCTTTGTGATTAAAAGTGATGTAGAGAATTAAATAATTGTACTAGTCATAAAGGTAGTGTAAGTCTGCTTCATAGTAAGCAGTATCAGTGTGATAGGAAATGTAGAACATGATTGAGCAAGAAGGGGAAGATATTACTAGTCCAGGATTGTGAAAATGATCTTCAACATTTTAATTGTGAAAGTTGCGGAAATACAACATGACGGGATTGGCTTAAAAGAATTCTAAGAGTTATAAATGGCTCAGACAACATTTGGCCTTGTGGAAACGTGTGGTAGAGAGCGAGAAGTCATTTATTGTATGTAACATGTTTTTGAAAACGATGGAGGTTTTCTTTCAGAAAGTGGCGGGTTGAAAGTAATAACAGCACAACAGAGTGTAAGCTGTTCATAGTACATCCTTGGCCGTCATGGAAAGTAAGTTAACTTTAAGGAGTTCTGAATTCTGATTTGTTATGTTGTATGGGTTTTTTAAACACAATCATTTTGATTGTGTTTTTTTTTCCCCGCTGTTATATGATGAATACCTTCAAGTCAGTGTTTTAGTGAAATTTGATACATTCTGAGAACAGCAAAAATAAACCATTTAACATGTATAATTAATTCTGTTCTGTTTGCATTTATGATGTACATGTAGAACTGTGTAGGAGGCATGGAGAAGGTGAGGCTTCTGTAAGTGTCAAAGTTGTTGCATACAGTGCTCATATTCTACGTAGTCTTTTATATTTCATTACTTTCACTGTTTCTGACTGATCTAACATTTTTTTTTTAAAAAGAACAGTAAGTATAAGGGAAGGAAACAGGCAGTTATGTTAAAAGAAAGACAGCTATAGGGAATAAACTAGGGATACTGTTACCCGCAATCCTCTGCTGATGATGTCACTGAGCATGTCATGAATGATGTAATATGTGACATCATCAGCAGTGGATTACGGGTAATAGTATCTCTAGTTTACTCCCCTATAGCTGTCTTTCTTTTAACATAACTGTCTGTTTCCTTCCCTTATACTTACTGTTCTTTTTTAAAAAAAAAAATTTTTGGTTCGCTTCCGGTTCGCGTACCGGTGAGCGAACTGGGAAGCGAACTAAGAGAAATAGAGGTTGGCACAGTTCCAAATATTGTACCAATTTTTTAATAACGGGGAGGTAGTTCTGAAAAGAACTTTTTTTTTTTGTTTTTTTTGTTTTATATTTTTTTTATTATTTTTCTGAACATTTTTTTACTTTTTTTGAATTTTTCTGAACAGTTTTATATTTTTTGGGGGGTTTTTTCGGAGGGGGCAACGAAAACGATTCATTGTAAAGGGCTCAACAGGAGCAACAAAAAAAAAAGAATTTATTATTTGGGGCGTTTCGTACAAACTTGCATATGATAGTCAATAGCTCTGTTGATCAGAGTGATGCTACTTTCTCTGTAGCAAATGAATCCACTGCAATGTACGCAGACTTGTTTTACTTCACCAAATCTCATTTGTATATTTGGCACCATCTCCCTGCCCTCTGGTCCCGTTACTTCCGGTACAACAGATCTTCTGGCCATAATAGGGAGATTATCTAGGTCGTTACGAAACTGTGCAGCACTGTAGTTGTTAGGATGCCACCTAGTCATATGGCGATGCATTGTGTAGTTTCCGAAACTGTATTTTTTGTCGGTCCCTCTGGACAGTCTATCTTGACATATAAGGCAAGTTACGTATCTTGCATTTACTTTTTTCTGACCTTTGGGAATTTAAAAAAATTGCCAAATGAAATTTTCTTTCCGGTGAGACGTCCTGGGCTCCTCAGGCAAAAACTGCCTCTCTTCGTGCTCTTCCTCCTGTTCCTCTTCTTCCTCTTCTTCCTCTTCTTCCTCCTCTTGCTGAATGATAACTTCAGCAGGTGGTCCTCTCTTCCTTGGAGGTGGTGGAGGTGGTGGGGAAGCACCAGCTGAAGCTACTAAAGAAGCCATTGCTCACTGGTAACAAAGGGTCTTTCTCTCACAATGATGAAAGTCAGAGTGAGGAAAGAAGGAGGGATTTTCATCATTTGGGAAAAACAATAGTTCTCAACCAATGAAAAGTGTTCATTTTAGATTATATGACCTAGTCTTACATCATTAGGAAACCAAAAGTGAAATGAACCAATGAAAAGTGTTATTACCAAGTCACATGACCTGCTGTGTTTACGTTACGCGCTTTGCACCGCCTCCCAGTTTGCTTCCAGAAACCTGCGCTTTGCGCCTCGGTAAGCGTACCAGTTCGCTAACGTAGCACGTCATATGACGTATCACGCGACAACGCGAAACGTCATGCGGACGGGAGGCGTCACGATGTTGTTTTCTAACGCGGCAGTTGCGGTAAAGGAACGTTTACCGGCTCGCGGTCTATTTCGCGGCATCAAGGTCAGCTAACGGGAAGCTTCCCGATTCGCGAAGCGGGAACGAAGAAAAAAAAATATTAAAAAAAAAAAATTATTAATAAACATATAAAATATATTTTTGGATTTAAAGAAGAATACATTTTACAGCTACAGATATTAGCTGTTAAAAAACCAATGAAATTCACTGAAAAAACCATATCATGTCATGAATGGTGTAATATGTGACATCATCAGCAGTGGATTGCGGGTGCGCGATATATAGTTAGTGCAACTAACTATATATGGAATTTCAATGGTTTTGTGTGAGTAAAATAAGGTTTTTTAAATGCTAATTCCTAACGATATATGGTCTATAACCTATGGTTTTTTCAGTGAATTTTCAAGGTTTTGTAAATGCTAATTCCTAACTATATATGGTCTATAACCTATGGTTTTTTCAGTGAATTTTCAAGGTTTTGTAAATGCTAATTCCTAACTATATATGGTCTATAACCTATGGTTTTTTCAGTGAATTTCAATGGTTTTTTAATAGCAAATATCATAAGCTGTCGAATGTCAAGTACGTGGTAAGTAAAAACATTTTCGTGTTTATGCACACTGATCTGCTTTGAATGCTGCCCCCCACCCCTCATTTCTATTAGGAGTACTCTCTCTTTGCAGATAGTGAAGGGTAGTTAACGCAGGCCTTTGCCCCCGTTGTAATCCGTCGTGCCTGCTTCTCTCTCCATTTGATTGATTGTTCTCTTTGGTTCATTCTCTATTTACAAACAAGCACAGAGTCGCAATACTCTGTTTAGTCTTTGCAGATAGCGAAAAATCGTGTAAAAAAACAAAAGAAATCGAGCAAAATCAGTAGGCCACTAATGGGATCTCTTTTTGACCTCGCTAAAATAGAAACATTAGGAACAACCTGTTGAAAATAGCAATGTGTATGTACATAAGCGGCGTTCATTTGTGTTCACAGTACCCCTTGTTGATTGTTTGAATCGAGCATTGAATTGTTCGAAGTTGGTTCTCTTAAGGATCTTCTCTGCCTGCAAACGAGGAAGAATAGGAATATTCTCTCTCCCTTTGCAGATAGTGAAGGGTAGGTAACGCAAGCCTTTAACACGTCGTACCTATTTCATTCCTCATTGATTGATTGACTGTCCGAACATTAACTGTTTGGGAATTAGTTCTTTTTGGAGGTATTCCCTGTTTGCAAATAAACGTAGGAAAATCTTTGCAAGTAGTGAAAGGGTACGTAATGCGGACCTTTCTCCCCCGTTGTAATCTGTCATGCCTATCTACTCCCCACTGATTGATGCACCTGTTTCACCCGGACCATTTACTAGAGATAGGTCATCTGGCCCGACAAGAGAGCACCCCTAGTGAAAAGGACATATGCAATAATAACGAAGTGATCACTGTATCCTGTTAACAGAAACTTTAGCATGAAACAACCTGGAAAGAAAAGAATAGGAAAACGAAAATCAGTAGGCCACTGATGAACTTTTTATTAAATAACAAACAAAGAAACGATAACAATACGTAATGATAAAACCTATTATTGTCCTAGAAACAAGAAACGTTAGAAGTAAGCCCGTAATAAGAAACCTGAAAACATCGCCCCTCACTGCCCCAAAACGTGTCTGTCCCACCGCCTGCCACGGCCAAATAACGGCAAACTGGGAAAGATAGAAGTCAGCAGACATCCGCCCCATTCTAGAAACTTCCAAAGGGCAACAGGTTTTCGGCTACGCCCAGCCGGAAGCAACACATATAAGGCGGGTCCTGCTGCCACGCCTCGGCCAGGAGATCATCACGTAGGGTGTAGCCGGAGGAGAGGCCGAGGCCAGCGGGACCCGGCCAGGGGGATTGACAACACTGGAGATTTTAGGGGGGGGAATGTCCGTGTCCTCGACCCTCCCCTCTCTCTCCCAGTCCGGCCGCGGTGGCCCTTGAGAGTTGCAGGTTGTCCCTCCACACTCTCTCCCGGTCCGGCCACCAACGGCCGGGGGCTGGGGCCGACGGGATCCGGCTGCAGCCGATGAGCCAAGGAACCCGTTCATGGGGCCAGAGCAAAGGGCATCCGGCCGCCATCCACCGGAGGTCCGGCCCAAAGACGGACGGGACATTTCTTCTTTCTTGAATAATTGCTGCAACAACCCTGGGGGGGGGGATGTCTTGCACATGCCTCCGACCCCCCCCCCTCTCGTCCTCATCGCCTGGTCCAGCCATAACAAATCTCAAGCGAGACGCCGTGGGGTGCACTGGGAGGGAGAGACGGTGCGAACAGGCCTCTCCCGCCTCCCCAGGTGGAGGCTTCCCACCTGCACCCTCAGCGCTCCAGGCGCCCGGAAAAGGGTTCTTCCACTGTGGCGATGCTGCAACGTCTCGCCCGGCAGGGTGGAGCCCGTCCGCTCATTTGACCCCGCGATCGCCAGTAGCTACCGAACTCTCAAAATGGCGGTCGACCTGGCAAGAGCGGGCCCAGCATAAAGAAATGGCCCGGTCACTGGTTGACTCCACCACCGTAGTCCTCCACGACCTTGAAGATTCTAGAGGAGCCGCGGGAGTCCCCGACCCCCGCAGACACCCCCGATGGGGAATGACTGCCATTATCGCCCGTGGAGTGACGAAACTGTAGCCGCGGGACGTCGGCGCTCCCATGCTGGCGCCAGCCTCAGTTTGAATGACTAGAATCCTGCAGACCTCAGTTCCGGTGAAAGCACAGTGTGACCCGGTAGGAAAAATTGTTGCACCCCCTCCCCTTTTTGACTGATGGTTCAAACCACCGATCCTTTCCTTTGCCCTTTTAACGGAACTTTGGACTGCCCCCCCCCCCCGCGGCGCACCACGCCGTTATTTGCTGGGCGGCAACTTACTAGACATCACCTTCGTGCCATCTAGATTTCAGCGCGTTCTGCTGCCTTGGAACTATTCGCACAACAGACTGCTACTGACGACCCACACCCAGGCAACATCTTCTGAATTTTCATAATTTGAAAGAACTAGTAACATGTCCTCATCAGGAATTTCCTCTTCAATCATCTCATCAGGAATCTCCTCATGAAAAGTCTGCAATGATGATTCTTGTAACTCTATGGTCTCCAAACATTCGATAAATTCGCCATCAAGAGATTGATCAAAAAAATCATTCAAGTCATCTCCTCCTTGTGAGAATATTTCATTATTGGTGCTGTCAATTTCATTAAATGTAGTGGATAATTCAAAAGAAATTGCCACGGTCTCTTCATTGTTTAAATGTTTTTACTGTTTTTGTTTTGTTGTATATATTTATAAGTTATTAAAGTTTTATATTCCTACTACTTTGTTGGAGTGCTATATATTTTTAATGTGACACATA
This sequence comes from Lissotriton helveticus, assembly GCF_964261635.1. Classification (NCBI taxonomy): domain Eukaryota; kingdom Metazoa; phylum Chordata; class Amphibia; order Caudata; family Salamandridae; genus Lissotriton; species Lissotriton helveticus. Next base: position 53,311,567 of record NC_136058.1, read on the forward strand.
ATTGTAAAAACTTTGATGTACAAAGAGTCATCCCTGGAATCTTCCGCTTCAGGCTCGGTCCCCTCCCCAATCACAATACAGGATGGTTTTCAGATAGTATGAACACGTGTGGTGTGACGGATCTCATCGGGTGTGGGCCTTGATCTACTATAACTCCTTTGAAGAGGTGTGATTCTTTCCAGCTGGGGCCATAAACTACATCTGCAGGGCTAGCTGATAGCCTAGGACCGGCCTGGACAATCGGACGCAGAAGAAGAGGAGTGTCAGAGGGTGCGGTAGTGAATAGGGCGAAAGGGAGGTGTCGGGCGGGCACAGAGTGTGATTCTCAGGGAAGAGCAGCGCAGATGGGGGAAGGTTTATTGCCCATGCATAAGACAGAGAGCGGGGGTGAGCAGTGCCTGGGGAAGATGCTTGCGAGGGTGGGGAGCCATGCTACGAATCGACAGCGTGCAGAGAGTGGGTCTGGTCAAGGCATCTAAAATGGCTGCCGTGCACAACAAAAGTGTGGCATTTCAAAAAAGGCAAGATGGCGCAGACAATGTTTTTCAACACTTTCTCATTTCCTTCGAATCGAACGTTAACAGACGTTGGTGCATATTGCCAAATTTAAGCGATATTTATCGCTAACGATGCTTAGCAACTAATTTTTTTACCGCTAAGCATCGTCAGAAATTATCGAAGATAAACCTTGCTATTATCAAGGTTTATCGCAAATGCGATAAAAAACGGCCGCAATGCATGAATATCGCTAAAAAGTCAGAGATATTCATGCATTGCCGAGCTAATGCTCTTAGCCATGTTATCCACCTCCCATTGGATAACATGGCTAAGAACTGCTCAGGGCAGGTGTTAGTTTTTGGAGATATTCGCGCTTAGCGCAAATATCTCCAAAAGTTGGTAATAGGAGATAGATATCTTGCATGTTGTAATGCAAGTTATTGTGGTATATGGAACTCATACCATAATCTCTCAGGAAAGCAGAAACTGATCCTTTTGGGACCGCCTGAGAAGGCCTAGGGGGTGAGGGGTACTCTACTTTGCCCCCTTTTCACGTTCCGAACTATTTTATTTTACTCTCTTCTGTAATTACACAAAATGGCAGCGATAAGATGCATCAGAGACAGACAGTGAGAGAAAGGAGGCCGGAGATGAAGAAGAGATGTCAAATACACATTGGAGATAATATAGTGGAAGAAGGAAAGTAAATATGAGTAAACTTACCATGTAACATAAAAATGTTCCACTCTATACTATAAGTCTCATTTTATACTACAATCACTTCGCTACAACCTCATAAATTAAAAATAAAAATGAATAATGTCTCAAACAATTTTTGTATTTCTAAATATAAATTTATTCTTCTGAATTTTCAAAATTTGAAAGAACTAGTAACATGTCCTCATCAGGAATTTCCTCTTCAATCATCTCATCTGGAATCTCCTCATGAAAAGTCTGCAATGATGATTCTTGTAACTCTATGGTCTCCAAACATTCGATAAATTCTCCATCAAGAGATTGATCCAAAAAATCATTCAAGTCATCTCCTCCTTGTGAGAATACTTCATTATTGGTGCTGTCAATTTCAATAAATGTAGTGGATAATTCAAAAGAAATTGCCACGGTCTCTTCATTGTGAGCCATTTTATTTTGAAATTGCTTGCTGTAAATTGCAGAAAAAAATAATCACTTTCATTTATCGTTTTTAGTAATACATAATATAAAACTAACTTTATCAAGTATTTAGTATAACAGAAGGACTGTAAATAAATAACAGAAAACATTTTTCAAATTATCTTAAAGTGTACAACATAGTTCCCCTTACAAATTAACAACTCACCTTTTTAAAAGTAGGAGAAGTGTTAGTACTGTGTAAACCAAACACCAGAAATTGAGCACCAAAAATTCCTCACAAATGTACCTCAGACAGTAGTATCACAAAATGGCTGTGGTTTCCTCTCATTTTAGATATATACATAACCAATTAACTTTCATCACACACAAATACAAAACCAAAGTAACATTTTAATTGGTTCTAAATTTCAACACTTTCAAATGTGTTTTCCCCATGCAATTTTCCATAGGACATTTAGATACGTCTACAGCCTGAATGGCTGAACGGAATTACACCAAACTTGGCAAAATGGTACATCAAACCTAAGAGGTCAGGGAGGATCTACAATGCCCCCTTATGGTCATTTGCCCCTTCGCTTTGGCCTCCTCTTGTCTCTCGATCCTACCGAGAGACAAGATGGCGGCCGCTACGGACTGTTTGCAATGTTTACAGACGCCGGAGAACCAATCAGCTTCGCAAAGCTCCGTTACACGAAAAGTACGCGAAGCGGAGCGCTGTTACAGATATATATCTTTTTTTGAACGTTAATTTCTCAAAATCCACTGGAGCACATATATTGAGACCAAGCAAAGGCACATCGGGCTACCAGTCCCTACAATTTTGCCAAGTTTCGTGCAAATCCATTCAGCCGTTCGATTATTATTATTTATTTATTTTTTTGCCCCGCGGGGCCCTTTTAAAACCTCCACATCAAACCTAGAGGGTCAGGGAGGATCTACTATGCCCCCTTATGGTCATTTGCCCCTTCGCTTTGGCCTCCTCTTGTCTCTCGATCCTACCGAGAGACAAGATGGCGGCCGCTACGGACTGTTTGGAATGTTTACAGACGCCGGAGAACCAATCAGCTTCGCTTCACAAAGCTCCGTAACGCGAAAAGTACGCGAACTGGAGCGCTGCCTGGTCCGCTGTTACAGATATATATCTTTTTTTGAACGTTAATTTCTCAAAATCCACTGGAGCACATATATTGAGACCTAGCAAAGGCACATCGGGCTACCAGTCCCTACAATTTTGCCAAGTTTCGTGCAAATCCATTCAGCCGTTCGGGCTAAAAGTGAGGCCAACCACCCTATGGAAAACTCAATGTTAAAAACACGTTTTGGGACCCCCCTTTTTTCTCGGCCCCCCCTTGACGAAACCCCCCCCAAATTTTCAGGGGCTGCTCAGAAACAAAATGTTCCATTTTCCTGAAAATTTCAGCCAATTCCGTCCACAAACGCCAAAGTTATTAGACATAGAATTTTCAAAAATCCCATAGAGAAAAAATCCTAACTATATATACCTACTGGCGACCGCCAGTAGGTAATATATATATATATATATATATATATAGATACACTGCCCAAAGATAACTTCACTGTTAAAAAATCAAAACTACCTGTCAGAACTTAAACCCAACAGTGCCCTATCTCTACTGATATATTTATTTGTTATGCAAATTACAGCAAGAAAATGGAAGGAGAGCACAATATTTCCTTCAAAATTGTTCTGGAGAACAACGCTGAAAAATGTATTGAAGACAATGATGACTTAGATTTCATGGATGAATCACAGGACTATGAATTAGTTCAATGTGTAGAAGCAGTAGATTCGCTGATTGAAAATGAGGACATTTCCGACAATGTGTTGTTAGAAGTTCTGTTAAATTTGGAAAAAGAATCAGAAAAATAAATTTATATTTAATAATCAAAAATTGTTCGAGACATTATTCATTTTTATATGTAATTCATAAACTAGTACCAAATTGATTATAATGTAAATTCAGACTTATACTATACTGTGCAACTTTTTTATGTTACATAGTAATTTTGCTCATAGTTACTTCCTTTCTCCCACTATATTATATCCAATGAGTATTTGACATCTCTTTTTCATCTCCTGCCTCCATGTTCTTTCTGCTTTCCTGACAGACTATGATATGGATTCCATATACCAAAATAACTTCTGTAACAACATGCAAGATATCTACAGAGGAAACGGTGTACATTAAATTTAAGACTCAGCATTGGTACCTACATGTTGGTACTTAAATCACCCACACAACACAACAACTCTATTCAGAGCTACCCTACCTCTAAGCACTTTAAATTATTATTTTAGTGTTTCACTGAGTTTTCCCCATGTGTGGGGGGGAGGTGTGTGTGGGGGATGTGTGGGGTGTGTCTGTGAGGTGTGTATGTGTGTGTGTGTGTGTGTCTGTGGGGGGATGAGGTGTATAGGTGTGTGTAGCTGTGTGGGGTATGTGGGTGTGGGTGGGGATGTGGGTGTGTAAGGTGTGTGTGTGGGTGTGGGTGTGTGGGGAGTTTGGGTGTAGGTGGGGGTGTGGGTGTGTGAGGTGTGTTTGTGGTGTGTGTGGGTGTGAGGGGTATGTGTGTAGAATGTGTGTGTATGTGTGGGATGTGTGGATGTGTCTGTGAGGTGTGTGTGTGTGGGGGGGAGGTGTGTGTGGGGGATGTGTGGGGTGTGTCTGTGAGGTATCTGTGTGTGCGTGTGTGTGTGTTGGGGGGGTGAGATGTGTGTTTGAGTGTGGGTGTGTGGGATGTGGGTGGGGGTGTGGATGTGTAAGGGATCGGTGTGGGGGTGTGGGGTGTTTGGGTGTGGGTGGAGGTGTGCGTGTGTGAAGTGTGTCTGGGGAGTATGTGGGTGTGGGGGTGTGGGATTGTGTGTGTGTGGGTGTGTGTGGGACGTACTTGTAGGTACCTAAAACAGCCACAGAACCCAAAAGCTCTTTTCAGAGCTACCCTACCTGTAATCACTCAAAATGATTATTTTACACTATTATTTTCACTATTTTTCACCAAAGTACGCTCCCCGGTACGCTCCCCGGTGCGCGTACCGGGCGCTCCACCCGCGAAAATCGAAAAAAAAAAATTTGTTTTCACCCGCGGGACCCTTTTATGGCCCCCACATCAAACCTACAGGGTCAGAGGGGGTCTACCCTGCCCCCTTATGGTCATTTCCCCCTTTGTTTTTGCCACCTATTGTGTCTGCCGAGACACAAGATGGCAGCCACTGCGGACTGTTTCGAATGTTTACAGACACCCGAGAGCCAATCAGCTTACCGTGCGCAAGACGCGCGGCGTGCCCGGAGCGCTCCCCTGTGCGCGTACCGGGGTGCGGCTATAGATATATAATTTTTTTTTAACCTAAATTACTCAAAATCCTCTGGAGCACATATCTTGAGACATAGCAAAGGCACATCGGGCTACCAGTCCCTACAATTTTGCCAAGTTTTGTGAAAATCCATTCAGCCGTTCGAGCTGAAAGTGAGTTTGACCGCCCTATGGAAATTAACATGGGGAAAACACGTTTTGGGACCCCACTTTTATCTCGGCCCCCGCTTGACAAATGCCCCCCAAACTTTCAGGGAAGGAGCGGAGCGCCGCGAGGCAAAGTTGAGGAAAATTTCAGGCAGATTCCTTCACCGGCGCCAAAGTTATTCCCAATAGAATGTTACGATTTCCCTATGGAAATCAATCCTAACTATAACTACCTACTGGCGACCGCCAGTAGGTAATATATATATATATATTCACCGAAAAAACCATAGGTTATAGACCATATATAGTTAGGAATTAGCATTTACAAAACCTTGAAAATTCACTGAAAAAACCATAGGTTATAGACCATATATAGTTAGGAATTAGCATTTAAAAAACCTTATTTTACTCACACAAAACCATTGAAATTCCATATATAGTTAGTTGCACTAACTATATGTCGCGCACCCGCAATCCACTGCTGATGATGTCATACATTACATCATTCATGACATGGTCAGTGACATCACTGATGACATCACTGATGACATCTCAAATGACATCACTGATGACATCACTGATGACAACATCCAGTGACTGTATGTTTCTGTAAAGTTAAAATATGTCTTACATATTGAAGAATGAGTGGAAGTATAAGTGTCTGGACGAAGGATTTAGTAGGTGCATGACTGAATGTATGAGTGAGTGATTAAATGTGTCTCACTGAGTGCATGGGTTAGTGACTAAACTGTCTTAATTTGTGCATCATTATGTCTGTTGTTCTGTAAACTGCTGCATGTGTTGATCAGTAGCTATATGAGTAACTATATGGGTTATTGATTGATTGTCCAAGTATTTGTATGGGAGACTGAGTGTGTGTGTGGCTGGCTGGGAGGTGTGTGACTCTGTGCAGATCAATGTGTACTTGTACCAATGATTGTATAAGAGAGTAAGTATGTGTTAGTATATGTTTGAAAATGTAAGGTGCTCTATGTTTAACTGTATAGATTAGAAAATGGAAGTGTGATTGATTCTTTACAGGACTGACTAGGTGTGTGAGTAACTCCATGGATGAGTGGCAGAGTTTGAGTGTCTGTATAGGTGTATGAGTGCATATGATAGTGTTGTAAAGATGAGTGATTGTATGTATGAATGATTGTATGGGTGAATGAGTGAATGTGTGTGTAGACGTAGGAATCAGTGAGTGCGTATGTAGTAACTAGGATTGGTGTGTCAATGGTTTCAAAAATTATACTCTGTATTTAACACTGGGTGTAACAGAGGTTATATTAAAATGTGAGGAGATGCATCGTATTGTCACATGAATGATATCATCAGTGATGTGGTCATTGATGTCAAATGAGATGTCATCAGTGATGTCATCAGCGATGTCATTTGAGATGTCATCAGTGATGTCATCAGTGATGTCACTGACCATGTCATGAATGATGTAATATGTGACATCATCAGCAGTGGATTGCGGGTGCGCGATATATAGTTAGTGCAACTAACTATATATGGAATTTCAATGGTTTTGTGTGAGTAATATAAGTTTTTTTAAATGCTAATTCCTAACTATATATGGTCTATAACCTATGGTTTTTTCAGTGAATTTTCAAGGTTTTGTAAATGCTAATTCCTAACTATATATGGTCTATAACCTATGGTTTTTTCAGTGAATTTCAATGGTTTTTTAATAGCAAATATTAAAAGCTTTTTTGTGGAAAATGACTAAAATTAGGTATACATAAGCGCCGTTCATTTATGTTCACCACAGCCACTGTTGAAAGTAAAGTGAAAGTCGCGAAACAGTGGCCACGCCATCTAGTCCCTTTTAGGCCCCATCATGCACGTAAGTGACAGCCATTTTGTGTGTCATGGCCTCTCTGCCCACTGCCAATAGCCTATGATCGTTTGGAATTGGTTCTCTTTGGGTGATTCTCTATTCACAAATAAGCACAGAGTCGCAATACTCTGTTTAGTCTTTGCCGATAGTGAAGGATAGGTAGTGCAGACTTTTGTCCCCTTTGTAACACGTCATGCCTATCTCTGCCCCGTTTGTTGGTAGTTGGTTCAACCCGGACTGTTTATTAGAGGTAGATCATCCGACTCCACCGGAGGACACCCCTAATAAAAAGGACATATATATAAAATGCGGACTAGCCGCTGTATCGTGCTAGCAAACTATAACATAAAAATCGTTAGAAAAAACAAAAGGAATCGAGCAAAATCAGTAGGCCACTGATGGGATCACTTTTTGACCTCGCTAAAATAGAAACATTAGGAACAACCCCTCATGAGAAATATGAAACTAGTGAGAGAACCGAGCTCGACGCCATGATGTCTGTAAGACAGCTCGGCTCCGCCGCCCACCTCGCCCAAAATAACGACAAACCCTATGCAAATATTATAAATATATACACACACCAGCAAAGTAACAGGGTAAAACGTTTTATTAAATACCTATTTACATGGCAGCCTGCTGCAACATCGATCCAAATGCATGACGCTGTTCCTGTCCCTCCTTGTGCAGCAGGTCCGCGGCTACGCCCATCCGGAAGACGAGGCCCCCGGCACGTATAAGGCGGGGTCTTGCTGGCAACCATCGGCCGAAGAGGTCGTTGGGTGGATGGCCTGGAAGCACCATGGCCACGATGTTGTTGTGCTGGCCTTCCCATTCGTCCACCCTGAGGTGGCATCCAGCGAGCCACGGGTGGGGGGGGTGAATGCCTTGCTGATGACCCCCCTCTTATTGCCTGGTCCGACCATCACATATACCTGCGCCAGGAGACGGCGTGGGGTGCACTGGGAGGGAGAGGCGGCACGAACGAGCCTCCCCCACCTCCCCAGGTGGAGGTTCCTCAGCTGCACCCCAGCGCTTCACTCGGCCAGCTGAGTTGCGCCCGCTCTTGTGGCACAGTGCCTCGCTCGGCCAGCTGAGTCTCACCCGCTCTTGCGGCACAGTGCCTCACTCGGCCGGTTGAGTTTTGCCTGCTCTTGCGGCTACAGCATCTCACCCGCCATCCGGCTGAATTGCACCCACTCTTGCGGTACAGCGACATGCGGCTGCCACGGAGCTCACGAAATGGCGGTCGGCTCCACAGACTTGGGCCTGGCCTGCAAGGATGGCTCTGGGCAACCCTGGAACTCGGACGCTTGACTGCTAGGGCATGGGCCCCATTCCCAAAAGCATCCCCTCAGCCTTGAAGATTCTACAAGAGTCACCGGGGCCCCCGACTCCCGCAGGCTTCCGGTGGGGAGCGACTGCCATGATTGCTCGCGGAATGACAACGACGTAGCCACGGGATGGTGGAGCAAGACCACTGACTCATTGTCAGTGAAATTGATCTCCCACCCTCGCAGCTCCACCATTAAGTGAGGTGCCCCTGCCCCTGCACTCTTGAGTGTTGGTGATCGAGGCCCTCCTCCACCCGCAGGTTTCCCTGCGCCTCATCCCTGGTGGTCCAGTGGACCTCTGTCTCCTTTCTTTCTTTCTGCTCCTTCACTCCTTTTTCTCCCCTTTCTATCTTTCACCTTTCTGCACCTCTGCTCTTTTGCGCCTTATTTCTGCCCATTTCCCTTTCTCTCCCTCTGCTCCTTCACTCGTTTTCACTCGTTTTTTTCCCTTTCTATCTTTCACCTTCCTGCACCTCTGCTCTTTTCTGCCTTATTTTTGCCCATTTTCCCTTTCTCTCCCTCTGCTCCTTCACCCGTTTTCACTCGTTTTTTTACCCTTTCTATCTTTCTCCTTTCTGCTCTTTTCTGCATCTCTGCTCTTTTGTGTCTTATTTCTGCTTATTTCCCCTTTTTTCTTTATCCCTTCTTTCCTCCCTTTACCTTTCCCCGCCGCTGCTGCCCCCGCGGCCCCTCCCCCCCCCAGCACGACCGGCCCAATCCAGCTCCCCTCCCCGCTCCCGCCTCCCAGCTGTCCAGCCCTCCCCGACCCCTACTTAATGGCGGCCACTGCGGGGACAGGCGAGCAAGACCACTGACTCATTGTCAGTGAAATTGCTCTCCCACCCTCGCAGCTCCACCATTAAGTGAGGTGCCCCTGCCCCTGCACTCTTGAGTGTTGGTGATCGAGGCCCTGCTCCTCCCGCAGGTTTCCCTGCGCCTCATCCCTGGTGGTCCAGTGGACCTCTGTCTCCTTTCTTTCTTTCTGCTCCTTCACTCCTTTTTCTCCCCTTTCTATCTTTCACCTTTCTGCACCTTTGCTCTTTTGCGCCTTATTCCTGCCCATTTCCCTTTCTCTCCCTCTGCTCCTTCACTCGTTTTCACTCGTTTTTTTCCCTTTCTATCTTTCACCTTCCTGCACCTCTGCTCTTTTGTGCCTTATTTTTGCCCATTTTCCCTTTCTCTCCCTCTGCTCCTTCACCCGTTTTCACTTGTTTTTTTACCCTTTCTATCTTTCTCCTTTCTGCTCTTTTCTGCATCTCTGCTCTTTTGTGTCTTATTTCTGCTTATTTTCCCTTTTTTCTTTATCCCTTCTTTCCTCCCTTTACCTTTCCCCGCCGCTGCTGCCCCCGCGGCCCCTCCCCCCCAGCACGACCGGCCCAATCCAGCTCCCCTCCCCGCTCCCGCCTCCCAGCTGTCCAGCCCTCCCCGACCCCTACTTAATGGCGGCCACTGCGGGGACAGGCGAGCAAGACCACTGACTCATTGTCAGTGAAATTGCTCTCCCACCCTCGCAGCTCCACCATTAAGTGAGGTGCCCCTGCCCCTGCACTCTTGAGTGTTGGTGATTGAGGCCCTCCTCCACCCGCAGGTTTCCCTGCGCCTCATCCCTGGTGGTCCAGTGGACCTCTGTCTCCTTTCTTCCTTTCTGCTCCTTCACTCCTTTTTCTCCCCTTTCTATCTTTCACCTTTCTGCACCTCTGCTCTTTTGCGCCTTATTTCTGCCCATTTCCCTTTCTCCTTCACTCATTTTCACTCGTTTTTTTCCCTTTCTATCTTTCACCTTCCTGCACCTCTGCTCTTTTGTGCCTTATTTTTGCCCATTTTCCCTTTCTCTCCCTCTGCTCCTACACCCGTTTTCACTCGTTTTTTTACCCTTTCTATCTTTCTCCTTTCTGCTCTTTTCTGCATCTCTGCTCTTTTGTGTCTTATTTCTGCTTATTTTCCCTTTTTTCTTTATCCCTTCTTTCCTCCCTTTACCTTTCCCCGCCGCTGCTGCCCCCGCGGCCCCTCCCCCCCCAGCACGACCGGCCCAATCCAGCTCCCCTCCCCGCTCCCGCCTCCCAGCTGTCCAGCCCTCCCCGACCCCTACTTATTGGCGGCCACTGCGGGGACAGGCGAGCAAGACCACTGACTCATTGTCAGTGAAATTGCTCTCCCACCCTCGCAGCTCCACCATTAAGTGAGGTGCCCCTGCCCCTGCACTCTTGAGTGTTGGTGATCGAGGCCCTCCTCCTCCCGCAGGTTTCCCTGCGCCTCATCCCTGGTGGTCCAGTGGACCTCTGTCTCCTTTCTTTCTTTCTGCTCCTTCACTCCTTTTTCTCCCCTTTCTATCTTTCACCTTTCTGCACCTCTGCTCTTTTGCGCCTTATTTCTGCCCATTTCCCTTTCTCTCCCTCTGCTCCTTCACTCGTTTTCACTCGTTTTTTTCCCTTTCTATCTTTCACCTTCCTGCACCTCTGCTCTTTTGTGCCTTATTTTTGCCCATTTTCCCTTTCTCTCCCTCTGCTCCTTCACCCGTTTTCACTTGTTTTTTTACCCTTTCTATCTTTCTCCTTTCTGCTCTTTTCTGCATCTCTGCTCTTTTGTGTCTTATTTCTGTTTATTTTCCCTTTTTTCTTTATCCCTTCTTTCCTCCCTTTACCTTTCCCCGCCGCTGCTGCCCCCGCGGCCCCTCCCCCCCCAGCACGACCGGCCCAATCCAGCTCCCCTCCCCGCTCCCGCCTCCCAACTGTCCAGCCCTCCCCGACCCCTACTTAATGTTGGCCACTGCGGGGACAGGCGAGCAAGACCACTGACTCATTGTCAGTGAAATTGCTCTCCCACCCTCGCAGCTCCACCATTAAGTGAGGTGCCCCTGCCCCTGCACTCTTGAGTGTTGGTGATCGAGGCCCTCCTCCACCCGCAGGTTTCCCTGCGCCTCATCCCTGGTGGTCCAGTGGACCTCTGTCTCCTTTCTTCCTTTCTGCTCCTTCACTCCTTTTTCTCCCCTTTCTATCTTTCACCTTTCTGCACCTCTGCTCTTTTGCGCCTTATTTCTGCCCATTTCCCTTTCTCTCCCTCTGCTCCTTCACTCGTTTTCACTCGTTTTTTTCCCTTTCTATCTTTCACCTTCCTGCACCTCTGCTCTTTTGTGCCTTATTTTTGCCCATTTTCCCTTTCTCTCCCTCTGCTCCTACACCCGTTTTCACTCGTTTTTTTACCCTTTCTATCTTTCTCCTTTCTGCTCTTTTCTGTATCTCTGCTCTTTTGTGTCTTATTTCTGCTTATTTTCCCTTTTTTCTTTATCCCTTCTTTCCTCCCTTTACCTTTCCCCACCGCTGCTGCCCCCGCGGCCCCTCCCCCCCCAGCACGACCGGCCCAATCCAGCTCCCCTCCCCGCTCCCGCCTCCCAGCTGTCCAGCCCTCCCCGACCCCTACTTAATGGCGGCCACTGCGGGGACAGGCGAGCAAGACCACTGACTCATTGTCAGTGAAATTGCTCTCCCACCCTCGCAGCTCCACCATTAAGTGAGGTGCCCCTGCCCCTGCACTCTTTGGTGTTGGTGATCGAGGCCCTCCTCCACCCGCAGGTTTCCCTGCGCCTCATCCCTGGTGGTCCAGTGGACCTCTGTCTCCTTTCTTCCTTTCTGCTCCTTCACTCCTTTTTCTCCCCTTTCTATCTTTCACCTTTCTGCACCTCTGCTCTTTTGCGCCTTATTTCTGCCCATTTCCCTTTCTCTCCCTCTGCTCCTTCACTCGTTTTCACTCGTTTTTTTCCCTTTCTATCTTTCACCTTCCTGCACCTCTGCTCTTTTGTGCCTTATTTTTGCCCATTTTCCCTTTCTCTCCCTCTGCTCCTACACCCGTTTCACTCGTTTTTTTACCCTTTCTATCTTTCTCCTTTCTGCTCTTTTCTGCATCTCTGCTCTTTTGTGTCTTATTTCTGCTTATTTTCCCTTTTTTCTTTATCCCTTCTTTCCTCCCTTTACCTTTCCCCGCCGCTGCTGCCCCCGCGGCCCCTCCCCCCCCAGCACGACCGGCCCAATCCAGCTCCCCTCCCCGCTCCCGCCTCCCAGCTGTCCAGCCCTCCCCGACCCCTACTTAATGGCGGCCACTGCGGGGACAGGCGAGCAAGACCACTGACTCATTGTCAGTGAAATTGCTCTCCCACCCTCGCAGCTCCACCATTAAGTGAGGTGCCCCTGCCCCTGCACTCTTGAGTGTTGGTGATCGAGGCCCTCCTCCACCCGCAGGTTTCCCTGCGCCTCATCCCTGATGGTCCAGTGGACCTCTGTCTCCTTTCTTCCTTTCTGCTCCTTCACTCCTTTTTCTCCCCTTTCTATCTTTCACCTTTCTGCACCTCTGCTCTTTTGCGCCTTATTTCTGCCCATTTCCCTTTCTCTCCCTCTGCTCCTTCACTCGTTTTCACTCGTTTTTTTCCCTTTCTATCTTTCACCTTCCTGCACCTCTGCTCTTTTGTGCCTTATTTTTGCCCATTTTCCCTTTCTCTCCCTCTGCTCCTACACCCGTTTTCACTCGTTTTTTTACCCTTTCTATCTTTCTCCTTTCTGCTCTTTTCTGCATCTCTGCTCTTTTGTGTCTTATTTCTGCTTATTTTCCCTTTTTTCTTTATCCCTTCTTTCCTCCCTTTACCTTTCCCCGCCGCTGCTGCCCCCGCGGCCCCTCCCCCGCCCCAGCACGACCGGCCCAATCCAGCTCCCCTCCCCGCTCCCGCCTCCCAGCTGTCCAGCCCTCCCCGACCCCTACTTAATGGCGGCCACTGCGGGGACAGGCGAGCAAGACCACTGACTCATTGTAAGTGAAATTGCTCTCCCACCCTCGCAGCTCCACCATTAAGTGAGGTGCCCCTGCCCCTGCACTCTTGAGTGTTGGTGATCGAGGCCCTCCTCCACCCGCAGGTTTCCCTGCGCCTCATCCCTGGTGGTCCAGTGGACCTCTGTCTCCTTTCTTCCTTTCTGCTCCTTCACTCCTTTTTCTCCCCTTTCTATCTTTCACCTTTCTGCACCTCTGCTCTTTTGCGCCTTATTTCTGCCCATTTCCCTTTCTCTCCCTCTGCTCCTTCACTCGTTTTCACTCGTTTTTTTCCCTTTCTATCTTTCACCTTCCTGCACCTCTGCTCTTTTGTGCCTTATTTTTGCCCATTTTCCCTTTCTCTCCCTCTGCTCCTTCACCCGTTTTCACTTGTTTTTTTACCCTTTCTATCTTTCTCCTTTCTGCTCTTTTCTGCATCTCTGCTCTTTTGTGTCTTATTTCTGCTTATTTTCCCTTTTTTCTTTATCCCTTCTTTCCTCCCTTTACCTTTCCCCGCCGCTGCTGCCCCCGCGGCCCCTCCCCCCCCAGCACGACCGGCCCAATCCAGCTCCCCTCCCCGCTCCCGCCTCCCAACTGTCCAGCCCTCCCCGACCCCTACTTAATGTTGGCCACTGCGGGGACAGGCGAGCAAGACCACTGACTCATTGTCAGTGAAATTGCTCTCCCACCCTCGCAGCTCCACCATTAAGTGAGGTGCCCCTGCCCCTGCACTCTTGAGTGTTGGTGATCGAGGCCCTCCTCCACCCGCAGGTTTCCCTGCGCCTCATCCCTGGTGGTCCAGTGGACCTCTGTCTCCTTTCTTCCTTTCTGCTCCTTCACTCCTTTTTCTCCCCTTTCTATCTTTCACCTTTCTGCACCTCTGCTCTTTTGCGCCTTATTTCTGCCCATTTCCCTTTCTCTCCCTCTGCTCCTTCACTCGTTTTCACTCGTTTTTTTCCCTTTCTATCTTTCACCTTCCTGCACCTCTGCTCTTTTGTGCCTTATTTTTGCCCATTTTCCCTTTCTCTCCCTCTGCTCCTACACCCGTTTTCACTCGTTTTTTTACCCTTTCTATCTTTCTCCTTTCTGCTCTTTTCTGTATCTCTGCTCTTTTGTGTCTTATTTCTGCTTATTTTCCCTTTTTTCTTTATCCCTTCTTTCCTCCCTTTACCTTTCCCCGCCGCTGCTGCCCCCGCGGCCCCTCCCCCCCCAGCACGACCGGCCCAATCCAGCTCCCCTCCCCGCTCCCGCCTCCCAGCTGTCCAGCCCTCCCCGACCCCTACTTAATGGCGGCCACTGCGGGGACAGGCGAGCAAGACCACTGACTCATTGTCAGTGAAATTGCTCTCCCACCCTCGCAGCTCCACCATTAAGTGAGGTGCCCCTGCCCCTGCACTCTTTGGTGTTGGTGATCGAGGCCCTCCTCCACCCGCAGGTTTCCCTGCGCCTCATCCCTGGTGGTCCAGTGGACCTCTGTCTCCTTTCTTCCTTTCTGCTCCTTCACTCCTTTTTCTCCCCTTTCTATCTTTCACCTTTCTGCACCTCTGCTCTTTTGCGCCTTATTTCTGCCCATTTCCCTTTCTCTCCCTCTGCTCCTTCACTCGTTTTCACTCGTTTTTTTCCCTTTCTATCTTTCACCTTCCTGCACCTCTGCTCTTTTGTGCCTTATTTTTGCCCATTTTCCCTTTCTCTCCCTCTGCTCCTACACCCGTTTCACTCGTTTTTTTACCCTTTCTATCTTTCTCCTTTCTGCTCTTTTCTGCATCTCTGCTCTTTTGTGTCTTATTTCTGCTTATTTTCCCTTTTTTCTTTATCCCTTCTTTCCTCCCTTTACCTTTCCCCGCCGCTGCTGCCCCCGCGGCCCCTCCCCCCCCAGCACGACCGGCCCAATCCAGCTCCCCTCCCCGCTCCCGCCTCCCAGCTGTCCAGCCCTCCCCGACCCCTACTTAATGGCGGCCACTGCGGGGACAGGCGAGCAAGACCACTGACTCATTGTCAGTGAAATTGCTCTCCCACCCTCGCAGCTCCACCATTAAGTGAGGTGCCCCTGCCCCTGCACTCTTGAGTGTTGGTGATCGAGGCCCTCCTCCACCCGCAGGTTTCCCTGCGCCTCATCCCTGATGGTCCAGTGGACCTCTGTCTCCTTTCTTCCTTTCTTCCTTTCTGCTCCTTCACTCCTTTTTCTCCCCTTTCTATCTTTCACCTTTCTGCACCTCTGCTCTTTTGCGCCTTATTTCTGCCCATTTCCCTTTCTCTCCCTCTGCTCCTTCACTCGTTTTCACTCGTTTTTTTCCCTTTCTATCTTTCACCTTCCTGCACCTCTGCTCTTTTGTGCCTTATTTTTGCCCATTTTCCCTTTCTCTCCCTCTGCTCCTACACCCGTTTTCACTCGTTTTTTTACCCTTTCTATCTTTCTCCTTTCTGCTCTTTTCTGCATCTCTGCTCTTTTGTGTCTTATTTCTGCTTATTTTCCCTTTTTTCTTTATCCCTTCTTTCCTCCCTTTACCTTTCCCCGCCGCTGCTGCCCCCGCGGCCCCTCCCCCGCCCCAGCACGACCGGCCCAATCCAGCTCCCCTCCCCGCTCCCGCCTCCCAGCTGTCCAGCCCTCCCCGACCCCTACTTAATGGCGGCCACTGCGGGGACAGGCGAGCAAGACCACTGACTCATTGTAAGTGAAATTGCTCTCCCACCCTCGCAGCTCCACCATTAAGTGAGGTGCCCCTGCCCCTGCACTCTTGAGTGTTGGTGATCGAGGCCCTCCTCCACCCGCAGGTTTCCCTGCGCCTCATCCCTGGTGGTCCAGTGGACCTCTGTCTCCTTTCTTCCTTTCTGCTCCTTCACTCCTTTTTCTCCCCTATCTATCTTTCACCTTTCTGCACCTCTGCTCTTTTGCGCCTTATTTCTGCCCATTTCCCTTTCTCTCCCTCAGCTCCTTCACTCGTTTTCACTCGTTTTTTTCCCTTTCTATCTTTCACCTTCCTGCACCTCTGCTCTTTTGTGCCTTATTTTTGCCCATTTTCCCTTTCTCTCCCTCTGCTCCTACACCCGTTTTCACTCGTTTTTTTACCCTTTCTATCTTTCTCCTTTCTGCTCTTTTCTGCATCTCTGCTCTTTTGTGTCTTATTTCTGCTTATTTTCCCTTTTTTCTTTATCCCTTCTTTCCTCCCTTTACCTTTCCCCGCCGCTGCTGCCCCCGCGGCCCCTCCCCCCCCCAGCACGACCGGCCCAATCCAGCTCCCCTCCCCGCTCCCGCCTCCCAGCTGTCCAGCCCTCCCCGACCCCTACTTAATGGCGGCCACTGCGGGGACAGGCGAGCAAGACCACTGACTTGTCAGTGAAATTGCTCTCCCACCCTCGCAGCTCCACCATTAAGTGAGGTGCCCCTGCCCCTGCACTCTTGAGTGTTGGTGATCGAGGCCCTCCTCCACCCGCAGGTTTCCCTGCGCCTCATCCCTGGTGGTCCAGTGGACCTCTGTCTCCTTTCTTCCTTTCTGCTCCTTCACTCCTTTTTCTCCCCTTTCTATCTTTCACCTTTCTGCACCTCTGCTCTTTTGCGCCTTATTTCTGCCCATTTCCCTTTCTCTCCCTCTGCTCCTTCACTCGTTTTCACTCGTTTTTTTCCCTTTCTATCTTTCACCTTCCTGCACCTCTGCTCTTTTGTGCCTTATGTTTGCCCATTTTCCCTTTCTCTCCCTCTGCTCCTACACCCGTTTTCACTCGTTTTTTTACCCTTTCTATCTTTCTCCTTTCTGCTCTTTTCTGCATCTCTGCTCTTTTGTGTCTTATTTCTGCTTATTTTCCCTTTTTTCTTTATCCCTTCTTTCCTCCCTTTACCTTTCCCCGCCGCTGCTGCCCCCGCGGCCCCTCCCCCCCCAGCACGACCGGCCCAATCCAGCTCCCCTCCCCGCTCCCGCCTCCCAGCTGTCCAGCCCTCCCCGACCCCTACTTAATGGCGGCCATTGCGGGGACAGGCGAGCAAGACCACTGACTCATTGTCAGTGAAATTGCTCTCCCACCCTCGCAGCTCCACCATTAAGTGAGGTGCCCCTGCCCCTGCACTCTTGAGTGTTGGTGATCGAGGCCCTCCTCCACCCGCAGGTTTCCCTGCGCCTCATCCCTGGTGGTCCAGTGGACCTCTGTCTCCTTTCTTCCTTTCTGCTCCTTCACTCCTTTTTCTCCCCTTTCTATCTTTCACCTTTCTGCACCTCTGCTCTTTTGCGCCTTATTTCTGCCCATTTCCCTTTCTCTCCCTCTGCTCCTTCACTCGTTTTCACTCGTTTTTTTCCCTTTCTATCTTTCACCTTCCTGCACCTCTGCTCTTTTGTGCCTTATTTTTGCCCATTTTCCCTTTCTCTCCCTCTGCTCCTACACCCGTTTTCACTCGTTTTTTTACCCTTTCTATCTTTCTCCTTTCTGCTCTTTTCTGCATCTCTGCTCTCTTGTGTCTTATTTCTGCTTAATTTCCCTTTTTTCTTTATCCCTTCTTTCCTCCCTTTACCTTTCCCCGCCGCTGCTGCCCCCGCGGCCCCTCCCCCCCCCAGCACGACCGGCCCAATCCAGCTCCCCTCCCCGCTCCCGCCTCCCAGCTGTCCAGCCCTCCCCGACCCCTACTTAATGGCGGCCACTGCGGGGACAGGCGAGCAAGACCACTGACTCATTGTCAGTGAAATTGCTCTCCCACCCTCGCAGCTCCACCATTAAGTGAGGTGCCCCTGCCCCTGCACTCTTGAGTGTTGGTGATCGAGGCCCTCCTCCACCCGCAGGTTTCCCTGCGCCTCATCCCTGGTGGTCCAGTGGACCTCTGTCTCCTTTCTTCCTTTCTGCTCCTTCACTCCTTTTTCTCCCCTTTCTATCTTTCACCTTTCTGCACCTCTTCTCTTTTGCGCCTTATTTCTGCCCATTTCCCTTTCTCTCCCTCTGCTCCTTCACTCGTTTTCACTCGTTTTTTTCCCTTTCTATCTTTCACCTTCCTGCACCTCTGCTCTTTTGTGCCTTATGTTTGCCCATTTTCCCTTTCTCTCCCTCTGCTCCTACACCCGTTTTCACTCGTTTTTTTACCCTTTCTATCTTTCTCCTTTCTGCTCTTTTCTGCATCTCTGCTCTTTTGTGTCTTATTTCTGCTTATTTTCCCTTTTTTCTTTATCCCTTCTTTCCTCCCTTTACCTTTCCCCGCCGCTGCTGCCCCCGCGGCCCCTCCCCCCCCCAGCACGACCGGCCCAATCCAGCTCCCCTCCCCGCTCCCGCCTCCCAGCTGTCCAGCCCTCCCCGACCCCTACTTAATGGCGGCCACTGCGGGGACAGGCGAGCAAGACCACTGACTCATTGTCAGTGAAATTGCTCTCCCACCCTCGCAGCTCCACCATTAAGTGAGGTGCCCCTGCCCCTGCACTCTTGAGTGTTGGTGATCGAGGCCCTCCTCCACCCGCAGGTTTCCCTGCGCCTCATCCCTGGTGGTCCAGTGGACCTCTGTCTCCTTTCTTCCTTTCTGCTCCTTCACTCCTTTTTCTCCCCTTTCTATCTTTCACCTTTCTGCACCTCTGCTCTTTTGCGCCTTATTTCTGCCCATTTCCCTTTCTCTCCCTCTGCTCCTTCACTCGTTTTCACTCGTTTTTTCCCTTTCTATCTTTCACCTTCCTGCACCTCTGCTCTTTTGTGCCTTATTTTTGCCCATTTTCCCTTTCTCTCCCTCTGCTCCTACACCCGTTTTCACTCGTTTTTTTACCCTTTCTATCTTTCCCCTTTCTGCTCTTTTCTGCATCTCTGCTCTTTTGTGTCTTATTTCTGCTTATTTTCCCTTTTTTCTTTATCCCTTCTTTCCTCCCTTTACCTTTCCCCGCCGCTGCTGCCCCCGCGGCCCCTCCCCCCCCAGCACGACCGGCCCAATCCAGCTCCCCTCCCCGCTCCCGCCTCCCAGCTGTCCAGCCCTCCCCGACCCCTACTTAATGGCGGCCACTGCGGGGACAGGCGAGCAAGACCACTGACTCATTGTCAGTGAAATTGCTCTCCCACCCTCGCAGCTCCACCATTAAGTGAGGTGCCCCTGCCCCTGCACTCTTGAGTGTTGGTGATCGAGGCCCTCCTCCACCCGCAGGTTTCCCTGCGCCTCATCCCTGGTGGTCCAGTGGACCTCTGTCTCCTTTCTTCCTTTCTGCTCCTTCACTCCTTTTTCTCCCCTTTCTATCTTTCACCTTTCTGCACCTCTGCTCTTTTGCGCCTTATTTCTGCCCATTTCCCTTTCTCTCCCTCTGCTCCTTCACTCGTTTTCACTCGTTTTTTTCCCTTTCTATCTTTCACCTTCCTGCACCTCTGCTCTTTTGTGCCTTATGTTTGCCCATTTTCCCTTTCTCTCCCTCTGCTCCTACACCCGTTTTCACTCGTTTTTTTACCCTTTCTATCTTTCTCCTTTCTGCTCTTTTCTGCATCTCTGCTCTTTTGTGTCTTATTTCTGCTTATTTTCCCTTTTTTCTTTATCCCTTCTTTCCTCCCTTTACCTTTCCCCGCCGCTGCTGCCCCCGCGGACCCCCCCCCCCAGCACGACCGGCCCAATCCAGCTCCCCTCCCCGCTCCCGCCTCCCAGCTGTCCAGCCCTCCCCGACCCCTACTTAATGGCGGCCACTGCGGGGACAGGCGAGCAAGACCACTGACTCATTGTCAGTGAAATTGCTCTCCCACCCTCGCAGCTCCACCATTAAGTGAGGTGCCCCTGCCCCTGCACTCTTGAGTGTTGGTGATCGAGGCCCTCCTCCACCCGCAGGTTTCCCTGCGCCTCATCCCTGGTGGTCCAGTGGACCTCTGTCTCCTTTTTTCCTTTCTGCTCCTTCACTCCTTTTTCTCCCCTTTCTATCTTTCACCTTTCTGCACCTCTGCTCTTTTGCGCCTTATTTCTGCCCATTTCCCTTTCTCTCCCTCTGCTCCTTCACTCGTTTTCACTCGTTTTTTTCCCTTTCTATCTTTCACCTTCCTGCACCTCTGCTCTTTTGTGCCTTATTTTTGCCCATTTTCCCTTTCTCTCCCTCTGCTCCTACACCCGTTTTCACTCGTTTTTTTACCCTTTCTATCTTTCTCCTTTCTGCTCTTTTCTGCATCTCTGCTCTTTTGTGTCTTATTTCTGCTTATTTTCCCTTTTTTCTTTATCCCTTCTTTCCTCCCTTTACCTTTCCCCGCCGCTGCTGCCCCCGCGGCCCCTCCCCCCCCAGCACGACCGGCCCAATCCAGCTCCCCTCCCCGCTCCCGCCTCCCAGCTGTCCAGCCCTCCCCGACCCCTACTTAATGGCGGCCACTGCGGGGACAGGCGAGCAAGACCACTGACTCATTGTCAGTGAAATTGCTCTCCCACCCTCGCAGCTCCACCATTAAGTGAGGTGCCCCTGCCCCTGCACTCTTGAGTGTTGGTGATCGAGGCCCTCCTCCACCCGCAGGTTTCCCTGCGCCTCATCCCTGGTGGTCCAGTGGACCTCTGTCTCCTTTCTTCCTTTCTGCTCCTTCACTCCTTTTTCTCCCCTTTCTATCTTTCACCTTTCTGCACCTCTGCTCTTTTGCGCCTTATTTCTGCCCATTTCCCTTTCTCTCCCTCTGCTCCTTCACTCGTTTTCACTCGTTTTTTTCCCTTTCTATCTTTCACCTTCCTGCACCTCTGCTCTTTTGTGCCTTATGTTTGCCCATTTTCCCTTTCTCTCCCTCTGCTCCTACACCCGTTTTCACTCGTTTTTCTACCCTTTCTATCTTTCTCCTTTCTGCTCTTTTCTGCATCTCTGCTCTTTTGTGTCTTATTTCTGCTTATTTTCCCTTTTTTCTTTATCCCTTCTTTCCTCCCTTTACCTTTCCCCGCCGCTGCTGCCCCCGCGGCCCCTCCCCCCCCAGCACGACCGGCCCAATCCAGCTCCCCTCCCCGCTCCCGCCTCCCAGCTGTCCAGCCCTCCCCGACCCCTACTTAATGGCGGCCACTGCGGGGACAGGCGAGCAAGACCACTGACTCATTGTCAGTGAAATTGCTCTCCCACCCTCGCAGCTCCACCATTAAGTGAGGTGCCCCTGCCCCTGCACTCTTGAGTGTTGGTGATCGAGGCCCTCCTCCACCCGCAGGTTTCCCTGCGCCTCATCCCTGGTGGTCCAGTGGACCTCTGTCTCCTGTCTTCCTTTCTGCTCCTTCACTCCTTTTTCTCCCCTTTCTATCTTTCACCTTTCTGCACCTCTGCTCTTTTGCGCCTTATTTCTGCCCATTTCCCTTTCTCTCCCTCTGCTCCTTCACTCGTTTTCACTCGTTTTATCCCTTTCTATCTTTCACCTTCCTGCACCTCTGCTCTTTTGTGCCTTATTTTTGCCCATTTTCCCTTTCTCTCCCTCTGCTCCTACACCCGTTTTCACTCGTTTTTTTACCCTTTCTATCTTTCTCCTTTCTGCTCTTTTCTGCATCTCTGCTCTTTTGTGTCTTATTTCTGCTTATTTTCCCTTTTTTCTTTATCCCTTCTTTCCTCCCTTTACCTTTCCCCGCCGCTGCTGCCCCCGCGGCCCCTCCCCCCCAGCACGACCGGCCCAATCCAGCTCCCCTCCCCGCTCCCGCCTCCCAGCTGTCCAGCCCTCCCCGACCCCTACTTAATGGCGGCCACTGCGGGGACAGGCGAGCAAGACCACTGACTCATTGTCAGTGAAATTGCTCTCCCACCCTCGCAGCTCCACCATTAAGTGAGGTGCCCCTGCCCCTGCACTCTTGAGTGTTGGTGATCGAGGCCCTCCTCCACCCGCAGGTTTCCCTGCGCCTCATCCCTGGTGGTCCAGTGGACCTCTGTCTCCTTTCTTCCTTTCTGCTCCTTCACTCCTTTTTCTCCCCTTTCTATCTTTCACCTTTCTGCACCTCTGCTCTTTTGCGCCTTATTTCTGCCCATTTCCCTTTCTCTCCCTCTGCTCCTTCACTCGTTTTCACTCGTTTTTTTCCCTTTCTATCTTTCACCTTCCTGCACCTCTGCTCTTTTGTGCCTTATTTTTGCCCATTTTCCCTTTCTCTCCCTCTGCTCCTACACCCGTTTTCACTCGTTTTTTTACCCTTTCTATCTTTCTCCTTTCTGCTCTTTTCTGCATCTCTGCTCTTTTGTGTCTTATTTCTGCTTATTTTCCCTTTTTTCTTTATCCCTTTTTTCCTCCCTTTACCTTTCCCCGCCGCTGCTGCCCCCGCGGCCCCTCCCCCCCCCAGCACGACCGGCCCAATCCAGCTCCCCTCCCCGCTCCCGCCTCCCAGCTGTCCAGCCCTCCCCAACCCCTACTTAATGGCGGCCACTGCGGGGACAGGCGAGCAAGACCACTGACTCATTGTCAGTGAAATTGCTCTCCCACCCTCGCAGCTCCACCATTAAGTGAGGTGCCCCTGCCCCTGCACTCTTGAGTGTTGGTGATCGAGGCCCTCCTCCACCCGCAGGTTTCCCTGCGCCTCATCCCTGGTGGTCCAGTGGACCTCTGTCTCCTTTCTTCCTTTCTGCTCCTTCACTCCTTTTTCTCCCCTTTCTATCTTTCACCTTTCTGCACCTCTGCTCTTTTGCGCCTTATTTCTGCCCATTTCCCTTTCTCTCCCTCTGCTCCTTCACTCGTTTTCACTCGTTTTTTCCCCTTTCTATCTTTCGCCTTCCTGCACCTCTGCTCTTTTGTGCCTTATTTTTGCCCATTTTCCCTTTCTCTCCCTCTGCTCCTACACCCGTTTTCACTCGTTTTTTTACCCTTTCTATCTTTCTCCTTTCTGCTCTTTTCTGCATCTCTGCTCTTTTGTGTCTTATTTCTGCTTATTTTCCCTTTTTTCTTTATCCCTTCTTTCCTCCCTTTACCTTTCCCCGCCGCTGCTGCCCCCGCGGCCCCTCCCCCCCCCAGCACGACCGGCCCAATCCAGCTCCCCTCCCCGCTCCCGCCTCCCAGCTGTCCAGCCCTCCCCGACCCCTACTTAATGGCGGCCACTGCGGGGACAGGCGAGCAAGACCACTGACTCATTGTCAGTGAAATTGCTCTCCCACCCTCGCAGCTCCACCATTAAGTGAGGTGCCCCTGCCCCTGCACTCTTGAGTGTTGGTGATCGAGGCCCTCCTCCACCCGCAGGTTTCCCTGCGCCTCATCCCTGGTGGTCCAGTGGACCTCTGTCTCCTTTCTTCCTTTCTGCTCCTTCACTCCTTTTTCTTCCCTTTCTATCTTTCACCTTTCTGCACCTCTGCTCTTTTGCGCCTTATTTCTGCCCATTTCCCTTTCTCTCCCTCTGCTCATTCACTCGTTTTCACTCGTTTTTTTCCCTTTCTATCTTTCACCTTCCTGCACCTCTGCTCTTTTGTGCCTTATTTTTGCCCATTTTCCCTTTCTCTCCCTCTGCTCCTACACCCGTTTTCACTCGTTTTTTTACCCTTTCTACCTTTCTCCTTTCTGCTCTTTTCTGCATCTCTGCTCTTTTGTGTCTTATTTCTGCTTATTTTCCCTTTTTTCTTTATCCCTTCTTTCCTCCCTTTACCTTTCCCCGCCGCTGCTGCCCCCGCGGCCCCTCCCCCCCCAGCACGACCGGCCCAATCCAGCTCCCCTCCCCGCTCCCGCCTCCCAGCTGTCCAGCCCTCCCCGTCCCCTACTTAATGGCGGCCACTGCGGGGACAGGCGAGCAAGACCACTGACTCATTATCAGTGAAATTGCTCTCCCACCCTCGCAGCTCCACCATTAAGTGAGGTGCCCCTGCCCCTGCACTCTTGAGTGTTGGTGATCGAGGCCCTCCTCCACCCGCAGGTTTCCCTGCGCCTCATCCCTGGTGGTCCAGTGGACCTCTGTCTCCTTTCTTCCTTTCTGCTCCTTCACTCCTTTTTCTCCCCTTTCTATCTTTCACCTTTCTGCACCTCTGCTCTTTTGCGCCTTATTTCTGCCCATTTCCCTTTCTCTCCCTCTGCTCCTTCACTCGTTTTCACTCGTTTTTTCCCTTTCTATCTTTCACCTTCCTGCACCTCTGCTCTTTTGTGCCTTATGTTTGCCCATTTTCCCTTTCTCTCCCTCTGCTCCTACACCCGTTTTCACTCGTTTTTTTACCCTTTCTATCTTTCTCCTTTCTGCTCTTTTCTGCATCTCTGCTCTTTTGTGTCTTATTTCTGCTTATTTTCCCTTTTTTCTTTATCCCTTCTTTCCTCCCTTTACCTTTCCCCGCCGCTGCTGCCCCCGCGGCCCCTCCCCCCCCCAGCACGACCGGCCCAATCCAGCTCCCCTCCCCGCTCCCGCCTCCCAGCTGTCCAGCCCTCCCCGACCCCTACTTAATGGCGGCCACTGCGGGGACAGGCGAGCAAGACCACTGACTCATTGTCAGTGAAATTGCTCTCCCACCCTCGCAGCTCCACCATTAAGTGAGGTGCCCCTGCCCCTGCACTCTTGAGTGTTGGTGATCGAGGCCCTCCTCCACCCGCAGGTTTCCCTGCGCCTCATCCCTGGTGGTCCAGTGGACCTCTGTCTCCTTTCTTCCTTTCTGCTCCTTCACTCCTTTTTCTCCCCTTTCTATCTTTCACCTTTCTGCACCTCTGCTCTTTTGCGCCTTATTTCTGCCCATTTCCCTTTCTCTCCCTCTGCTCCTTCACTCGTTTTCACTCGTTTTTTTCCCTTTCTATCTTTCACCTTCCTGCACCTCTGCTCTTTTGTGCCTTATTTTTGCCCATTTTCCCTTTCTCTCCCTCTGCTCCTACACCCGTTTTCACTCGTTTTTTTACCCTTTCTATCTTTCTCCTTTCTGCTCTTTTCTGCATCTCTGCTCTTTTGTGTCTTATTTCTGCTTATTTTCCCTTTTTTCTTTATCCCTTCTTTCCTCCCTTTACCTTTCCCCGCCGCTGCTGCCCCCGCGGCCCCTCCCCCCCAGCACGACCGGCCCAATCCAGCTCCCCTCCCCGCTCCCGCCTCCCAGCTGTCCAGCCCTCCCCGACCCCTACTTAATGGCGGCCACTGTGGGGACAGGCGAGCAAGACCACTGACTCATTGTCAGTGAAATTGCTCTCCCACCCTCGCAGCTCCACCATTAAGTGAGGTGCCCCTGCCCCTGCACTCTTGAGTGTTGGTGATCGAGGCCCTCCTCCACCCGCAGGTTTCCCTGCGCCTCATCCCTGGTGGTCCAGTGGACCTCTGTCTCCTTTCTTCCTTTCTGCTCCTTCACTCCTTTTTCTCCCCTTTCTATCTTTCACCTTTCTGCACCTCTGCTCTTTTGCGCCTTATTTCTGCCCATTTCCCTTTCTCTCCCTCTGCTCCTTCACTC
This sequence comes from Lissotriton helveticus, assembly GCF_964261635.1. Taxonomy (NCBI): domain Eukaryota; kingdom Metazoa; phylum Chordata; class Amphibia; order Caudata; family Salamandridae; genus Lissotriton; species Lissotriton helveticus. The sequence continues at coordinate 53,336,880 of NC_136058.1, forward strand.
GTTTTCACTCGTTTTTTTCCCTTTCTATCTTTCACCTTCCTGCACCTCTGCTCTTTTGTGCCTTATTTTTGCCCATTTTCCCTTTCTCTCCCTCTGCTCCTACACCCGTTTTCACTAGTTTTTTTACCCTTTCTATCTTTCTCCTTTCTGCTCTTTTCTGCATCTCTGCTCTTTTGTGTCTTATTTCTGCTTATTTTCCCTTTTTTCTTTATCCCTTCTTTCCTCCCTTTACCTTTCCCCGCCGCTGCTGCCCCCGCGGCCCCTCCCCCCCCAGCACGACCGGCCCAATCCAGCTCCCCTCCCCGCTCCCGCCTCCCAGCTGTCCAGCCCTCCCCGACCCCTACTTAATGGCGGCCACTGCGGGGACAGGCGAGCAAGACCACTGACTCATTATCAGTGAAATTGCTCTCCCACCCTCGCAGCTCCACCATTAAGTGAGGTGCCCCTGCCCCTGCACTCTTGAGTGTTGGTGATCGAGGCCCTCCTCCACCCGCAGGTTTCCCTGCGCCTCATCCCTGGTGGTCCAGTGGACCTCTGTCTCCTTTCTTCCTTTCTGCTCCTTCACTCCTTTTTCTCCCCTTTCTATCTTTCACCTTTCTGCACCTCTGCTCTTTTGCGCCTTATTTCTGCCCATTTCCCTTTCTCTCCCTCTGCTCCTTCACTCGTTTTCACTCGTTTTTTTCCCTTTCTATCTTTCACCTTCCTGCACCTCTGCTCTTTTGTGCCTTATGTTTGCCCATTTTCCCTTTCTCTCCCTCTGCTCCTACACCCGTTTTCACTCGTTTTTTTACCCTTTCTATCTTTCTCCTTTCTGCTCTTTTCTGCATCTCTGCTCTTTTGTGTCTTATTTCTGCTTATTTTCCCTTTTTGCTTTATCCCTTCTTTCCTCCCTTTACCTTTCCCCGCCGCTGCTGCCCCCGCGGCCCCTCCCCCCCCCAGCACGACCGGCTCAATCCAGCTCCCCTCCCCGCTCCCGCCTCCCAGCTGTCCAGCCCTCCCCGACCCCTACTTAATGGCGGCCACTGCGGGGACAGGCGAGCAAGACCACTGACTCATTGTCAGTGAAATTGCTCTCCCACCCTCGCAGCTCCACCATTAAGTGAGGTGCCCCTGCCCCTGCACTCTTGAGTGTTGGTGATCGAGGCCCTCCTCCACCCGCAGGTTTCCCTGCGCCTCATCCCTGGTGGTCCAGTGGACCTCTGTCTCCTTTCTTCCTTTCTGCTTCTTCACTCCTTTTTCTCCCCTTTCTATCTTTCACCTTTCTGCACCTCTGCTCTTTTGCGCCTTATTTCTGCCCATTTCCCTTTCTCTCCCTCTGCTCCTTCACTCGTTTTCACTAGTTTTTTTACCCTTTCTATCTTTCTCCTTTCTGCTCTTTTCTGCATCTCTGCTCTTTTGTGTCTTATTTCTGCTTATTTTCCCTTTTTTCTTTATCCCTTCTTTCCTCCCTTTACCTTTCCCCGCCGCTGCTGCCCCCGCGGCCCCTCCCCCCCCCAGCACGACCGGCCCAATCCAGCTCCCCTCCCCGCTCCCGCCTCCCAGCTGTCCAGCCCTCCCCGACCCCTACTTAATGGCGGCCACTGCGGGGACAGGCGAGCAAGACCACTGACTCATTGTCAGTGAAATTGCTCTCCCACCCTCGCAGCTCCACCATTAAGTGAGGTGCCCCTGCCCCTGCACTCTTGAGTGTTGGTGATCGAGGCCCTCCTCCACCCACAGGTTTCCCTGCGCCTCATCCCTGGTGGTCCAGTGGACCTCTGTCTCCTTTCTTCCTTTCTGCTCCTTCACTCCTTTTTCTCCCCTTTCTATCTTTCACCTTTCTGCACCTCTGCTCTTTTGCGCCTTATGTTTGCCCATTTTCCCTTTCTCTCCCTCTGCTCCTACACCCGTTTTCACTCGTTTTTTTACCCTTTCTATCTTTCTCCTTTCTGCTCTTTTCTGCACCTCTGCTCTTTTGCGCCTTATTTCTGCCCATTTCCCTTTCTCTCCCTCTGCTCCTTCACTCGTTTTCACTCGTTTTTTTCCCTTTCTATCTTTCACCTTCCTGCACCTCTGCTCTTTTGTGCCTTATGTTTGCCCATTTTCCCTTTCTCTCCCTCTGCTCCTACACCCGTTTTCACTCGTTTTTTTACCCTTTCTATCTTTCTCCTTTCTGCTCTTTTCTGCATCTCTGCTCTTTTGTGTCTTATTTCTGCTTATTTTCCCTTTTTTCTTTATCCCTTCTTTCCTCCCTTTACCTTTCCCCGCCGCTGCTGCCCCCGCGGCCCCTCCCCCCCCCAGCACGACCGGCCCAATCCAGCTCCCCTCCCCGCTCCCGCCTCCCAGCTGTCCAGCCCTCCCCGACCCCTACTTAATGGCGGCCACTGCGGGGACAGGCGAGCAAGACCACTGACTCATTGTCAGTGAAATTGCTCTCCCACCCTCGCAGCTCCACCATTAAGTGAGGTGCCCCTGCCCCTGCACTCTTGAGTGTTGGTGATCGAGGCCCTCCTCCACCCGCAGGTTTCCCTGCGCCTCATCCCTGGTGGTCCAGTGGACCTCTGTCTCCTTTCTTCCTTTCTGCTCCTTCACTCCTTTTTCTCCCCTTTCTATCTTTCACCTTTCTGCACCTCTGCTCTTTTGCGCCTTATTTCTGCCCATTTCCCTTTCTCTCCCTCTGCTCCTTCACTCGTTTTCACTCGTTTTTTTCCCTTTCTATCTTTCACCTTCCTGCACCTCTGCTCTTTTGTGCCTTATTTTTGCCCATTTTCCCTTTCTCTCCCTCTGCTCCTACACCCGTTTTCACTCGTTTTTTTACCCTTTCTATCTTTCTCCTTTCTGCTCTTTTCTGCATCTCTGCTCTTTTGTGTCTTATTTCTGCTTATTTTCCCTTTTTTCTTTATCCCTTCTTTCCTCCCTTTACCTTTCCCCGCCGCTGCTGCCCCCGCGGCCCCTCCCCCCCAGCACGACCGGCCCAATCCAGCTCCCCTCCCCGCTCCCGCCTCCCAGCTGTCCAGCCCTCCCCGACCCCTACTTAATGGCGGCCACTGCGGGGACAGGCGAGCAAGACCACTGACTCATTGTCAGTGAAATTGCTCTCCCACCCTCGCAGCTCCACCATTAAGTGAGGTGCCCCTGCCCCTGCACTCTTGAGTGTTGGTGATCGAGGCCCTCCTCCACCCGCAGGTTTCCCTGCGCCTCATCCCTGGTGGTCCAGTGGACCTCTGTCTCCTTTCTTCCTTTCTGCTCCTTCACTCCTTTTTCTCCCCTTTCTATCTTTCACCTTTCTGCACCTCTGCTCTTTTGCGCCTTATTTCTGCCCATTTCCCTTTCTCTCCCTCTGCTCCTTCACTCGTTTTCACTCGTTTTTTTCCCTTTCTATCTTTCACCTTCCTGCACCTCTGCTCTTTTGTGCCTTATTTTTGCCCATTTTCCCTTTCTCTCCCTCTGCTCCTACACCCGTTTTCACTCGTTTTTTTACCCTTTCTATCTTTCTCCTTTCTGCTCTTTTCTGCATCTCTGCTCTTTTGTGTCTTATTTCTGCTTATTTTCCCTTTTTTCTTTATCCCTTCTTTCCTCCCTTTACCTTTCCCCGCCGCGGCTGCCCCCGCGGCCCCTCCCCCCCAGCACGACCGGCCCAATCCAGCTCCCCTCCCCGCTCCCGCCTCCCAGCTGTCCAGCCCTCCCCGACCCCTACTTAATGGCGGCCACTGCGGGGACAGGCGAGCAAGACCACTGACTCATTGTCAGTGAAATTGCTCTCCCACCCTCGCAGCTCCACCATTAAGTGAGGTGCCCCTGCCCCTGCACTCTTGAGTGTTGGTGATCGAGGCCCTCCTCCACCCGCAGGTTTCCCTGCGCCTCATCCCTGGTGGTCCAGTGGACCTCTGTCTCCTTTCTTCCTTTCTGCTCCTTCACTCCTTTTTCTCCCCTTTCTATCTTTCACCTTTCTGCACCTCTGCTCTTTTGCGCCTTATTTCTGCCCATTTCCCTTTCTCTCTCTCTGCTCCTTCACTCGTTTTCACTCGTTTTTTTCCCTTTCTATCTTTCACCTTCCTGCACCTCTGCTCTTTTGTGCCTTATTTTTGCCCATTTTCCCTTTCTCTCCCTCTGCTCCTACACCCGTTTTCACTAGTTTTTTTACCCTTTCTATCTTTCTCCTTTCTGCTCTTTTCTGCATCTCTGCTCTTTTGTGTCTTATTTCTGCTTATTTTCCCTTTTTTCTTTATCCCTTCTTTCCTCCCTTTACCTTTCCCCGCCGCTGCTGCCCCCGCGGCCCCTCCCCCCCCAGCACGACCGGCCCAATCCAGCTCCCCTCCCCGCTCCCGCCTCCCAGCTGTCCAGCCCTCCCCGACCCCTACTTAATGGCGGCCACTGCGGGGACAGGCGAGCAAGACCACTGACTCATTATCAGTGAAATTGCTCTCCCACCCTCGCAGCTCCACCATTAAGTGAGGTGCCCCTGCCCCTGCACTCTTGAGTGTTGGTGATCGAGGCCCTCCTCCACCCGCAGGTTTCCCTGCGCCTCATCCCTGGTGGTCCAGTGGACCTCTGTCTCCTTTCTTCCTTTCTGCTCCTTCACTCCTTTTTCTCCCCTTTCTATCTTTCACCTTTCTGCACCTCTGCTCTTTTGCGCCTTATTTCTGCCCATTTCCCTTTCTCTCCCTCTGCTCCTTCACTCGTTTTCACTCGTTTTTTTCCCTTTCTATCTTTCACCTTCCTGCACCTCTGCTCTTTTGTGCCTTATGTTTGCCCATTTTCCCTTTCTCTCCCTCTGCTCCTACACCCGTTTTCACTCGTTTTTTTACCCTTTCTATCTTTCTCCTTTCTGCTCTTTTCTGCATCTCTGCTCTTTTGTGTCTTATTTCTGCTTATTTTCCCTTTTTGCTTTATCCCTTCTTTCCTCCCTTTACCTTTCCCCGCCGCTGCTGCCCCCGCGGCCCCTCCCCCCCCCAGCACGACCGGCCCAATCCAGCTCCCCTCCCCGCTCCCGCCTCCCAGCTGTCCAGCCCTCCCCGACCCCTACTTAATGGCGGCCACTGCGGGGACAGGCGAGCAAGACCACTGACTCATTGTCAGTGAAATTGCTCTCCCACCCTCGCAGCTCCACCATTAAGTGAGGTGCCCCTGCCCCTGCACTCTTGAGTGTTGGTGATCGAGGCCCTCCTCCACCCGCAGGTTTCCCTGCGCCTCATCCCTGGTGGTCCAGTGGACCTCTGTCTCCTTTCTTCCTTTCTGCTCCTTCACTCCTTTTTCTCCCCTTTCTATCTTTCACCTTTCTGCACCTCTGCTCTTTTGCGCCTTATTTCTGCCCATTTCCCTTTCTCTCCCTCTGCTCCTTCACTCGTTTTCACTCGTTTTTTTCCCTTTCTATCTTTCACCTTCCTGCACCTCTGCTCTTTTGTGCCTTATTTTTGCCCATTTTCCCTTTCTCTCCCTCTGCTCCTACACCCGTTTTCACTAGTTTTTTTACCCTTTCTATCTTTCTCCTTTCTGCTCTTTTCTGCATCTCTGCTCTTTTGTGTCTTATTTCTGCTTATTTTCCCTTTTTTCTTTATCCCTTCTTTCCTCCCTTTACCTTTCCCCGCCGCTGCTGCCCCCGCGGCCCCTCCCCCCCCCAGCACGACCGGCCCAATCCAGCTCCCCTCCCCGCTCCCGCCTCCCAGCTGTCCAGCCCTCCCCGACCCCTACTTAATGGCGGCCACTGCGGGGACAGGCGAGCAAGACCACTGACTCATTGTCAGTGAAATTGCTCTCCCACCCTCGCAGCTCCACCATTAAGTGAGGTGCCCCTGCCCCTGCACTCTTGAGTGTTGGTGATCGAGGCCCTCCTCCACCCACAGGTTTCCCTGCGCCTCATCCCTGGTGGTCCAGTGGACCTCTGTCTCCTTTCTTCCTTTCTGCTCCTTCACTCCTTTTTCTCCCCTTTCTATCTTTCACCTTTCTGCACCTCTGCTCTTTTGCGCCTTATGTTTGCCCATTTTCCCTTTCTCTCCCTCTGCTCCTACACCCGTTTTCACTCGTTTTTTTACCCTTTCTATCTTTCTCCTTTCTGCTCTTTTCTGCACCTCTGCTCTTTTGCGCCTTATTTCTGCCCATTTCCCTTTCTCTCCCTCTGCTCCTTCACTCGTTTTCACTCGTTTTTTTCCCTTTCTATCTTTCACCTTCCTGCACCTCTGCTCTTTTGTGCCTTATGTTTGCCCATTTTCCCTTTCTCTCCCTCTGCTCCTACACCCGTTTTCACTCGTTTTTTTACCCTTTCTATCTTTCTCCTTTCTGCTCTTTTCTGCATCTCTGCTCTTTTGTGTCTTATTTCTGCTTATTTTCCCTTTTTTCTTTATCCCTTCTTTCCTCCCTTTACCTTTCCCCGCCGCTGCTGCCCCCGCGGCCCCTCCCCCCCCCAGCACGACCGGCCCAATCCAGCTCCCCTCCCCGCTCCCGCCTCCCAGCTGTCCAGCCCTCCCCGACCCCTACTTAATGCCGGCCACTGCGGGGACAGGCGAGCAAGACCACTGACTCATTGTCAGTGAAATTGCTCTCCCACCCTCGCAGCTCCACCATTAAGTGAGGTGCCCCTGCCCCTGCACTCTTGAGTGTTGGTGATCGAGGCCCTCCTCCACCCGCAGGTTTCCCTGCGCCTCATCCCTGGTGGTCCAGTGGACCTCTGTCTCCTTTCTTCCTTTCTGCTCCTTCACTCCTTTTTCTCCCCTTTCTATCTTTCACCTTTCTGCACCTCTGCTCTTTTGCGCCTTATTTCTGCCCATTTCCCTTTCTCTCCCTCTGCTCCTTCACTCGTTTTCACTCGTTTTTTTCCCTTTCTATCTTTCACCTTCCTGCACCTCTGCTCTTTTGTGCCTTATTTTTGCCCATTTTCCCTTTCTCTCCCTCTGCTCCTACACCCGTTTTCACTAGTTTTTTTACCCTTTCTATCTTTCTCCTTTCTGCTCTTTTCTGCATCTCTGCTCTTTTGTGTCTTATTTCTGCTTATTTTCCCTTTTTTCTTTATCCCTTCTTTCCTCCCTTTACCTTTCCCCGCCGCTGCTGCCCCCGCGGCCCCTCCCCCCCCCAGCACGACCGGCCCAATCCAGCTCCCCTCCCCGCTCCCGCCTCCCAGCTGTCCAGCCCTCCCCGACCCCTACTTAATGGCGGCCACTGCGGGGACAGGCGAGCAAGACCACTGACTCATTGTCAGTGAAATTGCTCTCCCACCCTCGCAGCTCCACCATTAAGTGAGGTGCCCCTGCCCCTGCACTCTTGAGTGTTGGTGATCGAGGCCCTCCTCCACCCACAGGTTTCCCTGCGCCTCATCCCTGGTGGTCCAGTGGACCTCTGTCTCCTTTCTTCCTTTCTGCTCCTTCACTCCTTTTTCTCCCCTTTCTATCTTTCACCTTTCTGCACCTCTGCTCTTTTGCGCCTTATTTCTGCCCATTTCCCTTTCTCTCCCTCTGCTCCTTCACTCGTTTTCACTCGTTTTTTTCCCTTTCTATCTTTCACCTTCCTGCACCTCTGCTCTTTTGTGCCTTATTTTTGCCCATTTTCCCTTTCTCTCCCTCTGCTCTTACACCCGTTTTCACTCGTTTTTTTACCCTTTCTATCTTTCTCCTTTCTGCTCTTTTCTGCATCTCTGCTCTTTTGTGTCTTATTTCTGCTTATTTTCCCTTTTTTCTTTATCCCTTCTTTCCTCCCTTTACCTTTCCCCGCCGCTGCTGCCCCCGCGGCCCCTCCCCCCCCAGCACGACCGGCCCAATCCAGCTCCCCTCCCCGCTCCCGCCTCCCAGCTGTCCAGCCCTCCCCGACCCCTACTTAATGGCGGCCACTGCGGGGACAGGCGAGCAAGACCACTGACTCATTGTCAGTGAAATTGCTCTCCCACCCTCGCAGCTCCACCATTAAGTGAGGTGCCCCTGCCCCTGCACTCTTGAGTGTTGGTGATCGAGGCCCTCCTCCACCCGCAGGTTTCCCTGCGCCTCATCCCTGGTGGTCCAGTGGACCTCTGTCTCCTTTCTTCCTTTCTGCTCCTTCACTCCTTTTTCTTCCCTTTCTATCTTTCACCTTTCTGCACCTCTGCTCTTTTGCGCCTTATTTCTGCCCATTTCCCTTTCTCTACCTCTGCTCATTCACTCGTTTTCACTCGTTTTTTTCCCTTTCTATCTTTCACCTTCCTGCACCTCTGCTCTTTTGTGCCTTATTTTTGCCCATTTTCCCTTTCTCTCCCTCTGCTCCTACACCCGTTTTCACTCGTTTTTTTACCCTTTCTACCTTTCTCCTTTCTGCTCTTTTCTGCATCTCTGCTCTTTTGTGTCTTATTTCTGCTTATTTTCCCTTTTTTCTTTATCCCTTCTTTCCTCCCTTTACCTTTCCCCGCCGCTGCTGCCCCCGCGGCCCCTCCCCCCCCAGCACGACCGGCCCAATCCAGCTCCCCTCCCCGCTCCCGCCTCCCAGCTGTCCAGCCCTCCCCGACCCCTACTTAATGGCGGCCACTGCGGGGACAGGCGAGCAAGACCACTGACTCATTGTCAGTGAAATTGCTCTCCCACCCTCGCAGCTCCACCATTAAGTGAGGTGCCCCTGCCCCTGCACTCTTGAGTGTTGGTGATCGAGGCCCTCCTCCACCCGCAGGTTTCCCTGCGCCTCATCCCTGGTGGTCCAGTGGACCTCTGTCTCCTTTCTTCCTTTCTGCTCCTTCACTCCTTTTTCTTCCCTTTCTATCTTTCACCTTTCTGCACCTCTGCTCTTTTGCGCCTTATTTCTGCCCATTTCCCTTTCTCTACCTCTGCTCATTCACTCGTTTTCACTCGTTTTTTTCCCTTTCTATCTTTCACCTTCCTGCACCTCTGCTCTTTTGTGCCTTATTTTTGCCCATTTTCCCTTTCTCTCCCTCTGCTCCTACACCCGTTTTCACTCGTTTTTTTACCCTTTCTACCTTTCTCCTTTCTGCTCTTTTCTGCATCTCTGCTCTTTTGTGTCTTATTTCTGCTTATTTTCCCTTTTTTCTTTATCCCTTCTTTCCTCCCTTTACCTTTCCCCGCCGCTGCTGCCCCCGCGGCCCCTCCCCCCCCAGCACGACCGGCCCAATCCAGCTCCCCTCCCCGCTCCCGCCTCCCAGCTGTCCAGCCCTCCCCGACCCCTACTTAATGGCGGCCACTGCGGGGACAGGCGAGCAAGACCACTGACTCATTGTCAGTGAAATTGCTCTCCCACCCTCGCAGCTCCACCATTAAGTGAGGTGCCCCTGCCCCTGCACTCTTGAGTGTTGGTGATCGAGGCCCTCCTCCACCCGCAGGTTTCCCTGCGCCTCATCCCTGGTGGTCCAGTGGACCTCTGTCTCCTTTCTTCCTTTCTGCTCCTTCACTCCTTTTTCTCCCCTTTCTATCTTTCACCTTTCTGCACCTCTGCTCTTTTGCGCCTTATTTCTGCCCATTTCCCTTTCTCTCCCTCTGCTCCTTCACTCGTTTTCACTCGTTTTTTTCCCTTTCTATCTTTCACCTTCCTGCACCTCTGCTCTTTTGTGCCTTATGTTTGCCCATTTTCCCTTTCTCTCCCTCTGCTCCTACACCCGTTTTCACTCGTTTTTTTACCCTTTCTATCTTTCTCCTTTCTGCTCTTTTCTGCATCTCTGCTCTTTTGTGTCTTATTTCTGCTTATTTTCCCTTTTTTCTTTATCCCTTCTTTCCTCCCTTTACCTTTCCCCGCCGCTGCTGCCCCCACGGCCCCTCCCCCCCCCAGCAAGACCGGCCCAATCCAGCTCCCCTCCCCGCTCCCGCCTCCCAGCTGTCCAGACCTCCCCGACCCCTACTTAATGGCGGCCACTGCGGGGACAGGCGAGCAAGACCACTGACTCATTGTCAGTGAAATTGCTCTCCCACCCTCGCAGCTCCACCATTAAGTGAGGTGCCCCTGCCCCTGCACTCTTGAGTGTTGGTGATCGATGCCCTCCTCCACCCGCAGGTTTCCCTGCGCCTCATCCCTGGTGGTCCAGTGGACCTCTGTCTCCTTTCTTCCTTTCTGCTCCTTCACTCCTTTTTCTCCCCTTTCTATCTTTCACCTTTCTGCACCTCTGCTCTTTTGCGCCTTATTTCTGCCCATTTCCCTTTCTCTCCCTCTGCTCCTTCACTCGTTTTCACTCGTTTTTTTCCCTTTCTATCTTTCACCTTCCTGCACCTCTGCTCTTTTGTGCCTTATTTTTGCCCATTTTCCCTTTCTCTCCCTCTGCTCCTACACCCGTTTTCACTCGTTTTTTTACCCTTTCTATCTTTCTCCTTTCTGCTCTTTTCTGCATCTCTGCTCTTTTGTGTCTTATTTCTGCTTATTTTCCCTTTTTTCTTTATCCCTTCTTTCCTCCCTTTACCTTTCCCCGCCGCTGCTGCCCCCACGGCCCCTCCCCCCCCCAGCACGACCGGCCCAATCCAGCTCCCCTCCCCGCTCCCGCCTCCCAGCTGTCCAGCCCTCCCCGACCCCTACTTAATGGCGGCCACTGCGGGGACAGGCGAGCAAGACCACTGACTCATTGTCAGTGAAATTGCTCTCCCACCCTCGCAGCTCCACCATTAAGTGAGGTGCCCCTGCCCCTGCACTCTTGAGTGTTGGTGATCGATGCCCTCCTCCACCCGCAGGTTTCCCTGCGCCTCATCCCTGGTGGTCCAGTGGACCTCTGTCTCCTTTCTTCCTTTCTGCTCCTTCACTCCTTTTTCTCCCCTTTCTATCTTTCACCTTTCTGCACCTCTGCTCTTTTGCGCCTTATTTCTGCCCATTTCCCTTTCTCTCCCTCTGCTCCTTCACTCGTTTTCACTCGTTTTTTTCCCTTTCTATCTTTCACCTTCCTGCACCTCTGCTCTTTTGTGCCTTATTTTTGCCCATTTTCCCTTTCTCTCCCTCTGCTCCTACACCCGTTTTCACTCGTTTTTTTACCCTTTCTATCTTTCTCCTTTCTGCTCTTTTCTGCATCTCTGCTCTTTTGTGTCTTATTTCTGCTTATTTTCCCTTTTTTCTTTATCCCTTCTTTCCTCCCTTTACCTTTCCCCGCCGCTGCTGCCCCCGCGGCCCCTCCCCCCCCAGCACGACCGGCCCAATCCAGCTCCCCTCCCCGCTCCCGCCTCCCAGCTGTCCAGCCCTCCCCGACCCCTACTTAATGGCGGCCACTGCGGGGACAGGCGAGCAAGACCACTGACTCATTGTCAGTGAAATTGCTCTCCCACCCTCGCAGCTCCACCATTAAGTGAGGTGCCCCTGCCCCTGCACTCTTGACTGTTGGTGATCGAGGCCCTCCTCCACCCGCAGGTTTCCCTGCGCCTCATCCCTGGTGGTCCAGTGGACCTCTGTCTCCTTTCTTCCTTTCTGCTCCTTCACTCCTTTTTCTCCCCTTTCTATCTTTCACCTTTCTGCACCTCTGCTCTTTTGCGCCTTATTTCTGCCCATTTCCCTTTCTCTCCCTCTGCTCCTTCACTCGTTTTCACTCGTTTTTTTCCCTTTCTATCGTTCACCTTCCTGCACCTCTGCTCTTTTGTGCCTTATGTTTGCCCATTTTCCCTTTCTCTCCCTCTGCTCCTACACCCGTTTTCACTCGTTTTTTTACCCTTTCTATCTTTCTCCTTTCTGCTCTTTTCTGCATCTCTGCTCTTTTGTGTCTTATTTCTGCTTATTTTCCCTTTTTTCTTTATCCCTTCTTTCCTCCCTTTACCTTTCCCCGCCGCTGCTGCCCCCGCGGCCCCTCCCCCCCCCAGCACGACCGGCCCAATCCAGCTCCCCTCCCCGCTCCCGCCTCCCAGCTGTCCAGCCCTCCCCGACCCCTACTTAATGGCGGCCACTGCGGGGACAGGCGAGCAAGACCACTGACTCATTGTCAGTGAAATTGCTCTCCCACCCTCGCAGCTCCACCATTAAGTGAGGTGCCCCTGCCCCTGCACTCTTGAGTGTTGGTGATCGAGGCCCTCCTCCACCCGCAGGTTTCCCTGCGCCTCATCCCTGGTGGTCCAGTGGACCTCTGTCTCCTTTCTTCCTTTCTGCTCCTTCACTCCTTTTTCTCCCCTTTCTATCTTTCACCTTTCTGCACCTCTGCTCTTTTGCGCCTTATTTCTGCCCATTTCCCTTTCTCTCCCTCTGCTCCTTCACTCGTTTTCACTCGTTTTTTTCCCTTTCTATCTTTCACCTTCCTGCACCTCTGCTCTTTTGTGCCTTATTTTTGCCCATTTTCCCTTTCTCTCCCTCTGCTCCTACACCCGTTTTCACTCGTTTTTTTACCCTTTCTATCTTTCTCCTTTCTGCTCTTTTCTGCATCTCTGCTCTTTTGTGTCTTATTTCTGCTTATTTTCCCTTTTTTCTTTATCCCTTCTTTCCTCCCTTTACCTTTCCCCGCCGCTGCTGCCCCCGCGGCCCCTCCCCCCCAGCACGACCGGCCCAATCCAGCTCCCCTCCCCGCTCCCGCCTCCCAGCTGTCCAGCCCTCCCCGACCCCTACTTAAATGCGGGCGCGCCGCTGGTGCACCGAAGGCGCGTCAAAGGCAAGCACGTCTGCGCCCGTCTGCGACCAGTCCGCGACCAGCACCAGGAACCCTGGACCTCCGCCCCGCCAACGCTATGACCCAGCAGCACTCCACGCACTCAACCCAGGCTGCAACAACAACTGCAAGCTAGCATCACCAGCCGACACCCATGGACCCTTCAGCTGTCACCGCTGCCGGCACACCTGCAGCACCGCCAAGAACACGGATCCAGCACAACCCGCCCACAAGAACACAACCGAACCGAAGACCCTACAATGCATCCTCCTCAACGTCCGATCCCTCCACAAACACGCCACAGAAATCTGGGACCTCCTCGACAGCACAACCCCAGACGTAGCATTCTTCACCGAAACATGGACCAACACCACCTCAGGACCGGACATCGCCATCGCCATCCCCCAAGGATACAAGATCTCCAGGAAGGACCGCCCCATCCACCCAGGAGGAGGAATCGCCATCGTCCACAAGTCCAGCCTCCGCCTGAGCACACTCCCTGACGAGTCCACAGAACTGATGGAACACCTTCACTTCAAGATACTGGCCAGCCCCACCGCCGCCCTCCGAGGAACCCTCATCTACCGACCCCCTGGACCCCGCGGACCCTTCGCCAACTCCATTACGGACATTATCTCCCCGCAGGCCATCGCATCCACCAACTACACCCTGCTGGGAGACCTCAACTTCCACCTCGACAATCAACTGGACCCCAACACCACATCCCTCCTGGACAACCTCCACAACATTGGACTCCGCCAGATCGTGACCGAGCCCACGCACTCAGCAGGACACACCCTCGACCCCCTCTTCACTACAGGAAACTCCATCACCTTCAGCCACACCACCGAACTCCCATGGACCGACCATCGTTGCGTCCACTTCACCTTCAGAACACCCACCATCCACAGACACCAGCACCTGCTTCCACAAAGAAACTGGACCAAAATCACCGATGACCAGCTCACCTCCTCACTCAACAACTCCACCCCAACCATCGCGGAAAACGACGACCCCAACACCGCAGCCCGAACCCTGCATAGATGGATCTCGGACAGCACCAACACCATAGCCCCCCTCAAGAAAAACAACAATACCTGTGCCAAGAAAGCCAGATGGTTTACCACCGAACTTCGAGAGTCCAGGCGCACATGCCGCCGCCTCGAAAAGGCCTGGAGAAACACCAAATCCACAGAAGCCCACAACAACTTCAGAGCCGCCACCAAAGCCCACCATCAACTCATCAGAGAAACGAGGAAAAAAGCGATTGAAGACAGAATCTCCACCCACGCACACAACAGCAAGGAACTCTTCAGCATCATCAAGGAGTTCGCCCAACCCACCAGCGAGTCTACCGACATCCCTCCCTCACAAGACCTCTGCGACAAACTCAGCATCTTTTTCCACCACAAAATCAAGAGCATCTACGACAACTTCGACGAAGACAACCAACACACTGAACCCTCACCAACCACCCCCGACACCCGGAAACCAGCGATTGATGACTGGACAGCCCTCACCACCGAAGACACACTGAAGACAATGAAGTCAATCCACTCAGGGGCCCCCACGGACCCCTGCCCCCACCACATCTTCAACAGAGCCGCCAACACCATCGCACCCATGCTCCGCCAAACCATCAACCGCTCCCTGGCGACCGCCTCATTCCCCGACGACTGGAAACACGCCGAGGTCAACCCCCTCCTAAAGAAACCCTCAGCGGACCCCACCGACCTCAAAAACTACAGACCCATCTCCCTGCTCCCGTTCCCAGCGAAAGTCATCGAGAAAGCCATCAACAGCCAACTCGCCACATTCATTGAAGAACACAACATCCTCGACTCCTCCCAATCCGGCTTCAGAAAAAACCACAGTACGGAAACCGCCCTCCTCGCCGCAACAGACGACATCCGCACCTTACTGGACAAAGGAGAAACAGTAGCCCTCATCCTCCTCGACCTATCAGCGGCGTTCGACACAGTCTCCCACCGCACCCTAATACGCAGACTCTACGATGCAGGAATCCAGGACAAGGCCCTCGACTGGATCTGCTCCTTCCTCTCCAGCAGGACGCAGCGGGTCAGACTCCCCCCTTTCCTCTCGGACCCCACAGCTATCACCTGCGGAGTCCCCCAGGGCTCCTCCCTCAGCCCGACGCTCTTCAACGTCTACATGGCTCCACTTGCCCCCATCGTCAGAACCTACGGACTCAACATCGTGTCATATGCAGACGACACCCAGCTCATCCTCTCCCTATCCAACGAGCCCAACACCGCCAGACGCAACTTTCGAGAAGGCATGGAAGCCGTCGCCAAATGGATGAAAAACAGCTGCCTACAACCAAACCCCGACGCCTGGAGTGACACCTGGTGGCCCACCGCCCTCGGAAACCCGCCAACCCCCACAGACCACGCACGCAACCTGGGAATCATCCTGGACTCCGAGCTCAAAATGGACCGCCAGATCAACTCTCTCTCATCTTCCTGCTTCCACACCCTCCGCCTCCTTCGTAAGACCTTCAAATGGATCCCCCTTGAACACCGAAAGACAGTCACTCACGCCCTGGTCACCAGCAGACTCGACTACGGCAACGCACTCTACGCCGGAATAAACAAAAACCTCAACCGCAAGCTACAGAACATCCAGAACGCCGCCGCAAGACTGGTCCTCAACCTGCCAAAACACTGCCACATCTCCCAGCACCTGCGCACACTCCACTAGCTCCCCATCGAGGCGAGAATCACCTTTAAGATGCTCACCCACGCACACAAGGCCCTCCACGGCACCGGACCAGCATACCTGAACAGCCGACTCAAATTCCACGCACCCCAAAGGACCCTACGATCAGCCCAGCTTTCCTACGCTGTGGTCCCCCGCACCAGAAAGACCAGATCGGGAGGCCGCTCCTTCTCCTTCCTCGCGGCCAAAGCATGGAACGCCCTTCCGCTCCACCTCAGACAGACAACATCGCTCCCCATCTTCGCAAGAAACCTCAAAACCTGGCTCTTCGACAGACCCCCTCCTTGATGGAATGGAACCTGCACCCCCCCAACCCCCCCCACCCCTAGCGCCTTGAGACCCTTACGGGTGAGTAGTCGCGCTTTAACAAACTCCTGATTGATTGATTGATTGACTCTCATGCTGACGCCAGCTTCAATCTGAAACATCCAGAAACACTGTAGACTACCAATTCGATCAGTTCCGGTGGAGCCCCAACGTGACCCGGTAGGGAAGAACTTGCCCTCCCCTCTTTGACTGATGGTTCTTGTTGCCTGTCCCTTCTGTTGTCATTTAACGGAACTTTTTGGACTGCTGAAAGGGGTTCTGGTCCGACCGCTGGTTGGTGGAGACATTTTGACTATATTCTGGACCTGCCCGGCCTCGCCCAAAATGGCGCCGGTATAAATGAGACTCGCAACTCCTTGATGTGTACTGGTTGCTCAGCCTTGATTATCACGAGATATGTATGCAGTTTTGGAGCACATGGCGGGCGGGGACGGGTACTGATTGAACATTTGGACATCCCTATTGATATTAAGTTCTGATGTATTATTGATTACTGTACTATTGAACGTTCGAATTAACGTTACTCATGGTACTTGCCCGCAAATGTATATCTAGATAATTTCATTGTAACTGGTCCTGTCGTACTTTGATTATAAAATTAACGTCCACCGATTCCGCAACTGTTAGACACCTTAATTCCTGCAACCTAATGGCCCGCCCGTTACGTTTTTCTACAGTGTAAATGTCCCCTCATCATATACGATTCCAGTTTGCTCCGTGGCCGGCCCACGTGGTTGTAGGCCCGTATTTGTATACTGACATTTTTGCAATAAAGAGTTTTCGAAGGAAGTATGGAATCAGCGTCATAACAATCGTCTAGGTTGGTAGGGTTTTTGAATAATGGCTGTTATTCCCAAACAATAGAAGACAGATAATGCAGACCCTTTGCCTGAATTTTGGATTGATTGAAATTTGTATCCGTCACACCTGCCCTTTTTCCAGAATTGTTAGAAAATGGTCGACCGTAGCTTAAGGTATCTGCCGAATGTAAGGTGTTGTATTTTGTCCCATAAAATACGACTAATTGAGAAACAAATACACAAAGAGGGAACTCGAATTTAGAGACAAACAAAATGAAACATTTTTTGGCATCATAAGAAGGGGAGGATATGTTACACAGAAAAAGAATGCGAAAGGGATAGCCAAGATCTGTTGTATCACACGTTCCTGCAGCTAGTCTGATACATGGTAAGTAGAAGCTTTTTCGTGTTTGCGCGCGCTGACATGCTCTGAATGCTGTATCCCCCCCTTCTTTTCTCCTCTGTAGGTTACATCGGAGTTCCGACTGAAGAATGGAGTGGACATGGACCGCACCGTGCTCCATGTAGGGAAAGACATAGACAAGCGCTGTGAGATATTGCATGGAGTGCAGACCATCACTGGGAATGTGAAAAATTGTATGGTGTGACTGTGCGTACGTGCCCTGATTGTATGGTATGAATGTGTATGTATTCCATATGCCTGGGTCGTTGGAGAGAACGTCTTTTGTATGACTGAAATGCTGGTCTACCGATCAAGGGGATGGGGAAATAAGCCCGAATATGGTAACTCCTCGTCTGAAGAAACAACTCTCCCTCAGTCCAGGAGTTGGGGATATTGGCATGTTTTAGATTCACCACATAAAAAAAATAAGAGGTGTACCACTGAACGCCCGACCGATACCCCTCCTCTGTCCTGGTTTTTGATCACCGCCTGCCCAGAGGTTGGAAGGCTCCACCGTGAGTATACGCACGACTGGACTAATGTCCGACCGGAAAAAGAGGAGTAAGTATTTTTTTGAAATGAGGCCTCCAACAAAATTGCCCAGAAAGGGAGGGGAGTGAAAAGTCCGACCCCCCCCAAAAGAATTACGGACAATACTGAAAATACGCAGCACGCATAGAAAAAGGAAAGGAAAAGAAAGGTCCCCTTACCCAAAATAGCTCTGTGTCTTCGTCTTAGATTTCTGCGTTTGATGTATGTACTGTCACACCCTATCCGGTATTTGTGTGTACGTGAACGCTGAATATATTTTAACTTTACAGAAACATACAGTCACTGGATGTTGTCATCAGTGATGTCATCAGTGATGTCATTTGAGATGTCATCAGTGATGTCATCAGTGATGTCACTGGCCATGTCATGAATGATGTAATATGTGACATCATCAGCAGTGGATTGCGGGTGCGAGATATATAGTTAGTGCAACTAACTATATATGGAATTTCAATGGTTTTGTGTGAGTAAAATAAGGTTTTTTAAATGCTAATTCCTAACTATATATGGTCTATAACCTATGGTTTTTTCAGTGTATTTTCAAGGTTTTGTAAATGCTAATTCCTAACTATATATGGTCTATAACCTATGGTTTTTTCAGTGAATTTCAATGTTTTTTTAATAGCAAATATCAAAAGCTTTAAAATGTCAAGTACGTGGTAGGTAAAAACATTTTCGTGTTTATGCACGCTGATGTGCTTTGAACGCTGCCCCCCCCTCTTTTCTTTTAGGAGTATTCTCTCTTTGCAGATAGTGAAGGGTAGGTAACGCAGGCCTTTGCCCCCGTTGTAATCCGTCGTGCCTGCTTCCCTCTACATTTGATTGATTGTTATCCAAGCATTTACTGTTTTGGAATTGGTTCTCTTTGGTTCATTCTCTATTTACAAACAAGCACAGAGTCGCAATACTCTGTTTAGTCTTTGCAGATAGTGAAGGATAGGTAACGCAGGCTTTAGCCCCCGTTGTAATCCGTTGTGCCTATTTTTATCCCTCATTTGATTGATTGTTTGGCCGAACATTGATCGTTCAGAATTGGTTCTCTTTGGGTGATTCTCTATTCACAAATAAGCACAGAGTCGCAATACTCTGTTTAGTCTTTGCGGATAGTGAAGGATAGGTAGTGCAGTGTTTTATCCCCTTTGTAATCCGTCATGCCTATCTCTGCCCCGTTTGTTGGTAGTTGGTTCAGCCCGGACCATTTATTAGAGGTAGATCATCCGACTCCACCGGAGGACACCCCTAATAAAAAGGACATATATATAAAATGCAGACTAGCCGCTGTATCGTGCAAGCAAACTATAACATAAAAATCGTTAGAAAAAACAAAAGGAATCAAGCAAAATCAGTAGGCCACTGATGGGATCTCTTTTTGACCTCGCTAAAATAGAAACATTAGGAACAACCCCTCATGAGAAATATGAAACTAGTGAGAGGAACCGAGCTCGACGCCATGATGGCTGCAAGACAGCTCGGCTCCGCCGCCCACCCCGCCCAAAATAACGACAAACCCTATGCAAATATTATAAATATATACAACACACCAGCAAAGTAACAGGGTAAAACGTTTTATTAAATAACTATTTACATGGCAGCCTGCTGCAACATCGATCCAAATGCATGACGCTGTTCCTGTCCCTCCTTCCTTAAAGTAGCAATGCTGGGCTACTTTGGGCTACTTTTTAGTAGGATGTGGGCTTTAGAAAGTCTACAAAGGCCATCACCCGGCGAGGTAGCGGCCTAGGGGTGGAGGACCGTTGTGCAAATGGCCCGGGGGCGACACCACGCGCCAAGGCTCGTCCCCAATACACCCAGAGACGATGTCCAGCAAGTTGTGTGGGGGGTTGCCTTGCTGATGCCACCACCCCCCCCACCTTCTTGTTGCCTGATCCGGCCAGCTCAATCGATCGAGCATGAGACTCTTAAACCCAGGGTCGTAGGCCTGGCCAGCTTAGTGATGTGTAATGCATGCCGCCGTTCCCGGGATTTCTCCCTGACTACTCTGCGGCCTACGAGATGGAGAGGCCGGGGCGTTGACTAGGCGGGGCCTCCGGCCGCAACCACAGCACCAACGATCGCTGCTGACGGAGGGGAGCCTTGCCTGTGAGAGCCACTGATCTGAAGAACCGCTGCCTGCGGTGCCTCCCTGAGCTGCTTGACGGAGGCCCCCGAGGGGCGGTGTGGTGGCGCGGACTCGGAGGGGGCGCTTGGCTCCTGCCCCCTCCCCAAGTCTTGTTGCCCTGGTGTGGCCTGAGATCGCCCCCGACATAGGCGGCCGGCTCCCAGGGTCCGGCGGGACTTTTAGCCTTTTGGTGACTCTTCCATTCTGGACCCTGTCCCACAATCCGTTTGACCTGGGGACACGTCCTGCGGTACCCTCGCAATGCGGCCTGGTCTCTGAATGTGTGCGGGTGGACGGTGTTGATTGGATCAAGATGGCGGCTGGTGCCCTTCTTCATTGCTCACGTCCGGACCGGGCGACTGTTCCAGGCCCCCGAGGGGCGGTGTGGTGGCGCGGACTCGGAGGGGGCGCTTGGCTCCTGCCCCCTCCCCAAGTCTTGTTGCCCTGGTGTGGCCTGAGATCGCCCCCGACATAGGCGGCCGGCTCCCGGGGTCCGGCGGGACTTTTAGCCTTTTGGTGACTCTTCCATTCTGGACCTTGTCCCACAATCCGTTTGACCTGAAGACATGTCCTGCGGTGCCCTCGCAATGCGGCCTGGTCCCTGAATGTGTGCGGGGGGACGGTATTGATTGGATCAAGATGGCGGCTTCACTCAAAGCTGACTCAAGTGTCGCTGCTGATGCTATGCAGACAAAAACTGGTTTTCAGTTTGTACATTCTTCAGGATTTTTCCATCCAAGGCTGGTTGAGAGTTTGTAGAACGATGGCTTCAGATTTTCAACATACTACTCTTCAACATTCTTCATAAATGTAAGAATGTGAGACTCACTAGGAGAATGGCCGTTTATCTTTCCTTTTGAAAATGCTGCCAACAATATTTTCTGTATGGAAGACACCATCTTGTAGCATAAAGGGCTGCGTCAAGGGTGGTATTGCCCAGAATGTCTTGTTTTCAAGTGCTCGTAATGACGAAGCCAGGACTGTGGCAGAGCGTCCAAAATCTACAAAAAACACCACTGCCAACTCTTCAATAACTTCCATCACCAAGCACCGCATTTCCAAAGAAACAGCATAGCAAGCTTTCGTGGCCTTTAGAGTTTTCGGAAGCGGTTTCCCAAGACCATCACTGCAGCCATTGCAATCCAACAGAGGAACTTTTTCCAAGATCGGCATATTAACAGGGCTGCTGGTGTAATCGGGGCTCTTGCAGCCATTCAACTTAATTGAAGCTTTCACAATGACAGACCGCCCACTGAACTTCGTGCCATGACATTTACTTATAACATTCTGCTGGGTCTTCGCCGAACTGAAGTCTACAAATGCAAAGCATTTCATTCTGCTTTGACATTTCTTGACATGTAGTGGGTTGAAGTCTTTAAAGAGGTCCACAATTTGCTCCTCAGTCACATCACTTGAAAGATTCCCCAAGCCAGGCAGGTCCCACACCACTTGAAAGGACCTGCCTGGCCTCGACCAAAATGGCGCCAGTATGGGAGCGACTTGCAACTCCTTATGACGTTCTAGTTACTTAGCCTTGACGTTATGGGGGATGTATGCGGTCTTTGTGCACATGGCGGGCGGGGAAGGGTACTGACTGGGCATACGGACAACCCTATTGATGTCGGTTTTTCATTATTGATTATTGTATTATTAAAGCTTCGAAGTAATGTTACCCATGATACTCGCCCTTGGTGTGCGTATGGACGATTTTATTGTAACTGATCCTGTTATACTTTCGAATAAAAAATCAACCTTCACTGATCCTGCAACCGTTTGTCACGTTTATTTTTTTCAATTAAATGGCTCGCTTGTTACATACTCCTATACCCCTGGCTTTTGACCCTTTCCTACGCGCGGTCTGTACTACCGCCCTCGGGCGATCTATGTAATGAACAGACTACCATTGCCGAGACACAAGGGAATGCATCTCAGAGAGATAAGTCAAGTACGTGGTAGATAAAAACATTTTCGTGTTTATGCACGCTGATGTGCTTTGAACGCTGCCCCCCCCTCTTTTCTTTTCCTGCAGGTTACATTGGAATTTCAGCTAAAGTATGGAGAAGACCTAAACCGCACCGTGTTCCACCCGAGGAAAAATAGGCTAGCTCTGTGAGACGGTACATTATATGTACGAGCTATCTCTGGGAGCGTGAAAGATTGTATGGTATGAATGTGCGCATGGGCCCTGATTTGTACGGTATGAATGCGTATGTGTGGCGCACGACTGGGTCAATAAAAGAATGCTTTTTGTATGACTGAGGCGTTGATCGAACGGTTAATGGAATGAGAAAAATAAGCCCGAACATGGTATCCGCATGTGAAGGGCGAAAAAGAATATAGCACTTTCCTTACTTAGGAACGACTCTCTCCGGAGCTAGTGAATGGGAGAGTAGCCTAAACCAGAAACTTGAAGGGTTATTTCAGTACGACGAACCCGACCCCAACCGATATTCCAAATGTACACCCAAAATAATGCGCACCAGTAAGTCAATTTATGTGCTGACTAAATAAGAGAAGTTAGCTCGGCTCCGCCGCCCACCCCGCCCAAAATAACGACAAACCCTATGCAAATATTATAAATATATACAACACACCAGCAAAGTAACAGGGTAAAACGTTTTATTAAATAACTATTTACATGGCAGCCTGCTGCAACATCGATCCAAATGCATGACGCTGTTCCTGTCGAGGTAGCATAGGAGGCAGCCTAGGGGTGGAGGACCGTTGTGCAAATAGCCCGGGGGCGACACCACGCGCCAAGGCCCGTCCCCGCGCTCAGCTGCAGCAGGGCGACCCTTAGCGTTTCACTCCCCGGTCAGCTGCACCATGACTGCCATTGGCGTTCCACTCGGTTGGATGGCCGGGGACCCGCTCCGGTGGCCGGGGTGAAGAGCGGCTGTTGCTGCGGAACGCTCAAAATGGCGGACGACTCCCCGGATTTGGGCCTGGCCCACTAGAACGACTCTGGACTACCCTGGAACTCGAATGCTTGCCTGCTCGGGCATGAGCCCCACTCTTGAAGACGTCCTCTCAGTTTTAAAGGTTCTACGAGAGTCGTTGGCCCTCGACTCCCGCGGGCTTCCGATGGGGGCAACCGCCACTGTTGCTCGACTATCCCCCATGGATATACCGCTGCCACGGGTGTCCGCCGCCTTATCCACATCTGGTGCTGTGAGGGAGGCTGATTCAGTGCATCGGCGGAGGGATACGCCTGCTGTCCCGCTCTCCGGAAGTGGCCACAACATTGTCACAGGATGGTAGTGCTCTCAAGCTGACGCCAGTTTTTGTCCGAATTACAAAGAGACACTGTAGACTGCCAACTTGATCAGCTCCGGTGGGACCTCAGCATGACCCGGTAGGGAAGATTTTGCCTCCCTCGCCTTTGAGTCATGGTTCATGCTGCCTGTTCTTTCTGTTGGCGCTAACGAACTTTTTGAACTGCCGAAAGGGATTCTGGTCCTGCCGCTACTTATTGGAGACATTGAACTATACTCTGAACCTGCCTGGCCTCGACCAAAATGGCGCCAGTATGGGAGCGACTTGCAACTCCTTATGACGTTCTAGTTACTTAGCCTTGACGTTATGGGGATGTATGCGTCTTTGTGCACATGGTGGGCGGGGAAGGGTACTGACTGGGCATACGGACAACCCTATTGATGTCGATTTTTCATTATTGATTATTGTATTAATAAAGCTTCGAAGTAATGTTACCCATGATACTCGCCCATGGTGTGCGTATGGACGATTTTATTGTAACTGATCCTGTTATACTTTCAATTATAAAATCAACCTTCACTGATCCTGCAACCGTTTGTCACGTTTAGTTTTTTCAATTAAATGGCTCGCTTGTTACATACTCCTATACCCCTGGCTTTTGACCCTTTCCTACGCGCGGTCTGTACTACCGCCCTCGGGCGATCTATGTAATGAACAGACTACCATTGCCGAAACACAAGGGAATGCATCTCAGAGAGATAAGTCAAGTACGTGGTAGATAAAAACATTTTCATGTTTATGCACGCTGATGTGCTTTGAACACTGCCCCCCCTCCCCCTCATCATTTAGATTACCACCGCCCATTGCACAAAAGCGTACCGGGCGCTCCCCACGCAAAAAAAAAGATTTTTTTTTTCTTTTTTTTTTTTTTTGCCCCACTGGGCCCTTTTATAGCCTCCACATCAAACCTAGGGGGTCAGGGAGGATCTACTATGCCCCCTTATGGTCATTTCCCCCTTTGTTTTGGCCTCCTCTTGTCTCTCGATCCTACCGAGAGACAAGATGGTGGCCGCTCCGGACTGTTTAGAATGTTGACAGACACCGGAGAGCCAATCAGCTTCGCTTTGCGAAGTTCCGTTACGCGTCAAGTACGCGAACCGGAGCGCTACCCGGAGCGCTGTTATAGATATATATATTTTTTGAACGTTCATTTATCAAAATCCACTGGAGCACATATATTGAGACCTAGCAAAGGCACATCGGGCTAACAGTCCCTACAATTTTGCCAAGTTTCATGCAAATCCATTCAGCCGTTCGGGCTAAAAGTGAGGCCAACCGCCCTATGGAAATTAACATGGGAAAAACGCGTTTTGGGACCCCCCTTTTTTCTCGGCCCCCCCTTGACAAACCCCCCCAAATTTTCAGGAGCTGCTCAGAAACAAAATGTTCCATTTTCCTGAAAATTTCTGCCAATTCCGTCCACAAACGCCAAAGTTATTAGACATAGAATTTTCAAAAATCCCATAGAGAAAAAATCCTAACTATATATACCTACTGGCGACCGCCAGTAGATAATATATATATATATATATATATATATATTTATATATATATCGTCACAATGTGATCCAGCAGATCTTGAGAGCGCTCACCAGTGTGTGCTCAGCCCATGGGTCGGTTCCTGACCCAAAAAAATCACTTTTTTCCTACAAAAGGAGCGGCACAACCAGATAGTTTTTTGAATCCTTTTAATCAGCGCTCCACCCCATGATGTCATGAGTGATGTCACTGACCATGTCATGAGTGATGTAATATGTGACGTCATCAGCAGTGCATTGCACGCGCAAGTTATAGTGAGTTCAACTAACTATAACGTGGGAATTTCAATGGTTTTATGCGAGTAAAATTTCCACCTAACTATAACTGGTGTGAAACCTATGGTTTTTTCAGTGAATTTAATAGGTTTTTTAAATGCTAA
The DNA here is from genome assembly GCF_964261635.1 of Lissotriton helveticus. NCBI lineage: Eukaryota > Metazoa > Chordata > Amphibia > Caudata > Salamandridae > Lissotriton > Lissotriton helveticus. The sequence goes on from NC_136058.1 coordinate 53,361,486, forward strand.
TTCCTAACTATAACTGGTGTGAAACCTATGGTTTTTTCAGTGAATATATATATATATATATATATATATATATATATATATATATATATATATATATATATATATATATATATTATATTCACTGAAAAAACCATAGGTTATACACCATATATAGTTAGGAATTAGCATTTAAAAAACCTTATTTTACTCACACAAAACCAATGAAATTCCATATATAGTTAGTTGTACTAACTATATATCGCGCACCCGCAATCCACTGCTGATCATGTCACATATTACATCATTCATGACATGGTCAGTGACATCACTGATGACATCACTGATGACATCTCAAATGACATCACTGATGACATCACTGATGACATCTCAAATGACATCACTGATGACATCACTGATGACATCTCAAATGACATCACTGATGACATCACTGATGACATCTCATTTGACATTACTGATCACATCACTGATGACATCATTCATGTGATAATACGATGAACCTCTTCAGACTCTATTATAACCTTAGATACACTCAGTGTAAACAGACACTCACAGACTGTCACTCATCCATGGAGTTACTTACACACCTAGTCAGTCATGCAAAGAATCAATCACACCTCCATTTTCACAACTATACAGTTATACACACCTTACTTATTCAAACATATACTAAAACATATTTACTCACTTATACAATCCTGGATACAAGTTCACAATGATCCATACAGCCACTCACACATTCACTGGCTCTTATGCACAGTTATTTATATATGTCAACTCTCACATGTACTGTATTTTACATATGTACTTACTTTGACATGTAGCACTGAGATATCCATTCACTCACCAATACACTCATGCACACAGTCAACCACCCATCCAGCTGTTTCCACATGCACTTTTGAACCCATACATGTATGCACAGAGTCATACACCTCCCAGCCACCCACACACACACTCAGTCTCCCATACAAATGCTTGGGCAACCAATCAATAACCCATATAGTTACTCATATAGCTACTGATCAACACATGCAGCAGTTTACAGAAGAACAGACATAATGATGCACAAATTAAGACAGTTTAGTCACTAACCCATGCACTCAGTGAGACACATTTAACCACTCACTCATACAGTCAGTCATGCACCTACTAAATCCTTCATCCAGACACTTATACATCCACTCATTCTTAAATATGTAAGACATATTTTAACTTTACAGAAAAATACAGTCACTGGATGTTGTCATCAGTGATGTCATCAGTGATGTCATTTGAGATGTCATCAGTGATGTCATCAGTGATGTCATTTGAGATGTCATCAGTGATGTCATCAGTGATGTCACTGACCATGTCATGAATGATGTAATATGTGACATGATCAGCAGTGGATTGTGGGTGCGCGATATATAGTTAGTACAACTAACTATATATGGAATTTCATTGGTTTTGTGTGAGTAAAATAAGGTTTTTTAAATGCTAATTCCTAACTATATATGGTGTATAACCTATGGTTTTTTCAGTGAATTTTCAAGGTTTTGTAAATGCTAATTCCAACTATATATGGTCTATAACCTATGGTTTTTTCAGTGAATTTCAATGGTTTTTTAATAGCAAATATCAAAACCTTTACAATGTATTCTTCTTTAAATCGAAAAATATTTTTTACATGTTTTTAATACAATTTTTTTTTTATTATTTTTATTGTTTCGCTCCCGGTACGCGAACCGGTTAGCTTCCCGTTAGCTCAATTCGGAGCCGCGACCCGGTCCGCGAACCGGTAAACGTTCCGTTTGCGCAACTGTCGCGTTAGAAAACAACATCGTGACGCGTCGCGTCAGCATGACATTTCGCGTTCTCGCGTGATACGTCATATGACGTGCTACGTTAGCGTACCCGGAAGCGCAGCGGTACGCGAACCGGAAGCGATCCGCGGCGCGGCGCCGACCGCGTAACGTAAACACAGCAGGTCATGTGACTCGGTAATAACACTTTTCATTGGTTCATTTCACTTTTGGTTTCCTAATGATGTAATACTAGGTCATGTGATCTAAAATGAACACTTTTCATTGGTTTAGAACTTTTGCTTTTCCCAAATGATGAAAACCCCTCCTTCTTTCCTCACTCTGACTTTCATCTTGATGAGAGAAAGACCCTTTATTTACATTGTGACATGGCTTCATTAGTAGCTTCAGCTGGTTCTAACCCACCACCTCCACCAAATCCAAAGAAGAGAGGACCACCTGCTGAAGTAATTTTACAACAAGAAGAGGAAGAACAGGAAGAGGAGGAAGAGGAGGAAGAGCCAAGGTTTTTGCCAGAGGAGCCCAGGAGGTATAATCGAAAAGAGAACTACATTTGGCAATTCTATAAATTTCCTGAGGGGCAAAAAAAAGTAAATGCACGCTACGTGTTTTGCCGTATATGCGGTGATAGACTGTCAAGGGGAACTGAAAAAAAATACAGTTACGGCAATCACACTATGCATCGGCATATGAGTAGGTGGCATCCTAATAATTATAGTGCTGCCCAGCTACGTGATGAGCAACAAAATCCCCTTCCGTTGGCAAGAAGATCGGTTGTTCCAGAGGTGTCGGGACCAGAGGCGAGGGAGATGATCCCAAACATTCAAATGTTGTTTGGGCACGTGAAGCAAGTGTGCGTGCACTGCGGCGATTTCATTTGCTACAGGGAAAGTAGCATCATTTTGATTATGAGAGCTATTCAGAATCATGTTAATGTTTGTCCGAAACGCCCCAAAAAATAAATTCTTTTTTTTTTGTTGCTCCTGTTGAGCCCTTTACAATGGATCGTTTTTGTTTCCCCCCCCCAAAAAAACCAAAAAAAATATAAAAACGTTCAGAAAATACAAAAAAAGTTAAAAAAATTTCAAAAAATACTAAAAAAAATATAAAACAACAAAAACATTAAAAAAAAAGTTCTTTTCAGAACTACCTCCCCGTTATAAAAAAATTGGTAGAATATTTGGAACTCTGCCAACCTCTATTTCTCTTAGTTTGCTCCCCGGAGCGCTACCCGGTACGCGAACCGGAAGCTAACCAAAAAAATAATTTTTTAAAAAAAAGAACAGTAAGTATAAGGGAAGGAAACAGACAGTTATGTGAAAAGAAAGACAGCTCTAGGGAGTAAACAAGAGATACTGTTACCCACAATCCACTGCTGATGATGTCACATATTACATCATTCATGACATGGTCAGTAACATCATCAGCAGTGGATTGCGGGTAACAGTATCCTTAGTTTACTCCCTATAGCTGTCTTTCTTTTAACATAACTGTCTGTTTCCTTCCCTTATAGTTACTGTTCTTTTTAAAAAAAAAAAATTTTGATCAGTCAGAAACAGTGACATTAATAGAAACAGAGAGAGTGAACAAGAGTGAAGAACTATGGTCCTCCTCAGCCACCCTCAGAAAACCAAGGGGGTCAAGATACATCTACCGTGCCCCCTTCTACCCATTCTGAACATTATTTGCCCTCCATCTTGTATCTTGATTCGACCGAAACACAAAATGGTGGACTCCCGTAACGCTGCTGGTTTGCGAACCGGGCCACTTCCCGGGAAGCGGTCCAAAAAAAAAGGTGGGAAAGTAATTCACAGACACTAAGAGTAATAGAGACGGAGTGAGTGAACAAGACTGAGGAACTATGAGAAGAGAGGGACTGAGAAAAAGAGTGGAAGGAGTTGAGTAAGTAGGTAATAGAGAAAGGAATGAGGAAAGTAGCAAAGGCAGGAAACTGAGGGTTAAAGAAGTGAAGCAGTGGAACTAATAGTAGGTGAATGTGATAGAAATGTAACGAAAAGAGTACAAAATATTTACCTTATAATTGCCGTTAAATTACTCACTTTTTGTTTTTATACTTTCAATCTGTGAAAGAGAGAACCAACATTTGAAAAATATTAAAACATGTATTTAAAAATTACAAAAGACAAGGGAAAAGATTGAAGGACAAATAGTTTTTCAACAACTTTGACACTGACAGAAGCTTCTGCTTCTCCAGGCCCCCTACACAGTCCTAAAGATATACATTTTAAACTAACAGTATCTTGATGCAGATGAAGTGAGGCCTATCTTAAAACATGGTGCATCTTTTGCATTGCTCTTGTTTCAGAAAAGTGTCGCTTCAGGATGCCAATAACATGTCTCCTATCCAGAGGTTTGTTTGAGGTGAGGCCTACTCAGAGTTCAAGATGAGATTTACACTTGTTGAAGTGTACAGAGGAGATAATATCTGTGAAAGTCTACCAATGAAGTGAGTCATGTCCACTGCACTCTTCAACAAAGTACAAACCTCCTATGTTTCCCTGGACAGACCTAAACTTGATCTGCACAATGTGATTCGTAATGATAGGAAACACAGGTGATGTAATTGAAATACGTGCAATTTATTTTGCTCATTTCTCAATCACATCACTTGCGTTTCCTTTGCTTAGGTATCTCATTGTGCAGATGTAGTCTAGCATATGAAAGAATACGCAGAAGTGCAGCACTGTATGCAACACCTTTGACACTTACAGAAGCCTCACCTTCTCCATGCCTCCTACACAGTTCTACATGTACATCATAAATGCAAACAGTACAGAATTAATTATACATGTTAAATGGTTTATTTTTGCTGTTCTCAGAATGTATCAAATTTCACTAAAAACAGTGACTTGAAGGTATTCATCATGTAACAGCGGGGAAAAAAAAACACAATCAAAATGATTGTGTTTAAAAAACCCATACAACATCAGAAATCAAAATTCAGAACTCCTTAAAGTTAACTTACTTTCCATGACGTCCAAGGATGTCCTATGAACAGCTTACACTCTTTTGTGCTGTTATTACTTTCAGCCCGCCACTTTCTGAAAGAAAATCTCCATCGTTTTTAAAAACACGTTACATCGAATAAATGACTTCTTGCTCTCTACCACAAGTTTCCTCAAGGCCAAATCTGGTCAGAGCCATTTATAACTCTTGGATTTCTTGTAAGCCAATCCCGTCATTTGGAATTTCCGCAACTTTCAGAATTAAAATGTTGAAGATCATTTTCACAATCCTGGAATAGTAATATCTTCCCCTTCTTGCTCAGTCATGTTCTACATTTCCTATGACACTGATACTGCTTACTATGAAGCAGACTTACACTACCTCTATGACTACTACAATTATTTAATTCTCTACATCACTTTTAATCACAAAGCAATGTAAAACAGTAGACAGCATTGCAGACTTACATTCCCTCTACTCCATGTTTTGATTGGCTGCTTCAATTAGCTTATAAAAAGAAACAGTTTTTCTGAACTCATTCAAAGTGCACATATTTTTCCATGATGTCCAGTCCTATGGTTAGAAGTTATGTCTCTGAAATACACTTATCCTCAAGGCCAAATTGTGTAGGAGCCATTAGAACTTCTTGAAATTCCACAGAGCACATCCCGAGATTATTTCCCTAAAATTTTGGTTTTAAAAACACCAGGTAAGAGTTTTTAAGGTCATACGGCAATTTTTTTTTGAAAATTAAAACAGAATCATTGCAGAATGACCAGCCATTTCTAGACTTTAAATAAGCTGTGTAATGTCCTGATGTTATTGAAGGGCCATCATGATATATAATTGCTGCAGTTACAAAAGTCCTTCCTGATATTGACAACTGCGAAGCTACAAAATTTTTAATTAAAGTTGTCAATTTTGTTCCATCAGGCCTACATCGTTGGAACATTAAAATGACATACTGGCCATATGTTCGTATAAATAATGTGGACATCATTTCAGATTTACATTGGCTACACTCCATGTTGTGATCAGCTGCTTTTACTAGCTTATTAAAGGAGACTGATTTACTGTCTGGCAAAGTTAAATATATAAATCTTTCTGAGTCTACACTAGTAGTACTTGATACCATACAGTTCTCGCAGTCATGCTGCCATTGATAAGAAAGCCCAAACAGCTGATCTACATCTACACCTTCAGCATGTAATACATCAAGCATGTACATTAAAAACTCCTGACAATCTTGCTGAATATTTTGAGAGAATTGTGTTTGGCCTGAACATCTGTCTAACAGATTTCGAATTTCAGACACACTTTCTATGTTTCTTCTATCAGTGCTACATTTCTCTAACACAGAATTTAACAAACTGCAAAATCTTTGATCAGAATTGACCACAATCTCTTCTTTTACATTTTCTAGAGAAAACAAAACATTAACCACTACATTAGCATAGCAGTTGACACCAGAACTGTTTTCAAACTGAAAACCAACAACATCTTCAACAGAATCCTTTTTGTTTCTGCTTGTAATTTTAGGTTCATTGACTTTTTGTCTTTTTGCTACAACCTCCCCAGTATTGTTCTCATTTCTTCGTTTCCGGCCTACCACACGTTTCTCAAACAAAGGATACTGAGGCAAATGTGGCGCATACTCTCTTCTTAACCTATTGTATTCCTTAACACAATCTAGATCCGCACAAATGTTTGTGACATCACACTCAATCAAGTACAATCCCGATAAAGTTCTAACTCGTGACAATGCCACATATGCCATACCCTCCTTGAACACAGAACTGCCAATATTCACCAATGCACTGTCCACACTTAAACCTTGCGATTTATGGATTGTCACCGCATATGCCAAGCAAACAGGAAACTGCTTACGGCGAACATATAAGTCTTTTACAAGCAAAAATCTAGCAGAACAACGACCAATTAGCTGTACTTCCTCAATGCCATCAAATTTAATTTTTAAAAATTCAATTCCATCTCTATTTCTGTATTTCACAAAATCAACAACATTACCCATTGATCCATTTACCAGACCTCTTTCAACATGTAAATTCCTTCTTAAAATTATACGGCAGTTCAAGCACACATTCAGAGTCTTTTCAAAACCTGCAGTTTTAGATATACTCTTCTCTAATGAATCCAATTTTGTTTTCAGATTCTCAGACAAAATAATTGTTGATCCCATATGCTCTACTCTATCAATAGCTTCCAGTTTCACAATCTCTTGCTTTTCTAAATGCAACATTTTGTTGTTAAATTTGGCACATTCTGCAAGAGTTGGCATCAAACATATTCCAGATTTCTTCTCAGTAATTTTCTGAAAAATATTCTCAGGCACAACATCTTGTTCTGGATATAAATTTGACAGTAATCGTGCATGTAAAGCTTCTTTCCCATGCTCGGTCACTTTTCCAATTCTAACATCTTGTAGAATAGTCTTGTAAACTTCATCCTTCGCCTGACGCATATTTTCATGCAGTTCAGCATAATTGAAGTTTAACCATATATTGACGTTGCCAATGCTGCCTAGGCACTTCCTGGTATCTTCATGCGTGAGCATTTTGAACACAGGTTGCCCTTTCACTGGTGTCAGCTGCAAAAGATCTCCGAAAACAATGATGTGTTTGCCACCAAATAACACATCATACTCTGTTTTGAGAACTTCTTGCATCCTCAAATGCACAAAGGCAAGCATGACATTGGAAACCATGCTTACTTCGTCAATGATAAGAAGTTTCATTTTCCTCAAGATTCTTGAAACTTCAAAACAAGCATCTCCAGATAGCTTGTGATATTGTAATTTGTTGTCATGCTCCACTGGCAGAATCAGTAAACGATGTAAAGTAATCCCTTTAATATTATGTGCTGCCAGTCCAGTTGGAGCAGTGACAACACAAGACAGCGATGACTCTGTCCTTTCCTGCAAATAGCATGATATTGCTTTAATGAGGAAACTTTTTCCAGTTCCCGCTTCTCCACTCACGTACAGTCGGACAGGCTTCAACGACGTACATGAGCACTCTTTCTTATCATGACTTAATCCATGATCAATTTGCATGGTAACTTCGTCATATATTTTCCTCTGCTCAACGTTGAGTTGTCTTTCCAACTCTTCTAAGTTAACCGCATCCTCCTGAGCATGTGCCATGGCTCTTTCCACTTCATTCATAGCAGTGGCAGCTTCATTTTCGATAACAGGTCCTCCTAGTGGATCCTGACTCAATGAAGCAGAACTCTGACTGTCCTGAGAACTGTCTCTGGCAATCTCGGCTGCAATTGTTGCTTCCTGCTCAATTTCCGCATTCAACATTTCTACATATTTGGGAAAAGCAGGACATTCTATGGTCTCCTTGGCGGCATTGAAAGAGTCTTCGTAACAGAGGAAATCTCCAAGCAGTTCCTCTTCTGCATGCCAAGGCTTGAAAAGTTGCAAAAGTGCTAAATAGAAAAACTCCTTTTTTTCAGGAGATTCGCCACTCAATTTTCGATGGTTTACCAAGTGGCATTTTCTTTGCTTGACCAGACATCCCTCACTTCCTATTACAGCATACACTCCTTTCTCAGTATCTTCTTTGATGTTCCTCTTGAATATGTAATTTTGCAGAACCTCATACAGACAAACATTCTCGAGGTGACTGCTTCGATTTGGATAATATGTATCCAACATGTTTGTCTTCAAAATGTCGGTACTGTTTGGCTCCTTTTCCGCCAAATACTCAATTTCCCGCACAGGTTTGAGAACTCGATTACGCGTTGCAGCAAGACCAAGACTCGCCCAAACGATACTCCTGGACTTGGCATAGAGACTTGCTGAAGACAACCGGTCAGGACATTCGTACGCTCCGATTTCTCGATGCGACAACATCTTCAGACTGAAACTGTACAACTTCTTGCTGAGGCTCTTTTCATGGGAAATGTCCTCCCACATATCCTTCAATTCTGTCTTCTCTTTTTTGGTGATGTAAGACGTCACATACCGAGCCACAGCCATACAGTTATCAGCCACAAACTGTATATCCATGTTAGCATTCCACATGGACAAAATCACCGGGTTGTAGTCGTTGATGTACTTGGACTCTTCGTTCCTCTTCAAATTGTAAGTGTTTTTAGGTGATTTCTTCATGACATTGTGTCGCAGCGAAGACATCAAACTGTTTACTCTTCCTTTAGAAATCACCGGTCGTGGAAAGCCGAAACGACATTTAGTGTAGAACTTGTCTTTGTTTCGGAACTTACGACGGCAGTACTTTCCACATCGATGGCTTTGGAAACGCAGAACTTTTTCTCTTAGGCTTTTCTTCTCCTTTGCGTTTGGAACAGCACACGTAGAATACTGTTGGATGAAACTCATCACTGAGTCTTCTGGATCCGTTCCAAATTTAGGTGCATCCTTGATCCACAGCAACATATGTATATGAGGAGCACCTCTTGCTTGGTACTCTTTTCTCCAGAAGAAATCCAACACCTCTCCAAGAGGTGGATTCTTCTTATTCATGATGAAAGACATCATAGCTTCAAATCTATGATTGAAGTACCTACATACATTGACTGGATCCAAAGAGCACAGTTCTCCGGGTGTCTTGAATTCGATGTTATCTACGTTAGCATTTGCCTCTCGTAGAAATTCAAGTAAGTCTTCCCAGCCATACTCGGCACAGCTCAGAGTGAGGAACCATGTGGGAGTACCTAAGTTCCTCAGCATACATTTTAAATCACCATGACGACGGTACCAGTACTCATTAGTACCACGCTGACACGCCATGAGATTAATCAGGTGAGAATCCAAAATACTATCTTGGACATTGACTTTATCCATAAAGTCACTTGCCGAGATGTTTTGCATGTGTATACCACTTTTCAAGATGTGGTTCACTGCATATAACAGTCCAGACAGATCGCTTTCAAACAGGAGATGAAACAAATAAGGAATGCATTGTCGAAACCTAGCATCTCCTGCATACAATCGCAAAGTCCGGTATTCAGAAGCAGGAATTTGATGAGGTCGCTCATCATATCTTCCTCCCTGACCTGTTGGAAAAAGCTGTGGGAAACACCGAGCTTCCAAACTTTCCTCCCAAACACTAATGGGACTCCCTTTGGCTTGTTTCATTTGAAACAACTCAATAGCATTTCCCATGACTTCCTTGGAATGCAAAGGATGAACACTATAATGTTCATATATTTCTTCACTAGTAGAGGGTTCTACTTTCTCAATTTGACCAGCACACAAATCGCTATCCTCTCCCTCACTTACTTCCTCTTCTGCAACATATACATTCTTATAGTATTTATTATTTTTTTTCAAATACAATGTTGCCTTTTTAACTTTCCTAACATCTACTAAATCTTGCCATATTTTCTTATTCTTTGTCGGAACCCCATTAACTAAGATAACCAGAGGTTCCTCTTCCACTTTTTCTACTCCAATTGTGTTAATGTTTTTCTTCAAATCTAGAGGCAAATAAACAACTCTTCCCTTTAATCCTCTCTGTAAATCTGATGGAGGCAATTTCCCTGTCTTTGGCTCCATTCTTACAATAGCCTGAAAGGGATGGATACTTTGAATCAAAATAGATTCATAAGTATTTAAATCCTTCAATTCAGAAGGAATCTCAACCAATTCCAGATTATTATGAACTGCTCTAGCAGGCATCTGGTTTTGATTTAATTTGCAAGAACAATAAGTACACACACGTTGATCCAATCCCAAATCAAAACAATTTTCTACCATCAAGTATGTTGCAAAATCCTTCCATTCACTATTATTTTCCCTTTCACTTTTTGCATATAAATCCACTAACTTAGTCTGATTCTTATAATAAGTGCGTCGACAACACACACAAGTGAAATTAGGCCTCTCACTTGATTTCACCTCAAACGTCGCAATTTCCCTCTGGAAATTATCTGTACTGGAAACCTCTACACTATCTTCCACATGACCCTCTTCTTCTTGCTCAATTTCAACATTCTCCTCTTTACTTCCAAAGTAACAAAACTCAATTTCTTCACATATATTCTTCACATCTATTTCAGAACCATGCAAAAGAGCAGTGCATAATTGTTTAAGCATAATTGCTGGACTCTTAGCATAATACAACATTCTAACTAATTTCCTCACTTTGTTATGATGCACTGCTAGCATCCTGAAATGATGAAAAACACTCTGGCATACTCTCCTGGAAAGACAAGCCAGTGAATGTCCATGCAAACCTGTCACTTCTCTTACTCTGCAAGGATCTAATTCTTGCAACAACATCATTTTCTGCTTCAAACTTTTCTTATTAAATGACCGTACAAAATCACAAAGCAAATTGATGGAATCCTGTCGCACACTGCAAATACTACTACACTTCCAGGTGTACACAGGACCCTTAGGACGTCTTCCTAAAACCTCATTACCTAACACCTCTTCTGCCTCTGTTGTCACAAGTTTTTCTTTTTCAACTGGACAACCATCTTTCACTTCATAAGCACGACCACTGGTGTCAACTGCATGCACCAAATCATTATCCTGGAAATAACTCTCCTCATTAAAAAATGCCTCAAAGCTTGAACTATGCATCCATTCTCCAGAAAAAACTTCACAAAAATTACTACGATTAACTATTCTCTTCCATCTACTATTTCTTTTGAAATCAAAAATTGCCTTGTTTAGCTTCCTAATTCTATTGATTATCAAAATAAATAACTTACGTTTAATTTCAAATGCCTGATCAATAACTTTCTCAACTTTTTTTTTTGTCTTATAAAAAAACAGTTTCTGTTGACCTTTCTTAATATTTTTTAACAAATTGCCAATTATCCTGTTCCGGAACATTCGTTTACGAATCTCCCTAAACTGTTGTTTCCTTCTACTATCATGCACAGAGTTATCTCTTGCTCTAGCAGTAACATTTTTCATTGGCCTTTCCTTTCCATTTGATTTCCTTCTCGTTTTATGGACTGAAACATTTTCTGTAGTAATATTTTTTTTACTACACATATTTCTTATAAATTGTTTTGTGCTCTTACCCGGTGCTTTCTTCGTGACTTGACAAATCTTTTTGTTAGAGGACTGCTGCGTATTTTTTTTCACCTGCTGTCTTTGATGTTTTGCAGCCTTTATCTGTCTTTCTATTGTAGGCATGGTGAAATCTTGAAATGATCTGCAGTTGAATCTGTGGAAAAATATAATAAATAATGTTATTAACCATTATTACCAAACAGTAAATCAGTAACAGTGATCAAAAACTTAACACACTGCTTGACATTTTAATTAGAAGATTTTTTAGTCGTTGGCAAATTTACAATACAGAAATACCAGAAAAGAAATGACATTTATATTTATGTTACCTATGCTATTTTATATGTGAATCTGATCTAATTTTATGAGCATATTTTAATATTTTATTGAAGACACTACACATAACCTGCTTTTGAAGGTGTCTTTATTTTTAAATTAAACGGTTTACCTTTTTACTTTTTATTAATTATAAATTTTAAAAATAAATGTTTATATTTCCAAAGGCTCAAGCAGGTCAGCTTCCCATCCTATATCATATAATTCGGACAAATCTGCATCCTCATCACGCTCTTCTTCATCCTCAGGATTTAAATCATCCAAGGGATCAACATCCACTGATGTTTCAATTACAAGTTCAATGATGAGGTCAAAATCAACTGATTGCAGATTGTCGCTCATGTTGAGGTTGTCTTTATCTTTAAAGAAAGATAACAACAATGAGATGTTGCAGAGTAAGAGACAAATCTCACAGATTATAATAGTAAAATTGTTTAACAAGAGTAACATTTTGCAGCTATTATTTAGCCATGTCCAGCGATGCTGAGCAGGTGAAGCCTATGTCTAATTTTTCACTGAACAGGACTCATCTCTTCTTAACCTTGGATAAGCCTCACCGACTCTGTGACCCCTGCACATACTTAAATGTAAAGGGGCAGATTTATGTTAAATGGCACATCCCCAGGCATGCACCAGTTAACGTGCACCACTGCTCTGCCACCCATGGTGTGCCGCATTTACAATCAGATAGGAGAAACCTGCGTCAAAACCCTGCGCCTGCTTGAAGCAGGCATAGGTCTTGACGCAACATTGTGGAGATGGTGCACCCCTGAGCCTTGCTGGAGCTGCATCGCACTTGCGATACAACTCCAGCAATGCGCCACCTTAACGGCACAGATGCGTCAAGCATCTGTGCCATTTTTGCCCCATGCTGCGCCGCATTGTAAATGCAGCACACCATGGGTGGTGGAACAGCGGCGCAAGATGACTGGCACATCCCTGGTGATGCGCCAGTCATCATAAATCTATCCCTAAGCTTCTTATCTTGTTAGAGATGAACTGCCATATGTATCATCAAAATATTTTGCATTTCCTAAATAGCGAATTTTAAGGAATAAATAGCGATTCTTTACCATTCCTAATTTGCGATGAGCAAATTGCTAATTGCAAGTTACCCATTCATTTCCATGGGCTAGGAGGCTCATAGGAATGAAGGTTTAATTTGCGATTAGCAATTTGCTCATCACAAATTAGGAATTTTTTCAAGCGTGCAGGGGTATCTCAAGAACACCCTGCTGCACCCCTGAAAAATAAATTTGGGGGCATATGGCACACCTACATGCCCTAAGGGCATGTGTTGGCGTCATATGGGACCTTTTGTTTTTTTAAAAAAAAGCTTTTTGAAAAGAATTCGCAAATTACCACAAACTAGAAGTTGGTGGTAGTTTCCAAATCCTTAATATCATTTTTTACATATTTTTTGTTTGATACATTGCATTTAAGGAATCGTAAAATTTGCAAATCCTTCAGTGCAATCGCAAAATAAGGAATAGCAAATTTTGAATTAAGGACATTTTAAGTCATTTCCATATGTGCAGTGTTTTGAAATTATGATTTGAAAATCGTTTTTGGGGAAAAGTAATGGTTTGCAAATTTATGACAAGGACATAATGGTGTATGCTTCTCTATAAGGCATTTCAGTGTCTCTGATGTCATTTTTCCCATATTACATTATAAGACCTTTCCCCATGGAGCACATTCCTTGTAAATATGCTCCCACCTGAGCATGGCGAATTTAGATTTTGACTGTTTGAGTCACATAACCATGTTAAAAGTGACCCAAAAAAATTGCAAACGTTTTAAAAAAACACATTCATGTGTCTTAAGGACATTTTAAGTCATTTCCCCATGGACAGTGTTTTCTAAGTGGCGCAAAAGAGGCATACACCTATCATAAATCTGTCCCTAGCATTTTAAATGATTAATTCAGGATGACAATAAGATGTGGCCTATCCAGAGGTTTGTTTAAGGTGAGGCCTACTCAGGATTGCAGATTAAAGTTACGCTTGATGAAGAATACAGAGGACATAATACATGTAAAGCTCTACCAATGAAGTAAGTGATGTCAACTTCATTGCGCCAGTCATCATAAATGTATCCCTAAGCTTCTTATCTTCTTAGACATCAACCGCCATATGTATCATATAACTATTTTGCATTTCCAAAATAGCGAATTTTAAGGAATAAATAGCGATTCTTTACCATTCCAAATTTGCGATGAGCAAATTGCTAATTGCAAATTACCCATTCATTTCCATGGGCTAGGAGGCTCATATAAATGAAGGTGCAATTTGCGATTAACAATTTGCTCATCGCAAATTAGGAATTTTTCCAAAGCTGCAGGGGTGTCTCAATAACACCCTGCTGCACCCCTGAAAAAGAAATTTGGGGGCATATGGCGCACATAAATTTTAACAACATTCCTTTACCTCAAAAACGATTTTCAAATCATAATTTCAAAACACTGCACATGGGAAAATTACTTAAAATGTCCTTAAGACACACAAAAGCGTTTTTTGATTGCCTTTGCAGCATGTTTGTATCACTTTTAACATGGCTATGTAACACAAACATTCAAAATCTAAATTTGCCATGCACAGGTGGGAGCATATTTACAAGCAATTTGCGCCACAGACAAAGGTCTTACACTAAAATGGGAAAAATAACATCAGGGACAGTCAATTGCCTTATAAAGAAGCATACACCATTATGTCTTTGTCATAAATTTAAAAACAATTCCTTTTCCCCAAAAACGATTTTCAAATCATAATTTCAAAACACTGCACATGGGAAAATGACTTAAAATGTCCTTAAGACACATGAAAGCGTTTTTTGATTGCCTTTCCAGCATGGTTGGGTCACTTTTAACATGGCTATGTAACACAAACATTTAAAATCTAAATTTACCATGCACAGGTGGGAGCATATTTACAAGCAATTTGCGCCACAGAGAAAAGTCAGGGACAGTCAATTGCCTTATAAAGAAGCATACACCATTATGTCCTTGTCATAAATTTAAAAACAATTCCTTTACCTCAAAAACGATTTTCAAATCATAATTTCAAAACACTGCACATGGGAAAATTACTTAAAATGTCCTTAAGACACATAAAAGCGTTTTTTGATTGCCTTTCCTGCATGGTTGGGTCACTTTTAACATGGCTATGTAACACAAACATTCAAAATCTAAATTTTCCATGCACAGGTGGGAGCATATTTACAAGCAATTTGCCCCACATAATTCATAATTTTCTCCTTAAAGCACACTATTCTCTAAATTAAAGAAATATTTTCTCACCTTAGCAAATACTTTGAGTTTGAAAACAGTCTCAGAAACACACCAATTTGTCTTCAGCAGAGCAAAAGGTATGCACTCCAGAGTCTGCAGCTATCAAAAGCACAGAAATGCTGTAATTCTTCACACATATTTCTCATGTCACCCAATCAAAACTCTTCCCTCACTTTTTTTCAAATGAAAACCCTTCCCCCCTCTGCCCTTTCTGTCTTTTCTGCATGGCAACCACCTCTTGGAAGACTTCTGGTGTTTGCAAGTTCACACAACTTTGTTGCAATTGAACTCTGAACTCTCAGTGCACCTGCATATCCAGTGCATTCTTTCATTTAATGATTTTTTATTGACCATTCAAAATACATCTTTCAAAGAACACATCCATGCACCCTAACTTTCTGTTTTCAGCAATCAAAATCCACCAATCACTGTTACTGCTTCATGAACACAGAAACTCCACAGTTTTTTTCATTTTAAACTCTCATTTTTTCAACTGCCATTTCATTGCCACACTTCATCTGACTGCAGGAGAACCTTCTCTCACCATGTTTTCTGTCTGGATTGTTGGACATAGTTATATTCACTGGGCTCAAAGGTACGTTGAAAACAGGAAATTACCTAACCTCAATTTACAAGATGTGGAAATTAAGTGGTTTGGCCACAGAGGATTAAAATGTCACCAATTGATACCATTGGTGAAAACCTTTATGCATTTGCCCAAACCTGACCTGTTAATTGTGCACTGTGGAGGTAATGACTTGGGCACTTTGACTGGTGTAGGTCTGGAAATGCTTTTAAAGGACACCTTTGAGCAATTAATGGCACTTTTTCCTCAGACTGCCTTGGTATATTCAAATATATGCCAAAGACAGAAATGGAGGTGGTCAAACCAATTTTGTCCACAAATTGAGAAGTCGAGGAAGCATGTAAACAAATCTGTTTCAGCTTACATGAGAGACCATGGAATGGGCTCCCTGTACAACAATAACTTGTGTTACTACATGCAAGATATCTACAGAGGAGATGGAGTTCACTTCTCAGATGAGGGCAACAGAGTTTTCACTCTGAATTTAAGAATGTGCATTGGTACCTACTTATAAGTACCTAAATGTACCATAAACCCAAAAGCTCTTCTCAGAGCTACCCTACATCTGATCACTCACAATTATTATTTTACTCTAACATTTTTCACTAATTTCCAACAAAGTACGCTCCCTGGGGCGCTACCCGGTACGCGAACCGGGAGCTAACCTCGCGAATTATTTTTTTTTAAATGTTTTTTTTTCGCACATATAAGCCTCCTCAGCCACCCTCAGAAAACCTAGGGGGTCAAGATAACTCTACCGTGCCCCCTTCTACCCATTCTGAACATTATTTGCCCTCCATCTTGTATCTTAATTCGACCGAAACACAAAATGGTGGACTCCCGGAACGCTTAAGGTTCGCGTACCGGGGCGCTCAACGGTTCGCGTACCGGGTCGCTCTCTGGGAAGCGCACCATCAAAAAAGGTGGGAAAGTAGTTCACAGAAAAGCCACTGGAGACAATTTCACCAAATATAGATTAGCTCATACTACATACCAATCCCTACCATTTTCACAAATTTGATTGGAATTCCATTTAGTCATTTAGCCTGTAGACCTCTCTAAATACCCTGAGGTAAATTACTTCACAAAACACATCTGAAGTGTTGGAATTGACAACCAATGAAAATGTTACTTTCATTTTCTATTTTTTTTACCTGACATTTCATTGGTTATATACCTGAATATATATAAAGGAAGAGAAGAAAACACAGCCATTTTGACTACTACTTCTTGCTGTACATTTCAATAGTATTTTCACTAATTCCTTCAACTTCTTTCTAAAGGTAAGTTTTTATTTTTAAAACTGAAGTATATTGTGCACTATAAGTTAATATGGTAAACTTTTTCTGATAGATATATACTATCCCTCTGTAGTAGTTATAGATTTAGAGAGACTTCTCTGTTATAGTTATGGATGTAGTTAGGCTTCTCTTGTATAATTATGAATTTACTTACGTTAAATCACATACACTTTTTTATATTCCTACTTCCACTCTGATACTATACACTGCCCAAAGATAAATTCACTGATAAAAAATGCCTATCTAAAATTATTCCCAACATTGCCCTATCTCTACTAATATATATTTTTTTAATCCAAATTTCAGGCAAAATGGAAGGCGAAAACCAAGTTTCTTTTGAAATGGACCTGCAAGAGAGCAGCCAAGAATTGATTGATACAATTGATCAAATTGACATTGAATTTTTCGATGAAACTTGGGACAATGAACTACTGCAATGTGTACAAGCAGTAGATAACCTCCTTGCAAATGAGGACATTTTACACCCTCAGAGACTACAATGTATATTCCATGATAATTATGAGATTTCTGACAATGAAATGTTAGAAAGTTTAATAAATTATGAAACACAATCACATTAAAAAAAAATGCTTAAAAAATAAAGAAAATAAAAAATAATCAACAAAAACAACAATCAGTTAACATACAGCATTTGAAAAGTCTATCATTCATTTTTCATTGCAGTACGCTGCCCAGAACGCTTCCCGGTTCGCGGACCGGGCGCTCCCCACGCAAAAAAAACAAAAAAATGTTTTTGTTTTTTTTGCCCCGCGGGGCCCTTTTAAAACCTCCACATTAAACCTAGGGGGTCAGGGAGGATCTAGTATGCCCCCTTATGGTCATTTTCGCCTTTGTTTTGGCCTCCTCTTGTCTCTCAATCCTACCGAGAGACAAGATGGCGGCCGCTCCGGACTGTTTAGAATGTTGACAGACACCGGAGAGCCAATCAGCTTAGCTACGCGAAGTTCCGGTACACTTAAGGTCCGCGGACCAGAGCGCTGCCCGGAGCGCGCTTACAGATATATATCTTTTTTTAAACGTTAATTTCTCAAAATCCACTGGAGCACATATATTGAGACCTAGAAAAGGCACATCGGGCTACCAGTCCCTACAATTTTGCCAAGTTTCATGGAAATCCATTCAGCCGTTCGGGCTAAAAGTGAGGCCAACCGCCCTATGGAAAACTCAATGTTAAAAACACGTTTTGGGACCCCCCTTTTTTCTCAGTCCCCCCTTGACGAAACCCCCCCAAATTTCCAAGGGCTGCTCAGAAACAAAATGTTCCATTTTCCAGAAAATTTCAGCCAATTCCGTCCACAAACGCCAAAGTTATTAGACATAGAATTTTCAAAAATCCCATAGGGAAAAAATCCTAACTATATATACCTACTGGCGATCGCCAGTAGGTAATATATATATGTATATATATATATATATATATATATATATATATATATATATATATATATATATATATATATATATATATATATATATATATATATATATTATATATATATATATATATATATATATATATATGTGTATATATATATATATGAAAAAACCATAGGTATATATATATATAAAATTTCTATGGAAAAATGAAATCAGGTGTGCCATACTTTTGTCATAAGTAAGACTGTTAGCGTTCTAGTTGTTCTTTAGAACACTCTGGGACATTCTGTCATTGGGGGCTATAGTTGGGCTACATCTGGCTATTTGGGCTACATTTGGGCTCTTTTGTCTCTGGTGGCCATCTTGGGAGACTGCATATCAGAATTTTTTTAATGAAATATAAGAGGATTTGAGAAGTCACTCAAAATGTGCCCTAATTTTTCTTTCTTCAGCACTAATCATAATTTCTATGGCAAAATGAACCCCCTCATTTTGTTCCTTTGCAAATTAAATGTTTTAAGTGTTAACACTTTATTCCAATCAAGATGACTTCAGGTGTGCCATACTTTAAGTAAGACTGTTAGCGCGCTAGTTGTTCTTTAGAACACTCTGGGACATTCTGTCATTGGGCTATAGTTGGGCTACATCTGGCTGATATTTGGGCTACATTTGTTTTTTTGTCTCTGGTGGCCATCTTTGGGCTACATTGGGCTACATTGGGCTACATTGGGCTACATTTGGGCTCTAACATATATATAGCCCAATGTAGCCCAATATATATTTTTTCAAAGTTAATATTCGTAAAAACCACTGGAGCATATATCTTGAGACATAGCAAAGGCACATCGGGGTACCAGTCCCTACAATTTTGCCAAGTTTGGTGGAAATCCATTCAGCCGTTCGGGCTAAAAGTGAGTCCAACCGCCCTATGGAAATTAACATGGGGAAAACACGTTTTGGGACCCCCCTTTTATCTCGGCCCCCGCTTGACGGATCCCCCCTTTCAGGGAAGGAGCGGAGCGCAGCGAGGCGAAGTTAAGGAAAATTACAGGCAGATCCCTCATTCTGCGCCAAAGTTATTCCCAATAGAATGTTGCAGATTTCCTATGGAAAATGATCCTAACTATAACTACCTACTGGCGACCGGCAGTAGGTAATATATATATATATACATATATATATATATATATATATATCAAGTACAGGCTCCTCCTCAGATTTCACAGCGCCACGGCCACAGCGCGCACCAGCAAACGAGGGAGACGGACCACAGGAATCAGCAAAGGTAGTTTTATTACAGCAACACCACAGAGAACAGCTACGCGTTTCAGGCTACACGCCCTTGTTCACGCTGTAACATTGCCACAAAAGACATGCTATTTTATATATGCTTAATCATATACACACCCACTTCTAGTGACATCACAAACCATGTGATTTAAAATAAAGAGTGAAGAAATACTATGACTTGTAATTTGAGCAACAAACAAATCGATACTAATGTGGTTATAGCATATCACAGGATAAATCCCAATATAACCACATATGGAACAGTATTGACAAACCATTATGTTGAAATAAATGTCAAAAGTAACATCTAACTACATATTTAGATTGAATTTGACAGATACTAGCCATATAGCTACAATTTGGTAGAAGTACCTTTAGACTTAGGAACTACAAGTATCCTATATACATATCTTACAGTTAGTCAACACTAGTGATCTACATGTGCAAAAATACAAGTAAGCAGCAAAGAAGTTCAGAAAAGTGCAATAGATTTTGTGCAAATATATGTGCAAAGTGAGCGACAAGAAAAATACAGTACTGATGAGATCAAGGGACAATATCATATTTATATTTATATTAGGAATTTGTCAAATCCCTGAGGTATAACCACTATAAAACATATAATGTATATAATTTTTATATATCCCTTAAAAACAGTTAGTATCAAAAAAATGCCTTAAAAAAATATCAAAAGTATCAAAAGGTATCAAAAAGTTAAGACCCCTAACCTAAAAACATTTGTAAACATATATATAATAAATATATTTACACACCAAGTATTTGACAAACACCAAAGATATTTTGTTTCAAAAATTCAAAAAATCCATACTTATATATATATTACCTACTGGCGGTCGCCAGTAGGTATATATAGTTAGGATTTTTTCTCTATGGGATTTTTGAAAATTCTATGTCTAATAACTTTGCCGTTTGTGGACGGAATTGGCTGAAATTTTCAGGAAAATGGCACATTTTGTTTCTGAGCAGCCTTTGAAAATTTGGGGGGGGTTCGTCAAGGGGGGGCCGAGAAAAAAGGGGGGTCCCAAAACGCGTTTTTCCCATGTTAATTTCCATAGGGCGGTTGGCCTCACTTTTAGCCCGAACGGCTGAATGGATTTGCACGAAACTTGGCAAAATTGTAGGGACTGGTAGCCCGATGTGCCTTTTGTAGGTCTCAATATATGTGCTCCAGTGGATTTTGAGAAATTAACGTTTAAAAAAAGATATATATCTGTAAGCGCGGACCGGGCAGCGGCCTAGGACGCGTACTTTTCGCGCAACGGAGCTTTGTGAAGCGAAGCTGATTGGTTCTCCGGCGTCTGTCAACATTCCAAACAGTCCGTAGTGGCCGCAAACAGTCCGTAGTGGCCGCCATCTTGTCTCTCGGTAGGATCGAGAGACAAGAGGAGGCCAAAGCGAAGGGGCAAATGACCATAAGGGGGAATAGTAGATCCTCGCTGACCCCCTAGGTTTGATGTGGAGGTTTTAAAAGGGCCCCGCGGGGCAAAAAAAAAAATATATAATAATAATCTTACGGCTGAATGGATTTGCACGAAACTTGGCAAAATTGTAGGGACTGGTAGCCCGATGTGCCTTTGCTAGGTCTCAATATATGTGCTTCAGTGGATTTTGAGAAATTAACGTTCAAAAAAAGATATATATCTGTAACAGCGGACCGCTTCGCGTACTTTTCGCGTTACGGAGCTTTGCGAAGCGAAGCTGATTGGCTCTCCGGTGTCTGTAAACATTCCAAACAGTCCGTAGCGGCCGCCATCTTGTCTCTCGGTAGGATCGAGAGACAAGAGGAGGCCAAAGCGAAGGGGCAAATGACCATAAGGGGGCATAGTAGATCCTCGCTGATCCCCTAGGTTTGATGTGGAGGTTTTAAAAGGGCCCCGCGGGGCAAAAAAAATAAATAATAATAATAATCGAACGGCTGAATGGATTTGCACGAAACTTGGTAAAATATTAGGGACTGGTAGCCCGATGTGCCTTTGCTAGGTCTCAATATATGTGCTTCAGTGCATTTTGAGAAATTAACGTTCAAAAACAAGATATATATCTGTAACAGCGCTCCGCTTCGCGGAGATAAAATTATATCTGTATTACGTAGCTGTTGCTAGCACCAGTTAGCGACGGCTAGTAGGAGATAGCGACCATCTTGGGCCCCACTTTGCATGTGAGTGATATTTATCACTAATGACATGCAAAGTGGGCATGCCAAGATGTTAGCGACTGGAAACAGTCGCTAACATCGCTATCTCCTATTATCAACTTTTGGAAATATTCGAGATAAGCGCGAATATCTCCAAAAAGTAACAGCTGCCCTGAGCAGTTCTTAGCCATGTTATCCAATGGGAGGTGGATAACATGGCTAAGAGCATTAGCTCGGTAATGCATGAATATCGCGGAGTTTTCAGCGATATTAATGCATTGCGCTCGTTTTTTATCGTATTTGCGATAAACCTTGATAATAGCAAGGTTTATCTGCGATAATTTCTGACGGTAAAAAAATCTTTGCAATGCATCGTTAGGGATAAATATCGCTTAACTTTGGTAATATGCCCCAACGTCTGTTAACGTTCGATTCGAAGGAAATCAGGAATTGTTGAAAAACATTGTGTGCGCCATCTTGTCTTTTTTCAAATGCCACACTTTTGTCGTGCACGGCAGCCATTTTAGATGCCTTGACCAGATCCACTCTGTGCACGCTGTCGATCCTTAGCATGGCTCCCCACCCTCGCAAGCATCTCCCCCAGGCAGTGGTCACCCCCGCTCTCTGTTTTATGCATGGGTAATAAACCTCCCCCCATCTGCGCTGTTCTTCCCTGAGAATCACACCCTGTGCCCGCCCGACACCTCCCTTTCGCCCTATTCACTACCGCACCCTCTGACACTCCTTTTCCTCTGTGTCCGATTGTCCAGGCCGGTCCTAGGCTATCAGCTAGCCCTGCAGATGTAGTTTATAGCCACAGCTGTAAAGAATCACCCGTCTTCAAAGGAGTTATAGTAGATCAAGGCCCACACTCGATGAGATCCGTCACAGCAGAAGCGTTGCTATTATCTGAAAACCATCCTGTATTGTGATTGGGGAGGGGACCGAGCGTGAAGCGGAAGATTCCAGGGATGACTCTTTGTACATCAAAGTTTTTACAATTATGTGTCACATTAAAAATATATAGCACTCCGACAAAGTAGTAAGATTATAAAACTTTAATAATTTATAAATATATACAAGAAAACAAAAATAGTAATAACATATAAACATTTTTAGAGAAAAACAACGAAGTAGCGGTCGGCTGTGCGAATAGTCCCAACGCAGCACAACGTCCAGATTTCCGGCGTGGGGCGTCGCGGGGGGTGGGTCATCAGTAGCAAACTGTTGTGCGAATAGTTCCAAGGCAGCAGAACGCGCCGAAATCTAGATGACACGAAAGTGATGTCTAGTAAGTTGCCACCCAGCAAATAACGGCGTGGGGCGTCGCGGGGGGTGGGTCATCAGTAGCAAACTGTTGTGCGAATAGTTCCAAGGCAGCAGAACGATGGCACCAAGGTGATGTCCAGTAAGTTGCCGCACTGGTTTTGGTATCCTACAATGCTGCTCCGAATAACGGCGTGGAGCGCCCCGGGGGAGGCGGCGTGAACGGGCCTCTCCAGGTGGAGTCTCATCTGTTTTAGTGGGGCGCCCCTTTACCGTTTCAGTTGCCATTCCGTCCGCTTTTGGTCCACTGTGTCAAAATCCGCCATTCAGCTGAGTTGCGCCCACTCTTGCGGTGCAGCGATAGGCGGCTGTCACAGGACTCTCAAAATGGCGGCAGGCTGTTTCCTTTTTGGGCGTGGTGCACTGAAATGGCCCTGGGACACCTTGGAAATCGGACGCTTGTCTGCTAGGTCTTGGACCCCATTCTCGAAAGCGTCCCCTCCGCCTTGAGAATTCATCAAAAGTTTTGGGGGCCCCGAGTCCTGCAGGCTTCTGGTGGGGAGCGGCTGCCATGATTGCTCGCGGAATGACCACGACGGAGCTACGAGATGGTGGTGCTCTCATGGTGACGCCAGTTTAGTCTGAAACATCCAGAAACAAGGTGGGGCTTTCATCGTTTGGGGGAAAAAAAAAGTTTTCATCCAATGAAAAGTGTTGTTTTTAGGTCATATGATCAAGCCTTCCATCATTAGGAAACCAAAAGTAAAATGAACCAATGAAAAGTTTTATAAACAAGTCACATGACCTGTTATGCGGCATAGGGTATAAAATGCGGAGAAAATACGTTGGCACGTGAGGCGGCGTCAGTAGCGGACCGATGTGCGAATAGGCCGAAGGCAATACAACGCGCCAAGATCCGGATGGCACCGAGGTGGTGTCATAGTTGAGAGTTCTGAGCAGCGGTTGTAACACTGTCTGAAGCTTATTTGCAGCTGCTGCAGGTTCACTACGCGCCAAGATCCGGATGGCACCGAGGTGGTGTGTAGGAAGTTGCCGCACTGGTGTGGCCATCCTACAATGCTGAAAGTCGGCGTGGGGCGCCCCGTTGGCCTGTGAGTTTGCGTCAGTAGCGGACCGATGTGCGAATAGGCCGAAGGCAGCACAACGCGCCAAGATCCGGATGGCACCGAGGTGGTGTCTAGTAAGTTGTCGCACTTCTGTGGCCATCCTACAATGTTGAAAGTCGGCGTGGGGCGCCCCGTTGGCCTGTGAGATGGTGTCAGTAGCGGACTGATGTGTGAATGGGGCCAAAGGCAGCGCAACAATATTTTCTACTATATTTCCGGAGTAGAAGACACCACAAGGCGCTGAGATGCCAAGATCCGGATGGCACCGAGGTGGTGTGTAGCAAGTTGCCGCACTGGTGTGGCCATCCTACAATGCTGAAAGTCGGCGTGGGGCGCCCCGTTGGCCTGTGAGATGGCGTCAGTAGCGGACCGATGTGCGAATAGGCCGAAGGCAGCACAACAATATTTTCTGACTGACACCACAAGGCGCTGAGATGCCAAGATCCGGATGGTACCGAGGTGATGTCTAAGTTGCGGACTGATGTGCGAATGGGGCCAAAGGCAGCGTAACAATATTTTTTGTATGGAAGATACCACTAGGCGTTGAGATGCCAAGATTCGGATGGCACTGAGGTGATGTCTAGCAAGTTGGTGTGGTCATCCTACAATGCTGAAACTCGGCGTGGGTCGCCCCATTAGCCTGTGAGATGGCGTCAGTAGCGGACCGATGTGCGAATAGGCCGAAGGCAGCACAACGCGCCAAGATCCGGATGTCACCGTGGTGGTTTCATAGTTGAGAGGCACTTCATCTGCAGTGGGGCGCCGAGATCCGGATGGCACCGAGGTGATGTCTAGCAAGTTGCTGTACTGGTGTGGTCATCCTACAATGCTGAAACTCGGCGTGGGTCGCCCCATTAGCCTGTGAGATGGCGTCAGTAGCGGACCGATGTGCGAATAGGCCGAAGGCAGCACAACGCGCCAAGATCCGGATGTCACCGTGGTGGTTTCATAGTTGAGAGGCACTTCATCTGCAGTGGGGCGCCGAGATCCGGATGGCACCGAGGTGATGTCTAGCAAGTTGCTGTACTTGTGTGGTCATCCTACAATGCTGAAACTCGGCGTGGGTCGCCCCATTAGCCTGTGAGATAGCTGTTCTTTGGATTTGGGCCTGGTCCACCAAAATGGCCCTGGGACACCTTAGAACTCGGACGCTCGATTTTTTTTTCCTTTCCTGTACATGCAAAAAAAGGTAAATGCCCGGTACGTTACACGCTTCATCTGCCACGATGAACTCTCCAGAGGAACCGAAAAAAAATATAGTTGTGGTAACTATACCATGCATCGTCATATGGAGAGGTGGCACCAATTAATTATAGTGCTGCATAAAAGAGAGATTTGGAGGAGAACCCCTGACCTGCTAGTACATTCATCAAAGAAGTGGCACTGAGAGCTTCAGAGGCAAGGGAAACGGTCCCAAATATTTAGAAGAACTTTGGAAAGATTAAAATGACATGTTTAGATTGTGGCAAATTAATTTCATGTGGACAGATGAGTGTTACTCTAATAAATACAGCATATGAACATCATCATAGTCGATGGTTGGTAGAGACATTTTGACTATATCCTGGACCTGCCCGTCCTCGCCCAAAATGGCGCCAGAATAAATGGGACTCGTAACTCCTTGTTGTGTACTGGTTGCAGAACCTTGAAATCACGAGATACGTATGCAGTTTTGAAGCACATGGCGGGCGGGGACGAGAATTGATTGAATATTTCGACATCCCTATTGATATTAAGTTCTGATGTGTTATTGATTACTGTACTGTTGAAAGTTCGAATTAACGTCACCCATGGTACTTGCCCGCAAATGTATATCTAGATAATTTTATTGTAACTGGCCCTGTCGTATTTTAATTATAAAATGTACGTCCACCGATTCCGTAACTGTTAGACACCTTAGTTCTTGCAACCTAATGGCCCGCCCGTTACGTTCCTCTACAGTGTAAATGTCTATTCATCATATACGATTACAGTTTGCTCCGTGGCCGGCCCACGTGGTTATAGGCTCGTATTTGTATAATGACATTTTCACAATAAAGGTTTTTAAAAGAAAACATGGTAGTAGTATATACATTGGTAAAGTTTTTAATAATAGTCACTGTTTTAGAATCATTAAAAGGCAAGTGAAATAAAGCAGACCAATTACATGAAGGGTAAAAGGTATAATACGAAGGAACGCAGTAAAGATAAATGGTCAAGGGCTGTTGTGTTTTCTATTCCTGCAACATAAAGTGATCGATAAGAATCTCATATTCAGGCGTATCGGCGACTAAGACAGCAGGTCGACCCTCTTTTGCTCAACGGCTCCGTCATGGGACGAAGAAACGCTCTTTTTCTCGAAAAAAGAATATATTTTACTTGCAGGACAGTTGTAAAATTTCCGGGAAAGTACATTAGCCTGGAACATTATAACATATATTTAAGAAAAAATAATGTTCGGAAGTAATGAAAAGCGTAATTTTTAGGTCATATGACCAAGCCTTTCATCATTACAATAAGAAAAGTAAAATGAACCAATGAAAAGTTTTATTAACAAGTCACATGACTTGTTATGCTTACGTTACGCGCTGCGCGCCCCGGATGACTTCCGGATGCGCTAACGCGGCGCGTCATATGACGCATTACGCGACAACGCAGGTACAGAATATAGTCAAAATGTCTCCACCAACCAGCGGTCGGAACACAACCCCTTTCAGCAGGCTAAATAGTTCTGTTAAATGACAACAGAAGGGACAGGCAACAAGAACCATCAGTCAAAGAGGGGAGGGCTAGTTCTTCTCTACCGGGTTACATTGGGGCGCTACCGGAACTGATCGAATTGGTAGTCTACAGTGTTTCTGGATGTTTCAGACTGAAGCTGGGGTTAGCATGAGAGCAGCACCATTTCGTAGCTCCGTCGTGGTCATTCCGCAACCAATCATGGCAGCCGTTCTTTATCGTTATTTTGGGCGGGGTGGGTGGCGGAGCCGAGCTGTTTTGCAGCCATCATTGTGTGGAGTTCAGTTCATCTCACTAGTTTTGTATTTGTCATGAGGGGTTGTTCCTAATGTTTCTATTTTAGCGAGGTCAAAAAGAGATCCCATTAGTGGCCTACTGATTTTGCTCGATTCCTTTTCTTTTTTTTTACACGATTTTTCGTTATCTGCAAAGACTAAACAGAGTATTGCGACTCTGTGTTTGTTTGTAAATAGAGAATGAACCAAAGAGAACTAATTCTAAAACAGTAAATACTTGGATAACAATGAATCAAATGGAGAGAGAAGCAGGCACGACGGATTACAATGGGGGCAAAGACCTGCGTTAACTACCTTTCACTATCTGCAAAGAGAGAGTACTCCTAATAGAAATGAGGGGGGGGGGCACCATTCAAAGCAGATCAGTGTGCATAAACACGAAAATGTTTTCACTTACCACGTACTTGACATTCGACAGCTTATGATATTTGCTATTAAAAAACCATTGAAATTCACTGAAAAAACCATAGGTTATAGACCATATATAGTTAGGAATTAGCATTTACAAAACCTTGAAAATTCACTGAAAAAACCATAGGTTATAGACCATATATAGTTAGGAATTAGCATTTAAAAAACCTTATTTTACTCACACAAAACCATTGAAATTCCATATATAGTTAGTTGCACTAACTATATATCGCGCACCTGCAATCCACTGCTGATGATGTCACATATTACATCATTCATGACATGGTCAGTGACATCACTGATGACATCACTGATGACATCTCAAATGACATCACTGATGACATCACTAATGACATCTCATTTGACATCATTCTTGTGCTAATACGATAAACCTCTTCAGACTCTAATATAATCTTAGATACACTCAGTGTATACAGACACTCACACACTTCCACTCATCCATGGAGTTACTCACACACCCAGTCAGTCATGCAAAGAAACAATCTCATCTCCATTTCTTCAACTATACAGTTAAACACACCTTACTTATTGAAACATATACTAACACATATTTACTCTCTTATACAATCCCTGATA
The DNA here is from genome assembly GCF_964261635.1 of Lissotriton helveticus. Lineage (NCBI taxonomy): Eukaryota > Metazoa > Chordata > Amphibia > Caudata > Salamandridae > Lissotriton > Lissotriton helveticus. The sequence continues at coordinate 53,390,043 of NC_136058.1, forward strand.
CAAGTTCACAATGATCGATACAACCACTCACTCATTCGGTGGCTCTCATGCACAGTTATTTATATATGCCAACTCTCACATGTACTGTGTTTTACATATGTACTTACTATGACATGTAGCATTGAGATATCCATTTACTCATCAATACACTCATGCACACAGTCAACTGCCCATGTAGCTGTTTCCACATGCACTCTTGAACTCATACACCTAGTGAATAAACTATTCACACATCTATGCATAGAGTCACACACCTTTCAGCCACCCCCACACAAACTCAATCTCCCATAGAAATACTTGGGCAAGCAATTAATAACACATATAGCCTCTCGTATAGCTAATGATCAACACATGCAGCAGTTTACAGAACAACAGACATAATGATGCACAAATTAAGACAGTTTAGTCACTAACCCATGCATTCAGTGAGACACATTTAATCACTCACTCATACAGTCAGTCACGCACCTACTAAATCCTTCATCCAGACACTTATACATCCACTCATTCTTCAATATGTAAGATATATTTTAACTTTACAGAAACATACAGTCACTGGATGTTGTCATCAGTGATGTCATCAGTGATGTCATTTGAGATGTCATCAGTGATGTCATCAGTGATGTCACTGACCATGTCATGAATGATGTAATATGTGACATCATCAGCAGTGGATTGCAGGTGCGCGATATATAGTTAGTGCAACTAACTATATATGGAATTTCAATGGTTTTGTGTGAGTAAAATAAGGTTTTTTAAATGCTAATTCCTAACTATATATGGTCTATAACCTATGGTTTTTTCAGTGAATATATATATATATATATACAAACATACATAAAAAATATGTGTATATATACATACCATAAAAAAGTGCAATGCTATGAATATATCCATCAGGGAATAACCTAATCATCATGATAAATATTAGAATAAATAGATAAATATACAAATACAAAAATAAAAAAATACAAAAGTTCAGATGTTTACTACTAGATTTCAGACAGAATGGTAAATTAGAGATAGCATTGGCAATAAAACTAATCAAAATCCTCTGACCTACTCAACCTACAATAGGGAACCTAACTGACAGGGAGTGTAGAACATTGGGTACAGAGGATTAAAGAAAGCAATGTATCCAGTCTTTATAAAAAGTGATGTAATTCATCTAAAATATTAAGTCCGTTCGGCCAACGGCTATCAAATTCAAGTATCATTTTAGTTTCAAGTTGTCTTAATAGCATTTCTCGATCACCTCCTCTTCTCAATGGCAATATGGCCCCCACTACAAAGAATTTCAAACAGGACAAGTCATTGTTATGAACTCTTCTGAAGTGGCGAGCAACCGGATAAGCCGGATCATTGTGTAGAATTGCCCGAAAGTGTTGTAATATCCTGACATGCACCTGGAGTTTGGTACTGCCTATATTTTTTAGGCCACAGGTGCATGTCAGGACGTAAACGGCATGATCCGTTTCGCAATTGTAATTGCCATTGATAAGTCTAGGGATAGTGCTAAAGGGGGTGACATAATGAGTGGTGTTAATGCCAAATTTACAGGCACGGCAACTAGAACACTTGAAGAAGCCATTGGAAGGTTGGAGCCAAGGAATTTTGGCTCTTAGTTCTGGAGCAGCTTTATCTAAAATAGTACCCATACTCTTAGCTCATCTGAATGTAAAAGTAGGAGTGTTGGGTAGCCTGTGGTTTAATACAGGATCACTTAGGATAATAGGCCAGTTCTTTTTCACTATAGCTTTTAATTTCCTGTCTTCACTACTGTACGTGGTTATCATGTGGGGACTATTTTCTCTAAGTTCAGACTATCCCTCCAGAACCAATATATTTGTAGAGTTAACAAACAAACTTTCTCTGGTTCTTGATTTGGCTTTGTCTATAGCCTGATTGAGAATGATCTCAGAATAACCTCTAGCTCTGAGTCGTGTTAACATATCTTTTAGGCAAGACTCAAAGTCATCAGCGAACTACAGATCCTCTTTAATCTTAAAATCTCTCCATACGGAATACTAGCAATAGTGTGCTTAGGATGCATGCTAGACGCATGGAGTGTAGCATTCCCTGCAGTAGTTTTCCTATGCAGGGTTGTATTTATCTTACAATTAGAGATATAGATTTCCACGTCGAGAAATTGTATTTTTTGTTTATCAATATGTCTGACAAACGATAAAGCGTCTTCCTTGGTCCCTTTCCATGCTATAAAGATGTCGTCTATGTATCTTAGATAGCATTTTACATTGTTGTGCATCCATTGATGGAGATCGACGGCAAGGACCTGCTCCTCCCACCAGCCCACGTGCAAGCACGCGTAGCTGGGGGAGAAACAGGCCCCCATCGCCACTCCCCTCAATTGTTTGTAAATATGCTTTCCAAATGAGAAGTAGTTGTTGTTGAGGCACCACTCTATCAGCCACATGATAACCTTATTGTGCTCATATAGGGTTATGGGACGTTTGGCCAGAAAATGTTAAACAGCAGAAAGGCCCTGAGTATGGTCAATGCTAGTGTATAGCGATTCTACGTCTAAAGAAATCAACCACATATCTTGATCCCAATCAATGTCTTGAATCTTTAGCAAAAAATCACTCGTATCTTGTACAAAGCTGGGTAGGCTTTTTACTATGTCCTGAAGGAAAAAATCTATATATTCGCCTACCTTTTCACCCATACTGTTTATGGCCGATATAATCGGCCTCCCCGGAACAGGACGAATGGCTTTGTGAATTTTGGGGATTAGGTAGAGGGCAGGTAATACAGGGAACTCGACAGTCATATATTTATATTCATCAAAAGAAATGAGTCCTTCTCTCCTCCATTGCCCCAGCATCTTGTGTAGAATCGTCTTAGCATTGTCATAATCTTTAGAAGTAGATTTTTTATAACAAACAGGGTCACTTAGTTGTGTAGTTGCTTCGTTTGCATAGTCTATTTTGGACCAGATGACCAGATTACCACCTTTGTCAGATGTCTTAATTACTATTTCATGATTTTCTCCCAATTTTTTCATTAGTTTAGTATATTCCCTTTTTAAATGAGTGATCTTTTTTGTCTCTTATTGTTGATTTTTGAATAAAGTTTTTTGATGTCATTAGTAACACACTCATTGAAAACATCAATCGCGTCCTTAGGCATGACAGGCATAAATTTCGATTTCCGTTTGAAGGGGGTCAGCCCAGCTCCTCTTTGCAATATCGAAATTTTGCTGAGTCTGGCTTGAGTTGCTACATCCATGTCGCAATCTGAATCCTCAGTTGGATTATTTAAGTCATTCATATCTAGAAACGTGTGAACGTCAGAGGAAGCCAATAAGTTGATATCATCGACATCATTGATATCACAGTTGTCTAGATTAGAGGTAGTGGCTTTGGCTGTTTTCAAGGCAAAATGTTTTTTCAGCTTTAACTTGCGTATAAAATGAAATAGGTCAACGCGAGTCATGGAGTAATTGAAACTTTGCACTGGGCAATAATTCAAACCTAAAGATAGCAATTGTTCTTCCGCCGTACTCAATGTAATACTAGAGAGATTGATTATAGTATTATCAGTTACCGTCTTTTCACCCAGGTTTTCTTCTTTTTCTGTTGTTGCGTGTTGTTTCCGCTTGCGTCTCCTTTCTTTTCTGCGTTTGTTACGCCTTTGTTTGTTTGCTCTCTTTGTTGCCTCGGTCACAGTGTTTGCAGCCTCGCCTCGACAATAAAATCCATTTCCTGTTGGAGATTTAGCTGAGTTAGTCCATGCAAGTTTAAATCCGACTCAGAGAGATTGGAACTTAGGCTAGAATCACTAGTTGTAGAGGCTGTTTCGATGCTTACTTGATCAGCGTTATTCTCATCTTCCTGAAGAATTACAGGTCTGCTGGTTCGGCATTAGATGTACCAGTAGTATTTGAATTCGCATTTCTTTTACTACTATACTGCTGCCGTTTGGCTGTATTGTATTTTCGTGAAAAGGTAAAAATCCTTCCATTTGCGTAATCATCCGCATCTCGTGTGAATTTTGTCGCCTTACGCAGTTTGATTTTCTCCTCATGTTTTATTAGCCGGTCATTCATCATTTCTGTCAATTTCTTTATTTCATCTTGTTTGGATCTAGATTGTAACTCCAACTCGATAGACTTAATTTTATCTAGTATAGTATTTCTATCAATGGCCGCATACTTAATGAGGATACAAACTAAATTCATGGAAACAACCAAATTGCTTTCTCCCCATTCTTGCAACATTGCTGGATTTGGCCTGTCAAAGCTTGGTGCCAATAGGATCCGCAAACCACGTGGGACTCTGCCCACTTCCTCGTATTTGCTGCCACCATTTCGTGCATTCTAATTTTTTTAGTTTTTCTAGTTCTTTAAGTATAGTTTTTAGGTTCTTACATTGCTCCGCATCATTGTTACTAGGCAGAGATCTTTTACTTTTTGTTCTGGCATTTTTAGAACCATCAAATAAATTGTTTGCCGCTTCTTCACGTAATCATTCAATTTCGTCCGACATCGTGACAATGAACTCTCTGTATAATTTTAGTTGCAATTAAAGAAGAATTGTATTGCTGTTATCTTCTTTGCAAAATGTTACTGTCCGCTAACTTCTTCACCTGGAAAACGCGTCTTGCACTCACCGCGTGTGGTATGGCGAGAACCGCTACGTACACCGAGTCCTCCTATATATTCACTGAAAAAAACATAGGTTTCAGGCAGGTTATAGTTAGGAATTAGCATTTGAAAAACCTTAGAAATTCACTGAAAAAAACATAAAAACATAGGTTTTAGGAATGTTATAGTTAGCTGGATATTTCACTCATACAAAACCATTGAAATTCCTCTGTTATAGTTAGTTGTACTAACTGTAACTCTTGCGCCCGCAATCCACTGGTGATGATGTCACATATTAAATCATTCATGACATGGTCAGTGACATCACTGATGACACCACGGAAGACATCTCAAATGACATCATTGATGACACCATCCACGTGACAATCAGATACACCTCATCATACACTACTCTAATCTTTCATCACTCACCTATGGTTTTTTCAGTGAATTTCAAAGGTTTTTTAAATGATAATTCCTAACTATAACCTGCTTGAAACCTATGGTTTTTTCAGTGAATTTCAAAGGTTTTTTTAAATGGCAATGTTTACTTATTATGTTGACCACTTCCCCATATTTTCAACCAGAAACCAAATTTGCAATGCTACGTAAAAAATCAGGCAATAGTTCCACTTACCACTAACAAATTAACATCAACATTTAACTACTGTAAGAACGTTGAATACGTACTACGTGAATTACATCCAACTCACTCCCATGTATACACTTCCGACACCCAACAAAATCACAATACTCAGTGCCACTACCACTACAAGCACCCCCACAGACCTCTCCTTCCTACTACCTCAAAGGCAGCGCAAAACAGGGCAACAAACCTTTCCTAAATAATATATCCCCTCAACAGCACACTAGCTTAATCTACAGAGATGTGGGAACCAAATATGTATAGGAGAAAGAACTCGAACATCAACAATAATGTACACAACGCTAAGACTACCGGTGAAATACTATACACAATTCACTATAGAGATCAAAAACTTTTCAGTGTGTAGATATACCATTGATACGTGTAGTGTACTGAATAGTGGACGCAACCATATTATCTCAGGGACTGGGGAATATTTTGGTCAGGTAGCTGTGTTCACCTCCCTTTTGAAACAGAAGCGGAGTAGGCTAGTCCAACGTCAACGTACAACTATAAATAATTAGACTACGCCTTGGGCGTGGTTCACTTCTGCGAAGAGAAGAGACTGCGGCGCAGCGAAGGTCCCAACCCTGCCACGTGGCTGCGGCCATGACTGCGTGCTTCCTTGATACAGGCTGATTGTGAACTCAGCGCCACAGCATTGTAGACTTATGTCCGTATAGACTAGTGGTTTCTGTCAACACTACCGACAGCAGGGTTCACAACTTGAATTCAACTTTGGGGTAAACATCCTTCACAACGCGGTCAAAACACCGCGGTGCCATTACGACGCGTCTTTTACAACACAAGTTGTTACCACGACTTGCACTGGAGGGCGCTCTAGACTAAGGAATAGTAGATTTACTATTACGACACCTTCCCTACTGTACGTAGGCTGGAGTTGGAATAGTAAATCTTACTATTCCTAAGTCCAGCACCCTACAGCGCAAGTCGTGGTAACGACTTGCGTTGTAAAAGATGCGTTGTGATGTATCACGATCATTTGATCGTGTTGTAACATCATACATCCCAACTTTGGATCTAAATTTGTCTTCAGTATCTGAGCTGAGAACTGCCTTCAATCTATTCTGCGATCAGTAGAGTTGACAACTTGAGACCAGTTGAATTCAGCTTTGCATCAACACTACGGATAGCATTGAATCCAGCCTTGCTTTATTTAAGGCAGAGACAATTGTTCTGTGTCCTCAGATTCTGTTTACTGTGACAAAATAGCATTCAACGATCTTTGTGTCGACTACTGCCTTGAATCTACACTGCGTACAACGGGGTTCACAACTTGAATTCAGCTTTGCATCAAAACTACGGACAGCATTGAATCCAGCCTTGCTTTATTTAAGGCATAGACAATTGTACTGTATCCATGTTAAGTGGCTTAACGCTACCTTGTAAATAAGGCAAAGCCCCTATCACCACGGGAATGTCGCAAAAAGTGATGTTCGCATGGTGATAGGGGTTTGTAAATATGCCCCTAAAATCATTAGTAATTAGAGTATTTGTTTTGTGTGCAAACGTGTGTTAATTTTTTTTTAATCACTGTTTTAATGTTTGAAATTGAAATCCTTCAAATTGCTTGGGGGTCCCCGGCTTCCAGTGGTGACTCAATGGGGGTCCTCAGGAGTCAAAAGTGTGGGAACCACTGCTATAGATAGTAGGAAATTCAAGCTTGATTTATTTAATGCAGAAACAATTCTACTGTATGTATTCAGATTTTGTTAAAATCAGTGAAATAAAACATTGTTCTATAACTGTACTGACTACTAGCTTCTATGTACACTGTGCACGGTAGGGTTCTCAACTTGAATTAACCTTTTCATCTACACTACATACAGCATTAAATTCAGTCTCGATTTATTTAAAGCAGAGAAAAAAATTAGTGCTGTTGCACTGCTAGTATGTGCAAGCACCTTCAATAGCTGCATCATGTGAACTATGATAACAAACAATGTACAAGATTGCGCCAAAATGTACCTCCACCACCAGCAATATCAAGTACCTCTGGGGTAGCACCTTCAACATCGCCACCAGACATACGTCCCCAATTTGTGAAAGTTACAATGCACTGCGTGAAGAGTAATCATTTAATTTGTTATGAGGAGCAATCAGTACACCTAGTTTTCACAGCAAGTGAAAACTATGGATGCCAATTTCCCCCCTCAAAGTTCATATACTCCAGTATGCAAGAGTGAATGATTTCAGTGCAGCCCGTTCAGACCACACATCATCGCAGGGTGAGCACACGATGAACACTTGAGGTACCACTAACTCAGTACACCATAAATAACCACCTTGTACCCCTGTTAAGGCAAAATTCAATAGTCAAAACACATTTTTATCAGTGTGGTCTGCCTGGACCATGCATCATCACAGGCTCTACACAAACCGCCCCTACCTCAGTCCACCACAACTCATGCACTCTTTAGGATTGAATCTTCTGTGTATTATTTAACATACAATGCTCCTACCTTTGTACAGCAGAAGTTATAAGCTGTTTATGATTAAATATCTGTATATGATATCATGATTACTATTCTACTTCTTACCAACAACAACGTAATAAAATGGAGTCGAGCACACTTGCCCGTACCCACTTCAACAATCTATCTGTGTCTGTGTATTTATTGTGTTTGTAAAATGCTGCTCCTCCACCCTACCACATTATATTGTGCTATAAATAGCGTATGCAACGATCTTACCTGTGACAGTAAGTGTGAGCTATTCCTCCTTTTTTTTTAGCATACTTATATAGCACAAATCAACCCAAAACTAATACATTTTAAGGCACGCGTACATTACGTCATTACTGTACAATAACAGGATGTGGATTCAACTCCGAGGCTCAAACACTGATTTCCAGCACCAAGTTCTACAGTGTACCGGAATAACCACATACGTATATGTATATTAGCTGCCCTTCATGTGCCAAAAACTGCAACTTAAACCTTTCACAGCCCTGTATTACTACAGCTACAACACTCCACTGAATGTACAACAAACATTCATAATCACAGAAATGCGCCATGTCCACCATCTTTTATGTGTGCAACTATGAACGAATATAGAGTCATTAATACCCCATACCTTCCATGTTGGCCAAGTTGTGGTTCTTTACAGATATAATGACACATTTCTTTTTAAGATATGAAAATAACAAGGACCCCCTAAATAGGGAATATAATTCCTAGGACAGGGAAAATAATATATGTGCAACAATTCCTAGGCAATCACAATTGTAACAAAAGGGAACTAGTTAAAACAGGAGGACATGAAGGATAAACATAATAATAAAGTCATATATTGTTTAATAAACATCAAGAAATTATACAAATAATGTTCATATTCAACATATTAAATGTACCAAAATTAAAAACAAAACCATAACATAACACAAATTCACAATAATTACAATCAATCGACTGGATTGAAGATCGCATTGAACCTTCTGGAAACTACAGTGCATAGTTCATAGGTCTCCGAGATATTTAATAAGAGACCCAAGACAGGTTTACTGCTTTTCTCTTTTAAAGTTAGTTCATAGAAATATCACATAACGTGTATTTTCATAATAATCTAATTGAACTAGAGCTACATCTAGTCCAGTCCCTCTACATATAATCCACTTATAATGGTTAAATGTATTCTCTTGCCAAGACATTCGGCATCAACCTACCGTGTTGTCATCTAATGTAATTCTTGGTGTACCAATTGATTAGAAACCTTGTTGAAAAATGAATGTTATGTCTTGTACTATCCTGTTGGCCGCTACATCTTTTTTGTAAACGTTATTCAAATGTATTATTAGGGTCTAGTTTGGTCTTTATGGAGGACATTAATTTGAATGTATTTTATATAATTAGGTTGTGTGTTTTTTTATTGTACACATATCAGATTATGTATTGTTATTTATATACGTTTTTGTTGTCCGTTTCAGAATTCTATGTGGCTCCTGAAGAAGGCGTTCCCTCAAACGCCGAAACGCGCGTCGAATACATTATCTTGCCACTTTTTAAATTGTGTACCTTCTTTTTATCTTTTTATTGATTGTAATTATTGTGAATTCGTGTTATGTTATGGTTTTGTTTTTAATTTTGGTATATTTAATATGTTGAATATGAACATTATTTGTATAATTTCTTGATGTTTATTAAACAATATGACTTTATTATTATGTTTATCCTTCATGTCCTCCTGTTTTAACTAGTTCCCTTTTGTTACAATTGTGATTGCCTAGGAATTGTTGCACACATATACATTTCTTTTTAAGACCCGGGTGACGTCAGCACTACAAAACGGACACCTGAATCACTTGATTTCTCATATAGCTCACGACGGGACCACGCCCATAGCTCTGGAATCATGGTTCAGAGCCTCGCGCAACACTGGCATACGTCAGGCCAGCCCACTCCACTTACGCTTCCAGGAAAACATAACAACAAAACATTGCCCAGATTTAATTGTAGTGATTTCTTAGTTCCGGGTCTAGTTGTCAGAACGGCACACACACTCCCGGGTGGGCGCATGTGCTCTACGCCATTTTAGAGTTGCTCCCATCCCAAGCGCTGTGAAGACCTGTCCTAGTGAATCAAACGCCTCATGTAGGCCCGAACCACTGAGTAGGAGGGCCCACCACTAAGTGTGTGGCCTCTTTGAGCACTGAGTTAGTGGTATCAGAAGCACTGAGCGGGTGAGGAACCTGCGATGATGATGGGAGCACGAGTATGTTGTTAGCCATACCGATATCAAGACTCAGCACCAAATATGAGACTTCTTAGTGGCAGATCGGGACTACATGATGCAGAAGGTGTCCTGTCCATGAAAAGGTGAGTAGTGAGGCCTGGGTGTGCATCGGAGGGAGTCGAAGGGCTGTAGCAGACTGGATACAAAAAAGCGACACAGCGATTTTCCAATAGCAGGAACATTTTATAATCGCTCAAACATCCGGAATATAAACTATACAAGTAGTTCTTTTAAATGTGAGAGGGAAGGTGTGTGAAACGCCGATGTTATTCAACTCCACATTAAGATAGTAGCAATTACCAAACATAACATCTTTCTTTTACTATCTTTAAGATGTAGAGCTTCAGGGTACATTATGTTGTTGCAGGGTTTCTGTACTCACACAGAACTGTGCACAGAGGAGTGGAACCTCGGCAAATTAGGGTGTCCCAAAACTTACCTTAGCAACCAACTCACCCCTTACCGAGCTAGCTACAGTGTCTCATTGGACATATCAAACTCCCAATGTTTAGACAAACCAGAACATGAACATACAGTACCTCAGGGTACGTGGGACTCATGAACACTCTTTCGTTATATTATCATTACAAACCAGAACATGGAGTAAAGAAGACACATGTGCATTTGAAATGTTTATTTACTAATGCCGTCTTCTCAGGCGCAGTATCTTAGATAATACAAGTATACTTATTATCAGTATCAAAATTATCAGCATAGTTACTAAGACATAAAAAGCGAATGGTGACAGCATGTTAACATGCTGTAATGAATAAGAGTTAACAACACTTATATCTCACCCTCCCTAACACATATATTATATTATTAGCTAAGAAGGTCTCTTTGGGTTGTTTTAGGGCGGGCCCATACCTTAGTGTCCTAGCATGAAGGAATCACATCAGCATACACCAGCTCTCTCTGCATGTGCACCGCATCAAGTGTGTTAACAATTCTCGTGCAAAGCAATATCAATCCCGCCTCAAGCCCAAGTTGGCAAAGGCTGCACTTGTGTTATGACTATGAAGGCGTGGAGATCAGACCTCATAACAATTCCATATCGTGTTGCTCCTGAAACTTCAGCACTCTCCGTGCAGACATGGTTTATTAAACAAAACTGATATCAGAGCAATAACATATTATTCTCACTTACACCACGGCAAACCACTAGGTTGAAAGCTAAGTCAACAATTAAGGGTTGTGTGCAGAAGTTGCAAGAAAGGAAAAATGGCGTTTAAATCTCAAATGCACCTATGCTAACTTAACACGAAATAAGGATATATAGGAGCTATACAACAATGTCCCAGCACGTGGTGAAAAACACACTGGTGGCAGAAAGTTGAGCTGCGAATATTCTTTGCAGTCACTCTCTCACTTCCTCTCTCCTTTGATAAAAAAATGACACACAATGTTAACTTCCTTTTTATCTTACAGGTTGTGTTTCACCAATTGGCGTCCCCCTCCCCAACAACTCTAAAACTCAACCTTCGAGGATTCTGCGATGATGCGTGGCCATCGTAACAACGTGCGAGAAGGCTGCTATGACACGTGGTGCACACTCTTTGAATCACGCCAATGGCACAAGGTGTGCAAAAAAACTTCTTTCCGAAACAACGACAAGTCATCTGTGAAAGGAGAGAGTGGGTAGTGTGCAGCAGCTTCACTGCATACGAATGTACAGTTACCTCCGAGCAGTGACAATGGATAGATTACAACAGTCTGAGAGGCAAATCTACAAGCCACTTATGCCACTTTTGTATGTACTATACTATGACTAACTCTATATACTATATTTCAGATCACTTAACAGGAGGGTGCACTATGAACCATCACATACTTGGACACACAACCAAGGCAAAAGGTGAGCTACAAGTATTTTCTCCACTATTAACTGCTCATCTACAACTTTCACTCTCTCACAGTTTTAATGTTGTTTTCTCTCTCTTTCTCTCTCACCCTCTCACATAATTTCTCTTTCTCCTTTAAAGTTATGGACGCTGTTGTCCACTCTGCCGTGACCAACCAAAGCTGAGTTAAAGTTGTGAACTCTGTTGGCCACAGTGTTTACACAAGGTAAGCAGAGCGACCTAGATATACAATCCCTCCGATTAAATGCATTAGAAATTAAAAACTTTATTTACAAGCCCCTTGTGCCACTTTTGTGTCCATTTCAAAATGAGAAAAGTAACACAAAACTGGCGCAAGAGTCTTGTAAGTAAGCCCAAAAGAATATTGTCCTGCATAATGACTTGATCACTCACCTAATTCTGTCTCATCTCTGAATCATTTTAAAGATCTGTTCATCTATAATATAAATTAGAAGCAGTAGGCTCTTCCATACAGACATCGCTTAAACGCAAGTCTATATGACAAGTGAAATCTATCAGGCACACTGCACACGTTAAAAGAAGGAAATATCTTCAACTGTTAATTTGACTTGTAATGTTAGACCTCATATAGTCACATCGATCTAATTTTAAACACTATTTTTCTTTTTTCTTTTGCAGATTACCTACCGTACCCCCATTGGACTCCATATCACATTTTGTTTATTATATTGTTTTGTTAAAGTTATGTTTCTAGTTATTTATTGTATTGTTATCTTTAAGTTATGTTTCCAGTGATTTATTGTTTTAATAAAAGTATTTTTTTAAAGTATATACGTCTTTTTTTGGGGGGGGGGTGTAAGTGGTCCACAATAGAAACTATATTTATAATTTGAAGTATAATTCTGAGGCTAACTTTTTACCAGAGTTTATACCTACGACGAACGGTTCCTATGGAAAAGTTTAAAAACTCCAGCACAGTAACTTTTTTCCATTACCAACATAGTGTGGTGAACTTCTAACCTCTGTGCTCATTTAAGTGTTCCATCAACTGTTACTATGGTAATAGGCAGAAAGCCGTTTGGGGGTAGAGTTGAAAGGTACTGGCTGTACAAAAAACTTTATATTAACCCTGGATCCTCTACAAGACCAAAAAGGAAAGCAAAGTAAAACAAAACACTGTGTACCAGATTTACAACCCCTTGCACCACTTTCGAGTCCAAGGCCCTCCCCTCCAAAATTAGAAATGTGTGGGCCTCAACGACCCCCCTTAGGCCCCAGGAACCAACACTCCCGGAAATTTGTGTATTGTGGGAGACAGACTGCGATGCCCTATCCCTAGAGCCCTCAGGAGCCCTGGAGGCCGCAACGCCCAACGGCCGGCTCATGCAGTGTCCCGGGGTACCTAGCCCAGGGACACTGCTGTTTGCTTTGAGAGGGCGGGAGTCTCACGGCTTCCACCCTCCTATAGCAGACTTAGTTTGCATTTTGAAAGACAGAGCAGAGAAATCTGTTCTCACTTTCAAAATAAAAAGCAGATTGCATTTCCACATACAAGTTAGCATATCCCCTTGCGGAAAAGCAATGCCGACTCCCGATGAACGTCGGAAGCCGGCGGGATCATGGGGGCATTGTAGCTCTCCTCACGGTCCCCAACATTTTTTATAAGACCCGGGGGATAGGGTCCCTGGCGATATTAGAAATTACTGATAGGGGCTATTATTAAATGGTAAAATTACAAGTTGCGCACCCAGTGCAGCGCTCAGTGCTGCCCCCTGGTGTGCATGCGCTGGATGCACGACTCATAATCTGTTTTACCCATCCGCTACCCAACACTTTCGCTATTGTTGCACTCACTGGAGCGGGAATAGTAATTTTTAACCCTCCGCCATCCAACACTTTCCCTACTGTTGCACTCACTGGAGTGGAAATAGTAATTTTTACCCCTCGGCTATCCAACAATTTCCCGACTCTTGCACTGACTGGTATGGGAAAATAATTTTTTACCCCGCCACTTTCCAACACTTTCCCTACTGCTGCACTCAATGGAGTGGGAATAGTAATTTTTACCCCTCCGCTATCCATCACTTTCCCTACCGTTACACTCACTGGAGTAGGAATAGTAATTTTTACCCCTCCGCTATCGAAAACTTTCTTTACTGTTGTGCTCCCTAGACCGGGAATGGTAATTTTTATCCCTCCACCATCCAACATTTTCCCTACTGTTACACGCACTGGAGTGGGAATAGTAATTTTTACCACCTCCGGTATCCAACAGTTTCACCTACTGTTGCACTCAATGGAGTGGGAAAATTAAGTTTTAAGATTTTTAAATAGTTTAATGTTTTAATTTATAATGGAATTTGTTTTATTTGATTTTATGTTTTTGGTACATATATATATGTATATGTATATATATGTACACTTTTTAAATCATTTAAAAATTATATAGTAAATTAAAGTTAATAGTTTATTAATTGATTTAAAGTAAATATATATGAAATATTATGTATGTGTATTTAACTTTTTTAATTAAGTTTATTTGATATATTTCATTTATGTATATTAAATCTACGTTTTTATATTAATTTTATTATTAAAACTATTTGATATTTATTATTTGATTTTATATAGATATAAACATCGATATTTTGTACAACTATGGGGCTGATTCCGGTCCGGGTCGGAAAGCGTTCCGACCGACATGGACCGGGACTGAAGTCTGACCGACTCGCACAGGCACCGTCCGACCTGGCAAGTACTATGCATCCCGGTCGAAATCAAACCAACTCGCACGTAATCAATCCGGACTGACCGAAACGTACGGAAAACAGTGCCCCGCTGCGAAACGGACCTGAAACCATCCAACCGACACAAACAGCTATAGTTCTGACGGACACAAACACGCGCCGTACAACCTGCCAAGTAAGATGCATGCGTCGCATACGAAAGCGAGTCGCACAGAGTCCAAGCTGTACAACCGATTCATACGGAACAGAGAGATTGGCAAAAATAAGAGCACATTGCAACCAGCTCGTACCTGAAACATGCAACATAGCACAATGTCAGTTTGAGCGACTCGGATCACCCCGCAATAGACGCCACAGACTTACGACCCGGTCTACTGAACGTCTTCGTCAGGCCCTAAAGAAATCATGGAATTCACATAGAAAAACGTCAAACAGGCTTTTAGAAAACGAAAAAAAATCAATATTCAAACCAAGACACACCTACAACTCCACCTATAAGAAGGGTAAAAATACAGACATTGATCCTTTGCAAATCTTATGGACCTGCAAACACCACCACACTGAGACACACAGCCACAACCTACACACTACACACCACTAGCACCACACAATAAGCACAACTCACAGACATCCAGCCATACACATACTCACCAATCCTCACCACCACACCCACCCACCCATCCATCTCCACCACCACCCATCACCATGCCCCCAAAGAAGAATCCAAAGTTCACAGACAGTGAGTTGGAATTTATGGTAGATGAAATCATCAGAGTAGAGCTACATTTATTTGGCGCATTGGTCCAACAGACCCATCTATCCCAGAAAAGCAAGATGTGGGCAAGGAGTGTTGACAAGGTGAACGCACTAGAACCTAGCATGCGCACAATGGATGACATCAGGAACAGGTGGTACGACATACGCAGGAGGGTCAAGAAACTCATTGGCAAAGAAAATGCCCTGAGCGACCGCACTAGTGGCGGCCCTCCTGTCAAACCGGTGCATTTCAATTCCTGGGAGGAGAAGGTGCAGGCCATGCTCCCACCAGTTGGCCTCCATGGATTGCCTGGAATACCAGAGCCTGGTGAGTACATAAACAACTATTCCAAATTGTGATGTTAAAGCAATCCACACCCACAGACATTATTGTCAGGGGGACAGTGAACACATCCACTGTCATCAAGCCACATCAACCCAAAGATAACTATCCTCTCATGTGTATGCCACCTAGAGAAACACAATACCTGCAATGTCCCAGTAACATGTACCTAGGCCAATACATGTACAAACGCACTGACAAATACATCAGGGATCTGGCCCCAAACACCACCAAACAGCATCAGCCATCATGCTACCACAGTTACACACACTCCCAGGGATGCTGAGTCACAGAAAGGAAGGTGTGTGTAGCTGAAAGCATGATGGGATTTGCAGTCCCAGCACATAGTCCCCATCCCACATGTCCCAGAAATACCCCCATGCACCATGCTCACCTCACTGGGAGTGGCAAAGTACTGCCCAAATTGCTGATACTGGCATCTGGTGTGGGGAGCACAAGGCCTTGCTGGGACTTGGCTGCTAACAAACACCAGGACACCACTGACAGGCGCATTGAACATGTACTTAGACTCACTGTCATGGAAGCATAGCACATGAAGGCCTATCTGGTCCAGGGGGGAGGAGGAGTACAACCTCAGAGTACATCTCCCAGCAGGCCCTGTCACACACACCCCTTCCACCAAAACCAAACAACACACCTGGGAAAAAGCACAACCTGAGACTCAAGGTAAATCATCTTCCAAGATGCCTGACACTGGGCCCTGGGGGGAGGAGAAGCAATCCATGGTGGTATTTGTGTGTGTTGGACTTGGCCCTTTTTGCAGGGTCATCTCAGAACTTTTTGCTTTCCTCCTATATTTTTCCTGACCTGTTGTTGGCTATTTTATGACTCTGGGCACTTTACTACTGCTGATCAGTGCTAAAGTGCATATGATCTCCCTATAGTAAATGAATGTATTAATGAGTAATTCCATGATTGACTATTTGGTTTACTTGACAGACCCTAGTGCAGTGCACTGAGTGTGCCCAGGGCGGGTAAATCCAAATGCTACTAGTGGGCTTGCAGCACTGGTTGTGCCACCCACAGAAGCGGCCTTGTAAAATGTATCTAAGGTCTGCCATCGCAGAGCCTGCATGCAGTCTGGTACTGTCATGCTGACTGGGCAAGTACACCCCCTTGCCAGTCCCTAAACCTTCCCTTTTCTTCATATCAGACACCCCTATGGTAGGCCCAAGGGCAGGGTGCATTGTAAGTATAAGGTAGGACAAGCCCTGATGTGTGTGGCATGTCCTAATAGTGAATTACAGCCCTTTTCGTGTTTCACTATTGCAAGGCTACCCGTTCTCCATAGGCCAGAATGGGCTGTTAGAATTATTACATTTTATAATCCTAACTGACTCAGAGAACATGGTAGAAATTCGAATTTAGTATGCCTGGACTCAGAATGATAAAATTCATCTTTTAGTAAAGTGGGTTTTAACATTCTATGTTTGCAAATACCACTTTTAGAAAGTAGGTATTTGATTGCTTAACCTTTCAAGCCTGCCTCTGCTAGTTGTGTATTCCTTTGTCTGGTTTTGTGAGTGACAGGGCTGGGGGATTCCAAGAGACAGGATGAGTCAGCCCAGTGGTGAATAGGGAGATCTGCATCTAGATGGGAGGGAGGAGTTCCACCTGGGATCTGAATATGACTGTGCCCGCCCCCACAGTGCTGGCTCCACCCCCTGGGGTGTGTCTGATGTCTCTGCCCTGCACACTGAAAGAAGAGAAGGACGAATGTCAACAAAGTGCTCCAGGGTGGTACTTGCCTTCTACAATTCTGGCTCCACCTCCTGTGGTGCGTATGATGTTCCTGCCCTGCACTGTGAAAGGAAAGGAGAAGTCTGGTAAACAGAGTGCTTCAGAACTGGTTTGGACTGGGCACAGGCCCCTCTCCCCTCAGAGAACAATGGATTTTGGAGTATAAATATTGCGACCCTGATCCCAAGAAAGTAGATCACTTTTGGACTACAAGAAGAAACCTTTGCTGAGGAGAGGAACCCGAAGAAACCAAGCTGAAGTGCTGCTTGGGGGAGTGGCCTGCAGTGGTTGCCTGACTGCCAAAGGAAGGAGAAAGAACTTTGTGGACTTTACTTTCAACTTGTGCAAAAGATCTCCAAGGGCTTTGAAGAGAGCTTGCCCCTGACCGAAGTCCCAGGACCAGTGGACTTCACCAGCCTTTGTGAATTGCTGCTGGAAACGATGTTTCAGTGGCCACAGAGGCAGGGAGCTGTGACCGACTCTCAGGACCGGCCCGGTTTCCTGTAGGCACCGCATCAAGCAATGTCCGCCTCGAACAACGCAAGCTCTGAGCTCACCGACTCCGTCCTGACGTCGTCACCGAGCCGTTGCCTGCACCACAACTGGTGGACACTGCGACGTGCAATGCCACGCTACACCGACTCGTACTGGTCAGACCGACGCGGTCACTGCTGCTGACTTTGAGTCCTGTGAACGCACTGGAGTAGGGCAGCACCTCGCACGCTTCGCGACGCACCGCCTGACTCTCACCAATGTCCGGACTGATCAACACCAGCTCCCGAACTCCGGCTCTGTCGCCGAACCGCAAGCTGGGAGCACCGCACCGAAGCACCGTCTCGCCCTGCAACGCACGCCTTGGATCCACTGACTCTGTCAAGGGGCCGCTGCCTGCACTGCATCGAGGGACAACGCGTCCTGCAACGCTTCCTTTCTGCACCGCGACGAACACCGGAACCGGCTCGCACATCCGTGCCGGCCGCCTCAAGTAAAAGACATTGTGACTGAGTCTGTCGACATTTGAATGGACCCGTACCAACGCGGTCTGCTGGATTTGCTATCTCAACAACGCTGTAGTCGGACCAGGCTACCGACTTGCACAGAACTTTGATTTAAGCCTTTTAACCAGAACTCTTGAAATCTAATAGTAATGTGGATTATTTTTGTTGTTTATTTGTCTTGTGGTAACTCTATATAAAATATACTTATTTTTGATATACAACCTTGTGTGGGTTCTATTTGTAGTGTTGTCACTGGGTTACTGTGTGTGGTCACAAATGCTTAACTTACAACACCTCTGAGATTAGGCCTTGCTGCTCGTGCCAAGCTAACAAGGGGGTGAGCAGGGGTTATTTTAGGAGTGTAATTCCCTTAACCTGACGTGGAGAGTGTCCCTATTTGTCACAAGTACCTACCTGTGCCAACTAGAGACCCCCAAATCTAACATTGGTGGTCAGCGGAAGGGATTCTGGACTTGCATTTGTGACTCATATACAGTGATTGATGAACACTACTTAGTGAGTGCAGACCATAACGCAACCACGTACTTCTGATACTTGTGTTTGCCAGGGATCTCCAATTATTGAAAAGTCATTCCTGATTCAACCATCATGGAACAGGGTGGATCTGACTGCCCTAGGCCATTCTCTAGCCTCCTCCGCCCCCACCTGGGCAGACATGCCTCCTAATAGGCAGATAGCCACTATCGACAACTGGCTCTCAGAGGTCTGTAATCAAGTTGCACCTCTAAGATGGGTCCGAATGCGCCACCCCACGATGCCAACAGATGGTTTTCCAATGCCCTAAAAACCCATAAGTTAGCACTTCGGCAGGCTGAGCACCAGTGGCGTTGCAGATACTGCCCTGACCTTAAGATTTTTTATCTGACTCTCCTTCGTGCCTATAAAAAGGCTATACTCACCGACAAGCTTGAACATTTCTCCCAGAAAATTTATCAGGCAGTTAACAAACCTAAGGAGATCTTTACGATCGTGCATGAGCTTTCTGCCTCCGACAGAGTTGCGCCCAGACCTATTCCCTCCCTACCCCTCTGCAACACCCTCAATTACTTTTTTATTGAGAAGATCTCCACTATAAAGCAGAACATTCCCTTGGCACCACCTTTGTTCCTTTGCCCTCCGTTGCCTCCGCCCCCATCCTTTCTCAATCAATTTCCCTTGATCACAGAAGAGGTCATCCGTACTCTCATGGAAAAAGTTAAAACAGGTTCCCCCGCGGATGTTTGCCCTGCACATATCCTGAGGGAGATCTTCTCTCACTGTCCGGTTCCTCCTATTACTCTGCTTAACACTTCCATCACCTCAGGAATTGTACCTGATGCGTTCAAATCTGCCACAATCCCTATTATAAAAAAAACTGGTGCCGATCCCACTGTCCCCTCCAACTTTAGACCCATCTCGCTCCTCCCGCTTCTGGGCAAGATCTTGGAGAGCCATATCACCTCGTCACTCTTGACCTACATTGAGGCCCATCACCTCCTGGCGGACTACCAGGCCGGTTTGCGGACTACCAGGCCGGTTTCCGGCCTGCTCACTCTACGGAATCTGTTGTCCTCTCGGTGGTTGATGAGCTCCGGCCCAGCGCCGACACCAACTCCCCCCAGGCCTTAGTTCTTCTTGATCTATCCGCCGCCTTTGACACAGTTGACCATTCCATCCCCCTCGACCTTGTCACGGGTGCCGGCCTACGGGGGTCGGCCCTAACTTGGCTTACTTCCTTTTTAGCTGACCGCACACAGGCGGTTCGATTGGAGGGCTTTCTTGCACCCATCCGCTCTGTCTCTTGTGGGGTACCCCAAGGCTCATCCCTTTCCCCCCTTTTGTTTAACCTTTACATACACCCCCTCATTGTTGCTTTACAGGACATGGAGGTCACAGCGTTCAATTACGCTGATGACCTCCAGCTTATCTTCAACCTCTCCTCTTCCCCTGATTCAATTTCTAGGGTCCACTCCACTCTCACTTTCATCTACAACTGGATGAACCTCAATCAATTAAAATTGAATCCGACAAGACGGAGCTAGTTCTTACCGGCGGTCCCTCTAATCCCCGGTCCTCTGCTTTTTGGCCCCCCATCTTTGGTCCTCCCCTGTCTCCCTCTGCCTCCGTTAAAACTCTGGGCATTAAAGTCAGCCAAGACCTCTCTTTGCGCCCCCAAATAAACTCAACAGTTTCCTCTTGTTTTCTGTCCCAAAGTCTTGCGTTACTTCTCGGTTGAAGCCCTCAAAGTCATTGTCCTGGCAATGATCTTATGCCACCTAGATTACGGCAATGCCCTTTATGTGGGCATCCCTGCTTACGAGCGCCGTCGCTTGCAGCTTATCCAGAACCAAGCTGCTCGCCTTATCTACAGACTCCCTAAATCGAGTCACCCCACCCCTCTGCTTAAAACTCTCCACTGGCTCCCCATTAGGGAACGCTCGCTCTTCAAAATGGGCTGTCTGATCTTTATGTCTCTGGCCGGCACTGATCCAGCATTCATTAGAACTAAGATCAATGCTTATGTTCCAGCTAGAAATCTCCGCTCCTCTTACCAGTTACTTCTCCACGTCCCTCGCTTCCGCAAGAAGAAATCGGGTGGTTCCAGGTTCTCAACACTTGCCCCCCTCTTTTGGAATGCACTCCCTCTGGCAATTAGGTCCATTCCCTCCTATCTGGACTTTAGGTCAGCTCTGAAAACTCATCTTTTCTCCTCTGCCTATTCCCCTTAATCCTACACCCCCCTCCTTCCTCAGTTTCAGTTCCCTTCTGCAGCGCCAAGAAACCGTTTGGTAGTAGAGCGCTCTACAAAACCCTTCAACTTCAACTTCAACTCCAACTTCAATTACAAACATACCTGCAGTGTAACAGGAAAGATCCCCATTTCAAAAAGTCACTAAACTGAGAACAAACTCACAGCAAGGCACTGGGACCCAAACACCAGTCACATGTAGCAGCCATCTTGTCAGCACACATTCACTACCAGGAATGCTGAGTCACGGGAAGGAAGCATGGGTTTGCTGGGAAGGTGGGTGGAGTCAAATGCATGATGGGAGTTGAAGTCCCAGCCCATAGTCCCCATCCCACATGTCTCACCTCACAGGGAGTGGAAAAGTACTGCCAAGATTGCTGACACTGGCTTCTGGTGTGGGGAGCACAAGGCCTTGCTGGGACTTGGCATACAACAAACACCAGGACACCACTGTCAGACAACTTGAACATATACTTAGACTCACTGTCATGGAAGCATGGCCCATGAAGGACTATTTGGTCCAGGGGGGAGAAGGGGTGCAACCTTAGACTACATCTCTCAGCAGTCCCTGTCACACACACCCCTCCCACAACACCAAACAACACAACTGGGACTAAGCAAATCCTGAGACTCAAGGTAAATCGACTTCCACGATGCTTGATACTGGGCGCTAGGGGAAGGAGCAGCAATCCTTGGTGGTATTTGTGTGCCAATGCAGATTGTAAGTACAAACATACCTACAATGGAACAGGGAATATCCCCATTCCCAAAAGTCACTAAACTGTGAACAAACTCACAGCAAGGCAATGGGATCCAAACACCAGTCACATGCAGCAGCCATCTTGTCAGTGCACACTCAATACCAGGAAAGCTGAGTCATAGGAAGGAAGCATGGGTTTGCTGGGAAGGTAGGTGGAGTCAAATGCATGATGGGAGTTGAAGACCCAGCCCATACTCCCCATGCCACATGTCCCAGGAATACCTCCATGCGCCATGCTCACCTCACAGGGAGAGGCAAAGTACTGCCAAGATTGCTGACACTTGCCTCTGGTGTGGGGAGCACAAGTACTTGCTTGGACGTGGCCTCCAACATACAGCAGGATACTACTGTCAGACAACTTGAACATGTACTTAGATTTACTGTCATGGAAGCATGGCCCATGAAGGCTCATCTGGTCCAGGGGGAGGAGGAGTGCAACCTCAGACTATATCTCCCAGCAAGCCCTGTCAAACACACACACCCCTCCAACACCCCTCCCACTAACACCGAACAACGCACCTGTGTGAGGCACGGGAGTGCACGTTTCGCAATGTCCATGTAAGTCAATTAAACTATACATGAGCTGTCCATGCACACAGCTCTATGTGCATCAGGTTATCAGGACAATGTTCCAAACCCACATTGGCATCTGCTGTGATAATTGAGGACAATGCTATGCACATACACTCATCATGAAGCATAGTACCAACATTAATGTGTGTGATACGTTGATGTGTGCTGAACCACAACATACCTTGTGTGTCTCTTCCACCCACAGGGGCAGCTAATTTTGACCATTTTATTAATAAACTGCATGATTACTTAAAATCTTTACAGTATAAGATAAAAAGAAAGAAAGACACTTAAAAGTGAATCTCACTTTGAGTTAAAATACTAACATGTTGGTCCTGATTAGCTGTCCAAAACAGAGTTCTTTTAAAAAGAGTGAAGTATAGGTTGCACCAATATTTCCCATCGGATAAAAGGAGGCCCGTGAAAGTTCAGTAGAGTTAATTCATGCACCAAGGGCAGTAGACGATGGATGGATTCCTCGTAGATCTTTAAACCAGCCCAGGTTGGATGACTGGGGCCGAGGGCTTCCAGTTACTTTGCAGGCAATGCCGTTATGTGGGAGTCGAGTGCCATTTTTACCTGATGTATAAACTTCCCAACTCTGGCTATCAGAGAGGTCGTGGAGACTGAGAGGCACCAGTTTGAAGCCTCTCTACAAGTTCTATAGTCCGTGTTCCGTAAAATCGGAAGCAGCAAGCGATGGCGGTCATTGGCCAGCTTTGTGCAACAGCACAACAAGTGTAGCCAGGATTGTCTACGGTAGTTGCATAGACGACAGGCTATGGTACCATCCGTACGGGCCCATTGGGGGTTGAAGTCCGTGATCCTGAGGGCCAAAAGGCGAAAGTACAACATTTTCTTTCTCGCGTGAGTAGATACTGGGTCTTGCAGGTAAGGTTGGGGTTTACCTGGAATATATGAATTGTCCAGGGCCTGAGTTAGTGGATTTTGCCGAAGAGATGCAAGATCAAGTCCAAAGGAAATGATCCGGACTTGGCGCTTAACGGCTTGGGCCCAGGCTGAGAATGGAATTTCGTGCAGAGGCAAACTCCTTCTTTCGATTTTCAATGCTGCAATGGCTTGTCCTACCTTTGAGTGCCAGGGAGAGCCCACCTCCTCAAAGATTGATTTTAGGGAGAGCTTTAGGGAATGTTCTGGCACTTTCAATACTCTAATATAGAGTTTTAAAAGGTCCCCCAGTAATGCCAGCTCAGGTCGCTTGAGGCCTATTTCAAGCCTTAATCTGTTGTTCCTTGCGTATTTAGGGGCCTGTAGCACCATCTTATAGGCTTTCGCCTGGGCCACGTTGACCACTTTGTCGAATGCACCTGGGTAGGCTATGTGCCCATATGCAATGGCAGGGATCAGTTTTGCCCTAAGCACTGTCAGCATTGGTTCTGCTGAGGGACTATCCAAGCGATGGCTTAGGCGTCTTAGCGACAGAATGGTTTTATCAATTTTGGGTATAAGCTCCTTCAGATTTTTAACTGCAGAGACACTCTCAGAGACCCAGGTGCCCAGATAGTTATAGGATGGGGCAGCTGGGAAAACTGCAAGAACAGACGAGGAAGATTCCCAGTCCCAGACTCTTGTTGACACAGAGCTGGCCAGTGTGGATGCTTCTCATTCCTCTCATGATGACCACGAACAACCTGGACTCTCCGGTGTGGATCAGCGTGCAGCAGCAGTAACATCTGCACCTTCTGCCACCACTTCTGCTATGTCTGACAACACCCAGATGACCCCTACTAACACAGACAGACCACGTCAACCTAACCCCGAGGGCACAGCAACACAGGACACCTTGGAGGTGGATAGCAATACCACGAGTGCCATCACAGGAGGAATCCCAGTGTCGTCTGTGCCTGCAACAGCAGGACCTGCTCATGGGGAAAGGGGTGGTGGAAGTAGGGTCAGTCTGAGGCCACGTCATGACCATGGTGCTGCACTCCAAGCTGATCCCCAATTGGGACGCATCATAAATGCGTACCAGCAATGCGCTGGAGACTTTGGCCAGGTTGTGGGGCACCTCAAGGACATTAAACAACAGCGGGCTGAACATCATGCCAGATTGGAATCACACATGTTGGGGGTGGTGACACACATGGCCCGCATGGAGTCCAAGATGGACAAGTTAGTTGATGTCACAGCAGTGCACAGAGACATACGTGGATGCCTACATCAGATTGCAAACAACATGGCCCCACTTCCCTGTGTGCCCACTACATCAGTTGCCACATCTGCAACTGCCACAGGTAGGGAGGGTAGGGAGGGGGACTCTGATGGAAACTCCAGCACACTGCCCCAGCCTCCACCTGAGGGACCACCCCCAAGAAGACGAGGGGTCGTCCAATGAAGGACAAGTGAGAGGCAGCTGGCCATGCACATCCCCCAGAAGTGAACACCTGTTCCTGATTGCCACCATTGTGTGCAAACCATTCACCTTGTTGACTGTCCACAACTCCCCCAAATGTGATGGAGGGTATGATTTGAACCAATGGATCTAATGACTGTGGACTACAACAGGGTGTTAGAGTGGGCAGAAGATAGTGAATTATTGGACTCCTGTCAGATGGGATTTAGGAGCAAGGTGGGTACGGTGGAGCAATGTTTGAATTTGAAGTTGGTAATTGTCAAGTATAACATTGCTCGATCGTCCCCTATCTATCTTGCATTTATGGATCTTTCATCCACCTTCGATCTGGTCAACAGATCCAAACTTTGGTCCATTCTTTTGGACTATGGATTAGATGAGGCTCTTGTTAACTTTCTGGCCTACCTCCATACTGACCTTAAGGCACAGGTTAGGATCGGGATGGGCGGGGAAATTTATGGACCTATTAAAGTAGGCAGGGGGGTCAGACAGGGATGCGTTTTAGCACCCCTGCTTTTTATCATTTACTTCAAAGGTTTAGCTAAATCTTTAAAACAGGTGACTCCAGACGTGCCAATAATCCAGGGGCAACCTTTACCAGTTCTTTTATACGCAGATGATGCGGTCCTTATGGGCCGCACACCCAATGCCCTCCGCCAACTTGTTAAAACTTATGTTCAATATATGGAGGCTCTAGACTTGCGTGTGAATTTAAAAAAATCTTTTATCATGACATGTGGCCCAGGGAAACGGAAGCTCAATACCATTCATGTAGGGACAGATAAATTAGAATCTGTGAATACATTTCCATATTTAGGGTTGGCTTTCGCTGCGAACGGCTCGTGGGGTGGGCATTTGGCCCATGCCACGGGCAAGTTCTCGAAAGCCACCAATTCCGTCTTGAGCTTGCCACGCCCAAAGAAAATAGGAGCCACTAGAGCTATTTTAAACATTCTTAGGTTACAGTGCATACCAGTAGCCACATATGGGGCTGAGGTTTGGGGTTTGGGGTTAAGTCCCAGTATTCAACGGGAAGAAAACCGATTTTGTAGAAAAATACTGGGTGCCCCAATCTCATCCTCTGAGTTTATCTGTCACAAAGAATTAAACCTCCCCTATGCATGTGATTTTATTAGGACAAGGCCAGCTCTATTCTGGCTTAGGATCTGGAGGAATAACTCAGCTGCCCTAACACAGGATATTATAAAAGACTGTCCTAAATGTGAAAAGGGCTTAGCTATCCCTTGGCTTGGGGGAGTTTTAAAGACACTGTGTGCCGTGGGTAGGGGAGATCTTTTCTCCGACCCATATAAGATCGAGCCCAAAGATAAGAATGAGGTCAAACTAGCACTATATGTACTTTATAACTCAGAAAGAACGGGAAGGGAATCACTCAAATCTACTGTTGTGACATACATGGGGAATGAACTGTGTAGGCAACCGCTCCCACCCTATCTTATTCTCCCCATGACCAACTGGGAGAGATCACTGTTATTCCGCCTAAGGGCAGGCTCTATGAAATTTGTATTGGGCTTTCCTTTGGGCTATCATCATACAGCTCATTAGAACCCATGCCCGTGTGATGGGATAAGCACACAGAATGATTTGCACTTCCTATTTTTCTGTAAATTTTATTTAAAGTATATTAACTGTTTTTTAACTCTATATTTTAGAAAACGAAGACCCCTCTCTTTAGCGGAGTCTTATTTAATGTTGCTTTCTTTGGACACAGATGAATTAACTTTTCGAACTAGTACTTTCTTGAGACTGATAACTCGTGTACGTAAAATGATGGAAAACCCCTGAAAAATTAGATTAATGAGAGCTGTATAAATTTGAAGGATTATGATTACTGTAAATAGATTTGTATAGAGAATGGGACTGTTTTTATTGTATGTACTTTTACGAATTTTATGAAATTCGAATAAAGGTCTTTTGAATTGAATTGAATTGACTGTGGACTTTACTCTGGTAATTTCATATACCAACATTACCAACTGCCCTGTGAACTTTGGATTCCCATTGCACTGTACAGCACTTCATGTCACCTATATCATTCACACACACGTATGTAAATAAACACTTCACCTCACAGTTGTAGCCTCTGTGTTAAATTTAACTAGGTTTGTCACTTATAGGTGATGATATGCTAAAGACTGTGCAGCAAAACCACTAGAGCAATAAAAAAACTGAAATGTGATTTATATTGATGTGACACATATGAAAGGTACACAACTAGGTCAACACAACACAAATTCACCATGCCCATCAGATTCTTTGCCTCAGACACTGTGAACTGCAAGTTCACACACACGCTGAAGCAGTGGCAATCAGCCCACTGGTACAGCATGTGTGGTACAGCACACCCCCTGCATCTGTATCCCCTGCTGCCCTGAGTGTGGAGTCTGTGGAACTGCTGAAGCAGATCCATGTGGGGCAGACATCAATGCTGAGTGTCCTCCATGCTCACATTAATCTCTTGTCACAATTGGTGTTATTCATGGAGGGCATGTCAGCAACTATGTCTGCCCAACAGCGGATCAGTCAGTCCATGGCCTCCTCACTGATGCAGCAGTGTCCCTCCTCCAGCAGTCCCTCACCCCACCTACCTCTGCCCCATTCACAATCCCCACTACCCTCCCCGATCTGACCACACCCACACCTGCACCGTCACCCACAACAACAGACAGACCCGAGCAGCACACACACAGGGAAATCTAAGTCTAAACGCACAAGCATGCACACACAGGGGACTGATGGCATACACACAGGGGATAGGGTACAGATAGATGCACAGACAAGCATCCACAACCACTGCGCAGTCCTCAGACACCTCTCCCGCCATTACCTCTTCCCGTGACTCCCCTGCAAACCCCCCTTCACAGTAGCTCTTCATCTGTGAGCTTGGCCTCTTCCCCTCAGATACACCTGTGCCAACTCACAAAGGGAAGAGGAAGACACCTTGCCAGGAGGGTAGACTCCACCCACCCCCGCACAACTTCCACCAAGAGCCCGGACACTGAGGCCCCCACCCGGAAACCCCCCAGGACCAGCAAGACCCCACCACATTCACACACTCCCACCACAAACACTCCGTCCTCAATCTCTCATGCCACCACTCCTTGTGTTCTCCCACTGCACCCTGCCCCAGGTTCAACCAGCCACCGGTGGCACATTCCCAAAGTCATTAGTCCCTCTCCCCTTCCACAGACACTTCCACAACACCACCCCTCAGCCTGTTCCTGCAACTGCAGTGGAGCCCGTGCCCCCCCCAGCTGTTCTGGCCACTGCAATGGAGTCCCAACCCACTCCATCTGACATGCTCACTGCAGTGGAGACCCCAAACCCTAATCCTGATCCATCCACTGCAGTTACTCCTGTGACCCCTGTACCCACCACCACTCCCCTGTCCAATTCTTGTGCCCCCAGATCCTGTCCCTGTGGTGCCTGGACTGCCACCATAGATGCCCCTCCAAGAGGTGATGTCCGCTACTGTGTGTCAGTGCAGGCAAGCTATGGGTGACATGTTGTCACTTGTCCCCCATCATGGACTACTTTCATGGACTACCCATTGGCGTTTTTGCATTCACAACTGGACTTTTCCCCTCTAAGTTGCTGAATAAAGCTATTTTTTGTTATTTATTTTCATTGCATCTCATGTACATGATGTTGCTAAGGAGTGTAGTGAAGTTGCTGTTGTGCTATTGTCATTTGCTACAAAGTGATATGATGTTGTGATGTGCCTCATGTGGTCAATGGTATGAGGAAAATTGAATTTTGCCTTGTCATGTGTGCCTACGTGTTCCACATCCTATGTAATATGTGCATGATCGATATGCATATATCCCCCTATGATCGATTAAAGACGCAATTCTAGTTGTGTCCAACTTTAGTATGCCAGTTTCCAGTCCCCGTGAAAGCAACGAGTATTAGGCCTATGTTGCCAACGTTTTACATTATGCACGTTTATTCATTGAATTGTCCCCGTTTCCAGGCCTCAAAAGGGGCCCGGACACCAGATTCAAGCTCCAGTCTCCTGAAACCATTCCGAGGAGCGATGCAGCCCCCACCTGCATCCCTGACCCTTCGCTTACTTCCTGCCGCGCAGCGCAGTGCCCGGCCTGGCTCTGCCTGCCTGTCTGCCAAGAATATGTTATGCCTCTAGTTATCAGTTCAGCTCTCCGTCTTCACATTCCTAAGCTAACGAACCGCATAAACATCTTCAATTATAGTCTAGTCTTTCTGTCTCCATGCAAGTGAATTACTGTATTAATATTCATAGAAGATTCATAGCACACGCAATACATGTAGAATATATGCCTACACCAGCCTTAGTGTCCAGTAGCCTTTGCTCTGATAACTTTTAGATTCTGTCAACATGTACTCCAAACACAAGATACCAGATATGCTATAGGTACATGTCGTCCTGACATCGCAGACTTTAGTCTCCTCTTCTAGCACAGAAGTCAGAGCCCCCAGCTCTCCCCAGTTACACGTCATGGCCCGTTTGCGCGCACCACTAGGTTAAAGGTTCCAGCTGCCCAGGTAGCCCCCTCCATGTATCCACCCATTTTATGACACTTCTGTGACGTTCTCATCACATGTCTTCGTGCACGCCCTGTGCACGCCTTCTTTTTACGCCCATGTGTTCTTATCTTACGTTTGTCACTTGTTACGCCTACTGTATTCAATGCAATTGTAATGTTTTCCTATATATACTATGTACTGTTAATGAAGCAGGGCAGCTGCCAGTCCATGCCATTCTATTTCAGGCTGTTCCGATCCTGTCCCTTCCCTTGTGCCTGATTAAAGCCTGTTCAACTCAGATACCCCGGATCCTGCCTCTTATTTATTGAGCTATCTGTTTTCATTAATGTATTCAAAAATAGTACCGGTAATTAATTATTTATTTACCACATAATGGCGCCCGAATAGGGACGAGCCCCTTCCCCACGCGCCGGCGATGTAACGCAGGCCCCCTGACCCTTCTACAGCCGTGACGGAACTCTACCGTGCACGTGCAGATATTTCTGCTTCATCAAGTCTCCCTCAGGCCCACGGAGGAGACGGAGACTGCGGTCCGGCATCCAGACGAGGCGGTGAGGAATGCGGTTCGTCCCGACCAGAGCCCAAGCCGAGAGAGCAAGGTCCGAGGTATCCGGAGGCCCACCTGTAACCGAAGCCCGAGGTCCGAAGCGCATGCGTAGTAACCAGACGTCGTAGCAGTCCAGTCCAGTCCGAGGCCTTCAGTTTCTGCTTCCCGGTGAGTACCGTTGCGGGGGAAGTATCTAGACAGGTTCATTAGTTTGTTCCTGGTCCGATGGGTTTGGGTACGCAGATCCAGTCCGACGTGTCCACCTGGGTGGATACGGTATGACGTGTCTCTTTACGAGACCGGTATGTTCTGTACTGTTTTAGCAGTGCATCCAGTAATTCTAGTAAGTCCGTTCTCGAGAAATTCAAGTGTTATGTTTTCAGTGTATCAGGTAGTATTCTGTTCGAACTGTTATTAATGTATTTCTATGTCGTGGTATGAGTGATTTGTTTGCCATTCCATTACTGTGATTATTGTGTATTGTGTTTAGTTTAAGTACGACCCGATTATGCCTCTATTTTCGAAATTACGTCAGATCAAAACCAGAAAATTGTTACTCGAAGAATCAGTTCCTGTCCCTCCTAGGGACAGTCCTGGACATTTTATGTATCACAAGCATGGCTTAAATGCCATATTATATCTAGACTTATGGGTGGATTACACCAAGGATCTTGAAGAGAAATATAGATGGCCTGTATCAGGTACATGGGATGCCGAGTGCATCATGCGAGTAGAAGAAGCATTATGGAAAAAGAAAGCCAGACAGTCCCAGAAAGATGCCATCGAGTTATGGCGCAAAGAATCTCATAGAAGAACCGAAAAAGAATTCAGAAAAGCAGAGTTAAGTAGGGAATCCGCAGAAAAAGCCCAAGAAAGGGAACTCCTAGAAGAAGGTGAACGAGTTAGAGCAGAACAGTCAGACAGACAGAGAAATGCCCTTATTAAAGGTATGTATCCTCTTCTTGCCGAGGGCTTGCCGAAGGCAACCCCGGAAGCACCCTGTAATTTACCGCCACCATTGGTCCCGATTAAGCTACGTCATAAACCGACTGCAGCTGAAATTTTTCTTTCGTCCTACTTGGACGATACAGTCCCAGAATATACAAATCCTATTCCGCCCGCTCACCCGCAGCACCCTGTCAATAATGTAATTCCTGCTCCTCCAGCCACTGGTCCCGGGGACCAAGTTAATGTGCCAGTGCCCCCGGACCAGCCCACATTAGGTGTGCCCGTTTTGCCAGCCACTCTACCAGCACGTACAGTATTAACTGACGATTCCAGTTCAGGAGGTGCGGGGGGAGGTGCTCCTATCACCCCGCCTCAAGTAAGACGACTGACGCCGCGAGAAGCAGCGTTACAGCGTACGCCAAAAGTGGCTACATACGCAGACCTCAAGCGACTTCTTACTGACTGCATATATGATCCAGTTCCAGGCGAAGATCACATGATATTATATTCAGTACGTTTAAGACGGGTTGCCAACTTTTTGGCCACCCTGCCCGACATGAAAGAACATCTAGACAGAATATATCATTTTGTCCGTACAGGGGAGAATCCAGGAAGTATTCACGAAGCTATGGCACACAGGTAAGCCGAGATTCAAAATATGATTTTACAGTTCTTGATTAACTGTTTAATAAGCGAACAAGATTATCCTGATAAAGACCAAGACGAGATGAAAGGCCTGACTAGGTGGAGTGACAATATAGCCGAGGGAAAACACAAGTCACAAGGTAGTATAGAAAATATGTACAGGAAAATTCGTAAGGAAATTATAAGTATACACCAAAAGGAGGAAGCAAAAAGAGCAACCGAGAAAGAGAATGACTCTTCAAGTGAAGAGGTAGATAGCGAGAATCCCTCCAGAATAGCGTATGTAGGTAGAACTAGACTTTCTGACAGACATTCACGCCTAGATTACAAGAAAGTTTTTCCTCCTCCCGTACCAGAACAGTGTTCTCTTGAACAAGTATTCCAGGCCACTGATAAAATTCTGAAATTACGAATAGGTTATAGTGAGCTTAGTACCATGCATGAACAAGAACTAGCCCGATCAGCAGTCCGATGGACTAGTGATTCTACCACGTTTCCAGATGAAATAGTGGCCAAAACGTTTCTGAAACTGCCCCCAGCCGAGCAGCGTCTGGTGGGTATGTATATGATCCAGCACCTCATTACCCTGTATGAGGATCAGCATTCTGATCCAGGTCCTTTACATGATGTACTGAACGAGTTACTCCTAAACAGATGGAAAGGTCTAGGTACCGATTTAATTAGTGTCATTTTAGAACAGCGCCACAAATACAGAACGTTCCTGAATCCACATTTTGTTCCTATTCCACCCCCAGTAAGGAAATCATTCTACATAGATAGACAGAATCCGTTGAGAGAAGTACATCCAGTTAAGGGAGAGGGGGGTGATCTAGAACGAGTATTTGTTTACACCCCTATCACGAAAATAGAACTTCTAGAAATGAAAAAGTTAATACCCTGTCACGATAAAGATCCAGCAGGGTTCCACCGTGAACTAAAGGACATGCTCCGTATGGGAGAATACACGTATCCTGATATCATTAAAATGTTAAAGGTCCTGTTGCCTGCGGGCATATATGAAAAACTTAAAGAAAAAGAATGGGAGGTGGGAGAGAAAAAGATAGATTGGACCGCATTAGAGACTGAAGATAACACACGAGTTCCAGGTACCGGTCTTGGGGAAAAAGCTAAAGCATTACCCGAGTTGTTAATACAAGTCTTGCCAAGATTACTAGCCACGAAAAAGGAAGACTGGGATGCCATCTCAGCCTGTAAACAGAAACAAGACGAAGACACTAGTGATTTTTATTCTAGATTTGAGAAATGTTTCATTATAAATAGTGGTCTGAAAACAAGTAGTGAATCGTATCCACATCTTTTTGTTACCAAACTAGTTGAGAATTCTTTACCACAAGTTAAAACTCGAGTACTGAAAGTCGAAAGTACCTGGCAAGGTAATACTCCGTCACAAATGCTCCAGATGCTCCAGTATCACCAGAACAGAATTAGGGAGGAGCAGGAACATGAAAGGAGACGTATGAAAGACACGAAAATGAAAGTACTAGTGGCACAGTCTGTTCCACAAGACAGTCAGAAGAGGGGTCCGAATCAAGCTAGTCATCCTGCAGCTCCCGTTAAAGGGACCTGCAATTACTGTAAACAGCCAGGTCATTATATAAACGAATGTGCAGTTCTGAAACACAACATAGCTACTGGTAAAACAAAAGAGAGACCACGTCCGCCTAGACAAGAACAGGTTCCGCAGAATTCTCAGCTACCACAGAACGCACAACAGACAGTTACAGTACCGCAGCCTATAGCTGCCACACAGCACGTTACACAGCAGATGTACCAGTATGCACAGTCAGAATATCCAGATTACCAGCAGTATTCATGAAACAGCCTAGAGAGGGAGGTTGGCTTGCCTCTCATCGAGATACCTGTAGATCAAGAGGGTCCCTATGTACACAGTCAAGTATTAGGGAAAGACAGAAAGTTTCTGATTGATACAGGGGCAAGTAGGACTACCATCAGTCATGACGAGGTTCCAGGGGCTCCACTCTCAGGCTCTAGAAATGTTTCCCTTGGATTTTCAGGAAAGCCTATTGTTAATGAAATATCGAAACCAGTTTCCCTAGAAGTTGGTCCATTGTCCCGAACTACAGACTTGTTACTCACGAAATCATGTCCAGAGAATTTACTAGGCATTAAGACTCTGAAAGAATTAGGAGCAGTTATATGCTATTCCCCAGAAGGAGTACGATTGTTTTTGCGCGATTTTTAAAGGTCATTATGTATTACGTGATTTTGATCCAAGATTATTGAATGTACCTCAGCATTTATGGGCGCAAGGTCCAACTGATGTAGGTTGTATGCACATTACACCCTATCGTGTCACTCTAAAGCAAGGGGTTGTATTACCACGAATCCGACAGTACAAATTGCCACCTGAGGCTGTAGCAGCCTTATCCAAAATTATTGACGAACTCATTGCTCAAGGAGTAGTTGTAGTAACTGACTCCAATGTATGTAATTCTCCTATCATTCCGATTCTAAAACGTACAGATCCCAATGCACCTCCAGTTTATCGATTAGTGATTGACCTTCGAGAACTTAATAAATGTATCATACCCCAGTACCCAGTGGTTCCAGATATTTCTTCCCTATTGACTGCCATTGATTCCGAAGCTACGTTCTTTACTGGTATTGATCTCAAGAACGCATTCTTTAGTGTCCCCATTCATCCTGACAGCCAGTTTCTTTTCGGATTCTGTTTAAATGGAAGGAGCTATAAATTTACACGAGCTCCTCAAGGTTTCACAGAAAGTCCTAGCATTTACAATCAAGCACTTAAAAGACAACTAGACAATATTCACATGCCAACTGACACTGCCCTGCTCCAGTATGTCGATGATCTCTTGATCACAGCCCGTTCTGAACGTGACTGCGAACGTGCGTCACTTACAGTCTTGTATTTCCTGGCCGAGATGGGGCACAAGGTGTCCCCTTCGAAATTGCAATTCTGTGTCCAGCAAGTGGTCTACCTAGGACACTTACTGTCCAAGAGGGGTAGGCAGTTGACACCAGACCGTATCCAGTTAATAGCACATCTTCCACAGCCCAAGACTCAAAAGGAGGTGCGAGCTTTTATCGGCCTCACTTCATACTGCAGACAATGGATTCCTCAGTACGCATATCTAGCCAAGCCACTGATACAGTTAACGACACAGGAGGCAGCCACATCGACTGTCCTCCCTTGGACCCAAGAACATACACTTGTTTTCAATGAGTTAAAGAAAGCTTTATGCCAAGCACCTGTTCTAGCGACACCAAACTACAGTAAGCCTTTTACACTTTTTGTTACTGAACGTGATGGTACTGCATTATCTGTTCTCACACAAGATCAAGCAGGACAATACAAGCCCTGTGCTTATTTCTCTAGCACATTAGATCCGGTGGCCCAGGCTCTGCATGCGTGCCTCAAGTCAGTTGCAGCCACAGCTCTAGCTATCAGACAAAGTGATTCCATAGTGTTAGGACACTCCCTGACAGTACAGGTTCCACACTCCGTGGAAGTTCTTTTAAACCGAACACAGACTCAGCACTTGACAATTGCACGTTTAACAGGATATGAACTGACATTGTTTCAGCCACACATAGAAATCAGACGCTGCAACATTTTAAATCCAGCTACATTGTTACCCTCAGTTACTTCAAATCCTGCCACACATGACTGTGTGGAAGTTGTTAACACCATGACAAAGCCAAGACAAGACTTGACCGACATCGCATTACCTGATCCCGACCTGACACTTTATGTGGATGGTTCATGTATGAGGACAAGTACAGGAGAACTAGTAGCCGCATATGCAGTGACTACTGAAACTGAAGTTATAGAAACACATCGTATTGACACCCTGTCTGCTCAAGCAGCAGAGCTCGTCGCTCTGACCCAAGCCTGCATACGAGCCAAGAACCTGAAAGTAAACATATACACAGATTCACGTTATGCATTCGGAGTCGTACACGACTTTGGAGTACTCTGGCAAGAAAGAGGTTTCATGACTTCTCATGGAACCAAGATTCAGCATGGCCCCCTCATTCAAGCTCTGTTAGATGCAATACATTTACCGACAGCTATCGCTATCATGAAGTGCAAGGCACATACGAAAGTCACTGATATCATTTCCCAGGGTAACGACCTGGCAGATCGAACAGCCAAGCTTACAGCTCAGACTCCAGACATTCCAGTTAACACGACACAGACAGACATTCCCGATCAGACTACTTGTATGACAGTTAAGGACCCTACACAAGACGTACTAGATATACAGTCACATGCTACTCCCGATGAAATCAAGAAATGGTCTGAACAAGGAGGGGTCCAGACAGATCAAGGATGGTTGACGAAGGGAAAAGCCACATGGTTTCTCCCCGACTCTATGGTTCAAGTCATTATTAACACCGCACATAGTCCAGCACACTTGGGAGAAAAAGCCATGATAGACAGTATTCAGAACCTTTGGTTTAACAAGCATTTACGAGCAGCAGCCAAGCAGAAAGCGCGTACCTGTATGATATGTTGTCAGTTCAATCCAGGTAAAGGTGTCCCGGTGGAACAAGGTGGATTCCATCCTCCTGACCACCCTTTTGAAGTCCTCCAGATGGATTATATTCAGATGGATCGATGTCGAGGTTTCAAGTATGTCCTCGTAGTTGTATGCGCTTTGTCCAGATGGACAGAAGCATATCCAGTCCCAGATTACACTGCCGCGACCACTGCTAGGCAGTTGGTTCGTGAGTATTTCCCCCTCTATGGATTACCTAGGGTCGTGTATTCAGATAACGGCCAGCCATTCTCATCCGAACTCATGAAACAAGTATCCCTTCTGTTAGGGTACCAGTGGAAGTTCCACTGTGTACGACATCCTGAAGCAGCTGGTCTTGTAGAGAGACATAATCAGACTCTGAAAATCCGCATTGCCAAAGTATGCGCAGAAAAAGGCGTAGATTGGATGGTAGCCCTGCCAGTCGCCCTTTTTTACATGAGAATGGTCGCTCACTCCCGTTCAGGTCTCTCACCTTTCGAGGTAGTTTTCGGTCGTCCCCCGAACATGTGGGGTACACCTAGGCCACGTACAATTACAGATGTTGACAGTAATATGCTGACAGATTACCTGGCTTCCTTGATGTCTGCACTACTCTCTTGTCGTTCACAGGTCGCCGCTGCTTTTCCCGACAACACTCAAGTGAAACCGCACGAGGTCATACCAGGCGACCTCGTTTTGATTCGTAATTTTGATCGCTCCAGTCCGCTGGAGCCCCGCTGGAAAGAGCCAAAACTCGTCCTGCTAACAACAAGGACTGCAATCAAGGTCGAAGGTCGCAAGGGGTGGTTGCACTCCAGTCACGTGAAGCGATTCCATGGACTCTCTCCAAAAACTGTTTTCAAAGACTGCCCCGTTTTCAAGGACTGCCCAGATACTGACTCTAAACTTCCTCTGTTAGAGAAAACTCCGCAGCAGGAGTATAAAGAAAAGTTAAGGTCTAGTAAGTCAGCCAGTTTAATTGTCTAAGTCCCTCTCGGGTGAAACGGTTAGACAGGTTCCTGACATGTATGAGATAGACCAACCCAGTGAGAGAGTTAGTCAAAACTCTAAGAGAATACGTTATTGTAAAAATCTTCGAAGTCGATGTATTATTACTCTATTATTAATGTTATTTCTGAGTCTTATGGTTACCTGCATAAGTTATGCCTTACATCTATGTTTTCCTATTAATTCACATGTACATATGTTCTCTAATATTACAGTAGAGCACACATTTAGTGAACTGCCTCCTCACGAGTTATCCTATCGTCTTGCCATGCACAATAATACTTTTATCCGAATGTTACACTATTCACACCAGACCAGCAATACCACAAATTGTTGGGTGTGTGGTCGACTCCCCCCTTTCCAGACACCGAAGGGAGTTCTGCCACTCTTTCCCTACCCGTTTTCACACAATGGTTCGTGTGGAGCATGGTCCACGTTAACGTCATCTTCGGCTGATATGTCCCTTCTGAATAGAACATGTTTCCCAGACAAGGAAGGTCTTTCCCACAGAACAGGGTTAGATCTAGAGAAATGAAGTATATGATCTAGGTAATTATTCCTCGAATTTCATGGTTTTGAATGTTCAGTCCGAGACTACTCCAGGTTTGCCTGCTATTACAGTTCTACCAGTGAAAGGCGAATTATGTGTCAGAAAGAATGGTTCAGTACATCTAGGACACAGTGATTGTACTACTGTGCTCAAGTATAGTGACAGTGGGAAATCTACTTTCAAAGCCTCACGTCATTCATATTTTGTGTGTGGTCAGACCGCATATGTACATCTGCCCCTCGATTGGGATGGAACATGTTACATTGCCTTCCTACTGCCACCAGTTTTTCTAGCCCCATCCGATTATCACAGAAACACACATCTAGTACACGTAAGACATAGAAGGGAGATCGAGTCCCCAAATTGTCGATCAGACTGAAACTGCTTTAGAACAGTATCAAGACTTCAATAAAGGTTTCTTTTTCTTCATAGGTCCTGTCCAGAATAGTAAGCTAATACGTAGGCTAACCAGAACCCTTGAAGCAGTAGTGAATGAGACTACTTCCGCTCTAGGTAACTTAACTGAAGAGCAATCTGCTATGAGATTTGTTGTGCTCCAAAATCGTCTCGTCCTTGACGTCATACTGGCCGATAGGGGCGGAGCTTGTAGACTCATCGGATCTAGTGGCTGCATTTTCATTCCTAATAACGCACCGTCTGTTTATTCAGCTATAACCAGACTTCATAAAATTGCCCATCAGTTACACCAGAATCCAGGCACCTGGACATGGCCCGGTTGGCTCTGGAATATAATATCTGCCTGGGGATGGAAAGTATTGTCATTCCTGGGTATAACAGTAATGATCATATTCAGTTGCTGTCTCTGTTTACAATGTGGCCCTGCGATTTGCGGCTTGTGTGCTACCTCTTGTAGTCCTAGTCCTAAGTCCCGTTCCAAGAAAATTCGAGACGAGCAAATGATGCTATATGAACAGATAGATGGTATCATGAATATTGATGGTTCCTGATGGAAACGTAGGGCACAAGGAGGGAATGAGGAAAATTGAATTTTGCCTTGTCATGTGTGCCTACGTGTTCCACATCCTATGTAATATGTGCATGATCGATATGCATATATCCCCCTATGATCGATTAAAGACGCAATTCTAGTTGTGTCCAACTTTAGTATGCCAGTTTCCAGTCCCCGTGAAAGCAACGAGTATTAGGCCTATGTTGCCAACGTTTTACATTATGCACGTTTATTCATTGAATTGTCCCCGTTTCCAGGCCTCAAAAAGGGCCCGGACACCAGATTCAAGCTCCAGTCTCCTGAAACCATTCCGAGGAGCGATGCAGCCCCCACCTGCATCCCTGACCCTTCGCTTACTTCCTGCCGCGCAGCGCAGTGCCCGGCCTGGCTCTGCCTGCCTGTCTGCCAAGAATATGTTATGCCTCTAGTTATCAGTTCAGCTCTCCGTCTTCACATTCCTAAGCTAACGAACCGCATAAACATCTTCAATTATAGTCTAGTCTTTCTGTCTCCATGCAAGTGAATTACTGTATTAATATTCATAGAAGATTCATAGCACACGCAATACATGTAGAATATATGCCTACACCAGCCTTAGTGTCCAGTAGCCTTTGCTCTGATAACTTTTAGATTCTGTCAACATGTACTCCAAACACAAGATACCAGATATGCTATAGGTACATGTCGTCCTGACATCGCAGACTTTAGTCTCCTCTTCTAGCACAGAAGTCAGAGCCCCCAGCTCTCCCCAGTTACACGTCATGGCCCGTTTGCGCGCACCACTAGGTTAAAGGTTCCAGCTGCCCAGGTAGCCCCCTCCATGTATCCACCCATTTTATGACACTTCTGTGACGTTCTCATCACATGTCTTCGTGCACGCCCTGTGCACGCCTTCTTTTTACGCCCATGTGTTCTTATCTTACGTTTGTCACTTGTTACGCCTACTGTATTCAATGCAATTGTAATGTTTTCCTATATATACTATGTACTGTTAATGAAGCAGGGCAGCTGCCAGTCCATGCCATTCTATTTCAGGCTGTTCCGATCCTGTCCCTTCCCTTGTGCCTGATTAAAGCCTGTTCAACTCAGATACCCCGGATCCTGCCTCTTATTTATTGAGCTATCTGTTTTCATTAATGTATTCAAAAATAGTACCGGTAATTAATTATTTATTTACCACAGGTACATGAGTCCTATTGCAGTATGTCTCCAAATCATCATTGGGTGTCAAGTCAGATTCTCATGATCACAACTGCTTTGGCACAAGGAGTGGTACAGCCTTTGAAGTACTTCACATCTTTGTTTTACACTGTTGCACAGGTTTCGTGCTGAC
Organism: Lissotriton helveticus; assembly: GCF_964261635.1. NCBI lineage: Eukaryota > Metazoa > Chordata > Amphibia > Caudata > Salamandridae > Lissotriton > Lissotriton helveticus. The sequence goes on from NC_136058.1 coordinate 53,430,012, forward strand.
ATGTGTGCACATCTTTCTACTTACTGTCTCGGGCCATCAGCACCGGACATGCATTTTGAAGCTTGGGTGATGAGCAAGTGATCTGTGTCATCAGTGCAACTTGCCATACATATGTTTTGAGTATGTGCTGGTGGGTTCAGGGACACTCCAGGACACAGGCTGATGTGACCCGAACCTTCAGGGTGAATTAATAGGTGACTCACTGGTGGAGTTTTGGTCTAACATGCCTTGGCCCTGCACAGACGACTGTTGGGACACCTGAGGTTCCGCATGAGTGGAGTCACCTCATGGCAGTGTGTAATTCGGTGGCATTGACTGGACCCATGTGTTGTGTTCTGTGTGCATGTCTCAGTGGCTTACCTAACTATTTTCCACACAGGTGACACTCATCAGATCCTAGCCTTCAATGTATGATGCTGCCAAAATGTGTTATTTGTGGGTCTCCATGTGCTCTCCATTGGTCTGGGATTGTGACAAGGACTAGGCATCAATCCCCTATGTGCTGGAGAATGCTGGTAGTGATAGGCATCCACCTCCAAGTAGGTTGGGACTGCTGGTGGTGATGGGCATCCCCCTATGGGTAAAGGTAAAGGCATCCACCCCATGTGTGCTGGAGAATGCTGGTAGTGATAGGCATCCCTCTACCGGCCTGGTCGCCCCCACGCTCTCCTGCCTCCCGCTCCAGCACCTACCTGCTCCTGTGCCTGCCTGCCGCCGCCGCCGCCGCCTGCTCCCTCCTCCCTCCTCCAGCGCCCCAGCCGCCGCAGGGCCACCCGCACCCGTTTTTCCCGCTGCCCCGCCCCCCCGCCAGCCGATTGGCTAACCCGCTCCCGCCTCCCCGCAGACCCTCCCTACCGGCTCCCTTCTTAAGGGGACCCAGACTCCACCTAGGGAGCGACCACAGCGCCTCTACCCGCCTGGTCGCCCCCACGCTCTCCTGCCTCCCGCTCCAGCACCTACCTGCTCCTGTGCCTGCCTGCCGCCGCCGCCGATGCCGCCTGCTCCCTCCTCCCTCCTCCAGTGCCCCAGCCGCCGCAGGGCCGCCCGCACCCGTTTTTCCCGCCGCTGCCAGCCCGCGGCCCCGCCCCCCGCCAGCCGATTGGCTAACCCGCTCCCGCCTCCCCGCAGACCATCCCTACCGGCTCCCTTCTTAAGGGGACCCAGACTCCACCTAGGGAGCGACCACAGCGCCTCTACCGGCCTGGTCGCCCCCACGCTCTCCTGCCTCCCGCTCCAGCACCTACCTGCTCCTGTGCCTGCCTGCCGCCGCCGCCGCTGCCGCCTGCTCCCTCCTCCCTCCTCCAGCGCCCCAGCCGGCGCAGGGCCGCCCGCACCCGTTTTTCCTGCCGCTGCCAGCCCGCGGCCCCGCCCCCCCGCCAGCCGATTGGCTAACCCGCTCCCGCCTCCCCGCAGACCCTCCCTACCGGCTCCCTTCTTATGACGCCCCCAGAGCGACCGCGCAGCGGACGCGCGCAGCGGGAGCACCGAATGAGAGCCAAAGGTGCCCGTCTGCGCCCGTCCACGCCTAGACCGCGCCCAGTGCCAGGACCCCTGGCCCCCGCAGCCACCAGCCCTCCCGCCAGACCTATGCCGCCACCGACCTCTACGCACTCAACGCCGGCAGACTCCCGGGCTGCTACCGAGCCACCCCGAGACGCACCCGCGGACCCTTCTGCTGCAACGCCTGCAAGTTCGCCTGCATCCGGACCTGCACCACTCCAGCAGTGCCCAAGACCTCGACGAACATCAGCAACAGCCACCTGAATTGCATCCTGCTCAACACCCGCTCGGTCCACAGACACGCCGTCGAGCTCTGGAACCTGCTTGACACCACAGCCCCAGATGTCGCCTTCCTCACGGAAACCTGGATGAACGCCTCCTCAGCGCCCGACATCGCCATCGCCATCCCGGACGGCTACAAGATCATCCGGAGGGACCGCGTCAACCAGACCGGAGGAGGCATTGCCATCATCCACAGGAACTCCATCCGCATCACGACCAACACCGACGACACCCTCGCACCCGCCGAGCACCTGCACTTCCAGATCCACATCAACCCCAGGACCACCCTCAGAGGCACCCTCATCTACAGACCCCCGGGACCACGCACACAATTCAGCGAGGACATCGCCGACTTCGTCAGCCCGCATGCCCTCCCCTCCGCTGACTACATCCTCCTCGGGGACCTCAACTTCCACCTGGAGAACAACAACGACCGCAACACCACCACCCTGCTGGACAACCTCGCCAACCTCGGACTCAAGCAACTGGTGACCACCCCCACCCACTACGCCGGACACACTCTCGACCCCGTCTTCTCCTACAGCAAGGACATCGCCTTCAGCCACGCCACCGGACTCCACTGGACGGACCACAGCTGCGTCCACTTCAGCTTCAAAAGGACCACGATCCATCACCACCAGCAACAGGTTGCACGCAGAAGCTGGAACAAGATCACAGCCGATCAACTCGCAACTTCCCTGAGCAGGAACCCACCCACCAGCGCAGCGAACCCCAGCCAAGCGGCCACCAACCTCACGATGTGGATCAGCAACTGCGCAGACGACCTCGCCCCTCTGAGGACCCCGCCTAACAGACCCGGCAGCAAAAAAGCCCCATGGTTCACCGACGAACTCAAGAACTCGAAGAAGAACTGCAGAGCCCTTGAGAAAGCCTGGCGCAGAGACCCAACATCGGACAACATGACTACCCTCAAGCTCTCCACCCGAAAACACCACCAACTGATCCACACCACCAAGAAAACTGCATTCAAGGAACGACTGGACAACAACGCACACAACAGCAAGGAACTCTTCAACATCGTCAAAGAGCTCTCCAACCCCAACGCCGGAAACAACGACATCACCCCTTCGCAAGACCTCTGCAACTCCCTCGCCTCATACTTCCACGACAAGATCACAGACATACACAACAGCTTCAGCACTCAACCGACGCACGCCACGACCGAACCACCGCCCCCCACCACCACCCTCCGCGCCTGGACCCCGATCAGCACCGAAGACACCATCCGCACGATGAACACCATCCACTCCGGATCTCCGACAGACCCCTGCCCTCACCACGTCTTCAACAAGGCCGACGCTGTCATCGCACCCCACCTGCGGGACATCATCAACACCTCCTTCGAGACCGCTACCTTCCCAGGGAGCTGGAAGCACGCCAAACTCAGCGCCCTACTAAAGAAGCCATCAGCCGACCCCTCCGACCTCAAGAACTACCGACCCATCTCGCTGCTCCCGTTCCCCGCAAAAGTCATCGAGAAGACCGTCAACAAGCAGCTGGCCGCCTTCCTCGAGACGAACGGATCCCTCGACCTCTCGCAGTCTGGCTTCAGGACCAACCACAGCACCGAGACCGCCCTGATCGCAGCCACTGATGACATCCGAGCCCTGCTCGACAACGGAGAAACAGCGGCCCTCATCCTCCTAGACCTCTCCGCGGCCTTCGACACCGTCTGCCACCGTACCCTAGTACAGCGCCTCAGCAACGTCGGAATCCGGGAGAAGGCGCTGCAGTGGACCATCTCCTTCCTCGCTGGAAGGACACAGAGAGACCGCCTCCCACCGTTCAGATCAGAAGCCACCGAAGTCATCTGCGGCGTTCCTCAAGGCTCCTCGCTCAGCCCAACCCTCTTCAACGTCTACATGAGTCCCCTCGCAGCCATCGCACGACAGCACAACCTCAACATCATCTCCAACGCCGACGACACCCAGCTGATCCTCTCCCTCACCAACGACCCCGCCACCGCCAGAGCCAACCTACACGAAGGGATGAAGGAGGTAGCCGAATGGATGAAGAACAGCCGCCTGAAACTGAACTCGGACAAGACGGAAGTCCTCATCCTGGGATCCTCACCCTCCGCCTGGGACGACTCCTGGTGGCCCCCCGCCCTGGGCAGCGCACCCAAACCAACAGACCACGCATGCAACCTGGGCTTCATCCTGGACTCATCCCTCTCCATGACCAGACAAGTCAACGCCGTCTCCTCGTCGTGCTTCAACATCCTACGCATGCTACGCAAGATCTTCCGGTGGATCCCCACCGAGACCAGGAAGACGGTCACCCAGGCCCTCGTCACCAGCCGACTGGACTACGGCAACGCCCTCTACGCCGGAACCACCGCCAAACTCCAGAAGAGACTCCAGTGGATCCAGAACGCCTCAGCAAGGCTCATCCTGGACATCCCCCGTCGCAACCACATCTCCGGACACCTGCGAGACCTGCACTGGCTCCTGGTCAACAAGAGAATCACCTTCCGTCTCCTCACCCACGCACACAAAGCCCTGCACAACCAAGGACCAGGATACCTCAACAGCCGCCTCAACTTCTACGCTCCCAAACGCCAGCTCCGATCGACCGGCCACGCTCTCGCCGCCATCCCCCGCATCTGAAGAGTCACCACAGGGGGAAGGTCCTTCTCCTACCTCGCCACCAAGACCTGGAACTCCCTCCCGACCCACCTCCGCCTGACCCAGGACCACCTCGCCTTCAGGAAGCAGCTCAAGACCTGGCTGTTCGAGCAGTAGCGGACCCCCCCTCCCCAAGCGCCTTGAGACCCTCCGGGTGAGTAGCGCGCTATACAAATGCTTTGATTGATTGATTGATTGCTTGTAGGTAGAGTATGCTGGTAGTGATAGGCACTCACCCCCATGAGGGTGGAGTATGCTGGCAGTGATAGGCACTCACCCCCATGCAGGTGGAGTATGCTGGTAGTAATAGGAATCCACCCCCATGCAGGTGGAGTGTGCTGGAAGTGATATGCATTCTCCCCCTATGGGCTAAACACTGCTGGTAATGATGGGCGTCCCCCCCTATTGGTTGTGCCTGCTGGTAGTTATGGCTATCTACCCCCTATGGGTGTTGCACTTGCCGTCTATGGGGTATGCATCAATTCCTGTTGTTCATTTGGTCATAGACGTACAGTGCAGGGATGACATGCACGGTCGGATACATGCTTGGTTCATCTCGTACCCGCTGTTCATGTTGTGGCGCGAATCGACGTGAAGAGACTCCTGTTCCGGATGCTGAGATGTCCTGTCAGTGGCGAACCATTACATGCTTAGGAAGTGCGCATCATACTTGCCCGGCCGGAAGCTGCTGTTTAAATGCCTCCGAACAAGTCGATTTCAGCAGTTTTGGTTCTGGGTCATACGGAAAATGTAGATGATTTAGGAGCCTACGGCTCGGTCAGAAATCGGAAACATTTGCGCTTCGTACTTCCTTGTCCTGACGGATCGGCTCCGGGACAGAGTGGGTCGTAAGGTAAGGCTACGGATGGCTCTCGGAGGGCTGTCCGACCTGGATCGGAATCCACCCCTAAGTGTTTTACATCAATATTTTTGTACTTACCTGTTTAAGTATAGGGAGTCGATATTTTTGCATTCTATATTTTTTACATTGATATTTTGTCAGTGAACCACTAGGCAAGAATCTACAACTACCAGTGATGTCAATTTTTGGTGCTGCCTCCTGCTTACATCCCACTCATCATGTTTCTTCTGTCACTACCGGTTCATGTGTCAGTTGCCTTACTTTTACAATCCCTCCAGCCTTGGCATCATGTTTTCAGGTGTGATTCATAGACAGATTGGTTCAGGGTTTTATACACAAGCTCCAAATTTGTCACTATAGAGATAACCAAAGTTTTTAAATAGAAATACAGCGTGGTCATAGTATTTACTACTTTAGCGGAAATGAATGGAAGAATTTTGCTCCCATCATCTTTACTTACAGGTTAACCCCTTCGCTGTGGGGGTTATTCCCCCGCTGTGCTGGGGGGGAGAGGGGCGCGCACAACGCCCCCATGCTCATGACGAGCTGAGCTCGTCATGAGGCACGGCGCTCCTGTGCTCATGACGAGCTCAGCTCGTCACAGGTGCATTACCTCCCGTGGAACGCTCAGCACAGGAGGTGAATTCTCCCCACACCCTAGCGTTCCACGGCTCATGACGAGCTGAGCTCGTCATGAGCACCGGAGCGCCTTGGCTCATGACGAGCTCAGCTCGTCATGAGCATCGAAGAGGCTAAATGCAAACGATTTTGACAAACAAATAAGTGGTCCTAATCCTACCTAAGAATCGCAAGTGTTCTTCTTTACTATGTTTTAATTTCATCTTCTTTGTTAAGACTGAGCGCTATAATTTCCAAAGTTGTTATCCTATATGCCTCCGATTTTAGATACACATTTTTGAATATAAACATGTTGTTTTTGCATATCCTAAAAGTTTAGATTCAGTGGTTCACTACAATGATTTTGTTGATCGTGTGAGATTATGGGGTTCTTGAAATATTTTATATGGTGTGCTAGTGTTCCAGTGTTCCTTCTTTCAGAAAACAATTTCTGATGTATATCTGGTAGCAGTTAGGTTGAAGCACATATAAGTAAAATGATGCTCTGCAAATCATTAAAGCTTCAATAATGAGGGACTGATTCACAGAGGTAATTTCTCAATGGTATAAGGTACCTATGGGACTCTAGCCTTTGTGTTTTGAAATCTATCTTTTCAACTCTCACATTTTTATCCGGATCCCGGGTTGTGATAAAACATTTGTAAAATATGTTAGATAAATGCAGCGACAAAGTTCTCTCTGGCCCTCCTTATGAAGGGCTGGTGTTAGGAGTGATATTTATCAGATTTGATAAAATAAGGACACTGTGGGGTACCTTATTAGGCTATGTGATAAACAGCACCTATTACAAGTCTTTCCCTTAAACATTAGAATTACATGTAGATTATTGTGCTTACCACTCCAAAATCTTGTGTCGAAAGCAGCCAAAAAGAGACAGGAACAAGAATAGGGAGGCTCTGAACTGTTTAATTTACCTGTCAATCACTTCTAAAGTGGTATCTCATATACCCAGGGCTTGTGAATTAAATGCTATTGGTGGGCTTGCAGTGCTGATTGTGCCACCCACCAAAGTAGCCTTTCAAACCTATCCCAGGCCTCTGCCTTTGCAGGGACTGTACGTGCAGTGTTACTGCCGCTGTGACGCGGCACCTAAAGTGTGTGCCATGTCCGTGATCCCCCTTTTACTACATGTCAGTCACCCCTAAGGTAGGCCCTAGCTAGCCCTATGTACAGGGTGCATTGTAGGTATAAGATAGGACATGTACCTTAAGTGTGTGACATGACCTGGTAGTGACAAACAGCCATTTAGCTTTCTCACTACTGTCGGGCTGCCCTCCCATAGGAATGCATTGGGGATTCCCTGATAAGTGTTTCAGTGGTAATTCCTGAAATGAGAGGAGCAGTGTGGTCAAGTTTGGTATGTATGAAATAGTAATAATAAATGCTACGCAATCGTGTGCGCAGATTTATTATAACTATTTTAGAAATGTCACTTTTAGAAGTTGGCATTTCTGTGTGCTATGAGTCTGCCTGCCTGATGTGAATTGTATGTCTGGCTTTTGAGTGACAGGGTCTGGTGAGGTGTGTGTGGCTCCAGGAGGGGCAGGGTGAGTCAGCACTAGGCTGAATGGGACATCTGCATTTGGAGTAGTGGGATGAGTAGTCCCCTGACTCTGAATAGGATTGTGCCTGCCATAGTGAATGCTGGCTCCGCCCCGTTGTGGTGTGTCTGATGACGAGCCCCCACCTAACAATGGAGAGGAGGAGCCCTGTCAACAGAGTGCTCCAAATCCCCCCTGAATCAGTTGCATCTGGTTCCCCCAAAGCCCTGTCCTGCAGACAAAGGAATGTCTGATATAAATATAGGGGCTGTGACCCCATGAATTTGGTGCTGTTCCTGTGCTGAGGGGACCTGCTGCTGCGGGGAACCAGGGGGTACTGCCACACGGGACTGCCTAACTGCCGGAGGGCCCTGTGAGCTGGCCTGCGTGGACCCAGCTTGTGTCCCTAAAACGGGGGCTCTTGGGAGCTGTGGCCCCTAGCGCTTTCTGGAGCACTTTATCTTTCCTCAAAGAAAAGGAATGCTGGGACCCTGCAGCACTGAGCTTCACCATACTTGGAGGGAATCTCGACGTGGGGATTCCTCTGCAGTGAGCCCAGGGAAGGCGGGAGCCCCCCTCACATTTTTGCCTATTAAAAAAATTGGTGCCCACCCCGCAATTGAGGTTTGTTCTAAAACGCGTGCCCACCCCGCATTTGCCTGCTGCCGAAGGGCCGCCGCTCCATGGGAAACGGCCCATAGAAGAATCCAGCCGGCCAGGAAGTCAGGCACCTCGCCTAGTTGTGGGCGGGGCTTCCCCCTGTAAAGAAGAGGAAGCCCCGCGGGGCTGCATCGACAAGTATGGAGCCTTGAGCTGGCTCGCCAGCACCCATTTCCCGCCAGACATTGGCGGCAGGAGGAGGGGCTCGACCGAAGTCTCCAAATACAGACGATCAAGGAAAGGAGCCCACGCAGGTCCCAGGTGCCAATAAGGAAGACAGGAGGAGTCTACCTAAAGCTCCTCGGTGAGTTGGGCTGTAAAGGAGCCCGTTCCTCTTCTAAGGCATGAGTTGTCCCAGAGGTGCCCCGGGGCAGGGGGCACTGTGATGGTTAGGGTCCTGACGCGAGGGACTCGCAGAGGCCCGGAAGTGCACCGGGAGCAGCCCAGTGAATAGAACTCCCGGCGCTGATTTCTTTTTGGGAGTAATTTGGCAAGTAAGAGTCCCGGAGTGGGGCTCTCAGGGCACCATGTGCCAGGGCTCATTTTTCTCCAGCTGCACCGGGAGAAAGCGGGCAGCTGCAACATTTGGCCACATTTAATTAGAGTCCCCGTGGGGACTCCAGAGGGCACAGTGAGTGCCCATGCTCATTCCTTTGGGGTATTGTTGTGTGTGGGCATTCCAAGGGCACAGTGGTGCCGATCGGGGCACATTGTCAGTGCTCATTTGGCCACAATTGTTTTAGAGAGTCCCAGTGGGTGCTCCGGGGGCACAGTGAGTGCCAGTGCCTACAGCTTTCTTCACAGCTGCACCGCAATTAGCGCAGCTGCAACGTATAGGCCAGTTCATTCTTACAAGTGCCAGAGGGGACCCAGGAGGTACAGTGGTGCCAGCACAATTGTGCCCTTAGATTCTGCTGCATTAGCAGCCTGCCCTGACATTTTGGGAAAGAGGGCATTTGAGCCCAAGCGAAAGGCTAATTGGCCTGGGGTCAGTTCTATGTTGGTAGGGCGCAAGGCCATAATGTGATTGCGTAGTGTGATTTTTGCTTGTGATGCCTATAACATAATGTTTTTAGGTTTAGGATGTTTATGCAGAATGTGTTTATGCTGGTGATGCCTAGCGCGTAAAGTATTTATGCTAATGAGGTTTGGGCCTAATGTGATGTATTGCCTAATGTCATGCTTTGACACTTTAGGATGGTGTCTAATGCTAATGTGATAATGCTGAGGTCATTATGGCCGATTGGCCTTGTCCTGTATATAATCCCCTGTGAATATTGCCTAGGGCCAGTTGGCACAGTGTATATTGTGTGATTACTATTCTAATGTGTTTATGATATTACAAAGGCTATTTTTTACATAACAATGTGTGGAGTTTCTTTTGTGGTGGGCCTATTGTGTTCCTGCTGTGTGTGTGTGTGTTGCAGAAACGCTTTACACATTGACTCTGGGATAAGCCTGACTGCTCGTGCCAAGCTACCAAAGGGGGGAGCAGGGGTTATCTTCAGCGTGTAACTCCCTTGCCATGACTAGAGTGTTTGTTTCTGCCTTGCTTATGGCGAAAGCCTTAGCCAACCAGAAATCTAATTTCTAATATCTGCCATCAGTAGAGCGACTACCAAGATGGCTAAGTACAACATCAGTTGTGGGCACACTGGACAATTGGACACTACTCGGACAAGTACAGACAACCCCCAATAATAACGGTCCAAAGCTATAATGGAAAAAAACAGAGATCTGTGTACCAATTGTGTACATAGAAGAAGAGCCTTAATTATAACATCCCTTGGCAAGGACTTGGAAAAGGAAGGTTCCTATCACTTCCAAGTATTACTCTCTCCTATTTATTTTCACCAGTAAGCCTGTGGTATACAAATGTGAGTATCACTATGAACATATTCATAGACAGGATAAAGAATGTAGTTATGGGACAGGTCTTAGTGAACTAATGCTCACTCATAACAGATGCTTAATTTGAGCCGGTGGTTACCTGTGTTTTACTATCATTGGCAGCATGGTTGGGTAACGTGTGTTGCAAGCTGCAGTTGGCTCCTGACGAGAGCTCTAGCACAATTTTTTATTTTTTTTTGTTTACAAATTAAGCATTATAAAATTGCAATTTTACAATGGTGCTTTTAAAATTGAGTAACAACCGATAATAGGGTATGTGAACCATAAATATCGATGTAGGCAGAAGAGAAAGGATCTTTTTTGTGCAGTGCACTAACACGTGTTCCAAGTATGGCACATGATGCTGATTTGATGATGTCACACGCTACCCTCCGTGTCCCTTGACACGCAAACTGGCCCCTGTAAGGAAGACTGCAAATGCAGGAGTTACAGTGCCCTAAGCAGATGTGTGTGGCTGGCTATGGTATGGAGTAGTAGTAGGGCCTTTGCCCTACTTTTTAAACCTTTATCATTCTGAGGCCACGGGATTATTTGCACTTATTGACGGAATCCCGTTTTGTGTCCTCAGTGCCTAACGTTGGTGCGGTCTGCCTGTATCATCCTGTGAGGCAAACGCAGGCCATTTCTAAAGTAGGTCCAGCTTGGGACTATATAGAGGTATGTTATTTCCTTGGAGGTCCGCCCTAATCTCCACACCTTCCAAATTGCGTAGTAACAGGAGCACGAACAGCAGCTGGACACGATGTAGATGTCACTTCTATCTCCCACCGAGCAAGAGTCTGTGTCAACACAATACTAAGTACATGCAGTTGGAACACCGGGCTTGTCACGCAAGTGTGTACTTCACGTTTTATCACAGTTTGATGAACACCGAGAAAGTTACACAACATTTTTTTAGAGTGTGTGCAGTGGAGCACGTTCACATTGAATAGAACAAACATTTGTTATATATTTACACAGATTCAGGTGCCTAGTAATGCCCAGGCCATCTTAGATTAACAAGTCGGAAATCAATGCCTATGTAGTAGAGAGAGAGAGAGAGTGTGTGTGCATGTGGGTGTGCGCGTGTGTGTGTAATAGCTTTTGCAAGTGGCTTGCACACAACTTAGTCGCCAGAATTTCTCTACAGTGAGAATCTCAAAATAGCAATAGGGATCGCCACGGTTTTTCTATGTAATAGATTTTTTTTAATAATTATTTTTTGCCCTGTGTAGTTGCATTGTGATTGTGTTGGCATTGTCCTTCTTCTTGAATGACATTTTGTCCATTAATCCTACTGTCTGTGGTGCTTCTGTAAATGAAATGCTACCTCCATAGCTCTCCCGTTTCATTTTTCCTTTTCATGTTAAATGTCTCAATGCCGCTGTAGCATTTAACAAAGCTTGTGGGTTTTCACACATTGACGGCTCTGGAGACAGCTCAATAGACTTCAATTACACCCCTACACGGGAGAGATGTTCGAGTTAATCATGTTCAATGCACCAAGTCAAATGCTAGACTGTGCGACCTCCTACTCATAGAAAAATATCTGTCATCAGTGAGCATATTGCCACGTGGAAGCTCCTAGTCATAGGCTTCTTCCTCCTCTTCTGGAATTGTTGTTTCGACCGCGTTTTGCAGTTAATAGTTTGAAATTGATTTATTGTGCATATATCTGTTATGATGTAGCTTTCTTTGACTAGATTCATATTAAGGTTTTTCAACATGACGACTGCTCAATTGTCAGAAAAATAAGTGCAGAGGGGGGCAAAGTTTTTCCTAGGAGCCACCACGGGAGCTGCAGAATGCAATGCCTGTCAAAAATTAAGGGGCATATTATCAAGGGTGGCGATAGTGACTTATCGCCACTTTAGCGGCCGTTTTCGCCGCTAAGCGGCGATAATTCTATCGCCCTATTAGTAAGCTGTCGCTAACAGCAGTTAGCGACAACTTGCAGGCAATAGCAAGCGGTTTCGGGCCCGCTTTGCATGTCAGCGATATTTATAGCTAATGACATGCAAAGTGGGCGTACCCAACCTGTTAGCGACTGAAAGCAGTCGCTAACGTCGCTATCGCCTATTAGCAAGGCAGGCGTAGCGATGGAAATATTCGCGCTAAGCACGAATATCTCCAAAAACTAACACCTGCCCAGACCAGTTCTTAGCCATGTTATCCAATGGGAGGTGGATAACATGGCTAAGAGCATTTCGTCGCTAATGCGTGAATATCGCTGTATTCTTAGCGATATTCACACATTTCGCTGCTATCGACGGAAAATGTATCGCTTTGGAGATAAACGTTGCTAATAGCAAGTTATCTCAGCGATAAATTTCGGCGATGCTCAGCGATAAAAAAATTGCCGCTAAGCCTATTTAGAAATAAATATAACTACTTGTTGGTAATATGCCCCCAAGTCTTGCTAATTTTAATTCCATATCATGCCTCTTTCTTCCACCACCCTACTTTTACTGTGCATTAATCCTAGAATTTCTGTCTCTTTTCAATCCGTCACTTTCTCCCATGTAACTTTTTTCCTTTTTATTCCTCCTTCATTCCATCATTTCTGCCTTTCACTCTCTTGCTCTGGGGCAAAGTATAATTTGAAAAAAATAAGTCCTGAATTCCTGATATGTCCTGACCCCAAAAGTGAGTACCATTTCAGGTAAGTGCATCTAAGTGCACAAAGACCTGGGTTGATCTGTTAAATCTCAGCATACTCCTCCTCCTCCTCATCACTTAAAATGCTCTTGTCATGTCCAAACTGTACAGACCTATCAAAAACCCCTGAGAGCCCTAAGGGGCAGATGTACGACCGTTTTGTTCTGTCGCAAACGTGAATTCGAACTGTTTGCGACTGCAAAATTGGTCTGGCCCATGCACAAACCATATTTTGCGAGTTGGTAGCCAATTACCGACTCGCAAAATATGGTTTGTTGCTCGCTATTAGGAAGGGGCGTGCCAAGGGTGTGCCTTGCTAATAGCGAGCCTAACAGGAATGTTTGATTTTTTTTGCGACCACATTTGAGTTTTCAAAACACTCGCAGTTTCCCACCTACTTCAAGTAAGTGGTAAGCCACTGTGAGACGGGAAGGGGTCCCCAGGGGATCCTGTCTCCTTTGTGAATGGGTGCGAAAATATTTTTTAAGAGTAGGCAGTGGTCTCAGGGACCAGGTCCTGCCCTTAAAAAATTAAACATTTTTCTATTTTAAATGCATCCCGTTTTCCTTTAAGGAAAACGGGTTGCAGTTAAAAAAAAAAACTGCTTTATTTAAAAAGCCGTCACAGACGTGGTGGTCTGCTCACCCCAGCAGGCCACAATCACTGGGTGTGCTAGCCATTCTCAATGGGTTCGCAAATTGCACCTGCCTCATGAATATTAATGAGGCATGCAATTTGCAACCCCATTAGGTACTGCAAACAGTGTCTGCAAATTGCAAGTCACAATTCGAAGCAATTTGCGACTCGCAAAATGGAATGGTTCTACATCTGGTGCTTAATTTTTATGCAGCTATAGTAGTAGAAAAGCTTTATTCGATTTTAGAACAGGATAAAATCATAAAAGCAACGATCGTAACATACATTTTCATATGCAATCATAAATACACAGTAAAAATAGTAATAAACATTATTTTTGTCTGTACACATAATAGGGCCTCTCATCACTACTCATAGATTAAATAAAAAGTTTGGATTCCATCTGCTAATTATATGAACTCAGACATAACAACCCATAGTGGTTTATTTTTCACTGTAAATCTCCATATGTCAATCGGATTTTCAAGCAGGTCTTAAGAAACATGGCTATACATTTGGCATTTGATACTGTATCTAGATATTGTAAGGCCATAAAAGCAGGGCGGCATCTTCTCATTCCCAGGGATAACAGGATTGGAATGATCCAGCGTTTGCGTGGTACGTCATACAGTTTACAGAACAGCAATACGTGAATATTGGACTGTTCTGAGGTACCATCGCAAGGACACCGGATGATGGAGGTTGACCAATCCTGTCTCCTTGGGAAAGTAACCAAGCGGAAAAACAAATTAAGCCTGAGCCGCGTTAGCAAATATTTTTCATAGCTGGTCAAACAAAAGGTAAGATACGGCTGGATGCCCAAAGTACATTGAATAGTTAAAATATGGCGATTAGTAGCTTTATTGATTTCTTGAGCCATACGTAATTCTCCCAAATGGGATAAACAAAGCGATCTCAGGGCCTTTCTTGTAACATTAGTTACAATTGCAGGTTCTTCAAAATATTTGGAAAGACCCAGATCATTGAAAAAATTATGTACATGGGACAGCCACGGAACGTCTAGCCAATTGTCTAAAGCCAAGCAATCTACAATTAGTGCATGGGTTAAGCTACACTGTTCCGTTGACCAAATGCGATGCCACAACAATATTGGCTGGATTTTTATATAATCAACAATATTATCCATGCCCAGTTCAATATGGCAAGCGAACGTTGGAGAGCACTGTGGAACGGCCAAAAGATAGCAGATAAAATTATTCTCTGCCCTCTGCAAGGTGACCACAGGAGCATAGCCCCACACCCCAGCACCATAAACAGCTACGCTATGGCACTTAGCATAGTATATTTGCATAAGTTCTTTTGAGGGAGGCTTCCCTATTTTACGGGAAAATGCAATCAGGGCAGAAGTAGCTCTTAAAAATAAAAGATGTCTACTATCAATGGCCGATTTCCAGGAGGAGATGTTATCGAATGATATACCTAAATAGGGATATGTCCTAGTGCAATCGAGCTTGGCTTGTTCAATACAAATTGATTTTTTCTTAGATGTCTTTTTGCCTAAATGCATAACTAATGCTTTTTTAATATTGACCTTTAGATCCAATGAAGCCATGAATTTACAGTATGAGTTTAGTTGAGTCTGAAGTTGTACTGGGGTTCGCGCCATAATTACCGCGTCGTCCGCGTAGAGTAACGCAGGAATTGGACGACGGGCAATTGTTGGCAGATCCTTACTCCCCTCTAACATGGCCTTCTCGAGGCCATTTGTGTACAAATTAAATAAAAAGGGAGCCAGGACACACCCTTGTCTGACTCCCTTAGTTACTGCAAAAGGGTGAGTGAGCTCCCCATTCACCCCAAATCTCACCCTTGCCGATGCCGGATATTATTGCAAGGTCTACTCCCATTTCAGTTAGGATTGACCACAGCCTAGAGTGTGAAACACAGTCAAAGGCTGCGGTCAAATCCACATAGACCAGGTGAAGATTGCCTTTCTTCGCCTGGACATACTTTCCAATTAGAAGGGAGAGATTCAAAGCCTGCTCTACAGTGCCCAAACCCTCCGGGAAACCATATTGCAGGTCTGTTAAGATGTTGTTGTCCTCAGACCAGACCCGCAATCTCTCCAGGATCAGGCAACCTGCAACTTTGCCAAGAGAATCCAGGAGGGAAATGGGCCTGTAGCATGCTGGGTTATTGCGATCTCCCTTCTTGAAAATAGGGAGCAGAATAGATGTTGACCAGGTTTTTACGAGACGACCTCTTAATGCTGCTTCAATTACTCTGGTCAGTACTGGCGACCAAAGCTCCTGGGTATGTGTATAAATGTCCAACGGAACACCGTCTGGTCCGGGAGCTTTGCCAGACTTTGAAGAAGACAAAGCATTAATTACTTCCTCGTGGCTAAAAGATAATTCAAGGGGATAAGGGGATATGTATGGGCTTTCAATGGGGTCAACAGCATAGGCTAGAAATATCCTTGAGAAGTGGAAACCCAACCCTCTGCGGTAATCGCTACTTCCACACTGGGACCGATATTCACATCTTTCAAAAAGGGTGAGTTAACCACTTTCCAGAACATTAGGCTGTCATTCCTTTTGCAGCTCTCATGCAGCTTCTCCCAGAGATCTCTTTTCCTGTCTTTTTTACAATCTTTTTGCGCCTTTTTATAGAGTTTTCTCAGCCTCCTAATTTCTGGCTGATCCCTCTCAGATTTATGTAGGGCTGTTTTTAGAGCTGATAGGGCTTTACGACTTTCAGAATTAAACCATCATTTATCCTGTTGGCCGTTTTGCTTTTGTTTACGAAGGAGCTCCTTACTAATCACTTTGGTAATGTTAATAAAATTGTTCAGTATTTCGTCTGTGGTAGACAGAGGGTTTAAACATATTTCTAACATAGGGATAGATTTAGTGATGACATTTTGTGTGATAACATCTGGGTCAACTTTAGCTGCAACTATATCAGAGTTAATTCGCCCATTAGAGAAACTGAGTGAAAACAAGGAAATTGGGCGAGGGAGAAATACATGACTGGATTCACCCTCATGTGTGGACTCTCAGGAGGCAGAAGGTGTAGGGACTTCAAGAGGTACAGGAACAGCTATCAGTTCAAAACAGTTTTAGATACAAATGCAACAAATCTGAGGGAAAGTGTGTAATGCTAGAACCAGCAATACCAGTCATAATGTCTGATGGCTCAATAAAAGGCACGCCCCAACAGACTTGGATACCATAATACAATAACAAGGTGTCCTGAGATTTAATATGGGCACTACGAGCAAAATATTACAAAGAAACGAAAATTTGTGCTCATAAACCGATCACGCTGAATAAGTGATTCACTAAATAAATAACAACAGATTCATAGCAATCTGAAACTGTTCGAGAAAACCACTGCATAATCCCATCCAACAGGGAGCGTATTAGAAGTTGTAAAGTACAGTCCATGGGGGATCTTCTTAAACTAAGTCAGCCGCGGCCGGTAGTGGGAGTACCGGCCTGGCGGTGACGTGGGGTGGGGGGTAGGAATGTATGGATTACGGACTTTAAAAGGTAAGTAAACATAAAAATAAATAAAACAAATACCTTTACACACACTGCATCGCATTTGGTGATGCAGTGTGTGCAACGAAATTCGTTTTATTTATTTTTATGTTTACTTACCTTTTAAAGTCCGTAATCCATAAATTACTACCCCCCACCCTGTCCCTCCCCCTCCCCACGTCACCGCCCGGCCGGAACTCCCACTACCGGCCGTGGCTGCACTAAGTATAAACAGGAAAATTATCTTTAGTTGCTCAGTGTGCTACAATATGTAAATGCAATTCACAAACAAGCGAATGGATGCAACAGCAACATATGTTCATGACGATATGTATTAAACAGTTCAAGCCATGTTAAATAAACTACAGCATCAGCAAGCATCGGAACCAGTAAATCTTGGGTCACGAAAGCAACTGCCATTCAAGGCTGCACACATCTGACATAAACACATCAAAGAGGGATTTCTGGAAGGAGAAGGCACTGCCAACTTAGAAAAGTGCAATACAATTATTACCACTACTAGGGTATTCAGTTAAATGTGCTATCTAAGCATATATTTGGTGGTAGAAAATGAGTCCTTATTTGTGTAGTCTGCACAAGTAATGGTTGTACATTTGTCCTCCACTGAGACCCAAACACCCCATTGTCATGTTCCACTCTCACAGGGTGGCATTGCAGAGCAGTCCAATACCTACTCAAGGGAGGTGGTGTGGGCTAGTAATCATCATACACAGATACACAATAATAACACTCAATACATGTTTTTTCAGTCTGTGCATTTCTTCAGAAAAAGAAAAAGCACATTTATTACACACACACTACTCAATACTATAAAGCAATTTACAAATATACACACGCCAATTGAATTTCTTTTGGATGATATTGTGTAAAGATTCTTACCCCTTCATAAAGAGGGGTGTCTAGTACCATACCGCACATGTCTAAACATCATCCTGTCCCTAAATGCCACGGTTTGAACATAACTTGGAGTAAGAGCACTTAATACTGGCACCAAAGCAAGTGGCTGTCCACTTCATTAGTTCAACTAGCATTTCACCACGGGAATAAATGCAATAAGAACATATACAATGACTGATGGCACCTAATACTGGCAATAAAGCATACAAACTTTAATCACAAGTGGCTGGCTGTCTCATTATTCAAATAAAGCATTAGCAAGAATCCATGTCTAAGCATTACTGGGGGAGTAGTGTACTCCTCATAGAATAAGGCAATTTAATCACATTTATAATTACAATACTGTGCCATTATAATCAGTCACCTAGAAGGTGGTTGCAGCATACACTTTGAAAACGTTCAACATACAATACTTCTGTTTAACCAAAGTCCCTATAGAACATCCTTTCTGTGAATGCACACAGGTGCAATTACCAGATTCCACCCCTGATGGAGGTCACCAATAGAAAAGTCCATATTGTGCACTGTCAGGCTACAAATTTTGCAGCCATAATCTTTGCCCCCAAAGTGTGCAGCCTTCCCAGTGCAAAACAAAAGTTCCACCTTATGGAAAACTGGACACACTTGGACCCCTTGAGGAGTTATTTTTCTGGTGCCATGCTAAACTTAGAGAGGGGATTTTGGCACTTCTTTCGCAGGGAGGCTGCGCTGCTCCTACAGCTCCCCCCATTCTTTGGTTACAGGTTGGTGTTGATTCCCCTCTCCTGGGGTCATCCCAAACCACAAACTAGTAATCTCTGTGAAGAAATGCAACCAGGCCCTGCAAGGTACTATGGGGAATTCCTTGTGATTTTTTGGGCATATTAGAGCAGCGGCTCTCTCGCTAAGCTGGGGAGAGACACATCAGCTTCCCTTATCGGTTTTGCTTTTGAAAAACAGCTTCCTACTATGTGTCCTCTTTCGCAGGGTGCCCGGTCCGACTAGGGCAGCTCACGTGCAGGTGTGACAGTAGAGAGAAGCTCAAGGAGCACACCAAGGCCCCTCTTGCCGGCTCCCCACACAGCCAGCACACTCGTGGTCAGCCTGTCGCACATCTCCTCGGGCCCCGTGATCGGGTCTAGGGCCCATTCCTCCACAGCTGGGGGAGAACAATGGGGCTCCCTCCCTCGATCCTCCTCCTGTAGCCCAGCGATGGTGTCCTGGGTCACTTCCTCATCAATAGGCTCCCACAATTCACTTTTTGGGGCACAGGAATGGGGACGTGGGCCCCCTCCTGGAATCATCGGGGAGCGCAACGGTAGTTCCTCGATGGCATGTCTTCACAGGCCCCAGGGATGGGGTCCTGGGCCCCCACACCTTGTAGTGGGAAACCTGAACAGAACTTCCTCTTTCTTCTCTATTCTCGGTGGCAGACCCTGGGCCCTGGCCCTTCCTGGGGGCAAGGCTGAAATATACATCAGAAACCCCATGCACTTTGTTGCCGGTCCTCTCAAGGGTCAAAAGTAGCCAAACTTTACACAGGGATATCTCGGGCACCATTGGGCCACTTTGGATAGCCTTTGCTTCACCTTGCTCCTGGTGGTGAGCCCTAGCCACCAGGCGCACTTTCATGAGGACGCCTGGTCTAAAAGGGTGACAAACTTTGCAGGGTGCTGGTTTCACTGGCTCTCTGCACAGCCTTTCACTTTGCTCTCCTTCTGGGTCTCTCCTCCTTGCACAGAAGCCCAATCTTTCCCTCTATCGTCCTGGGGTCATTCAGAGGCAGATTCCTTGATCCTTGGGACAGTCAGGGGGTTCTCCTTCCATTGTCCATGGCATCAGCCTCTAGTCCCAGAATCCTAAAATAAAACACATCCAAGAGAGAGCTGTCCCCCCTGCACAAGACCTTTTGGGGGGTGAAAGATGCCAGCAGGAATGCACCCTCTCATCTATTCTAAGGGGCCACATCACCTTTCTGTCCCTGTTTCAACCTTCTTGCCCAGCCTCCTCGGGTAGTGCAAGAAGGTGTGACCTAGAGTCACTTGCCAAATGTGCTCTGGGGGTCTCAGCTCCCCTCATCGCTGACATAACTGCCAGGGCCCGCCCAAGCAAATCTTTAAAGGAGCCCCCCTTTGGTTTGGTTCCAGAGGTCTGGGCTCTCTTCTTTGTTTTATGTCCTGGGGCAGGCCCCCTTCCTTTCTTAAAATGACAGCTGGCTTATTGATGCAGGGCAATTTCGCCCATTCTCTTTCTCATAAAAAGTTGACATAAGCACTGGCAAATACTTGCTTTGATAGGTGAGGCCTTTGTTCTTGCAGCTGGGGAGAAAAGTAATTAACCCAGTCTAGCAGGGTCACAAAAGGCCAGGGCTTTGATTCTGAGCTGAGTTAGACAAATATGACAGTTCAGGATGACCCATAAGCTGTACAGTTATGTTTTTGGACTTAAAGAATTCTTTTTTCTACACAGGATACAGTGTACAATAGTGCAACTCTGAAGTCAGTGGACCCAAACGACTGAAGCTGTGCCCCTAAGGCAGCCTTTCCCATAGGAGTATAATCTAGACCAACTGCTAAACAGATAGACACAATAGGAATTTAAAAACAGGATTTGATTCCCTTCAATAGAAGCATATAATAACATATTCTTGTATATAATGCTAATATTTACATATTGGTGTAGAGATATTTGACTGCTTGATTAGCTAAAAACGTGACAGGCATGAGTGCATGTTTATCAGTTAAATAAATGTGGAAATATACCATTTCAGGACTCCATTTACTCTCAAAACATACAATAAATATGGACAAATACCAATAAAATTACCCAAAAATAAACATGGACAAATGCAGACAGAAATGTAAAAAAAAAAATACCATAAAACCAGGAGCCCTATATATAAATTTTATACAATTATACAACACCTGCATTATCAAGGATACAGCAAGCATCAAAACTTTTAAAACATTAATTATCGGTTTGTTCTGATTATAATGAAGACAACCCTGTAATGTCAGAGGGGGCATTAGCCTTAGAGTCCTGCAAGTGTTCAAAGTATATACTTTTTGGAGCACACATATTGGTGGGCCAAAACAGCGTCAAACTGGCCTATAGGGCAAGCAGGTAGTGCCCAATGGGCTGGTCTGGCAGGTCAGTATGTCGGCCAGGTTTTTGGCTGGTTGAGTGCTTATGTTATGGTGTGCTGGAATGGTTTTACCGTTAATTTCCCTGATATTAAAACAAACAATGCCTGCCTCAAGCTCAAATTACTAACATTTTCCATCTGTTGGAAAACACTTATAAGTTGTCTTTAAGAGTTCAGAACTGCCTCAATCTGCATACAGAGGGCCCTATTTTTTTAGGTATTTAACTCACTAATGGGGGCCTGTGAGAAACTAGGACCTGTTTGCCACGTGTCCACCCCTACTTTTTGCCCCCAGTTTAACTACTAGATGATGATTTTCTGACTCTGATTAAGACCTGGACTCTCCTGCGCAGACCCTGGGACTGTGCTCCCATTAAAAGTACATGGCAATTAGGTAAAATTACAATTAGTACTGACAATCTACATGTGCGTTCCTAGTATATGGTAGCACATGTAGGTGGATTCAGTTGAACCCACCAATATAGGAACACATTACCTGTATATCTAATCCACCCTGATGACATTATAATTGTTGACATGATATATAGTTTGGTTACTCAAATACTGCTTGTATAAAATTGGGGTATTCGTTAAGGGGGTTAGTACTCACGTTAAGTAATAACCACAACCCTTGCTAGGGTGATCCACTGAAGTCAGTAAATTAAACCTAAGCTCAGCCCCTGTAGCTCTGGTGCATAGCAGACAAGTCTAATTTAGAGGAACAGTGTAAAGAATGTATGCAATATCAAAACAGCAATAAAGTCACAACACAAGAAAAATTCTAAATTAATTTGGGAAAATAAAATACATTTTAATAAATGAAAATACACTAAGGTTACAAAACTCAAATAAGGGAAACTAGAGTTATGAATTTTAAAAGTTTAATAATATAAATAGCACTAAAAAGCCTTAAACAGTAACCACGGTCATCTGATTGCGCTTGATTGGTACCTAGGCACAACTTAAGGCCAGCTGAAATGGAGTATTGGTTAGATATAGAAACCAGGTTTGACTGGTTAGCAGTTTTACCTTCTGACTTAGGTGCATGTTTGCAAGGAATTGGCATAGAGCAGCATCGCAAATCATTTTGCTGCGCTGCCCTACACAAATTCGAAAGTATTAGGAATGCACCTTATTTACAAGATATGGGACATTCCTGTCCTTTCAGGCAGTGCTGGCACACATTCTGCAGCTGTGAGCCAATGCAGGCAGTTGGTTTTTGTGCAGGAATGGTCACCTTCTTCCACAAAAACAATCACAAGAGGGTTTTTTCTCTTTCTGTCTGTGCTGCATGAAAAGGGGAGAAAACTAGGAGAAATGTAAACATTTCTCCTCGTTATGCCTGCTCTAGGAAGGTGCAAGTTTTTGGCACTGTCCAAGGTTAACCTGATGCTGTAAATCTGGGGCAGTGTCAAATTCCATTGGTGTGAAGTGAAAACATCCAGAGAAACACCCATGGAATTCCTCTTTCACGCAGAGTAAGGCGAGGCACTACTTGAGCTGCCTCACCTTATTCCATGTCTACAAGGCCATGAAAAGACATGCAGCGTGGCTTTATGTGCCCTTGTAGATATGGCTAAGCCAAGTGTGCCACCGGAATGTCACAAAAAGTGACATTCTGTTGGCGCACAGGGCTTGTAAGTCTGCCCCTCAGTCTTTGAAATGGAACTCAGCCATTGGCTGAGTGGCTCCATGACGTTGGATAGCTGCTGAGCGAGATCCCAGAGAATCGTAGACTTTTGACTGGAAAGCTCTGAGAAGATGACATTTGAATTTTGTACACAAGGAAGGTCCCGCATAGGTCAAATACTTTTGACGCCTTCATCAGATCAGATTAGCAGGTTTGTCCCGGTCCCCCTGAGGTTCCTAACAATCAATTCACACATATCTAAAGCAGTTACAAATGTGTTTTGCATCACACATACATAATAATTTGCATAGTGCTGTGATATGCTATGAGGGCAGCCATTATAATGCCAGGAGTGCTGCCTTGATATGTCAGGTTTGTAGCACCCATCTTCCTAGATACAGATAGCATGGACACATCTCACATTGCCTATGCACAGGCCCAAATGCCAAGAGACTGCTGAAAATGCCCAGGCCTGGCCAAGGGCCAAACCTGTCACCTAGTTCCCAGAAACAGCCTTCAGTTCTTTCCCACAGCCTCAAACAAATAGCTCAACCATTATTTTAGTATGTGAGCAACAAGGACCCCCTGGTACAGATATGTATCCTGGGACAGGGTAAATAATGTATGTAAACTAACACTCCCAGGCATAAATTACAACAATAACGCAATAGAGTGAACAAACAAAACTACTAGAGTATCAAAAAATATACATTTTTAATTCAAAGTAAGATACAATTATTAGTGATCAATACATTAATAAAAATTAATAAAAAATACTAGACTAATATACAAAAAATTTCACAAAAGCAATCAATTTAAAAGTCAAATTAAGAAATCAAGGAGGTTAGGTGGTATCCGGTCGACGCGTTTCAACATAAAAATGTCTTCATCAGGACATTGACCATCCAATTTCTAAAATCAGAACCATGAACTCTGTGTGCAGATCCTCTGTGTTTCTAGCTGAGCGTCTTATCCACAGAGTCCCGGAGTACTTTATATCGGTTATGTTTCACAACTTTAAAAAGATTTGTATTCAATAAAATCCAAGCTCTAAAATAAGCCGATCATATCCGGTCGCTGTCTACTCCATGAAACCAGCGATAAGTTATGATGTTCTTCAGTTATATTTATACGTTCCTAGTTATTTCCTTTTTCAGTGCTCATTTATTATTCGCATTATTTCCAAATGTGTGCGTTTTTTCTCCCCCTTCCGTCTTGGTCTTGTCTTACGGCTCGAGGTGATTCTTCCTATAGTATATTTCTTATTTATTATAGCAAGCACTCGCCACTCCTGCAGTATATCAAATGAAAAGAAATGATGTCCAGTCCTGCCAGCTAGTCAGTAACTGTTACTCGCATTCCTGACCGACCGGCAGGACCCTACACCACTCGTTGCTTCACCGTGAAACCTACAGGGTAGCGAATGTATTTTTAAGAAAAATTCCCCCACCGCCGTACTTTAGAGACCGGCAGAAGGCAGACAGGCGCATGCGTCTTACCGACTGGGGTTTGCCCTCCGTTGTATTCCTGACTAGCTGGCAGGACTGGACATCATTTCTTTTCATTTGATATACTGCAGGAGTGGCGAGTGCTTGCTATAATAAATAAGAAATATACTATAGGAAGAATCACCTCGAGCCGTAAGACAAGACCAAGACGGAAGGGGGAGAAAAAACGCACACATTTGGAAATAATGCGAATAATAAATGAGCACTGAAAAAGGAAATAACTAGGAACGTATAAATATAACTGAAGAACATCATAACTTATCGCTGGTTTCATGGAGTAGACAGCGACCGGATATGATCGGCTTATTTTAGAGCTTGGATTTTATTGAATACAAATCTTTTTAAAGTTGTGAAACATAACCGATATAAAGTACTCCGGGACTCTGTGGATAAGACGCTCAGCTAGAAACACAGAGGATCTGCACACAGAGTTCATGGTTCTGATTTTAGAAATTGGATGGTCAATGTCCTGATGAAGACATTTTTATGTTGAAACGCGTCGACCGGATACCACCTAACCTCCTTGATTTCTTAATTTGACTTTTAAATTGATTGCTTTTGTGAAATTTTTTGTATATTAGTCTAGTATTTTTATTAATTTTTATTAATGTATTGATCACTAATAATTGTATCTTACTTTGAATTAAAAATGTATATTTTTTGATACTCAACCATTATTTTAGGCATCACACACCACATATCAATTGCATGGGCAGAAGCAGAACAGTGACAATCAGCTAAATGGGTGACTATAAGTCAATCTGATGCAGCTATAACCTGCCTGGTGATCCCTATGATTTGTTTTCTTCTCTTTTCAACTGGATTAGGAGGTCCTGAAAAGGACCATACAAAGCTCAGCAGAAGCAGAGAAACCGAAAGGAACTGTGCTGCTATTGGGCCCCCTGAAATCAAATTGGGCCTTTGTAATAAACCTGCAGAAAAGCAATGTTTTAATTCATTCGATTGAGCATTACACGAACTTCAGAATGCTTTGTATTTTCAAAATAAAAACATTCTGAAGTTTGAAAAAAAATCAAATAAATGTAAATGGGCTCATTGCAGATCTGTTTTCCTTCTGTTTGTGCAACTGCCTTTGCTATCTCTGAGGCCAGAGGTCGCAAAGGGAGTGCAAGGGTTGCAAGGAGCAAGCCAGGGGTCGCTATATTGTGGATGAGAGTGAGGAGGTCACATATTTACTAAGCTAACTCCTAACTAACAAACATTGGATGCTTGTTAGTTCTAATTCCAGTCTAAAAAGCAAAGTGGTAAATATATATGAGGTGGGAAGGGGAAAATGTACAATTCTAATTCCAGCCTGAAACACATTTGGGAATGGGCACACATTAGTGGGATTGGATTTACTGTTCTAACTCTTATATAACAAATATTGGAGGGGTCATATTTACTACTCTAACTCCAGTCTGACAAACAGTGAGGAAAGTGTATATACATTGAGGGGTGTTCAGGTTTGCTATTCGAATTAAAGTCTAAAAAACGTTGGGAAAATGCATTCATTCAGGGGGTTGCGATTTACTAATGTACCTTCAGTTCAGCAAATCTGGGTAAAGTGCATGTGCAGGAGGGTTAGAATTTATTCTATCTCCAGTCTACCAATCATTGGATAAAGTGAATATATTAGGGTGTTCACATTCACCTCACTCAAATAATATAAATATATATAAATTACATTTCATATATGTAGATAGAGTTTTACAAATCGACAGAGTTGCCATCGATTGCTCCTTTTCAGGTCGACGCCTGTGACAGGATTTAAGCTGCAAATTCATGCATCACATCTGGCCACTCAAACAGGAGGGGTAAAAAGGAGAAGACCAGCCGTCCAGTGTTGCCACAGAGATTTTGGGGGTAAGTGGGGGTGTCAGAAGATGTCAGGGATCCCCCCCACCCACTGACCCCTCCCATGAGCAACATTGAGGCCTGTGCGGCAGATCAGCAACTCTGGTCCTGCATCTGATAGCTCCGGTGGGCATGCAGGAGGTCTCAAACAACGAGGTGATGTCTGCATACATCTCGGGGTAGTTAGCGTTGTGGTCTGGTAGCTAGGTGCCCTCCCTCCCTAGAGAGGCATTCCGATTGCGGGCCACTGCGGATTTCAGGAGCTGCAGTCAGCGGCGTTGGATCAGAGGGTCCTGCTCAAAGCCACAAGAGGAGCGAAAGGCCCGTTGTGACCCAGGGGTGTTCTCTCCTTCCACAGGGGCAAAGCAAGACACCAGATTGCCCAGCTCTTCTGGGGGCCAAGCAGGACCCCTTCCCCACACGGGCCATGGGGGTCCAGCAATGACTTACAGTGGGCAAAAGATGCATATATATGTGGGCGGACCTCATTGCAGAAGCATTTGGGCCTGATCAGAATTCACAGGCCTTGGAGCAAACTAGACAGCCCAGCAGCGAAAGGGTGGCATTAGAAGACGTTGGACTGGGGGCCTTGGCTGATTGGTGGTGGCCCTGTGATTTGCATGGAACTAAGTCACCAGTGACTGCACAGTAGCTGGCTTGGCAACACTGCAGCTGCATATCAGAGGGTAAAGCCTCTCACAGGACCCCTTAAGGAGTCTGCCGCAACAGTAATCCCGGGGGCAGGTACTTGGATACATAGTCAACCCCAGTGACTCCCCAACATTGCAGGAGCCCTGTAGTGCCCCCTTTGTTTCCTCACCTCCACACTTCTCATGGTGACACTGCCAGGATATTAAGGGTCTCAGACCACTGCACCACTGCATGTGATTGTGGATCCCTGGAGGCAGCAGTGGTCCCATGGCGGACCAACTGCCACAGTCCTGTTGCGGCTAGCGAACCGCCAGCCTGGCAATTCAACGACTGCCACCATGAGTTTGGCAGCCCATTCGACCACCAAACTTGTATTAATGGCCTTAGAATGGTGTATGTTGGCAGAGCGTGTGGTCTGTGACAATAGGGGATGTCCCGAGAAATGGGAGACAATTTGGGTGAGCTAGATTACCTACAGGGGCATTTTATGTGCAAATGAAAATCAAAAACAAGGGGTGGAGATCTGAGTGAGGGAACAGAAGTCTTGGATTTGTAATATCAAGAGGGCTGGGGATAGAGGCAAGAGGTGGTGGTGCAAAGAAATTCTGGATTGTCTCAAAGCCGATACCAAGTGTGTGAAAAATCATGTATTTTCCCTTTATTCAATGAAATGCCAGAAAAAATAATCAAATTAAGAGAAATTATCTTGGCGGTATTGGGAGTTAAAATTTAATACCTCACATTCAACAGTATTATTTATGCAGAGTGTAACTGTATTTAATGTCTTAATAAGTAGATTTTTTTTAAACACATATTCTTGACATTTTGCGACAGCCAGTTATTATCAGTTATTGTCAGGCATTCTTAAAGGACTTCAGTCTTAACTACTGGTAGTCAAACTTCAGATAGAAACAGTGGTAATAAAATGCTTGGCAATTATCTGTAATACCAAATGAGAAATGAAAATAAGAATAATGCAGCTTATGATTGTTGGTGTTTTTGTAGTGAGAGCTTTAGCCTTTGGGGAGGTAGAAAGGATGTGCATTCAGCTGAGTGAAAGCCACTCTAAGAGCAACTTGACTAAATTTTCAGGAAAAACTGAAGAAAAAGGTCAGAAAAAAGAAATTCTGGATTGTCTCAAAGCCGATACCAAGTGTGTGAAAAATCATGTATTTTCCCTTTATTCAATGAAATGCCAGAAAAAATAATCAAATTAAGAGAAATTATCTTGGCGGTATTGGGAGTTAAAATTTAATACCTCACATTCAAAAGTCACTAGAGATACCTGAAACAAGACTGGATCATGAATAAGGCATTTTGCATCTTTTATTTTAAAGTGCTGCAAGTAGGAATGTGTCCGGCAGGTCCCCAGCAACAAAACCCCCAAGGCAGTGAAACTGGCCATCATCATGCCACCGAATTGAAATGCCTGCTAGCCAATCCAGTTCTGATCATAGAGAAAATGTATCTTGCAAAACATTTTCTTCTGAAAATGGTCTCTTGCTAGACATTTTCTGCTCGAACCAGTCTGGCAACAAAAAAATGTGTGCACAATTTCTCATATGAAAAAATTCCAATGTTTCTCATAATTTGCATAACAGGAAATTGCACACATTTTGCAGGTCTAACTGAAAATGATGCATGGTCCTCATTGCTATTTAGAATATGATTAGTTTTACCATTTTGCTATATTCCAAACAGACACCCCAATGCTATCTGTTTTGTATTGAAAAGACTAAGATTAAATGTACTTGCATGGTAATTTACAAAACCTACTTGTTTAGCTAGTCTTTCACAGCTTAGACTTATATGTTTGAGGATTAAACAGCAACTTCTTTTCAGATGACCTCTTGTCACATGTCCCAACTAGAAATAATGCCATCTTTATGCTCACGTTTCTTAAGTTGACATCTTTCTGCAACACAGTGATTTTTGACATACATTTGTATACGTGTCATTGCAGGCTAGGAGTTCCCGAAACTGTATTTGCTTATATTTCAACTTAGTAGGCAAACTATCATGACAACTTAAACATTCAGTACGATGTATAGAGTTAATTGCACAAATGTAATGGCTTATTGCTGCTCAGTAGGAGGCAACACTAACTAGCTAACATAAACAATTACGGCCTGACAAAGACCTCAACAGGCCAACATGGGCACTGTTTATTATATATATATGAATGCACTTCCTCCTTAAAATCAGAGAAGCAATCTGATGACACTTTGAGGTCACTATATGTCGGAATTCCAGCTCAGCTGATTCCTGTCCTCTCCACAAGGGATATCCTGCTCTATACCAAAACTGGCAGCTTAATGACACTTGCCCACAGGTAAAGGGGAGTTATATCACCCAGCAGGAATTCTTGGCAGATCTCCCACCGAAGGCCAAACTAGGTTAGGAAGCGTTAGGTAGAAGCACACTACATTATACTGTATTACACTACATATATGCCAGCATATATTCATTATTTAACACAATGGTCAAATTATGTATTCTCTCCATTGTTCTTGGTTTGCTAATCAGAGTAATATGTATTGTTCTGTTATTAATTGAGGCACATGTCATTTACTCAAGAATCTCACTGCTTCAATAAATACTGAAACTGCTGGTTGTGTATTTCTTGCGTATTTCCTTTGGGTATGCATGGGAGTCTGAACGAAAACGTTCTAGATCTGTTACCACGATTCCCTGAAGATTTAGGGTTATTTTGATCTGAGGTGTCACACACATTTGTTACCCTGTAAAGTTAGGGGTGCGAATGGTGCATTGTGAAGTAGCAGGTCTATTGGTCGACATCATCTGAGGGTATGTGGGTTATCAGACTCGCACCATCCCGATGTTTAAGTTGTCCAACAAACACACAGTTTTTACTGAGAAAGCATTCACTTCAACTTGACTTTATGAGCTTTTTGGATAAAACTGTGGGGCATATTACCAACCAATAGAGATAATTTATGTCTCTAACTTGTTTAGAGACAAAAATTATCGCCGCACATCGGCGATTTTTATCGCAGATAAACCTTGCTATTAGCAAGGTTTATCGCAAATGCGATAAAAAACGGCCGCAATGCATGAATATCGCTGAAAAGTCAGCGATATTCATGCATTATCGAGCAAATGCTCTTAGCCATGTTATCCACCTCCCATTGGATAACATGGCTAAGAACTGCTCCTGGGCAGGTGTTAGCTTTTGGAGATATTCGCGCTTAGCGCGAATATCTCCAAAAGTTGGTAATAGGAGATAGCGATGTTAGCGACTGTTTCCAGTCGCTAACATCTTGGCACGCCCACTTTGCATGTCATTAGTGATAAATATCACTGACATGCAAAGCGGGGCCCAAGATGGTCACTATCTCCTATTAGCTGTCGCTAACTGGTGTTAGCGACAGCTTGGTAATAGGGAGATAATTTTATCTCCGCTTTCTTGGCTTTTAAAGCTAAAAAAGCGGAGATAAAGCCCTTGATAATATGCCCCTGTATTCTTTAGAATAATGACTCATATTTGAAAAACAATGAATGTCATACTTATATTATCTCACTGACCTTGTTTGTGTACATAATTCTTCCAGATACATAAATGGCGATCCCAAAGCTCATTATTCAATCGCCATTTTGGTAGAATATTTAATCATGAAAAATCTCTGATAAGTAGATGTCAGTTAATTAATAGCCTCTGACATCAATTACATTAAAACCATCACTTTTTTGTGTTTCTCAGTGAGACATTCCAAATTCAAAATGTATCTCCACATAGGATGTGGCAAGGAGCAACTACTAACAGCAGAGATTATTTCAACCATTCCCTCCACAACTTTTCTGTTTGTCTCTATAACATTAAAACATATGATGTCAAAGTATTTTTGCTTTGCCTTCAATTACAGGAAGCTTGCTACTTATCTCCATTCTGCTTTATTTCAATAGCCACTTAAGATCTCCTCTTCCTGCCAATTTCCTCATTGTGTCTTCACTGTCAATTGAACACAATCATCCCACACTAGTTCCAAGTACCATCATCTTTTAAAACACTTATCACATTCAATAGACCGTCAATCTTCTCCTTTCTCTTCCAAGCCCACTGCATAGGCATCACGGTTTCTAAAGAAATACTTGATACTGAAACAGGCTGTTGTCTATATTTAGGGCACTCTCTTTCTATGATTTATACTGGCTCCTCAATAATTGTTAATTTGTGCAGTACACAATATTTGTCTGCAAAGTTCAGGTATACCTATTTGTCATTAACTCTAATGGGTACTCTGAAAATAGTTGTGGGCATCTAGAAACTGGCCATCAAATCCAGTAAAATGAATGTTGTTGAGATTGGCAGATCTGAATAGACAAATCTTACTCAGCATTACTGGGAGCACAATGGTATTATCATCTTCTTTGCACATTGATGACCGGATGGAATAAAATATTTGGTGAACCCAACTCAATGGTGAATAAGAGCAATGGTGTGGGGCTCTTTATACAAAAACAAACATTTTAATGAATTGGGTGCGCCATCCCGTTCTACAGTATATCTAACATGCCATTAAGACTGTGAGCTTGTTACCTGATTCATTGAACTAAGCACCCATTTCACATAGCTACTTGCTCAACTGAGCGATATAGGTGCACAAATAGCAGCGCCTACAAGTGTAAATTGTGTTTGTTGTTTGCATAATTCATATTTCCTCTGGACCACAAGGTTAGAAGAAGCAAATAGACTTACACATTACATTTTCTCAATTGGAAATGTAAATCTGAACGAGTAAATGTATGTGCATCTTAATGATCCTGGAAACAAACAATGTCAGATTCTCAAGAACAATCCAGGAACTCCTTGTAAATTCTAAGAAAATCGGAGTTTTGCTCGAAATATAGGAGTCATTTTAGGAGAGTACATTTTTTTTACTTTTTTAAGGTTTTTTGTGAAGCAAGCCCTACATTATCATCCTTCTACCGATGTCTTCCTGCGTCTGTCTGCGTCTGAAAAGTGGAATTTAAATGTGAAACATTTCAAGGTTCACTACGAGAATAGCAACATGGCAAGCAAATAGATAAATTAGCTTAGTAGGTAAAATAGGAAAATATTTTTTACGCACAGACTTTGTAATTGTAACTGGATACTATTCTTGTGTAGTGTGTTCACTGCTGAATTTACTGGAAAAGTACAGCACCTAATTGAAAAAAAAAAGAGGACACCGAGTTCGAAACAGCGGAAGAGTTTATAACCTACCCTGCCCTGACTGAGTCTCAAAGCTGCTGTAGATACAAATAAGCGCTGAAGGCGAAAAATGCGCCGACGCCTATCTCTCATACCGCAGCCAGCATACTGCATTAAATGAGATGCAACTATCTCAAATAGAGCTCTTATAATTCAGAACGCAAAAACGTTGCATTGTCCACGCAGCACGCACGGCACAGACTGCAGCGAGGCAGGTAGGCAAATGATAGAAAAAACACGTTTGCTCGCCAGAAAAAAAAAAGCCCAAAAGAAACATACACAGAAGTCCTTAAGATCAAGGTTGTCGTAATGCTACTTCCTGTCTGTGTTTAGCTTTAACATTACAAACAGCTTGATGAAAAGTAGCAAAGTGCACGAGTGATAAATGGCGCCAGAGCAACACGCACTCCGCAAATAGGCCTATGGACTGCAAGGTCGAGCGCTTTAACGTAAATAGCTTTCTTATGCTCTTGGAACCCTAGCATCTTGAACCACTCTATTTATTATTGGTAACATTCGCCAATGAGAAGTATTTGTTCCATGCATTGCTTGAAGTGTGTGAATGAAACTTATAATGAAAAGAACCTCGATTTTTTTCTCCTATTCAGATAAAAGCATGTACATGACAGAAAACCTCCTGTCAGTGAAAAGGGGCTAATTTAAGTTCGTGACTGTTACCTTTTCATGGCCCTTTATAACTGTTTTCCTCTCATGATAATGCTTTCGTCTCTTTGGTTTCTTTTCTGTATTTTGTGTTTATGTATACAAAAGGAATATCTTCAATCCTTAACTTCACTCTTGATGCGAAGTGCGTCATACCCCAGGAGTCCTCTTAGCAGGAGCCTGGCTTGTTAGTGCACCTCGTGTCCAGGGAATACAGGCCTGTGTGGGCATCGCGAGAGAGGCTACAGAGAAGAAGGGACAAAGGATTTCTCAGCACCAAAGTGGTGCCATTGACAACCTGTCCCTGTGCATTCCAAGCTGTCTCCGCCACGCGCCTCCTATACTCCCAGGATGCCAGTGGGACTCGAGCGCACTGACAAAGCAAATCAGTGGTGCCTGGCTGAAGGCAGCCTAGGAATACAGAACTGCATCCGCCAGGCAGGAGTTTCGGTTACAGGTTATGTTATTGAAGCTTAGATACAGGCGAGGCCACCCAACCAACACCCCAGCCAATGCACCACTGCACCTCCAAAATAATGGATGAATAAAAGTGTTGGCGCAATGCAAAAAAAGTCACCCTCCTTAAAACGAGATGGATTTTCTCTGATTTTAAGCATATAAGCATAGCTTCCGCTTCTAAATGGTGATCATATTTAAGTGTTTTTTTCTATCTAATTTGTGAAAACTATTGCTGCCCTAATTTTACATGGTGGTTGGATTTTTGGAAATAAAAGTGTAGTATATTTTATGTGATTTGGGAAAATGCGGCTTGGTTTCTGTATGATCAAGAAGACACAATTCACACTGAGCGTTTTTTTGTGAGAAGTATTCCTAAACGTACCACTCAATGTTGTACTAGCTAGTCTATTGTCAATTTAGGGTTATGCCATTCTTGTGTCGCATGGATACAGTGGTGATCAATATATATTCGCTGACGCCCCCACACATCTTCAAGTTAAATGCTGTTTGCAACAATAGACTTTCAACGTCGCAGACTTTATGTGTGCCTTGACAAAGCTCCCAGAGAAGCAGATGAGAGGTCTATTATCCTCATCGTGCTTGCGTGGTTCTGCCTTGTTGCTTGATGTCTTGTGACTGACATCAGTGAGTTGGGGGAAGGATCCATGTAGGCCTTTCATCCAAAGTGTAATCTTGCTTTAGTTCTGAAGCATGTCTAGTGCTTCATTATCACAAATCATCTTCAACAGGGGCAACTGTACCATGCATGAGTACAATAATATCTTGGTACATCAACATTGCGGACAAAATATTAAGAGTGAGCCAAGAAGGCTGTGTGGACATGATCCACTACAGCTCCGCTATCGCTCTTAGCAGAGTTATGGATAATTGCGAACACCACTCAGACGTCCACAACAGGTTGCAGATGGGCTAAGGGGTACCCAAAAAAGTCACCTTGGTTGTGCACAT
Organism: Lissotriton helveticus; assembly: GCF_964261635.1. Classification (NCBI taxonomy): domain Eukaryota; kingdom Metazoa; phylum Chordata; class Amphibia; order Caudata; family Salamandridae; genus Lissotriton; species Lissotriton helveticus. Next base: position 53,463,825 of record NC_136058.1, read on the forward strand.
GGAGGATTAATAACAGATTTGAGTGCGACCGCCCGAGTCAAGATGGCACCTGGAAATGGAGCCCGGGAGACCGAGGATGTAGCTGCCTGAGGGAACCTCTGTCCTCACGGTCATTAACCAGAGCAAATCCCTGACACTGCACGGGGTCAGTGGAGGAGAGCGTAGCAGGCAAGAAAGTCATGCACGGGCTGCCAAGGTCTTGATGAATCCCATGTTTGTGGCCTGGGGGCCCCCACTGCCGATCTGTGGCCGTGTGGTTGCACGATCTTTCTCAGCTGGCAGCCCCAGCTCGAGGAAGGGAAACCACAAGACCTGACCAGTTCCCTGACTTGGGATGGGGGTTGGGGGCGAACAGGCAGAATGTTTGCGTTGCCTTGATGCCCATTGGCGCTGATTGCCTGACCCTGGCATGGCAGCGCTGGGGCCTTCAAATGCTCTCAGAGGGGCCAGAGGTGATCCCCCTGTCTGGGGGGACAGTGATTAATTAAGGCCGCATCCCATCAATGCACAAAAGTGGATTCTAATACAAGAACACCTCCTTTCTTCAATGCCACATAGTGCAAGGTGCCTCACCCTAAGATGGAGGACCCAATGAACAAAGCCCAGCACCTAACCCTAGTATGAGGCTTTTGATATGCACAGATGGCAGGGGGTATGGATCACTGATAAACATAGCAGAATTTAATCAGACCAGTGGGGATTTTATCAATGACGAAAGGCTGGTTACAGCGGGGGGCACTTATTGAGCTGGTCATTTGAGGGGTATTCCTATGCTGAATGGCTCCTGGTCTGGGATAAGTTGCAAGCTGCACCACTGACCAAAATGACAGCGCCCTTACAACGCATAGAAGTAATTTTTGCAATCAGATCAGGAGAGCACTGATACAGGGACTGTGCAAAGAGAAAGGCCTCCACCGGTGCTTGCCCAAGTGGCCTACGATTCTCACAATTCACACAATTAGTGCTGCAGGCCCACTAGTAGCATTTGCATTACCAGCCCTGGCATATATAGTGTACTTTACTAGGGATTTTACTAGGGAGCCAAACATACCAATCATGGACATCCAATTATCATTACACTTTATACAGGGAGCTCTTGCACTTTGACACTGATCAGCAGTGGCAAAGTGCCCAAAGCATCTAAGCCAGTAAAACGAAATCCATCACAGCATTAAAAATAGACGAGGTGGAGGCAAAATGTCAGGGGTAATCATGCCAAGAAATGCCAGGTCTAACACGTGCCCCTTCAGTCAAAAAGTGGGGGGAACTACCCACCCTCATGGGAGTTCTAATCACAAAGACAGAGAAATCTGGACAGACCATCAGCATTGGCGTGTTCTGTTGCACCGTGAAGTTCATTCCCTGTAGGGAGATGGACCACCTCATACATTTTGGGTTATCACCCCTCATCTGCATCAACCATCTGAGGGGCCTGTGGTCTGTCTGAACCAGGAAGTGAATCCCAAACAAGTTAGGCCTCAACTTTTTCAGCACCCAGACCACAGCAAACGCTTCCCTCTCAATTGCACTCCTCCTCTGTTCCCCGGAAAGTAACCTCCTGCTAATGAAAGCTACGGGTTGGTCCAAGCCCTCATAGTTCAATTGTGAGAGTACTGCTTTTATACCATGCTTTGAAGCATCTGCCTGTGATGGAGCGAGATAGAAAACAAAATTTTGTTTAAACTCGCGAAGTCACATTTCCATAACATGAATAATAATATTAATGATTTGTGATATGTCGTGCTAATACAACTTAGATTAAACTTTACACATGGGGGGACTAACATGTGTGCTCATAAACGTGCATAAATGTTGCATCTTTTTGTTCGTGCAAAATAATAAAATAATTTATTGTTTTCGTTTTTGTCATCACTAACTGCTGCAAACTTAAAAGAAGCATGTGCTTGTTTTGCTTTTCCTTGTCTGTGTGATGTCATTTCTACTATTCTAGGTGCATATGAGTCTCATGGAATAACGGAGACTGGTAGATATAAACGCTGCTTTATTTGTTTGCATTGGCTAGGTAACATTTTGATTAATCGGGTGGGTTAATTAATTAGTAAATCTTGGGGTGGATACAGAATCTACATTATTTCTTACATTAATACTTTTCTTGTGTTTGTTTTATACTAGAAAGCTTAAGTTGCCTGCCTTTGGGCCTAGTCACTTGAGTCGCAGAAAAGAGCTGACTTGTAATTCTGCAAAAGTCACGAGACGCCCATTCTGAAATAAATTATTCGTCAAAAGCTGCGTTCACAAAGCAAAAACTAATGTGCTGTCATCATTCTGTCGGACATGGCCAAGGTCGAAAAAGAACATTTTGTCAGTCCTTAACTTGGCATCCGCGGAAGTCAATTGAAAGTCAATGGACGCTGCGAGAATGACTTTATACATTTGTTGCAAACTCAGGAAGCTTCTGGTTTCACGTGGAAGAGACAATGGTCTCTAAGAAATGTGATTTAATGGAAGTTTTGAAAAGTGGGTGACATGTCACTTGTCACTCTCAGCCAATGGGACGTCGAAGATTTCTGAAACCTTTCCTTTGCGTAGTTTAGTTAGCATAGAAAGGTATAAAAAGTCATGCCCTTAGGGATGGGCTGGCTGCTGCTTTCTGACTTCCCGATGAGGGTGAAGTGCTGACGGACTTTGCTTGGAGCACGTAAGAATCCTCAAAGAACTTTACTTTAATTTCTATCTATTTAGTTAAGTTAGGGAATTAGGTTTTAGAAATGCTAAACTTTAAATATTCACTTTGATTTTGATTTACTTGCTTAAATTGTATTTTCTCATATTTCTTTACAATCATGCTTGCTTTATTGCTAATAAAATTCATTTATAAAACTATCAACTTATATACCATAATTTAGTAAATGAAATCTTACTTTTGACAAACAAGCTGGTCTTGGTTATTCAGAAGTGTAGGTTACTATTAGCTAGATCACGTCGCCAATGGTGGTCATTTAAATGGTCAAGTTTTATTCTAATGACAATATTCTTTCCGCAGATATATAAATATGTATATAGTTTGTAGATAATGTGTATATAGATTTAATCTGACCACCTGATTCAGTAGGCCCAAAATATGTCAGGTTTATAAATGGGTCCATATTTAGTATAGAATTTTGTTTATAGGTTATGAAGTTGGGTAGCGTTGTTTATGATATATTTTCTATAGGCCGCTGGATCAATTCTCTGGTAGCAGAAATTGATGGTTGCTAAGGGTAACCAAGGTAATATGTTGGTTGCTAAGGGTTACTAAAGTGTTATGGTATGGAAATAGGATCGATGTTTTAACACATGTTAAGTTCGTTTTTCGTGCTATCTGTAAGTTATACCGGTATAGATTGTGTGGCGAGAAATTAGTCACGCAAGCCATCTGTTCTGTTTGTAGTGATATCGCCGAGTATCACAAGAGGTATCGCCGTGTACCATAGTGTTGTCGCCGAGCAGCACAGTTTTAGGGCTAGGTGTGAATCTTGTATAGTGAGGGTTTTCTAAGAAATTAAAGCAGCATGAGAATAGGGACAAAGCGCCTTCCATAAAACTCACTGTGATAAAAGTATTAGTTATATCCAAGCTTGAGTGAAGGGTAAATTAGCGTCGGTACATGATTATCTATAAACAGGTTAGAGTCCTGTACGGGTACATGTTTCATATCTATAAACAGGTGAGAGCCCTGTACGGATAACGTTGTTATTTTGCTAACGGTGCATGATCTCTATAAACAGGTGAGAGTCCTGTACGGATTTCATGTGTGTTTGAAATTAGGGAAATTTCAGTGTGAAAGTGCGAGTTTGAATTGTATTTTATGTTCAAGTGGAACTCTTAGAACTTTCACTTCGCGGTGGGTTCAGAGCAAAGCGAGTTCATAATTATATGTGTTAGAAGGGTGGGGTAAGGTTACTCTACTGACAATTGAATATTATCCTTAGTGTGAATAGCGCCGTCTATTCCGAAGTGTGGATACTTGAATGTATGTAAACTATCCTAAATAGTGAAACGAACAGATGTTGTCTTTATAGTCATTGTTAAGAATTAATTTACACTGAAAAGTGTTCTTAAAATGGCGCTGTGAAAAGATTTTGTGAAGGAGGGGTAAGCGCCAGGAGTGAGAAACGAGAAACCGCAGCTGCTGTGTACGTCACAGAGCCGCGCTGGGATTGGGTGACCTACGTCACGAGCTATATTCTGATTGGCTCTTGAGTCTCTGACGGCCTGTGAGCTGATTGGTCCTTAGGAAAAACTCCAAATTTATTGGTTGAGCAGAAAAGTGACGTAGCTCAACTGTCATTGGCTTGTTGGTGTGTTTCGCGCACGGATTGGTTGTTGTACGGAACATCCCGGAAATATTTTACGAACGATTTTGTGAATTAGTTTTAACTCTTAAAAATGAGTTATCATTTTAAACATGTTGAGAAAAAGCCAACATTATTTCAGAAATTTAAGAATTTATTTTCACCTGACAAGAAAATCGAAACGCGAGGTGGTAAACTACTTCATAAGTATAAAACACCTGCAGCGTATATGGAAGGTGAATATGGATATCATACTGTCTTATGGTTCGATAGTTGGAAACGCTATACTAAAAACGACGGTGTTTTAACTTGGCCTGATGATGGTTCATTTAATGTAAAAGTCTTAAGAAATTTACGAGAGAAAATGAATGCTCTTGTTCCGAAACCGAGACCAACTCAATTTGAAGCTTTAGTTGAGTGGGAAGACGAGATGTATCAATTACAAAGAGAAGCTAGTGGAATTAAAAGACCTTCTAAAAATCCATCTTGGAAAAGAGAAACTCATGAAGATAGATTGCGAATGTGGAGACAGGGAAACATGAGTGAAGGATTGTATTTAATTCATGAAATGGTAATGGGTACTCCTACAGGGAAATCTATGGAAAGTGAATCTGAGGATGCAGTTATGGAAGAAATATATACAACTGCTAGAAAGAATCAGCCTTTGAGACCTCCTAGATCATGGTCTACTCCGGTGGTTTCTACTGAAACTTCACCGAGTGCACCTCCAATTAATGAAGCTCCTAAACTTTATCCAAATAATTGCGAAATCATTGAAACTCCTAGAAGACCAGAATTCGAGAATGCTCGAAATGAAGGTAGACATTTTACAATGGCTCCAAGAGCAAGAGAACCTCCAAAAGATTATACAAGAGAGGCAAGAAATGTTGAAGATGTTGATTATAATGAATATTTAAGATCAAAAGAAGAATTAATAAAAAGAATGACAAAAGGCATGGAAGCTGTGACAGTTCCAGTAACAATTGGTCCTGTTCAGCCCGTATTTGAACAAAAGGAAACAAACAAAACTGGATTAATTATTCCTTTAAATACAGAAATTCAAAAGGCTGCTGAAAAATTTTATTCAGATTTATCTGAAATAAACACTTCTAAATCGAGAATGCCTGATTTAACCTTTAATGAGGATTTATCTCCAAAAACACCAATGGGTGCTATATCAGATATAGGGAGTCCTGAAGTCAGGGTAACCACACCAAAACTTGATGTGGCCAAATTAAAAGCGAATATCGAAGAATTAATAATTGGAACAATTGGTCCAGATAGTTTAAATTACTATCGAGATGATGAACTACTGTTCATTTGCAAAAGCATTCAGTGGAAAACGAAAAACAAATATGATCAACTAGAGGATCTAGCAGCAGAACTTGAAATCGATGTGAGTAAACAAAAGAATTTTGCAAAGCATTACAGATTAGACTTTTCAGAAAGTGACATTGAGAGTTTAAACTCAATGGGAAGAATAGTTCACATTAAAGATTTGATTGTCTATATCAAAAAGCTAGGAGAACTGAATAAATGGAGAGTAAAATGGACCAAAAAGAAGGAAGATGAAAGATTGGAAAAATTGTCAAAACAATTTCCAATGAGAGAAATTGCAGGTGGAGGATATGTTCATGTCCCTTGGTCGAGACAGGACATTCTGTTATTTACAAATGACTTTCCAAAATTGAGGGAAAAACCAGTTGAGTGGTATAGGCAAGTCGATAGATTCATCAAAGTGTCAAAAGTTCTGTGGATTGATTTAGATGGATTTTTTGATATTGTTGTTCCATCTGATCTTTGGACAGAATGTAAAATATCGATTAGTTGGCCAAAAACAGAACCTGAGCGAATCAAAGAAACAGGTGCTCCAAATCCACTTGTAATGGATTTTTATGAAAAAGTAATTGTTTGGATGAAAAACAAAATTCCACCCAAAGAAGTCGATTGGGTTAAAATAGAAAGGACAGAACAGGAAACAAAAGAATCAGTTCATTCTTTTTATGAAAGACTACTGTTAATCTTTAAACAATACAGTGGTTATGAAAAATTAGATGAAAAAGACATGAGCCATTTTGTCTATAGATTTGTTTATGGACTAAAATCTGAAATTGGAGAAATGATCAGAAATAGTATTGTCGGATGGCAATCACTATCTGTAGATGATATTCTAAGAAAAGCAAAGTATTGCAGCGATGAAATAGAAGTAAAACAGAAGAAGCTGAAGGAGAAAGCTATGTGGGCTCAGGTAAAAGTGGCTGAGCAACAGATTGCCAGCATGGGTAATAAGAACACTAATTTCGTTCAAACTGGAAATACAAACCAGATACAAGGAAAGTTTAAAAATAATAATTTCCCAAAGAAATTTAGCCCAAAGATCGAGGAGTTGAAGCAAAGATTACCTTGTTTTAATTGTGGCGAAATTGGACATTGGAGAGACGAGTGTCCTCATCCTCCTAAAAACTTAAAGAATCCCTTATTGAATCCACAGATGCAGAATGGTGTTGACCTGCAGCGACAGCTACAGATACAACAGGGGTTAAACGAATTTAATATTCAGCGACAGTTACAGCAACAGCAACAACAACAGGTGAATAATCGTCAAGACCAATTGCCACAACCACCTTTTCCGAATTGTGGGGGAGTTCAAAAATATAATCCAAACGTGGGATTTCAGGGAAGTGAACAGGTAATAAAACCACAAAAACAACAAAAGCAGCAAAGGGTTCAAATGCAAAATGCTTCACAACAATTTTTATTAACAGAAAGTCAAGACAGCGATTCTGATGATTATTGCTGACGGTGCCCGAGAGAGGAGGAAGAGTGTGTTGTTGGAGCCACTCTTGAGGTTGACCAGTCTGGTCCTTTTGTAAACGGGAAAGTTAATGATGTAGACATCACTTTTCTAGTGGACACTGGTGCTACCCGTTCTACTGTTAGATCAGTGGAAATTGAAAACCTACCTCTCTCTGGGGATACCATCCAAGTTGTTGGAGTAAGTAATCAACAAATTAAAACTGACTTAACTGATCCAGTACCAGTTGAAATTGGAAACTACAGAGATAAACACAGATTTGTGGTTTGTAATAGTAGTCCAGTGAATCTATTAGGCAGAGACATCCTATGTAAAATGAATTGTAGAATATATTGTTCTCCTGATGGAGTTGAGTTACAAACAATGGAGGAAGATGGTTTATACAGAATGACAATGATGATGATAGAAGCAGAAGAAACAAAATTGTTTCCTGCATTTGAAGAAAAAGATTTACCTGAAGAACTCAAAGAAACAGTGAAATCTGAAATATGGGATTTTACTGGAAATGAGATGGGTCTAATGAAAAACGTAGATCCAGTAAAAATTACATTGAAACAGGGAATAGAATTTCCAAACACTCCACAATATAAAATGAAAACAGAAACAATTGAAGGTATTACACCTATAATTGAAAAATTAATCAAGCAAGGTGTATTAAAAGAAATGGAGAGTAGCTCTTGTAATTCACCAATTATGGGAGTTAAAAAGTCTAATGGAACATTTAGAATCGTACAAGATTTGAGAAAGGTTAATCAAATTGTCGTTCCATGTTGTCCTGTGGTTCCAAATCCAGCAGTAATTCTATTTCAGATTCCACATGATGCTGAATGGTATACAGTCATTGACCTTTGCAATGCATTCTTTACTGTTCCCTTACATCCAGACAGTTATGAAATATTTGCTTTCAGATTCCAAGGTAAGACCCTCGGATGGTCAAGAATCCCTCAGGGCTATACAGAAAGTCCTTCAATCTTTAACGAATTGTTAAAAAGATCATTAGAAGACCTAGACTTACCTGGTAGGTCTACGCTAGTGCAGTATATTGATGATTTATTAATAGCTGCAAAGACAAGAGAAAATTGTGTAACAGACACAATAATTCTGTTAAATCGCCTTGCAGAAGAAGGACATAAAGTGTCCCCAGCAAAACTACAGTTTTGCAAACAAGAAGTAAAATATCTTGGTCACAGAATTGCAAAGGGAAAAAGACAAGTAACAATAGAGAGAATAAAAATGATTCAAGCAATGTTACCACCAAGAACACAAAGACAGGTCAGAATGTTCTTGGGAATGGTTGGTTACTGTCGACAATGGATAAGTGGATTTTCAGTAATTGCAAAACCACTACAAAGACTAACAAAGTCAGATGTAAAAGATCCAATTATTCTCAATGATGCTGAGATGGACTCTTTTGAGAACCTGAAAAAGAGCTTATGCCAAGCTCCTGCTTTAGGTATGCCAAATTATGAGAAAGATTTTGAACTATGTTGCAGTGAGAGAGAAGGATGTGCATTATCTGTGTTAATTCAGAGACACGGAAATTTAAAGAAACCTATTGCATATTTCTCTGCAGTTCTTGATCCAATTGCAAAAGCATTACCAGGTTGTTTGAAAGCAGTTGCAGCTACAAGTATCAGCCTCGAACAAAGTGAGGGGATCATTATGGGATTTCCTGTGAAAGTTTTTGTGCCTCATTCAGTTGAAATATTACTGACAAGAGGTAAGACTCAACATTTAACAAGTAGCAGATTGACAAAGTATGAGAAAATCATACTAGGAGCAGATAATGTTTCGATTTCAAGATGTTTAAATCTGAATCCTTCTACATTACTGCCTGATTCTGAAATTGTTGATGACATTGAAACAGAACATGAATGTTTAGATGTCATGGAATTCTGCACTAAACCAAGAAAAGACATCAAAGACAGACCTTTGTCTGAATCGGATTTTGTCTACTTTGTAGATGGCTCATGCTTAAGATCCGAAGGAGGTGTCTTAAAAGCTTCATATTCAGTTTGTACAGTCGTAGATATTGAAGAAGCATCATGTCTTGAAGGAGTTCGTTCAGCACAAGTGGCTGAATTGATTGCTTTAATTCGTGCATGTGAAATATCAAAAGATATAAGAGTTACCATCATTACTGATAGTCAGTATGGGTACGGAGTTGTGCATGATTATGGACAACTCTGGTCACAGAGAGGATACATGACATCAGCAGGATCACCAATTAAAAATGCAGTTTTCATTAGGAGATTAATTGAAGCAATACAATTGCCAAAAGAAATCGCCATTGTTAAATGTGCAGCGCACACTAGAGGAACTGATTATATTTCCAAGGGAAATGCCTTCGCAGATGAAACAGCTAAATACTGCGCAAGGAAAAATTATTCATACAATCGGGAGAGGAGTAAGGAAACTGATTCAAATTCATTAATGCTAACAACTGTTGTAGAAACATGGCATGAGATTAGAGATTTACAAAATGAAGCAGAGGATGAAGAAAAAGACTTGTGGTTAAGATCAGATTGTAGACCACGCGAAGAAGATGGAGTGTGGGTTTACAAAGATGGCAGAATAGTCTTACCAAATTGTTTGATTGCTGACATGGCCAGATTATATCATGGTCCAGCACATCTGGGAAGAGATTCTATGGTTAGACTTTTCAGAGAAACATGGTTCAATACCAAGTTTAGAACTATTGCTGAATCTTTTTGTCAAAGGTGTTTGTCATGCCAACAAATGAATCCAAACAGAAAATCAGTGGTGGGGACAGGAATAATTGGTCGAGAGGGTGGTCCCTTTACCAGGTTACAAATGGATTTCATTGAAATGCCCTTACACAATTGTTTGAAATATGTACTTGTAATTGTATGCTTATTTTCAAGATGGGTAGAGGCTTTCCCTACACGACATTGTGATTCAATTACAGTGGCAAAACTAATGCTCAGAGAAATCATCCCAAGGTACGGTTTTCCAGTCACTATTGAGAGTGATGGAGGAAGCCATTTTGATAACAAACTGATGAAGTTAATTTGCGAAGCTTTGAGCATTGAGCAGAAAATACACTGTGCATACAGACCAGAGGCATCAGGAGTAGTTGAACAAATAAATGGAACAATCAAAAACAGAATTGGAAAAATGTGTCTTGAAACAGGTATAAAGTGGACTGATGCTCTTCCACTTGTTTTGATGTCATTAAGAAGTACACCAGATAAAAAGACAGGTTTGAGTCCTCATGAAATTTTAATGGGAAGAGTTATGAGGCAAGCTTTTGTACCTGTAGGTAAACTGTTGAGCATAAATGACAGTGCAATTTTGGATTACTGTAAAGGGTTATCTGATATGGTAACTTCTGTGTCTAATCAGGTGGGAACTGAAGCTCAATCAAATGAAAAGGTTTTGACACATGATCTGAGACCTGGCGATTGGGTCAGAACGAAAGTACATCGGAGAAGGAATTGTCTAGCTCCTAGATGGCAGAAACCTAGGCAGATAATTTTGATCACTACTAATGCTGTAAAGTGCAGAGGATTGAAACGTTGGATACATCCTAGTCATACTATTCCAGTACCAACTCCTGAGAGTTCTGATGTTGAAAGTGATACCACAGATGATTCTGATTCTGAAGCAGAAGGCAAAACAGAAGGTGAAATAATTCCAGATTCTGAAGATCGACAAGAAAGTCGACATCTGGAAACTGTGCCAGTGAATGGAAATCTGACAAGAAAAGATTTGGAAATAATTGAAATAGATTCTGAAGGTGAAGAGAATCTGTTAAAAGGAAAGATAACTGAGGATTCGGTTGTCTCCATTGAAGACAAAGAAGCTGAACAAAAAGAAGTTTCAGACCAGGAGAGTATCGAAAGGCAGAGAACAAACTCTGAAGTAAGGAACAAAAATCCGAAATCTGGGAAGTTGGAAGTAATTCAGGAAGAGGAGGAGAACGAATTACCGAGTACCAGTGATGGAAGACAAAGTGAAGTTCCTGAAGGAGTGAAATTGCCGAATAGAGAAGTTCCTGAGTCAATTGAAATTTCAGACTACGAAACTGAAGAAAGTGACGTGGAAGGTGAAAGTGAAAACAGAAAGAAAAGGACTTGGAAGTCAGAATCAAATAATTCTGAACCAAAGAAGAAGTACGTGAGAAAAGCAGACTACTGGCCAGGTGGAAGATTGAGAGTCAGATTGATCAAAAAGCCAATAGAACAAGTTGAAGAAATCAGTAGTCAAAAGAGTCCTGGAAAAGAAGTTGGAGTTGGAAGAAAAATTGAAGTGATATCGAGAAAAGGGAAGAGAATAATAAGACCAAACCAAAAATACAAGTCTCCTGAGTGGACTTACTTAGTAATTCCACCTGTTATTGACATATATGATAGTAGTGAAGAAGAAAACGAAATCCAAGAAATTAGTGACAATGATTGAAGTACAGAAATATTAAATTGGCAGAAGGCTGAAGAAAATTTGTTAGTTGACACAAGGTCGAAGAAAAACTGTTTAGTTAAAGAAAACTTATATATGACATAAGGTCGAAGAAATCTTGTTTAGGGTTATAAAAAAAAAAAAATATATATATATATATATATATATTTTAAAAGGGGGGTGTATATAAATTTAGAATTTTAAAAAATTTATTTTTATTTTTTTGAGGCTAAAACTAACCAAGAATGCCTTATGTTAAGGAGAGCACTTCAAAGTGTTCTGTTTTTAAAAGATGCTGTAAGATGACTCTGGTGTGTCTGCTCATTTTAGTTCTGCTCTGGTTGGTACTAGCTGTGATTATCCCTTTGGAGATGAATAGAGAATTACACAAAGTTAACATAACAAGCAAAGCTCTGGTTAGCCAAACTAAACATAGTGCGTCTGCAAAAGTTATTGATCATCAGCCTAACATTCATCAAGATAAATCAATAGGTGATTTTTCAAGTAATACATTCACAAAGCTATTGAGTGAATATGTTAAGGTAATGGATGCAAAAGACTGCTATGTCTGCGTTAAGTTACCTGCTTCTGTTTCTGAGGGAGTAACATATAATATGCTTCCTCTCACATATGCTGTAACATGTAGTGTATTAACTAGTTTATTTTATCAAACTGGACGTTTAGAATATTACTATTCAAATTATGATGAAATTTTTGCTAATATTAAGATTGATAATGCTTTAAATAAGCATAAGAAAGCAAAACAAATGAGAGAATTTTTCCTTGTTATTAATGAACTCACTTACGAGTATGCTTACAAGAATAATCTAACATGTAAATTAAGTGCTGAAGGAAAGAAATTTTTGAACATGGTTGAGGAGAGAAGAGCAATTTATAAGAGGAATGAATTAGTCAAGCAGACTAAGTCGGCTTTCTGGCAAAAAGAGGATGAGAAATTAAATGGCAAAATGCTTGAAAATATTGCAATTCACATAGACAAACCAGTTAGTGGAAAACTTTGCATTAGAAGAGATAATACACTTTTTGATAATTATTTTGTAGGTGCAAGTAACTGTGAAGATACTTATCAGATTTTGGGAGGTTGGGGATTTAAAGGTGGAAAAGATCCTATCTTTCCTGGGATTTATTTTGTTTGTGGTGACAAAGCCTACTACAACCTTCCAGACCACTGGTATGGAACTTGTTATGTGGGAATTGTTTTTCCTAAAGTGTTTCATGTTGACAGAGATTCAGAAGGATTGTTTAAAATTCATAATTATGTAAATAGAGCTAAAAGAGAAACTTTTACTGAAGTTCTGGGAGATATTTTTCAAGCTGTAATACCTTTTGTTGGTATAACCCTAAATGCAGGGAGAATCAGAAAATTATCCACTATAGTTGATAGATTGTCAACTGACACAGCTGATGGGTTTCAATTAGTGAATGTTGAAGTTATTGCAATTAGATCTATGGTAATTCAAGACCGCCTTGCTTTAGACATACTCCTAGCAAAAGAGGGAGGAGTCTGTGGCATTTTACATGTACAACATTGTTGTACATATATACCTGATGAAAGTAAGAATATTGAAATGTATATTAAGAATATTACACAAATGCATTCAGAGATAATTCCTTTAGAAGAAGATGACTTTACAGGGAAACTTTCAAAAAGGTTTCAAGCAATTAAAAACTGGTTTCATAATATCGGAAGTTCAATTCTTGGCAAGATTCTGGCACCTTTGATTATAATAGTTTTCATTTTTATTTTGACCAAAATAGGTTGTTTGTTACATAAAAGAAAGAAACAGTTGAAAGAAAAGAAAAGAATCTATAAACTTAGAAAAGAACAAGAAAGAGAGATCGAATTACAGGAGTTACATGGAGAGCGTTATGCTAATTCCAAAGATTATGCAGAAACAGATTTTTAGGTTTACTGATACAAATGAATTTGAATCGATTTCTTAGAAAATTTAAATTATCAAAATTTTGAGTGCTGGTGTGGTGATTTGTTAATCACCAGATGAGGGAGTTGATGGAGCGAGATAGAAAACAAAATTTTGTTTAAACTCGCGAAGTCACATTTCCATAACATGAATAATAATATTAATGATTTGTGATATGTCGTGCTAATACAACTTAGATTAAACTTTACACATGGGGGGACTAACATGTGTGCTCATAAACGTGCATAAATGTTGCATCTTTTTGTTCGTGCAAAATAATAAAATAATTTATTGTTTTCGTTTTTGTCATCACTAACTGCTGCAAACTTAAAAGAAGCATGTGCTTGTTTTGCTTTTCCTTGTCTGTGTGATGTCATTTCTACTATTCTAGGTGCATATGAGTCTCATGGAATAACGGAGACTGGTAGATATAAACGCTGCTTTATTTGTTTGCATTGGCTAGGTAACATTTTGATTAATCGGGTGGGTTAATTAATTAGTAAATCTTGGGGTGGATACAGAATCTACATTATTTCTTACATTAATACTTTTCTTGTGTTTGTTTTATACTAGAAAGCTTAAGTTGCCTGCCTTTGGGCCTAGTCACTTGAGTCGCAGAAAAGAGCTGACTTGTAATTCTGCAAAAGTCACGAGACGCCCATTCTGAAATAAATTATTCGTCAAAAGCTGCGTTCACAAAGCAAAAACTAATGTGCTGTCATCATTCTGTCGGACATGGCCAAGGTCGAAAAAGAACATTTTGTCAGTCCTTAACTTGGCATCCGCGGAAGTCAATTGAAAGTCAATGGACGCTGCGAGAATGACTTTATACATTTGTTGCAAACTCAGGAAGCTTCTGGTTTCACGTGGAAGAGACAATGGTCTCTAAGAAATGTGATTTAATGGAAGTTTTGAAAAGTGGGTGACATGTCACTTGTCACTCTCAGCCAATGGGACGTCGAAGATTTCTGAAAACTTTCCTTTGCGTAGTTTAGTTAGCATAGAAAGGTATAAAAAGTCATGCCCTTAGGGATGGGCTGGCTGCTGCTTTCTGACTTCCCGATGAGGGTGAAGTGCTGACGGACTTTGCTTGGAGCACGTAAGAATCCTCAAAGAACTTTACTTTAATTTCTATCTATTTAGTTAAGTTAGGGAATTAGGTTTTAGAAATGCTAAACTTTAAATATTCACTTTGATTTTGATTTACTTGCTTAAATTGTATTTTCTCATATTTCTTTACAATCATGCTTGCTTTATTGCTAATAAAATTCATTTATAAAACTATCAACTTATATACCATAATTTAGTAAATAAAATCTTACTTTTGACAAACAAGCTGGTCTTGGTTATTCAGAAGTGTAGGTTACTATTAGCTAGATCACGTCGCCAATGGTGGTCATTTAAATGGTCAAGTTTTATTCTAATGACAATATTCTTTCCGCAGATATATAAATATGTATATAGTTTGTAGATAATGTGTATATAGATTTAATCTGACCACCTGATTCAGTAGGCCCAAAATATGTCAGGTTTATAAATGGGTCCATATTTAGTATAGAATTTTGTTTATAGGTTATGAAGTTGGGTAGCGTTGTTTATGATATATTTTCTATAGGCCGCTGGATCACCTGCACTACAAATTTTGGGAGAAATCAGGTGCCTTGAGAACAGGCAGTTTTCAGGGCATCAAAAGTGGTGTGGCAGACATCAGTCCAGATCACCTTCTTGGGCTGTTTCTCTAAAGTCAGTTCTGTCAAGGGGGCAACAATGGTGCCATACCCCTTCTTAAACCGTCTGTAATACCCAGTGAGACCCAAAAAGGCCCTCACTCCTGTCTGGGCCTTGGGGGGTTCCCAAGCCAGAATGGCATCAATTTGTGCCTGGAGAGGCGCCACCTGGCAGCTCCCTACCTGGTGTCCTAATTACACCACATAAACCTGCCCTATCTGGCACTTACTTGCCTTGATAGTTAGGCCTGCCCTCTGCAAGGCCTTCAACACTTCACAGAGGTGTTGCAAATGTTCCTCCCAACTAGAGCTGAACACAGCAATGTCGTCCAGGTAGGTGGCGCTGAATTCCTCCAGACCTCTCAGCACCTGGTTAACCAGTCTCTAGAAGGTGACAGGGGCAGTCTTCAACCCAAAGGTCATAACCCTGAACTGGTAGTGCCACTCTGGCGGTGAGAACGCTGACCTCTCCTTGGCTCCCACGGTCAAGGCAATCTGTCAGTACCCAGACTTCAAGTCAAATGTGCTGAGGTACCGGGCAGCTCCCAGCCGATCCACAAGCTCTTCAGCTCTGGGGATGGGGTGAGTGTCAGTCTTGGTGACTGCATTGAGCCCACAGTAATCCACACAGAACCGGAGTTCTGGGGTTCACCAGGTGCTGCAGCTTTCGGACCAAGGACCACTGCGTTAGCCATGGGGCTGCTGAATGGCTCTATTACCCCTAGTGCCAGCATCTTCGAAACCTCCTCCTTGATTATGGCCCTGACCTTGTCAGCTACTCTATAAAATTGTTGTTTTACAGGCAGACTGTCTCCAGTGTCCACATCATGGACACACCAATGGGTGACTCCTGGGGTCAGGGAGAACAGGGAGGCAAACTGACCCAATACCTGGCGACAGTCCCTATGTTGTTGCGGGGTCAGGGTAGGCAAGAGGTTCACCCCATCCACTGACCAACCCTTCTCCTTGGCTGACAGGAGGTCAGGAAGAGGTTCATTCTCCTCTTCCGCTCCGTCATCTGTAGCCCAGAGCATGGTCACCTCAGACCTCTCAAAGTGGGGTTTGATGCGGTTCACATGGAGGACCCTTAAATGGTTCCTAGTAGACTGTAAGTAAACCAGGTAGGACACTTCACTCCTGCGCTCCACCACCTCATAAGGCCCATAATCATGCCCTTCAGGGTCCGATTAAATCTCTCAACCAGACCGTTACCCTGGGGGTGGTAAGGCATGGTGAACTTGTAGGTTACACCGCACTCCTTCCACAGAGACTTCATATA
The DNA here is from genome assembly GCF_964261635.1 of Lissotriton helveticus. Taxonomy (NCBI): domain Eukaryota; kingdom Metazoa; phylum Chordata; class Amphibia; order Caudata; family Salamandridae; genus Lissotriton; species Lissotriton helveticus. Next base: position 53,480,303 of record NC_136058.1, read on the forward strand.
CCTAGATATGAAATTAGTACCCCTGTCAGACACCATCTCTTTGGGGAACCCCACATGGGAGAAAATCCCTATCTGTGCACGGCCCACCACGGGGCTGTCACCGTCCGGAGAGGATGACATCCGGGTACTTTTTTTTCTTTTTCTCTTTTTAAAAAAAAATAATTTTTATTATTTTCATATCACACAATATGGTCATCTGGTGGTTCTCTTATTGCCATTACGCAGATGGCCCATTAGATATTATATCCAACTATCAACGTCCCTTAAGTAGTACATTCCCCAACTGTCCTAATCCCCCACCCCTCTACCCACCTCCCCTGTCAGTGTGCCTTGTTTATCCCGCTCCTTCAAAAACAACCAAAGAGTTCGGTTAAGCAAATGTATGTCCCCTGTGTCTCCGCTCTAGCCCATTAGCGCCTCTGTGCCTGGGATATGCCATGCTGCCCCCTCTCGCATTCCTTTTCTGTGCATCAAGTTCCTCTGTGTACCCTGTGAACTCCCCTGAGTTAACCCCTCAACCTCATCCTAGCTTGACATCCGGGTACTTGGTGGCATGGTCCACTAAGACCAGGATGAACTTGTTGCCCATGGCGACCTTGCGATGCAGAGGTCTCGCAATGTCAATGCCCACCCTCTCAAAGGGGCTGCTTACTACAGGGAAAAATTGAGGAGGAGCCTTGCACTTCCTCCCACTCTTACCACTCGCCTCGCAAGTCTGACAGGTCCTGCATTGAGTATCAGAACTCTTGCGCATTTGAGGCCAGTAGAAGTGGGTGACAAGCCTCTCAAAGGTCTTGTCCTGCCCCAAATGTCCTGCTAAAGGTACATCATGAGACAACCCCAGTAGGAAGGCTCCGAAGTCCCGGGGTACCACCAGCGCACGGGCAGACCCAGGATCAGCAACCTTAGGCTCACTATATAGGATATCATTCTCCCAGTAAATCAAGTCTGACCCAGACGGATCGCCTGCTGCCTGTTTTGCTGACTGCTGCCACAAACCTACAAGAGAAGGGCACTTTTTCAGCTCCCCATAGAATTCCTCCCTGGAGGGCCCTCCCTACTGCTGACATTTGAATAGCTCAAGTAGGTCCCGCAGTTAGGCTCCAGGGCATCACCCTCAGGGTTTACCTGTTTCCCATGCCCCCCACCTCTTCTCTTTAAGGGAGGCACCTGGGCCACTGTTTCAGGCTCCAGGTCCTCTTGAACACCTTTACTCGCTGCCATAGACCGAGTGGTCACACAAGCCCACTCTGGCAGACCCAACATCTCCAAATGCGCCTGGCGCTCCACCTCCTTCCAGGGGGATCTCTCCAGGTCATTCCCCAGAAGACAGTCTACAGGCATGGACAGACTTACAACGACCTCCAAGGAACCTGAGACCCCTCCCACTCAAAAGGAACTAGCGCCACCTTGCAGAGGCGCACTAAGTATTCTGCTGCAATTACAGGGTGAAGTACATTGGGAATCACTTGCTCCTCGGACACCCACTGACACCTAACAGATGTCAAGCCTCCACACTCCTTCCATTGATGGTCACCCACTGCCTGTACTTCTTAGTATTCTCAAGCAGCTCTCATATGTTATACCCCTCAAAGTCTTTGAAGTCTTTGTGTACAGGTGGGCTCTGACCCCTATCCAAACTAGTTCTGGGAGTCTCCCGGCCAATGACACCGTCTTCCTTTAATAGTAGTCTGGATCCTTAATCACTCCGCAGGAGATGGAGCCATTGTTTTATGGAGGCAGCCCAGGCCTCTTCACCTCTAGGGGCTACTCCTCCCCCCTACACTCCAGATGCAGGTCAGCCTGTTGCTGTCTCACCTCCTCCCCTGGGTCAAGACATTCCCCAGATCCTATCACTTTCGGATCCAGAACTGCAATCCACAACCAGGCAGAGACACACAGAAATGTTAGAGCACAAAAACCCAGCCACTTCTAAAAGAGTGGTTTCTAAACACACAATTCAAACCCCACCTTCACAAAAAGATGTGTTATTAAATTGTGAGTTTAGGCATACTAAACTTTACCTCTCCACCTTGAGCCTTTGGGAAGATTGGCTGGAAACATTTTACACAACCTCCCCATTCTATTCTATGGCAAGATAGCATTTCAACAGTGAAAAACAAAAAGGAGATAATTTCACTGTCAGGACATGGTACACACCACAGTACATATCCTACCTTTCTCATGCACTGTACCCTGCCCAGGGGGTTACCAGTTACTTCAGGACACAGCACACAGCAAAGTCCTTTCAAGCAAGGGGACACAGCACAAAACAAAGTCCCTTTAGCCTCTCCTTGGTTAAATCAGCAAACTGCAGGTCAGCCCCAGACCACACAGCAAGGGTCTGTCTTTTCCTTCAGTCTCTTCAGCTGGTCCTTCCTTGGCAGAGGTTCCTCTTGACCACGAAGTAGTTTCAATCTTATTCCGTCTTTTTTTGTTTTATATTTCTTTTTATTAAACATATTCATCGACATAGTAAGCAGTACAGTGAAATCAAATGTAACTTTCTATTAGCAGATACATTCATAAAGAAACATTTGCAATGGTACACCATAAGGACAGTATTACGGGGTAGGGGAATCATCAGTATTGGCACTACTTGGTGGGTTGCATATGTTCCCAATCCTTTTCATTCTTGAGCAATCCAAGTTTAGGGTGTTCAGCTCTCATTGTTAGACCCCTCAAAGTCTTTGACGTCTTTGTGTTCAGGGGGACATTGACCCCTGTCCAAACTAGTTCTGGGTATCTACCTGCCAATGACACCTTCTTCCTTTGATAGCGGGTGTTAGACCTGGCATTTCTTGGCGTGAAAACCCCAGACTTTTGCCTCTACCTACTCTATTTTTGATGCTGTGATTTATTTTGTTTTACTGGCTTAGATGCTTTGGGCACTCTGCCACTGTTGATCAGTATCAAAGTGTAAGTGCTCCCTGTATGAACGCATGATCCACCTTGCCTCATGCCTACGTAGTTTCAATTCTCTATTACCACCCGTGAGTCTTGTTTAATGTGTTCAATACCAAAGAACTGAAAAAGAAAATTCGGGCCCTCTGCAATGGAATTGTATACTAGTTCTGCAATAGGGTACCTCATGTAGTTCTGCTTGATCACTCGCATGTGTTCACTGACATGGTCCTTCAAAACCCTTATTGTACTTCCCATGTAAATGTTTTCACATTTACATAGAATAATGTATACAACGTACTTTGTACCACAGTATATATTGGTCAGAACAGTGTACAGTTTGTCATTGTTGTCCCTATATTATTTAGTCTTGTATTTTGCTTATCTACACATGCCGCAGTGACCACATTTAAAAAAGCCCTTTGAGAATTGTGTCAGCCACGTTCGAGTTACTTTTTAGCTGGATAACTGGGGCTCAATATTGTACCAAGTGTTCTTCCCCTGCTGAATGTGATCTGAGGCTTATCTGTTAGAAATTCATGCAATGTTCTATCTGCCTTTAAAATGTGCCAATTGTGGAAAAGTAAATTTTGCCATGTTGTATGTGCCTACGTGTTCCCCATATTTTGTTATATGTGCATGATCGATATGCATGTATTCCCTTCTGATCGATTAAAGACGCAATTACAGTTGTGTCCATCTCTAGTATGCCAGTTTCCAGTCCTCGTGAATATGACGAATATTAGGCCTATGTAAACCTACGTTGCCACATTTTATAGTGTGCACGTTAATTCATTGAATTGTCCCCGTTTCTAGGCCTCAAAAAGGGCCCGGACTCAGATTCAGCTCCTGTCTCCTGAACCCTCTACGAGGAGCGATACAGCCCCCACCTGCATCCCTGACCCTTAGCTTACTTTCTTGCCTCGCAGTGCCCGGCCCGGCCTGGCTCTGCCTCTCAGTCTGCCAAGAATATGTTATGTTTCTAGTTATCAGTCCAGCCCTCCTTCTCTGCATTCCTAAGCTACTGAATCGCATCAATAGTTTCCGTCATGGTCTAGCCTTTATGTCTCCATGTAAGAGAAATACTGTATTAATATTCATAGAATATTACTTGCACACGCACTACATATAGAATTATGCATGCACCAGTCTTAATGTCTGTTAGCCTTTACCCTGATAACTTTTGGATTCTATCAACATGTACTCTAAACATCAGATACTAGATATGCCTGGGTACATGTCGCTCTGACACTCCAGACTTTAGTCTCCTCTTCTAGCGCAGAAGTCATAGCCCCCAGTTCTCCCTGGTAACACGTCATTGCCCGTTTGCGCGCACCACTAGGTTAGAGGTCCCAGCTGCTCAGGTAGCCCCCTCCATGTTTCCGCCCCTTTTATGACATATTCTGTTACGTTTGCATCACATGTCTATGTATACGCCCTGTACACGCCTTCTTGTTACATCATTTTACTCTTATCTTTCGAGACTGTTACGAACCACGCCTACTGCTACGCCTACTGTATTGAATGTAATGTATTTTGTTTAACTATATATACTGTGCACTGGTATTAAAAGTATGCGCATTATTCCCAGATCCTGCCCCCGGCAGCTGCCATCCTATTCCCGTACAGGCTGTCCTGTTCCTGTCCTTTATGCCTATTAAAGCCTGTAAACTCCAGCTACCTCGAATCTTGACTCTTATTTATTGAGCTATCTGTTTATATGAGTATCCCGAAAAATAGAACCGGTAATTAATTATTTATTTACCACATAATGGCGCCCGAACAGGGACTTGCCCTTTCCCCATGCGCCGGAGAAGCCACGCAGGCCCCCTGATCCTCTGCAGCCGTGACGGAACCATACCGTGCACGTGCAGATATTTCTGCTTCAAGTATCCCTCAGGCCCACGGAGGAGACGGAGGTTGCGGCCAGCGTCCAGACGAGGCGGTGGAGGAACGCGGCGAGTCCCGACCAGAGCCCAAGCCGAGAGTCCAAGGTCCGAGGTATCCAGAGGCCCACCTGTAACTGAAGTCCAAAGTTCGTCTGTCCGTCGTCGTAGCAGTCCAGTCCAGTCCGAGGCCTTCGGTTCTTGCTGCCCGGTGAGTACCGTTGCTGGGGTAGTATCTAGACAGGGTCAATTGATTTGTCTCTGGTCCGTGGGTTTGGGTACACAGATCCAACACGAAGTGTTCACCTAGGTGGACGCGGGTCCTGACGTGTCTCTTTATGGGACCGGTAAGTTTCGTACTGTTTTAGCAGTGCATCTAGTCATTCTAGTAAGTTTCTGTTCTAGTAAGTTCGGTTCTCGGAAAATTCATGTGTTCTGTTCTCAGTATACCAGGTAATATTCTGTTCGAACTGTTATTCTAGATGTTATTTCATGTGTTTTCAATGTCGTGGTATGAGTGATTCGTTTTTCAGTTATTATTGTGTTTTTCGTGTATTGTATTGTGTCCAGACTCCAGCCTAAATTATGCTTCTGTTCTCGAAATTACGTCAGTTAAAAACTAGAAAAGGTCTGCTCGAGGAAGCAGTTCCTGTCCCGCCTAGGGACAGTCCAGGTCATTTTATGTATCATAAGCATGGCATAAGTGCCATATTATATCTAGACTTATGGGTGGAGTACACCAAGGAATTAGAAGAGAAATATAGATGGCCCGTGTCAGGTACATGGGATGCCGAGTGTATCATGCGAGTAGAAGAAGCATTATGGAAAAAGAAAGCCAGACAGTCCCAGAAAGATGCCATCGAGTTATGGCGCAAAGAATCTCATAAAAGAACCGAAAAAGAAATCAGAAAATCAGAATTAAGTAGGGAATCCTCAGAAAGAGCCCAAGAAAGGGAATTAATCGAAATAGGTGAACGAGTTAAAGCCGAACAGTCAGACAGACAGAGAAATGCCCTCATTAAGGGTATGTATCCTCTTCTTGCCGAGGGCTTGCCAAAAGCAACCCCGGAAGCACCATGTAATTTTCCGCCGCCATTAGTTCCGATTAAGCTACGTCACAAACCGACCGCAGCTGATATTTTTCTCTCGTCCTATTTGGACGACACAGTCCCAGAATATGCAAATCCTGTTCCACCAGCTCCCGTAAATAATGTAATTCCTGTTCCTCCAGCCACCGGGGCACCCATTACAGCACCTGTTACGGCACCCCCGGTCCAGCCCATAGTACAAGTTCCCGCTACATCGGTCACTCTGCCAGCACGAAGAGTATCAGTCGACGATTCTAGTTTAGGAGCCGCGGGGGGAGGTCCTCCTTGTACCCCGCCGCAACACAAACGTCCGTCATTTCTCGAGTTACATGAACGTGCGTTACAGCGTACGCCCAGACCCCAGTCCGTTGCAGATATCAAGCGAGCTCTTACTGAATGGCGTTATGATCCAGTCCCAGGCGATGATGATATGGTCATATATTCATTGCGTGTAAGACGGGTAACCGAGTATTTGGACACCCTACCGAATATGAAAGAAGATCTAGACAGAATATATCGTTTCATCCGTACAGGAGATGATCCAGGAAGTATAGGCGAAGCCATGTCTCAAAGGAAAGCTGAGACTCAGCTCATGCTATTAAAGTTTCTAATTAATTGTTTAATAAGGGAACAAGATTATCCAACTAAAGATCCGACCGAAATGAAAGTCCTGACGAGGTGGAGTGATCATATAGCCGAGGGGAGACACAAGACACTAAGTAGTATAGAGAGTATGTACAAGAAAATTTGTAAGGAAATAATAAGGTTACACGAGAAACGCAAAGCAGCACAAGTAAGCGAGAAAGAAGACGACTCTCCTACCGAAGAGGTAGACGACGAGAATCCCACCAGAATAGCGTATGTAGGTAAACCTAGACTTCCCGACCGACATTCACGCCTAGAACACAAGAAAGTTTTTCCTCTTCCAGCATCAGAACAAGGTTCTCTTGAGCAAGTATTTCAAGCTACCGATCACATTCTGAAATCACGAATCGGTTATAGTGAACTTAGTACTATGCATGAACAAGAACTAGCCCGCTCAGCAGTCCGATGGGCTACTGATTCTACCACTTTTCCTGACGAAATAGTGGCACAAATGTTTCTGAAACTGCCCCCAGCCGAGCAGCGACTGGTGGGTATGTATATGATCCAGCACCTCATTACACTGTATGAGGGACAACATTCTGATCCAGGTCCGTTACATGATGTCCTGAACGAGTTACTCCAGTATAAATGGAAAGGTTTAGGTACCGATTTAATTAGTGTCATTCTAGAACAGCGCCACAAATATAGAACGTTCCTGAATCCGCATTTTGTTCACGTCTCACCTCCAGAAAGTAAACCATTTTACATAGATAGACAGCATCCGTTATGAGAAGTACACCCAGTTAGGACACCGGGTGGTGAAATGCAACGAGTATTTGTTTACACTCCTGTCACAAAGATGGAACTCTTAGAGATGAAGAAATTAATTCCTTGTCACGACAAAGACCCAGCAGGGTTCCATCGAGAATTAAAAGACATGCTCCGTATGGGAGAATACACGTATCCAGATATTATTAAAATGCTAAAGGTCCTGTTGCCCGCAGGGGTATATGAAAAACTCAAGGAAAAAGAATGGGAGGTAGGAGAGAAAAAGATTGATTGGACAGCTCTAGAAGCTGAAGATAATATACGAGTACCAGGTACCGGTCTTGGGGACAAATGTAAAGAATTGCCCGAGTTATTGATACAAGTTTTGCCAAGGTTACTAGCCACGAAAAAGGAAGATTGGGATGCAATCTCAGCATGCAAACAGAAACAGGATGAAGACACTAGTGATTTTTATTCTAGATTTGAAAAATGTTTTATTATTAACAGTGGTTTGAAGACAAGTAGCGAGTCATACCCTCATCTTTTTGTTTCTAAACTAGTCGAGAATTCAAGTCCACAAGTTAAAAATCGAGTTTTGAAAGTCGAAAGTACCTGGCAAGCTAGTACCCCGTCACAAATGCTCCAAATGCTCCAGTATCACCAGAATAGAATCAGGGAAGAGCAATAACACGAAAGGAGACGTATGAAAGATACGAAAATGAAAGTACTAGTTGCACAATCTGTTCCACAAGACAGTCAGAAGAGGGGTCCGAATCAAGCCAGTCATCCTGCAGCTCCCGTTAAAGGGACATGCAATTATTGTAAACAGCCAGGTCATTTTATAAACGAGTGTGCAGTTCTGAAACACAACATAGCTACTGGTAAGACTAAAGAAAGACCACGTCCGTCTAGACAAGAACAAGTTTCACAGACTTCTCAGTCACCACAGAATGCACAACAGACAGTTCCAGCGCCGCAGCCCATCGCTGCAACACAGCATGTTACACAGCAAATATATCAGTATGCCCAGACAGAGTATCCAGAGTATCAACAGTATTCATGAAACAGCCTAGAGAGGGAGGTAGGCTTGCCTCTCATCGAGATACCTGTAGATCAAGAGGGTCCCTATGTACACAGTCAAGTATTAGGGAAAGACAGAAAGTTTCTGATTGATACAGGGGCAAGTAGGACTACTATCAGTCATGACGAGGTTCCAGGGGCTCCGCTCTCAGGCTCTAAAAATGTTTCCCTTGGATTTTCAGGAAAGGCTATTGTTAATGAAATTTCAAAGCCAGTTACTCTAGAAGTTGGTCCATTGTCCCGAACTACTGATTTGTTACTTACGAAATCATGTCCAGAAAACTTGTTAGGCATTAAAACATTGAAAGAATTAGGTGCATTTATTTGCTGCTCCCCAGAAGGAATCCGATTATTTTTGCGTGACTTTAAAGGTCACTATGTATTACGTGATTTTGATCCAAGGTTACTAAATGTTCCGCAGCATTTATGGGCGCAAGGTCCAACTGATGTAGGTTTTATGCACATCACACCCCATCGTGTGACCCTCAAGCAAGGTATAGTCTTGCCACGAATCAGACAGTACAGATTGCCACCTGAGGCTGTAGCAGCCTTATCCAAAATTATTGACGAACTTATTGCTCAAGGAGTGGTTGTAGAAAATGACTCCAATGTATGTAATTCTCCTATCATTCCAGTCATGAAACGTACTGATCCAAATGCACCTCCAGTATATTGATTAGTGATTGACCTTCGAGAACTTAATAAATGTATCATACCCCAGTATCCAGTAGTCCCAGATATTTCATCCCTATTGACAGCTATTGATTCTGAAGCTACATTTTTCACTGTTATAGACCTCAAGAATGCATTTTTCAGTGTTCCCATTCATCCAGACAGCCAGTACCTTTTCGGTTTTTGTTTAAATGGAAGGAGCTATAAATTCACACGAGCTCCTCAAGGTTTCACAGAAAGTCCTAGTATTTACAGTCAAGCACTTAAAAGACAACTAGACAATATTCACATGCCAACTGACACTGCCCTGCTCCAGTATGTCGATGGTCTACTGATCACAGCCCGTTCTGAACGTGACTGCGAGCGAGCGTCACTTACAGTTCTGTATTTCCTAGCCGAGATGGGGCACAAGGTGTCCCCTTCGAAGCTTCAGTTCTGTGTCCAGCAAGTGATCTACTTAGGCCACTTACTGTCCAAGTGGGGTAGGCAGTTGACACCAGACCGTATCCAGTTGATAGCGAGTCTTCCACAGCCCAAGACACAGAAGGAGGTACGAGCTTTTATTGGCCTCACTTCTTATTGCAGACAATGGATTCCTCAGTATGCATTTCTAGCTAAGCCACTGATACAGTTAACGACACAGGAGGCAGCTGTATCGACTGTCCTCCCTTGGACATCTGAACATACACTTGTTTTTAATGAATTAAAGAAAGCCTTATGCCAAGCACCTGTTCTAGCTACACCGAACTATAGTAAGCCTTTTACACTTTTTGTCACAGAACGTGATGGTACTGCATTATCTGTTCTCACACAAGATCAAGCAGGACAATACAAGCCCTGTGCTTATTTTTCGAGCACATTAGATCCAGTAGCCCAGGCTCTGCCTGCGTGCCTCAAGTCAGTTGCAGCCACAGCTCTAGCTATCAGACAAAGTGATTCCATAGTGTTAGGACACTCCCTGACAGTACAAGTTCCACATTCCGTGGAAGTTCTTTTAAACCGAACACAGACTCAGCACTTGACCATTGCACGTTTAACAGGTTATGAACTGACACTGTTTCAGCCACACATAGAAATCAGACGCTGCAACGTTCTAAATCCTGCTACACTGTTACCGTCAGTTACTTCAAATCCTACCACACATGACTGTGTGGAAGTTATTAACACTATGACTAAGCCAAGACAAGACCTGACAGACATTGCATTACCTAATCCCGACCTGACACTTTATGTGGACGGTTCATGTATGAGAACTAGTACAGGAGAACTAGTAGCCGCGTATGCAGTGACTACTGAAACCGAAGTTATAGAAACACACCGTATTGACACCTTGTCTGCTCAAGCAGCAGAGCTAGTTGCTCTGACCCAAGCCTGCATACGTGCCAAGAACCTGAAAGTAAACATATACACAGATTCACGTTACGCATTCGGAGTTGTACACGACTTCGGAGTACTCTGGCAGGAGAGAGGTTTCATGACTTCTCATGGAACCAAGATTCAGCATGGTCTCCTCATTCAAGCTCTGTTAGATGCAATACATTTACCGACAGCTATCGCTATCATGAAGTGCAAGGCACATACGAAAGTTACTGACATCATCTCCCAAGGTAACGATCTAGCAGACCGAACAGCCAAGCTTACAGCTCAGACACCAGACATTCCAGTTAACAAGACACAGACATTTACTCCAGATCCGATTACATGTATGACAGTTAAGGACCCTACACAAGATGTCATAGACATACAGTTACATGCTACTCCCGAAGAAATCAAGAAATGGTCCGAACAAGGAGGGGTCCAGACAGATCAAGGATGGTTGACGAAGGGAAAAGCCACATGGTTTCTCCCCGACTCTATGGTTCAAGTCATTATCAATACCGCACATAGTCCAGCACATCTAGGAGAAAAAGCCATGTTAGACAGTATTCAGAACCTTTGGTTCAACAAGCACTTACGAGCTGCAGCCAAGCAGAAAGTCCGTACTTGTATGATATGTTGTCAATTCAATCCAGGTAAAAGTGTCCCGGTGGAACAAGGTGGATTCCAACCTCCTGACCACCCTTTTGAAGTCCTCCAGATGGATTATATTCAGATGGAGCGATGTCGAGGTTTCAAGTATGTTCTCGTAGTTGTATGCGCTTTGTCCAGGTGGACAGAAGCATATCCAGTTCCAGATTACACAGCAGCGACCACTGCCAGACAGTTGGTTCGTGAATTCTTTCCCCGTTATGGACTCCCTAGGGTCGTGTATTCTGATAACGGCCAGCCATTCTCATCTGAGTTAATGAAACATGTTTCCCTTTTGTTAGGGTACCAGTGGAAGTTCCATTGTGTGCGCCATCCTGAAGCAGCCGGTCTCGTAGAGAGACATAACCAGACCCTGAAAATCCGTATTGCCAAGACATGTAAAGAGAAAGGTGTAGACTGGCTAGTTGCCCTGCCAGTTGCTTTATTCTTCATGAGGATGGTTGCACATTCCAGATCAGGTCTGTCCCCTTATGAGGTCGTATTCGGCCGCCCCCCAAACATGTGGGGTACACCTAGACCCCGCAGTATTACAGATGTTTCCAGTAATATGTTGACAGATTACCTAGCTTCCTTGATGTCTGCCCTACACTCTTGTCGTTCCCAGGTTGCCGCTGCATTTCCAGACAATACCGAAGTGAAACCGCATGAGGTCATTCCAGGCGACCTTGTCCTTGTAAGGAACTTTGATCGTTCAAGTCCGCTGGAGCCTCGTTGGAAAGAGCCGCGACTTGTCCTCCTGACCACCCGCACGGCCGTGAAGTTGGAAGGCCGCAAGGGGTGGGTCCATCTGTCCCATATAAAGAAGTTCCATGGAGTTCGAGAAAAAACATTTTCAAAGGACTGTTCCATTTCTAAAGACTGCCTGAAACCAGACTCTGATCTGAATCCTGAACTGAAAGTTCCTCTGTTAGAGAAAACTCCGCAACAGGAGTATAAAAAGAAATTAAGGTCTAGTAAAATAAGTCAGCCAGTTTAATTGTCTAAGTCCCTCTCGGGTGAAACGGTTAGACAGGTTTCTGACATGTATGAGATAGACCCCCATAGTGAGAGAGTTAGTCAAAACTCTATGAGATGTATCGTTTTTCTAAGTTTCTTATTGTTTCTAAGTCTTATGGTTACCTGCACAAGTTATGCATTACATTTATGTTTTCCAAGTTCACATGTAAATAAGTTTTCTAATGCTACAGTAGAGCACACATTTAGTGATCTGCCTCCTCACGAGCTATCCTATCGTCTTGCTATGCGCAATAACACATTTATCAGAATGTTACACTATTCACACCAGACCAGCAATGCCACTAATTGTTGGGTGTGTGGTCGACTCCCCCCTTTCCAGACACCGAAGGGAGTTCTGCCACTCTTTCCTTATCCGTTTTCACATAATGGTTCGTGTGGAGCATGGTCCACTTTAACGTCATCCTCTAATGATATGTCCCTTCTGAACAGAACATGTTTCCCAGACAAGCAAGGTCTCTCCCATAGAACAGGGTTAGATCTAGAAAATGAAGTATATGATTTGGGTAATTATTCTTCGAATTTTATGGTCTTGAATGTTCAGTCTGATACTACTCCAGATTTACCTGCTATTACAGTATTACCAGTCAAAGGCGAATTATGTGTCAGAAAGAATGGTTCCGCACATGTGGGACATAGTGATTGTACTACTATTGTCGAGTATAGTGACAGTGGGAAATCTATTCTCAAAGCCTCACGTCATTCTTATTTTGTTTGTGGTCAGACCGCATATGTTCGTCTGCCCCTAGATTGGGATGGAACATGTTACATTGCCTTCCTACTGCCACCAGTTTTTCTAGCCCCTTCTGATTATCACAGAAACACACATCTAGTACACGTCAGACCTAGAAGGGAGATCGAGTCCCCAATTGTCGATCAAACTGAAACTACTCTAGAACAGTATCAAGACTTTAATAAAGGTTTCTTCTTCTTTATAGGACCTGTCCAGAATAGTAAGTTAATACGTAGGTTAACCAGAACCCTTGAAGCAGTAGTGAATGAGACTACTTCTGCTCTAGGTAACTTAACCGAAGAGCAATCTGCTATGAGATTTGTCGTGCTCCAAAATCGTCTCGTTCTTGACGTCATACTGGCCGATAGAGGAGGAGCATGTAGAGTCATCGGATCTAGTTGCTGCATTTTCATTCCTAATAACGCGCCGTCTGTTTATTCAGCTATAACCAGACTTCACAAAATTGCCCATCAGTTACACCAGAATCCAGGCACCTGGACATGGTCCGGTTGGCTCTGGAGTATTATATCTGCCTGGGGATGGAAAGTATTATCATTTCTAGGTATTGCAGTAATGATCATATTCAGTTGCTGCCTCTGTATACAATGTGGCCCTGCGATTTGCGGCATTTGTGCTACCTCTTGTATTCCTAGTCCTAAATCCCGTTCCAAGACAATTCGAGACGAGCAAATGATGCTATATGAAATGATAGATGGTATCATGAATATTGATGTTTCCTGATGGAAACGTAGGGCACAAGGAGGGAATGTGGAAAAGTAAATTTTGCCATGTTGTATGTGCCTACGTGTTCCCCATATTTTGTTATATGTGCATGATCGATATGCATGTATTCCCTTCTGATCGATTAAAGACGCAATTACAGTTGTGTCCATCTCTAGTATGCCAGTTTCCAGTCCTCGTGAATATGACGAATATTAGGCCTATGTAAACCTACGTTGCCACATTTTATAGTGTGCACGTTAATTTATTGAATTGTCCCCGTTTCTAGGCCTCAAAAAGGGCCCGGACTCAGATTCAGCTCCTGTCTCCTGAACCCTCTACGAGGAGCGATACAGCCCCCACCTGCATCTCTGACCCTTAGCTTACTTTCTTGCCTCGCAGTGCCCGGCCCGGCCTGGCTCTGCCTCTCAGTCTGCCAAGAATATGTTATGTTTCTAGTTATCAGTCCAGCCCTCCTTCTCTGCATTCCTAAGCTACTGAATCGCATCAATAGTTTCCGTCATGGTCTAGCCTTTATGTCTCCATGTAAGAGAAATACTGTATTAATATTCATAGAATATTACTTGCACACGCACTACATATAGAATTATGCATGCACCAGTCTTAATGTCTGTTAGCCTTTACCCTGATAACTTTTGGATTCTATCAACATGTACTCTAAACATCAGATACTAGATATGCCTGGGTACATGTCGCTCTGACACTCCAGACTTTAGTCTCCTCTTCTAGCGCAGAAGTCATAGCCCCCAGTTCTCCCTGGTAACACGTCATTGCCCGTTTGCGCGCACCACTAGGTTAGAGGTCCCAGCTGCTCAGGTAGCCCCCTCCATGTTTCCGCCCCTTTTATGACATATTCTGTTACGTTTGCATCACATGTCTATGTATACGCCCTGTACACGCCTTCTTGTTACATCATTTTACTCTTATCTTTCGCGACTGTTACGAACCACGCCTACTGCTACGCCTACTGTATTGAATGTAATGTATTTTGTTTAACTATATATACTGTGCACTGTTATTAAAAGTATGCGCATTATTCCCAGATCCTGCCCCCGGCAGCTGCCATCCTATTCCCGTACAGGCTGTCCTGTTCCTGTCCTTTATGCCTATTAAAGCCTGTAAACTCCAGCTACCTCGAATCTTGACTCTTATTTATTGAGCTATCTGTTTATATGAGTATCCCGAAAAATAGAACCGGTAATTAATTATTTATTTACCACACAATGCCTATTTAGGCTCTTACGTAAGGTGATACTGATGGGCGTAAAGTCTGTAATCATCCTAATGGGTGGCATGGTCTGTATATCCATTTGGCTAGGTTTTAAAGTGGATATGCGTTTTATCTTTAAGGCCCTTTCTTTGCATAAACCTTTTTTCCATGTCTTTGATGCATGTCTTGAAGTGTGAGTCTTCACTACAATTGCATCTGACTCTAACCATCTCCTCAAAAGGAATTGCTCTTATCTGATGCCGGGGATGGGCACTATCTGCATGCAATATGGCGTTACAGGACGTGGGTTTGCGATACATATTAATCTGGATTTGATCATCCTTAATGTACAGCTCTACATCAAGGAATACTACATTAGTGGCGCGAGAGTGGGTAGTGAATCTAATATTCATGTCAATTTTATTCAAGTAATCTTTGAAATCCTGTAGTAGTTGTTCAGTACCTGTCCATACCACGAGGCAATCATCGATGAACCGCCCCCAGTAAAGGATATGTTAATTCCAACTACTACCCGATGGGCCCTAGATCACCACCAG
This sequence comes from Lissotriton helveticus, assembly GCF_964261635.1. Classification (NCBI taxonomy): domain Eukaryota; kingdom Metazoa; phylum Chordata; class Amphibia; order Caudata; family Salamandridae; genus Lissotriton; species Lissotriton helveticus. The sequence goes on from NC_136058.1 coordinate 53,495,569, forward strand.
CCCGCCCATAAAAAGATTGGCATAGGCTGGCAAAAATCTAGAGCCCATGGCTACGTCTTGGATTTGTTTAAACCACTCATCTTTAAACAGAAAAAAGTTATTACATATCAATCATATTACTTGTAAAGCCCACTACTTACCCGTGAGGGTCTCAAGGTGCTGGGGGAGGGGGGTGCTGCTACTGCTCGAAGTGCCAGGTCTTGAGTAGTCTTCTGAAGGTCAGCAGGTCTTGGGTCTGCAGTAGTAGGTGGGTGGGGAGGGTGTTCCAGGTCAGTATCAGTTCAGTCATGGCCAGCAACATCTGAGATTGTTCCCAATGGCCTGCAGGTCTTTTTGATAGAAAATAATTTACTACCTTTCTACCTACTTCATTTCCTATACTGGTGTACAGTGATACTACATCAAGGGTCACCAACGTCATATACGGGTCCCATGTAATTTCTCCAAGGATATTCAAGATGTGTCTTGTATCCTTAGTGTAAGAAGGAAAGTTTACCACCATAGGTTGTAAAAATATGTCTACAAATTGTGACATGCATTCAGTGGGCCCCCAATACTCGACACAATGGGCCTCCCTGGTGGAAATGGGAGGACCTTGTGGATTTTTGGCAATGTGTACAAACGAGGATATCTAGCGCGATTTACCTTTAGGTACAGGAATTCCTCATCATCTAGAAGACAATTATCATGCCACTTCTTAAGGTATTAATTGATAGTAGTCACAAGAGAAAACATAGGATTGTGTGCAACCGTTTCTTAACAGCTTACATCACTTAACAGGGAATAGATCCATGATTGGTATGTTTGCCTTAGTAGTAACGTCCCTAGTAAAGTGCAATATGTGTGCCAGGGCTGGTAATGCAAATGCTACTAGTGGGCCTGCAGCACTAATTGTGCCACCCACACCAGTAGCCTTAAAAGAGAGAACTCAGGCCTGCCACTGCAGTTCCTGCATGCAGTTTGTTAAACTGCCATGTTGTCCTGACAAGTGCACCCACATGCCAGGCCTTACTCTTCCCTTTTTATGCACATCAGACACCCCTATGGTAGGTCCAAGGTACCCCACCTGGGCAGGGTGCAGTGTATTTGAAAGGTAGGACATGTACTAAGGTGTGTACCATGTCCTGACAGTGAAATAATCTCCATTTCGTTGTTCACTGTTGAAAGGCCATCTTGCCATAGAGTAGAATGGGGATGCTGTGTAATATGTTTCGAGCCTATCTTCCCAAAGTCTCAAGATGGAGAGGTACCGTTTAGTATGCCTGAACTCCCAATTTAATAACACATCTTTTTGTGAAGGTGGTTTTTGCATTGTGTGTTTAGAAACCACTGTTTTAGAAGTGGCTGGGTTTCTGTGCTCTAACATTTCTGTTTGTCTCTGCCAGTTTGTGGATTGACTGTCTGGATCTGAAAGTGGTAGGATCTGGGGAATGTCTTGACCCAGGGGAGGAGGTAAGACAGCAACAGGCTGACTTGCATCTGAAGTGTAGGTGGGAGGAGTACCCCCTAGAGGTGAAGAGTCCAGTGTTTTTACATGGTGCAAGCCCAAATATTTGAACCTTGTGCAGAAGGACTAATCAAAACCATAAGCATGTGTATACAGAAAAGAAGCTATAGGTGCACATATTCATAATTATTCTCACAATTTTCGGATGAATCAATGTATCTCCTTCAAATAATTAAAACGTATTTAATACACACCTAAACAAAATTATGGCATATAATACTACCGCATTCCTTAATCTCTTCATCAAGCTACATCCAATTCTCCACAATGTTGTGTTTGTGGGGGTGCTAAAACCAATACTCAAACCCTTGTGTTTTTGAGTCTTAGCCAAATCAAGTGAATTGCATGATCTCCCTATGTTAAATATACAGGAAACATGTACCTAACAACTTCTTCCAACCAAATGTGTGTAGGGGTTGAAGGTATAAAAAGATTCTTCACTATTAGAGTTTGAAACGCATGAAGCACAGGTCTTTCAATACATCTGTCATTAATCCTCAAATGCAGTATTCACAGCAAGACACTCTTACCATAAAGAGGTACCATCCTAATTCCAATCAATATCATTCAATAATGTCCATTATTCAATATTTAAAATTCAGTGTCGATCTACGACCCTGAAATGAGACTTAGTCACACGATCATAACCAACACTGTATTTTTTACTTATTATGTTCGACTAAATTCTACCACTCGCTGTCTCTTACCTCCACAAAGAGGTTGTCATATTGACCAATATAGAAAATATTCCTTGTTGTTATTGCGGAGACAATCACTCCAAATTTATAATACAGGTCCCTCAAGTACGGGGTGCCTGTAACAAAACGTATGGCCAACATTAATATCCGCTAGCTTAATTGATTCCTACTAAAGTTTGCCAATTGTAAACGTGCAAATATGCCTCAGTTTCTTACCTCTCCTTAAACTTGTTATTTTGAAAAATTTAACAACATTCTTCTTCTACCGCGGAGACAATCACTCCGAGAACTTCCACAGGTCAAAGAAATACGGGGCCCCTGTAACAAGAGGTTTAGCCTTATTTAGTAACCACGAGCCTAATACAATCTGTATAGACTTCAATCTTATATGCACAAAACGTACTTCCGACCATATCAGCCGCACCCGGATGCAGGTAAAGGCAAAGTGCCTTCTGGGTTCCTGGTACAAGTAATCATATTCTGAATGCGTAAAGGTCACTTCCTTGCTCTCAAAGATCAGCATCCATCTTAGAATGGTAAGATACTGCAATGTAAAACGCCCCAACCCTATTCATGGTAATCCGTGCCATCTTAGATCGGTGGTGTGCTACAATAACATATAGTGCAAATGACTCTACTCTTGGAACTGATTAATATCTTCCTTATTCAGGACATATTAGAGTGGTATAATATTATCGCCCTCGTGATACATACATGCAAGAACCGTTTTAAGGTATACCATCTGTATATCGCATATTTTAAACAATAAAAGCCTCTGTTATAATACATTTTTTACCTAAATATAGTGAATAAAATGCTAGTATAATCCTCATTCTTAATGGAACAATCTGCGCCTTCATTGATCGGCAGCTAGCAAGGTTCCAAGAAATGTTTCAACATTCACGGCATTACACGAACGCTCTCAATGTATGACCAGTGCCTTGTTGCGCAAAGTATTCATGATGCACAACAATATTCCTCATGAATCGTGCTTCGTCTAGCCAAATTAAACAACTTCATATAACCAAATAAAACCAATTATTTCATTCAATTACTATTGGGACAGAGATTGTATATACCCAATAGTTAGAAGGTTCTAATCAGTCATTAGACTGTGCCATATTAGTCACTCAAGAAGTATTGCAGTTCCTGATCAAAGTTAAGACCGTCCTCTACGGCCCTCAAATGCATGATCCACCTTTCCTCATGCCTACGTAGTTTCAATTCTCTATTACCACCCCGTGGGTCTTGTGTAATGTGTTCAATACCAAAGAACTGAAACGTTTTTTTGGGCCCTGTGCATTGCAATTGTATACATGTTCTGCAATAGGGTACTCCATGTCGTTCTGCTTGATCGTTCGCATGTGTTCACTGGCAAGATTCTTCAAAGCCCTTATTGTACTTCCCATGTAAATGTTTTCACATTTACATAGAATAATGAACACAACATACTTTGTACCACAGTTTATATTGGTCAGAATAGTGTACAGTTTGTCATTGTTGTCCCTCAATTGTTTAGTCTTGTCTTTCGCATATTTACACATGCCGCAGTAACCATTTTTAAAGAAGGCCTTTGAGAATTGTGTAAACCACAGTTCCAGTTGCTTTTTAGCTGGCTAGCTGGGGCTCAATATTATACCAAGTGTTCTTCCTCTGCAGAATGTGATCTGAGGCTTATCTGTTAGAAATACATGCAATGTTCTATCTGCCTTTAACATATGCCAATGCCTATTTAGGCTCTTACGTAAGGTGATACTGATGGGTGTGAAGTCAGTAATCATGCTAATGGGTGGCATGGTCTGTCAATCCATTTTCCTAGGTTTTATAGTGAACATGCGTTTTACCTTTAAGGCCCTTTCTTTGAATATGTCGTTGATGCATGTCTTGAAGTGTTAGTCTTTGCTACAATCGCGTCTGGCTCTAACCATCTCCCCAAAATGAATTGCTCTGATCCGATGCCGGGGATGGGCACTATCTGCATGCAATATGGTGTTACAGGATGTGGGTTTGCGATGCATATTAATCTGGATTTGATTATCCTTAATGTACAGCTCTACATAAAGGAATACTACATTAGTGGTACTAGAGTGGGTAGTAAATCTAATATTTATGTCATTGCTGTTCAAGTAATCTATTACATCCTGTAGTAGTTGTTCAGTGACTGTCCAAATCATGAGGCAATCATTGATGAACCGCCCCCCAGTAAAGGATATGTTCGTTCCAACTACTGCCCAATGGGCCCCAGATCATCACCTCCTCTAGCCAGCCCATAAAATGATTGGCATAGGCTGACAAAAATCAAGAGTCCATGGCTATGCCTTGGATTTGTTTAAACCACTCATCTTTAAACAAAAAAAGTTATTACATAATATCAGTTCAGTCATGGCCATCAACATCTGAGTATGTACCCAATGGCTTGCAGGTCTTTTTAATAGAAAATGATTCACCACCTTTATGCCTAGTTCATTTCGTACACTGGTATACAGTGATACTACAACAAGGGTCACCAACATCATATCCAGGTCCCATGTAATTTCTCCCAGGATATTCAAGATGTGTCTTGTATCCTTAATGTAAGAAGGAAAGTGTCCCACCATAGGTTGTAAAAATATGTCTACAAATTGTGACATGCGTTCAGTGAGCCCCCCAATACTCAACACAATGAGCCTCCGTGGTGGAAATGGCAGGTCCTTGTGGATTTTCGGTAATGTGTACAAACGGGGATATCTAGGCGATTTACTTTTAGGTACAGAAATTCCTCATCATCTAGAAGACACTTGTCATACCACTTGTTGAGGTAGCCATTGATAGTAGTCACAAGAGGAAACATAGGATTGTATGCAACCTTTTCATTACAGTGCACATCACCTAACAGAGAATAGATCTCCTGTTCATAGTCTGACCTATTTATTACCACTAGATTGCCCCCCTTGTCGGCATTTCTAATAATCAGCTCAGTATCTTCAGCTAATGATTTCTGAGCCTGCCGTTCTTGCACTGTTAGGTTATTTTTCAAATATCCAAAGGGGGATCCCTTTTTTGCTGCACTGTTGTCTAAATCATTGATGAGTAAACTGTGAAAGATTTCTACATTGTTGCCACTTGTTAAGTTCGGCGACCATCGATATTTTGTCTTGAGTCCATTTGATTTAGTTAGATCAGGTCTAATGTCTAAGTCTTCCAATAACTTCCCTATTGTCACTGGATCTTCCTCTAAATCCGTGATTTAAAGCAATGTCAGAGTATCCTGAATATCTCCAATAGTCAATACATTCGACACTGAACTGTATATTGGTGAGATAACCTCTTTATTTTGCTTGGAATTCATAGCAAAATGTTTCTTCAATTTCAAACGTCCTATAAATCGAAACAAATCAATTTTAGTATCACAAATGTCACCTCTATAGCTAGGGCAAAATCCCAGATCCTTCTTAAGTAAAGTGGTCATGTCATTGGAAAGTAAACGATTTGTTAGATCCACTACTTCTACCTCTTTCTCATCTGGTGTAGCTATTCCTTCTTGTCCTAATAGGGTGTCTTCATCCCTGCTCGGTCTCCTTCTACTGCCGCCCCTCATTCCATGCCTGGTTTTCTTGTATTTTCTGTTCTCTTCACCTGTTCTATGTTTTCCCTCTCGATGCAATTCATCTCTTGTAAAAAGGAGGAGTTCTCCAAAGGGTGTAATTGTCTAACCAGTGTGCTTCAATAATTGTAAACAACGGCACAATGTGGTAGCCCTTCAGGAGACACATCTCAAAAGAGATGAAGACCATAGATTGAAATACAAAACTTACCCCATGGTATTTAAGTCCTCATCCTCTAAACATAATGGCGTGGCCCTCCTATTCCATTTCTCATTGCAATTCAAACCAGAAGGATACAAAACTGACAAGGAAGGTAGGATCAACATGGTAAAAGGCCACCTCGGTGGCACACTGTGTACCTTTGCTTCCATCTATAATCCTATCTCCAATCAGGCCCCCTTTCTTCATTCTCTTCTGACCCCAGTGTGAAGTTTCACTCAGAGGAACATAATTATGATGGGCGATTTCAATTTGACTTGGCACTTGCCCTTGTTACCAACAAGCACAGCAGCACTTTATGGTCAGTCCCTGGCACTCCCGGTCCTGAGTGGAGGGGCCATGAGCATCGTCGGGCACAGGAGCACTATTCAACAGATACAGGTGTCCCGCTGGGCGGGAGGCCTTGTTACCAACAAGCACTGCAGCATTTTATGGTCAGTCCCTGGCACTCCCGGTCCTGAGAGGAGGGGCCACAAGTATTGCCGGGTCTATGGACTGATTGCAACGACAAGTTTGGCATACCACTGGTAGGTTGACGAGGGACGACGCGTTGTGTGGTAGAACAGTGTGGCAGAATGGACCGAGCTTAATTTACATTGTGGCTATTGTAACATCTTAAATGCGATATCCAAGGAGCTTAAAATTGAGTGTTGAATGGGAGGAGCCGGGCTGGACAAGTACATTCTGGAAATTGACTTTCTCATATACATCAATAGTTGAGCCTGCTCTCCTTGGGACCCGAGAATTATCACAGTTTACTTGTGAACATTATATTGTCTTTTGACACCTCGATAGTGAGTATTTTTTTATAAACCCGTGAAGTTTATTTTCCTGTTACAGGATGGAGAAAAGAAAGGCAGCAGTCAATCAGCCTCCACCTAAGGTCAAGGGTTTGGCTCGCTTAACACTACTGAACTACCTCACAGGGGCTATGGGGACCATTGAAAAACAAATTTTCATGGTAGAAGAGACTTTAAGCATGGACAATTTGGGGGGCGTAACCTAAAGAAAACGAGACAAAGGTTATGCTGGACGGTTCACCTGGGATCTCCAGGGGGTTACCACCTCAAAACTGGTGTATTCAAAATACTTCTGTACACATATCGGTTAGTGATCAGGAGTTGGAAACCCAACCTCCATCTAAACGCCCTAGAAACCCTGTGAAGATAGGAAGTCCAGAGACTGCCGCTTGTAAAAACCAGATAACCCTTAAGGAACCCAGGTCCTCACTAGCAAAGCCCCGGAAAAAAGTATAAAACATGCTAAAACCTCGATCCCACCAAGTATAGAACAAAATGCAGTGTCTTGTCCTAAAAAGAAACCTTCTGCTCCCTCTAGTGATCTTGGGAACTTCACTACTCTAATTTTAGATCTAGAGACATTTCTGAGAGAGAAATTAAGTAGTCTAACTGAAAGGGTGACTAAGATTGAAGAAAGACTGAACAATGTCCAGGTAGTTCAGACTACCAGCAATCAGTATAGTAGACCCCATAATCAAGAGATATTAGGAGATCCAAATAGGGTCACAAGAACAGATAATTGTAATACTCAGGTCAATCCAACATCAAAAAGCGAGAGCCTAGGGACTCAGGGTAACAGGCTTTATACAAGGAAGGCCTTAAGCAGATTCCTCAAAAACCTCCCAATTTCTAAATGAACCTATTGGTAAATTAGCATATGAGAGGAAAGCTGCTAATGTTTCAGAGGGTAATTTTCCTCAGCCTACTTTAATGTCCCACTTATTCCCTCACCTCAAATGAATACCCAATACAATCTAAACTGCCTGTACCTACGTCCAGCCGCTACCCCATATACAGTTCCAGGACTGGTGACAAAGGAAAATGAATATTGGGTTTCCTTGAGAACTAAGGCTCTACAATGGCTGGGGGCCAAAACAGGGCTAACTGAAGCTCTATTTAACAAATTCAAAATGGCAAGAAGAATCAGCTGGCTGGGGAGAGACAGGAAACCTACCTTTGGGCTATTCTTACCAGCCACCTCCTAATATGGGGTTAAGAGACAACAGCAAGGACGTGTTTGAAACAGGCCATTGTATATACAATGTTGAAGTGACCAACCAGTGTGAGTCCTTACCCACACTAGAGGAGATAGATTGACTTAGTATCCAAGATATAAGTGATAGGCCCAGAGGGTCAGATGCCATTCACCCTCCTTTAGATACTCTCGGTTATAAGTGGGATGATGCCCATAATTGGGTCAAGGGTATAACTACTAATTGTGGAGTTATTTTTGGGCAACAGATGGAAGCCATATTATTGGCTTTAAGACAGACCACACTGCTGCAGTCCCTTCTACCCATGGGAGAGCAAAGGAGGGCGTATGCACATTTGTCTCTAACCAGATTAATGCAATTAAGATAACCCTGTTGACATCAGAGAGTTGTTATCAAATCATAAACATCCAACTAGACAAAAACCACAGCCTGGCTCTGGTACATTTTTATAACAATGCGCAGAGAGACCAGATAATGGGAGTATTGAAATTCTAATTTGCGATTTGAACAAACTACAGTGTGGTAGGGAGACAGAAGTGATCATGGTCTGGTGTGAAGATTTTAACATTGGTCTAGGTCCATTAAGTGGAGAAGGAAATTGTAGACCACTATCTGACAATTATGATACTTATCCCTATTTTCCCCACTCTATCCTAGTGGGCTTTTTAAATGAGGTTCTACTTTCATTTGATATGGGCTTTGCCAATAATTTGTGTTCTCCTCCATTCCCTTTTGATCAGACGTTCAATGGGAGAGTTTTGAATTCAACCATTGATCATACAATTCTACATAATCAATATGCATCATGATTTATAAATTATAGAACTCACAAAAATGCTATGAGTGACCATTTCACACTGAGTTTAACCCTAACTCTCCCCAATAATATGCGGAATTCTCAAAGTAGCCAAGTAAATTTGGCCTAGAATATAGCTCAGGGCAGAAAAAACAGCTAGTGATGGTCTAGGATTGAACCGAAAGAGTTTTATAAAATTGTGACCAAGTGCTACAATTTGTTTTTCATCTGTATGGATGAGAGACATCCCCACGCTAATATCCTAGAAGCCTATGCTCACCTTACACGCAAATTACAGAATGCTTTGAGGGTAGAGATCAACAAAGCGCGAACCTATTGCCAGGGATGGTGTGATACTAAATGCACAAAACTGTACACTAAATTATCGCCCATGGAAAATATCAGATAGATCTCCATTTTACTATTGATGAAGTTATTAGCGCAATTAATGTGAGCAAGGGTGGCAAGGCTCCCGGCCCAGGTGGCGTGCCAATAGATCTTTTTAAATCAAATTTGCCTTATGGGGTCCTTTACTAATGCAGGTATTATATGCCTGTTGCTCGACTAGATTAATTCAGACCTGGTCAGAGTCAATAATGGTACCCATATTTAAAAATGGCGACCTACAGAATCCAGCATGTTACCGTCCAATATCCTTATTGGACTCATTGGTAAAGGTAGCAGGGCGGATCGTCCTAAATCGGCTCCAAGATTTTGCAGAAGATAAAAACATCCTATCAGATGTACAATTTGGTTTTAATAAAGGGGAAAGTAACATAGGCAAGTGTACACAATAGGAAATATATATGGACAAAACAGCAATGACATCATAAAAGTCAATGTCAAACGCAACCCGCGAACACCACCAGCTGATCTGCACCACCAAAAGGACATCGTTCAAAGAGCGACTGGACAAGAACACCCACAACAGCAAGAAACTCTTCAGCATCGTCAAAGAGCTCTCCAACCCCAGCGCCAGCAACAACGACATCACACCGTCACAAGACCTCTGCAACTCCCTCGCCACATTCTTCCACCGTAAGATCGCGGATACACACCACAGCTTCGGACCCCAGATTCCGCCTCCAATCACAGAACCAACGACCCCTACCACCACCACCCTCAACGCATGGACACCCACCAACATGGAAGACACCACCCACGTCAAGAACACCATGCACTCTGGATCCCCCTCTGACCCATGCCCTCATCATATCTTCAACAAAGCCGACAGCATCATCGCACCCCACCTCCGGAACGTCATAAACAGCTCCTTCATGTCAGCCACCTTCCTGGAGAGCTGGAAGCACGCAGAGATCAACGCCCTACTGAAAAAACCCACGGCAGATCCCAAAGACCTCAAGAACTTCCGCCCCATCTCTCTTCTTCCCTTCCCGACCAAAGTCATCTAGAAGACCGTCAATAAATAGCTGACCGCCTTCCTCGAGATGAACAACTCGCTCGACCCGTCCTATTCCGGATTTCGAGCAAACCACAGCACCGAAACCGCTCTCATCGCAGCCACCGATGACATCAGGACCATGATGGACAACGGAGAAACAACCGCCCTCATTCTCTTAGACCTCTCAGAGCCTTTGACACCGTCTGCCACCGCACCCTAATAACCCGCCTCTACAACACTGGGATCCAAGGAAAGGCCCTGGACTGGATCACATTGTTCCTCTCCGACAGAACCCAGAGAGTCCGCCTCCCTCCCTTCCGCTCCAAGGCCTCCAAGATCATCTGCGGCGTACCCCAGGGCTCCTCACTCAGCCAACCCTCTTCAATATCTACATGAGCCCCCTCACCACCATCGCACACAAACACAACATCAACATCATCTCCTACGCCGACGACACCCAACTGATACTCTACCTCACCAAGGACCCAGCCACTGCCAAAACCAACCTCCAGGAAGGAATGAAAGACGTCGCAGAATGGATGAAGCTCAGTCACCTGAAGCTAAACTCAGACAAGACGGAGGTCCTCATCCTCGGACAATCCCTCTCCGCCTGGGACGACTCCTGGTAGCCCACAGCACTGGGCTCCGCGCCTACTCCCACGGACCACGCACGTAACCTAGGATTCATCCTGGACTCGATGACCAGGCAAGTCAAAGCTGTATCCTCATCCTGCTTCAACACCCTGCCAATGCTCCGAAAAATCTTCAGGTGGATCCCCACAGAAACCAGAAAGACCGTCACCCAGGCCCTCGTCACCAGCCGACTGGACTACGGAAATGCCCTTTACGCAGGAACCACTGCCAAACTCCAGAAACGACTTCAGTGCATACAAAACGCCTCTGCCCGACTCATCCTCGACATCCCCCGTCACAGCCACATATCCGCCCACCTAAGAAACCTGCACAGGCTACCCTTCAACAAGAGGATCACGTTCAGGCTCCTCACCCACGCACACAAGGCGCTCCACGACAAAGGACCCGAATACCTCAACCAACGCCTCTAATTCTACACCTCCACCCACCAGCTCCGCTCAGCCAGCCTCGCCCTCGCCACCGTTCCACGGATCCACAGAGCCACCGCTGGAGGAAGATCATTCTCCTACCTGGCCGCAAAGACATGGAACTCACTGCCCGCACACCTTCGACTGACCCAGGATCACCTCACCTTCAGGAAGCACCTCAAAACCTGGCTATTCGAGCAATGACAGCACCCTTCCCTTTAGCGCCTTGAGACCCTCACGGGTGAGTAGCACGCTCTATAAATGTACTGATTGATTGATTGTGCAATACTTATAAATCTTAAACATGATGCTTATGTATTTTGATATAGAAAATATATATTTTTTTAATTCCATTTATCAAACATTATATCTTAGTAGATAATTAAAACCATCAATACATTACCAAACATTGTGCAACATTATTGTGTCAATGAAAAACATTTTCTTTTAACTTTATACAGGATCATTCAATGTAAATAAGTCTATCCGCGTTGCCATGAGTAAAGAGCTGTGGTGGCTGTATAGCGTCTGGATGAAATTCTGCATCACGTAGTTCCTCTATATGGTTTTAGACAGGGTTTAGGCTAAGTGGAGCAAGGCCTTAATCTTAATATTTTGCTTGGGAAATACACGCTGGCCAAACAAGGTAGGCTTTATCTTGCATTTGTTGGTCTCACAGTTGCTTTTGACTGTGTAATACACAGTACACTTTGGGACGTTTTAACGGACATGGAGGTGGAGGCTCCACTGATCCCGTTTCTGAGGCAGCTGTACAGTAATGTGACAGCAAGGGTCCATTATGGGATCAAGGGGGAATGCACTGCACCGTTCGATGTGTAAAGGGGGGGTCGACAGGGCTGCGTCCTGGCACCGTTTTTATTTACACTGTACACAAATGGATTGGAAAAGGGAATGATGGAGAAGTGGCATGATACGCCACAAATAAATAACCGCCCTATAGCCACCCTTCTATATGCTGACAATGCAGTGCTGATGCGCACACATAACTGGGTCTCCAAAAGGCACTCATTAGTTATACTGAGTACATGGATAAGCTGGGCCTGAGACTTAATACATCAAAAACCTTTATAATGAAGTGTGGAAAGGTCAGCTTTAAATATAGGAGTATGTATATTGGTAAGAACAAGGTAGTATTGACCAAGACATTTCCCTATTTAAACATTTTATTTGACTATTTATTTATTTATTACTAGCAGCCCGTCCCGACGTTGTCCGGGGCAGAAAGGGGCTGGGGGCAGCACCGCAGCAGGAGACGTGCAGCAAAGCGGCCAGCAGCGGGAGCAGCATAGCGTAGTCACAGCAGAGCGTACTCACAGCACAGCATACTCACCAGCATCACGTGCGCAGGGTGTTGTTTCCTTGCTCCCGTTTTCATGCTCCTGGCTGCTTCTGCCCATGCTCCTGCCCGCTTTTACTCCACCCTCCTGGCTGCTCCTACGCACTCCGGACCTCGCAGGGTGTCGCTTTCTTTTTCTTGGGTGCTCCTCGCAGGGTGTGTCTTCCGCGCTCCGAACCTTGTAGGGTGTTGCTTCGGCGCTCCTGTCCGCTCCTCGCAGGGTGTCACTTCCGCGCTCCGGCCCTCGCAGGGTGTTGCTTCCGGCTTCTGCGCTCCTGGCCGCCGACCCGTGATGTCAGCACGCACATCGTTAGCTGGCGCTACTTCGAAGGGACTACTTTTCCTTAAAAATTACTTTTCCCTTCTAACATATATATTTTTTTCTTATATAGCCTATGTCCATCTGCTTGCCCTGACATTTTCAAAGATGTATTGGGTGTTTGGATTGGTGGTGTACTTTTCAAGTTTACCTGCCTCAAAGGACACCGTTCTCTCTTTATAATAGTAGTTTAGATTAGTACGTTTATTAGACCTTTGGTCTCTAAACAACATGCTGCATATTACAATAAATAATTAAAAACATATACAACAATTTAAAAAAATACTTTAAAAAAAAACAATACCTTCAAAAAAGGGGGAGATCCTACCTTCCTCCCGCAACTTAAAAAGTCCTCTAACAATACTCCTAGAGTTACGGTATGCAGCACCATAAAACTAGTGTTACAGCCTAAGCAATATATGCTTAAGCATTTTCCATGCCGTTCTCTATCCAATCTTATTTGGTTCCAACACTGTCCTTTTTATCGTCTTCATATATTTTGCCATGGCGATTGCTACATCAAGATTTGGCATGTCAGTAAGTATGTTATTTGCTAACAGGTGCTCAGTGGTACCATATTTAAAAAAGATAGGTCTTAGAAACAATTTCCGCTGTGACACAAATTTTTGACAGCCTAATAAAATATGTAAATTGTCGCATTTGGTACCTAGTCCCCAGCAGCATTTACCATTGGGTTGTACCATGTCTGCTTTTCTGTTTCCATGAGATACCCAATGGTTGGCCCCTATTCTCCACCTGAGCACTTCTACTCTTAATCCAGCATTTGGTAGTGTGTCCAGATAGGGGTACCACATATCATTCTCCCAACTATTCATCATATAGTGGACTGATACTTTCTTTCCCAGGGATATCAGGTCATTTTGCCTCAATACTTCTCTTCCTGCCGTTCATTTATTTGAATATAAGGGGACATGGTATTAGGCGGTCAAAAATAGGAGCTTACTTTTTCTGAAAACGACGGCAGCATTGGCAAATTTCGCTAGGAAAGGCCACCAGCAGTGCTCCTGCAAATCTATCAGGTGAAATGTGTCAGCACAGCTACTCATGCAGCTGGTGTGTGGGGTTTCCGAGAGACAAAATCTATACAGCAGGTTGAAAATGCCTTCTTAAAATTTCTTTTGGCGGTCCCTGACAGAACTCCCACTTATAACTGCTACGCTGAATTAGGTATTCAGTAATATTAAAGCACAACCTGTTCACTTGTAGCACAGGATTTGGACTTTCCCTAAAAATAGTTTAATCGTGATATTTTGACTGACAGTATGAAGCTGGACTGTGCTACGGAGATCCCTTGGCTAAAATCATTAAACATATTATGTACGATCTTGGTTACCCCAAGTATTATAACCCTCCAGGTTCCTTAAATACTTTTTCTAGGAAAGATTTGTCACACCTGGAGGCAAATATATTCACCCTTGAAGTAACTAAACCATCGGTACAATCGCAACAACTGACTTGACCACTTACAGTATTCAGCCATACATAAAGTACGCTTTAAGTGGTTACAATATATTTGGACGGACTCGATTCAGATTTGAGATTTTCTATCGTTTGATGAGCTTCCCAGAAATAAATAATTGGTTGAATAAGTTATGTAGCTCGAGTGTCCATTGTTGTTATTGTTAATTTTGACTTGTAGAGCGCTTAATACCTGCAGGTCTCTAAGCGCTGCAAGAAGATCAGCAGGAGGTCCAAGGGAGAGTTGTATCACAGAGGGGAGTGTTATGCCCAGGCTTCTGTGAATAATAGAGTCTTAAGTTTCTTCCTGAATGGAAGGAGCAGCTTTCAGAGCAGAGCTGACCAGGCAGCCTGTTCCAAAGTTGCTGCATAAGGACCGGGACGGCTCGGCCGCCTTTAGTGGTGTAGTTGAATCATGGGCATTTTAGAAGGCCCTTCGTAGAGGACCTTAGTGAGCGGCAGGGGGCGTATTTCTCCAGGCATTCCTTGATGTAATTGGGTGCCTGTTCAGATAGGGACTTGTGTGTAATGCAGAGGCCTTTGAATTCAGCCCTCTGCTTGATGGGCAGCCAGTGTATTTGTTGCAGTAGGGGTGGTGCGCCTAGGCAGCTTGAAGATTAGCCTGGCGGCATCATTCATCCCCACCTGGAGTTTGCCCAGCAATGAGTCGGGTATTCCGATATAGAGCGAGTTCCCATAGTCAAATCCGGCCAAGATCAGGGCGGCCACCACAGTCCTCATGGTAGAGAAGGTGAGGATGGGGGAGAGTTTCTTCAACTGCCTGAGTAGGCCCACACAAGTTCCAAACGCGGTGGAGACTTGATTGGCCAATGAGAGTTTGGCATCAATTTTGATTCCCGAACTTTTTACCACCAGAGCTGGGGATGGAGTATCACCCAGCTCGTGTGGACAGTAGTGGGGATTCCAAGGGTTGCTATCATTGGTGACGCCCAGAACCTCCGTTTTGTCCGGATTGATCTTGAGTGAATTGGCCGTCATCCAGTTTACCGCAAATCACAGTATGTCTTTCACCCGGATGTGGGCCTGTGGGGTGTTTTCTATTTGTAGAATGATTTGCATGTCATCCGCATAGTTAAATACCTGGCAGTCCATCAAGGCTGGGTCCTTTATTAAAGGTCTGAGGTATATGCTAAACAGGAGAGGGGACAGTGCCGATCCCTGTGGGACTCCACAGGAAATGGACCCCCTCCCTGATACCCATTCACCCATCTGGATGTTTTGGGTACGGTCTGTCGGGAATGAAGTAATCCATTGGAGGATTGGCCCTCCAATACCATTGTCCTGTATTCTTTCCAGGAGTTGGGAAAGGTTGACAGTGTCGAACCCTGCCGACAGGTCTAGGAGGACTAGGACACATGGCTTCTTGTCTGCTGTGATCCTGATTTCATCAAGTACTGACAGCATCACCAACTCCGTACTATGGTGAGCTCTGAAGACAGCCTGCCTATCTCCAAGGATGTGGTGGCCCTCCATGAACCTGGATAGGGGTTGCAGGTCATGTTGTTCCATGATTTTGGCAAGAAAGGGAGTTGGAATATGGGTCTGTAAATTTTCATTTCGGAAGTGTCAGCTCCTGTCTTCTTGAGTAGGGGGATTACTCTTGCTTCTTTCAAAAATCCTCGGGACCTTCTCAGTTTCCAGCGAGAGGTTCAACATGGCAAGGATTTTTCCCTCAATATCCTTCTGAACTCAATTCCATCCATGTCCTCATCCTCGGATGTATGCTCTGCCCCACTATGTGGGTGTTGCAGTACCGGCTGTGGTACTGTGTGCCACTGACACATCAGGCACCGGAGTGGATATGCCTGCCGTACTGTGAGGCACTGACGCACCAGGGGGCGGAGATGTGGATGGTGTGGGGGCAGCAGCATTCATCAGCGCCAAGCTTTGTGGCAGAAATGCCATGATGAGTATCTGCAGGGCATGGTATATCCCAGCTATATTTTGCTGATTTACAGCGGTGGCTGCCATCCTTTCCGCCTCCATTCGCACCATGTCCTCTATGAGCATCCGCATGTGTGCCAGCTCATGGCTGGGATCGCTGGAGCCAGTCTGAGCGGACAGGTGTTCTTCTCTCCACGTCATGACTCCAGCGATGTCAGTCAGGGCTCATATGAGACCATGGAGCGGGCCGTGGGTGTCCGTTAGGGACTGGAGACACCCATGGATGGCGTCCAGTTTGGTAGCCATGAGATCGAACTCCACCCTCACCTGCTCAGCCGTCTCCCTCTGGCCCTCCAGCATATGGTGTTGGAAGGCCTTGGGTTCTTCCTGGGGGTCTTGAGAGACTGGCGGGTCTGTGGGTGCCTCCTGCTGGGTGGTTTGTGTAGTGGGTGGGGTCTCCTTGATGCAGCTGGGCTGCCCTGATCCTGGAGGTGAGTTGTGGATGGCGTCAATGGTGTCTTGGGGGGCTTGGGTGTCAATGCTGGGGGTGTCCTCCTCATCATCAATGAAGAGTGGCTGGGACGGCTGTGCAGGAGGTGTTGACTGTGCCTCTGCAATGTAAAGGGGAGATGGTGTATTACAATGTGTCCACATTTATGTAGCCACATGGTACATGTTGACATTTAGACAGCATAGCATTGTACATTGTAACAGTCTGTAGATTAGGGCCATGACCCAGAGACATTGTGGGTGTGCACTGTGCTCTGCTTGATTGTGCATGTGTGCCATTGTGGCCATCTCCACTCGTCCCCCGAGTACATAGTGGTCACTCACCCTGTTGCGGTTGTGTTGTGTCCTTTCAAGCAGTGTCCGGTCCCCCCGACTCCGGTCACAGTCTCCAAACTGATGACTGTCGACACCAGTTCCTTCATGTCATCCAGGACTAGCTGTGGTGCTGGGCTCCCACCTTCAGTCTGCATTGCTGCCTTCTGGTTGGCTGCGAGTTTCTCCTAGGTCATCAATCAATCCATCACCTCTTGGAATCATCCATTGCTCCTCTTGTGCTCTCATACAGCATTCACCTTGTCCAGGATGTCCCACCATATCCCATTTTTGGTGCCCAATGACATGTTGGAGGTGACAAACAGTTTTTGATGGTGTTCCATCACCTCCTTGGCCAGGATCCAGTTTTCCTGCGGACTGAAATTTGTCTTCCTCTTCTTGTTCTTGCCCTTTCCTGTCCCCGAGGTCCCAGGCTGGTCATCCAGAGTGCTTTTGGGGTTGCGCGAATACTCTGTACTACTCCGGCTGCCTCCATGGTGCTTGGATGTTGGTCAGTTTGTGTTTGAGTGTTTTTTCTACTTTTATAGTAATTTTTCCCGCCTGCCATGTGTGTATTGCAGGCCCGTCGCTGCTTATCGCTGATTTCCTCATGCTGCTTTGGCCCATCGCATGTTTTTACGCATTGAGGCTTGTATGTTTATCTCCGTCGAGGTGGTTGTATCGCGGACATTGGCCGTGGTTTCGGCAGACTATCGCATGGTCCTGCCTTGTTGTGGATTCCACATTGACACAGGGTTATTTTCCCGCGATAGGCTGTGATGTGTAAAGTTGCGTTAGCATTTTTTGGTGATATTTAGCACATGTTCTTGTGAATATACCCCTTAGTGAGTACAATGCTCGTCATTGAGATATGTAGTTAGTTGTAGGTCAAGAGACAAAATCATCATTTTGGGGTGGCTAAATTGAGTATCATTAAATTGGATAAGAAAACCTGCTTAAGCACTTAGAAATTGCAGAAGTGTGGTATTTTACAACTAGGACTGTTGAATGGACATGGTCAATAATAGTTTCCTACTATAAACAAATTTTATAACCAATTCTCTTATAAAAAATGTATTATTTTCGCTTAACATGTTCATATCACATTTTAAGATCCTTATCTGGATGTAATTTTTATGGTGGTTGAAACATATATATCTATTTGGAGAAATTATTACGTATTTGTATATTTTGCAGCAAGGTAAAAACATTGCTTTTTGGGGCAGGCTTTCAAAAAACATTCAACTTTATTTCGTTACCCCATTAAGTACATTTGACAAACCGTCCATGTCATGGGCACTATGCTTGTAGTGCTGTTGTTGAGAATGGTTCGTCAAGCCACTGCTAAAGAAAATCCTTCTGGGGCAAGCCTCACAAGGCTTTTCTTTTAAGAATGAAATTCAGAATGTGAGGTAAGAACTTCCCTCTTGTCTTAACTTTGTTTTTGTTACTGTGAAGTGCAGTGTGCACATCGTACTGATATCTCTGTTACAAATTGAAAGGAAACAATGCCATTAAGCACTATCTACTTTCACCTGAATGTGTGCTTTGTGCATAACTCTGGTCCCCGAGTACAGAGTTATGAGGGAGATATATGGAACAGTCTTTTTGCCTCCGAGGGGGTAATTAGGAGTGCGTATCCCTAACCTGCACCCTAGATATCAGGGGGAAAAAGGAGAAAAAGGAGGGTGCTGCACTTATCTTCACTCTACAATCTAAATGACAAATTGGAAATCTCTGGAGCATATTGGGGTTCCAGAAATGCAGAATCCCGGCTCCTGCAATCCCCCACCTTCAATCAAGAATGTTATATGAACCATACATTTTCTGGTAGTGCCAATAGAATCTGTACCTCTCTGCCTTCCTCCCTCTACCAAAACCTAGTCACCTTCAGAAAGGACCACAAGCTCCTCCTATTTGACAGACATCTTCGTTACTCACCCTTGACCAGACATAAGTACTCTAACCATTGTGATCTGAACTAGCTTTATTATATGAGACCACCATCTAAATCAATGATGTAACTGTATATGTACTCCGCTCAACCATGGGAACTTTCTCTTGTGGTAACGCTAGTACTCTTCTACCGATGGAAACGCCTGATATTAATGACTATAACTGTAACCCAGTGTCACCAATGTATCCTTCATGTTGTAATTCTCTCTGATACCTTAAGGCCATGTCTGTGCTATATAAAATTACAAAGAACTTAATTTCGTTTAGAAGGGCACGGGACAACCCACCCTGGCATCAGGCAGTCCGACCACCTCAAAACAGGACCAACAGCCCTTCTGCCCTTCCTGTGCACAGGGTAGAAATTCCATTAACAACAGGGAAATAAACAAGGACTGTGGGATGCCTACCGTGGCACCGTGGGATAGAATCTCACCTAGCAGTCCCCTCCCTACCCCCACCCCACCCCACCCCACAAATGGGTGAAGATTTTATGTATGGACAGATAGATATGATGAATGGCTGCACTATTCAGGATCTGTGCCACCTAGCAATCAGGGAACCATTTGAACCCTGACCATTTCCAGAAATCAGAGTTGCATGAATAAACACTATTCCTAACTTCAGGATCATGAGATCATTTAAAAAATGCAGAGGTTTTCTTTATAGCCGTTTTTTAAGCATTAAAATATTAGCATTTGAATTGAAGTGTAGCCAGTAAACAATAAAAAAAAGATTAGCTACATCTCAGTTGTTGACTCAGGGTGTCTTGAGTTTTTTTTACCATCAATAAATACTTTATATGCTGAACAGAGGGGTAAGACAGACATGACAGTATTTTATTTTTGTAAATCATCCATGGGTGAGGGGGGAATTAGAGATGAAAACGCTGTCACCTCGTTCTATTCTTCCCTCTTTTTTACTTTTTTTTTTTAAACAATTAGTTTGTTTAGGAAATCATTTTTTTGTAATATATTTTTATTGTTTTCTTTGACAGAATATATATACACATATAACAAATAGTACATTTCGCTGTTACAATTGTATAAAGAATTTGGATAGCTGGTTGCTGGGTGGTTTCTTTTCATTGTTGAATGTCCTGTGGCTTATTTGCTAATAACCCTTTGTTTTTAGGTCCTGAACCTAGTTCTAACATATAACATAAAAATGTATAACATAAAGGCGTTTGGCAGCTGGTTGTGGATCGACCGTCAAACACTGTTGATAATTGTCTCTGCTTTGCCTGCTCACAACTGTTTACGGTGGCTTGTGCGGGTCTAGAAAACTGTCTAAGGGTGACCACATTTCTCTATTGGGCTTTCTCCAAGGTGTGTGTCTTAGTGCGGTGTTGTCGGCCCCTCTAAGGTACGCCACTCAGTTCAGCCACCCCTTGAATGTGGCCTTGGCGGTGTTTTTCTATTTGGCTAACCCTGTTTTTGTCGCACTGGTCAGGAGGAAGTCAAGAAGGTTTCTGTCTTGTTATGAGTTTACGTCAGTGTTTAGATGTGCTGGTACTATGGCGCCAAATTCATGTTAGGCTACAGCCTAGAGCGTTGTTAGTAAAGTCAAACACCTTCCTCCAGAATTTGCTAACCTTGCTGCAATAGAAGATGAGGTGGGCTAGGTCGTCTTTTCCTCTCTCACAGTTCCATCACCGGTCGCTATCGGTGAGACCTACTTTAGCTAGTCGGGCTGGCGTCCAGTATGCTTGGTGCAGCAGCCAGAATTTTGTTTGGCTAGTACTGGTGATATCATATTACTGGTTGGGGACTTCCATACGGTACATATTTCTTGTTCTGAGAGTTTAGACCCTATCTGTGTTTCCCAGTAGTCTGTACTCTTAGCGTTGAGCTTTGTGGATGTTGGGCGGAGGAGTTTGTATAGGTGATATACTTGGTGACCTGTCTTGTTTATGTTTTCCATGAATTGGAAGATTGAGGGAGTCTGCTTGCATAGTGTAGCTTTTGTAATGGCCGATTTGATAGCCAGAAAACTGTAAAACTCTAGGTTGGGGAGAGCGTGCTTGTCTTTCCTGTTGTTGAACATGAGGAGCATGCCCTTCTCCACCAGCTGGGCTGGGTGTGAGAGGCCTAATTGTCTCCATGTTTTTATGTCTAGGGGTCTGCCTTTGTATTTGATTTTGGGGTTTGCCCATAGTGCTTCCCACAGTGAGTTTTTGATGCTTACTTCTAACTTTTGGTCTACCTTGAGAAGTGCATGTTTCGGTATCTTGAATATCGGGTTTCCTTTTAGTGACTGTTTGTTGGTGGTGAGGAGGGCTAGTGGGTCAGTGTTGTCAAGGATGGATTTCTCCAGTAGTACCCAGGTAGGGGTATATTGTTGATTTTGTAGTATCCAGTGCATCCCCTGTCTGGCCACAAAGGCGGCTTGGAAGGTTCTCAGATCTGCTAGGTTGAGGCCGCCTTGTTCTTTTCTCAGTCTCAGTTTCGGAAGACCTATTCTGGCTTTTTTGTCTCTCCAGAAGAATTTGTTGAGTATTTGGTCTATTTTTTTATGGAAGTCGTTCATTAGTTCTGGGGGGAGCATGCTTACTAGGTAGTTTACTATTGGGGTGATCATCATTTTCACTGTGTCTATTCTGCCCCACCACATAATAAACTTGGGCGGCCAGTTTTCTAGTAGCCCTTTTATCTTGTCTAGGGTGTTTTTCTCGTTTTGTTCGAGGGTTATTCTGAGGTTCCTCCCGGAATTGATTCCTAGGTATTTGACAGTGCTCGTTAGCCAAGCTAGCCCTGAGTTTCCCAATACCTCCTTGGTTGTGTGTATATTCAGTGGCATACACTCTGATTTATCTCTGTTTAGTTTATACCCAGAGTGGGATGCGTACTTGTCAATGGTGTGCATGAGGGCAGGTATGGACCTGAAAGGATCTTCCGTTGTGATTAGCAAGTCATCCGCATATGCAGCTAGTTTAGCTGTGGTGTTGTTATTGGTAATGCCTGCTATGTTCTTATTGGCTAGGATGTCCCTGATCAGTGGTTCTAGTGCTAATAGGAACAGCAGCGGGGAGAGAGGGCAGCCTTGTCTGGTCCCTCTTTGGAGGTTGAAAGGGGGCGAGGTCGTTCCGTTGATGGCTATCTTTGGTTTGGGGGTTTTGTAGAGGGCCATTACCCCCTTTATGAAGTTTTCTCCCAGGTTGTACGCTTGCATGCATTTTTCTAAAAAGTGCCAAGAGACTCTGTCGCAGGCCTTTTCCGCATCAAGCGTGATCGCTACTGCCGCGTTTTCTGAATTCGAGCAGTGTTCTATGACCTGACAGAGCAGTCTTGTGTTGTCACTGGATATTCTAGTTTTCATGTATCCTACCTGTGTGTTCCCTATTAGTTGTGGGAGCATTCTGTTAAGTCTTGTTGCTAGGATTTTCGCGTATATTTTGCAGTCTAGGTTTATGAGTGATATTGGTCGGTAGTTTTTCGGCCATTGTGGGTCTTTACCTTCTTTGGGGATGACTATGATGTTGGCCTGTGACATCGTCTCAGTTACTTCTCCCATGCTCCCGCAGTGGTTGAATACTTTCTTCAAGACTGGTGCTAGCTGGTCTTGGAAAGATTTGTAGAATGGAGCTGTATATCCGTCAGGTCCTGGGGCTTTGTTGTCTTTTAGGGCCTTAAAGGCTGTCTTGACCTCGTGTGTTTTCATGTCTTGTCCTAATGCTAGTGCCTCTTCAGTCGATATCCTCAGTAAGTTTATGCTCTCGAGGTAGGTCTTAGTCCCTTCTATGTCTAAGTTGTGGTCTTTGTTGTAAAGCTCCTTGTAGAATTCCATGAAGGTGTGTAGGATGTCCTTGTGACGGGTGTGTGTTTTGCTGGTAGGGTCTGTGACTGCTGTGATGTAGTGTTGCCTTTGCTTGAGATATGAGGCTAGTGTTTTCCCTGCCTTGTTAGCTTCGCAAAGGTTGATTTGTTTGTATTTTTTTTATCCATAGTCCTGCCCGTTCACTAAGGATTCTGTTGAATATGTATTTACTACTTGTGAGTTTTGTCAGTATGTGTTGGTTCCTGGTGTCTGCAATATGTCTTGTTTCTAGTAGCTTGATTTCCTTTTCTAGTTGTGACAGCTGAGCCTTCGCCTCTCTGTCTCTCCTGGCTTTGATATCTATTAGCACACCTCTGATGGTTGCTTTGAGGGCCTCCCACAGAGTTTTAGGGTCTACGTCAGGTGTTTTATTGTCCTTGATATAGTCATCGATGGATTTCTGGACTTTGCTCTTATCTTCTTGTTTGGCAATGGTCATGTAGTTGAGTCACCATCTGCGAGTTGTGTGTTTGTTATATCTTCCTGTGAGGTATAGGCTAATGCAAGCATGGTCTGATATTGGTTTGGCCGCGATGTCTGTGTGTTCAATGAGCTGCGTGTGGGTACCTGAGATGAGAATGTAGTCTATTCCGCTGTATGAGTTGTGTGGGTTTGAATAGAAACTGTAGTCTCTGGTATCGGGGTGTTGTAGTCTCCACGGGTCCACTAGGTTGAATCGATTGCATAGGTGCATTAGTGTCTTGTGGGACGCAGGGGTTCGTGGTTGGCATTTTGATTGTCTATCTAGGGTTTGGTCTAGTGCCATGTTGAAGTCGCCCACTACAACCGTCATGTTATGTGAACTGTTGGTCTCTAGTTCCTTTGCTATCCCCTCCCAGAATGGTGTATTATCGGTGTTTGGTGCGTAAATGTTTGCCACTAGTAAAGTTTTGCCTCCTCTTCTCAGCTGCGTAAACAGTAGTCTGCCTTCGTCGTCCTGCTCCACCTTCTCTATAGTTATGTTTGATTTGCTATTTATCAGTGTAATAACCCCTCTCTTTTTGCCCACCGCCGGCGAGCAGGCCAGCTGCCCTATCCATCTGGCTCTGAGTTTGCCCGCTTCAGCTGCGGAGAGTTTGGTCTCCTGCAGCAGGATGATAGCTCCCTTAGTCTTGGCTAAGTAATCTAGCACATTTTTCCTCTTGATAGGGTGGTTGAGACCTTTGACATTGAGAGAGACTATCTTAAGGTCTGTTGATAGTGTCTTGTTGTTAGATTGTGTCATCTTTACTACTGCATTGGGCTATGTCTAGTCTGGCAGTGTTTTGCTCGACCTTGGAGGTACTATGTTGTGAGCTAGCTACGCATATAGGGTCTTGTTGTAACAGTGCTGTAGTAGGACTATCTAGTGTTTTTGTAATGGCCGCGATTGACACATGGACGGAACGGACATAACTAACAAGACGCACATGACAAACATCATGAACAGCCCCTCCTCTCTCTTCTTTCCTTCTCTTTTCCCGTCCCACCCTTTCCTCCCCCGTCCTCCCTATGCTTCTGCATTGTACTGTGGCCGTGCGACAGCAAGGTCCCACCCGCCCCGCCTTGACCCCGAGATAATAGGGATAAGGTAGTTTACAGCGTTCTGACAAAAATTCTAAGTTCGCTTGAGTTCGCTTAATTAAAGGATATGTTGGCTGTGATATAGAACCGATACTTGAGATAGGTATTGTTGCCATTCTGTGTCCTGGAGAGTCTTTTTCTGAGGTAGCTTTGGGAACCTGACTCTTTAAGATCTGTCTCGTAAGTCCTGAGATCTACATCATTCGTCCGTGTGTAGGTTAGGTGAGGCTCTTCTTTTGGTCGATGGGGGTGAGGATTCCATGTCCTGTGTCGGTGGTCCTTTAAGATATCTTGATAGTTCTACTGTGTTTTTGAAGGTTAGTATGACGCCTTTTTTGTATATTCGGTATCTCGTGGGACCGGCGAAGGAGAAGGTGATGTTTTCTTTCCTCAGCTTATCTCTCTGGGCTAGGAAGCCCTTCCTTATATCCACTGTTGTTTTCAAGTAGTCCTGCGTGAGTATGATTTTGTGGCCGTTTCATAGCAGATTAGGGTTCTTCCTTGCTACGCCAAAAAGGGCATCTTTTATCATTGGTCTGGGCCTGGCTCTGCTCGTTTGCCTGCTGGCTGGGACCCTGTACGCCTTGTCCAGCTTGAAGGGGTTGTCGAACTTGAGTTTTGTTAGTTCGGGTATAAGGTTCTGTATGAGTGAAACACATGAGCCGGCCTTGTCTTCCTCCCCCTCAGGTACTCCCAGGATTCTTATGTTGCCCTTCCTGTTGCGGTCTTCGAAGTCTGCTTCTTGTCTGCGTTGTTCGGCTGTTGCATTAGCGATGTTGCTGATGGCCTTCCCTGTGAGTTGGGATCTATCTTCTATGTCGCTAACTCTTTGTTCTACTGCTTCGAGCTTGTTGTTGGTTGAATGAATGTCCGCTCTTATCGCCGCTAGTTTGAGTTGTATGGTATCTGTTGTTTTTTTAGTTGACTTTGCTAGATCATGTACATCCGCTAGCTTTTTGAGGATGCTGTCTAACGTGCTGCTGATGTCTACCTTTTGTTTGAGGGGGGAATCTGCGTTGCTCTCAAGACTGTTTTTCTTCTGCTTTTGTGCCAGCTTGTCGTCTCTTTCTGCCATTTTCTTTTAGCTCACTAGGAGGTCCATGAGGATCAGAGTTTATTGACGCGTCAGTGTGTTTTGGCTGTTGCGCTCTGTTTAGCCTCGCTGGTGTGTTTCAAAACCCCCCGTTCTTTGCCTCAGCTTGCTTCTCCGTTGATTGGATTTTACTCGCCTTGTCTCCTCTGGCCACACCCACTAGCTTGGCAGGGGTGTTTTCTGGGTGACTGTTGGTCATTGGCCTTTGTGTATGTTTGGGCTTACTACCAGTGCCGGTACTGGTCTCCTTTGTGCACCTGTCCTTAACTGCGCCTTGGTTTGCTTTTAGTTTGGGGCTGTTCGTGGTATTTTCTGGGCTGTCTACTGCCCCTCTTCGTTTGCGATGTTGCTCCCCTTCTGCTATTGGTAGTCCTGCTTTCCGCTGCGGTTTTTGGTGCTTCTTAAAATGGCCACTGTATCAAGTCTGTTGGGCGCTTCCGTCCTCCCCCCTTAGTTCCAGACTGATTCCGCTGGCACGCCTTCCCTGCTCTACCTTCTGTCTTATGCTAATTACACGGCTGTGTTATGTCGCTGCGCTGCTTCCGCCGATCCTCTTTGCCGCTCCTTCAAAATGGCCGCTCTTACTGGTTGGGTGGGTAGTTTCGCTTTCACTTCTCCCCCTCTGCCGGTCCCCGTTTTATCGTTTGTTTTTCTACCCCTATCGCTACTCCCGAGTGCTGGCTGTTGTTGCGCACCTTCGGGTGAAGTTTGGCCAGCTTACTTGCCGCCACTGTGTTGCCTTCTCCTTTGTTTTGTTTGCGGCTGTTTACTCGGTTAATTTGCGCTTCTGCGCAGCCTCTGCAGCACCTTAAGATGGCGGCCCCCTGCTTGGTTGTGCAGTTTCACTTTCCTCTCTGCTCATGGTGTGTGGTCGGTTTCTGTTTTTTTTTGATTGAGCGATGTTCTTTGATTGAGCGCTGTTCGTTTTTCGCGGCTCTTTTTTTCGTTATCGGTCGTTGGTAGTTGGTCCTCTTCGTGTCTCCTGTACGCTCGGTCTGACTGTGCCTGTCCGCAGCTGCCCTCCTTGATTTTCAAGATGGCAGCCTCCAGGTTGTTTTCACCTTCGGCTGTCTCGTTTTGTCTTCGGTGTCGGTGGGCCCCCGTTACCTCTTGGTGCTTTCCTGTTATAGCGGGAGGGGAGCCGTGCAGGGTGTTTTTTTGGCACTGACCTCTTTGTTGCTGTAGCGGTCGTGTCCTTTTTTATTACTGCTGTATTGGTCTTAGCACATCGGCGCCATCTTACTTCCGGGGCTTTGCGTTTCTAGTTTCCTTGTTCCATTAATTTTAGTATTATGCAGGATCTTTTGGCTTTTGTTGATGATTCCGTTCGGTGCCAAACATCTTTGGATTTCATTGTATATGTTCTGCCCTCGTCCAGGCAGTGTTGGCTCGCTGTTTTTGTTCTAATCCTGAGTTTTTGGCGGAGCTCTGGACTAAGGCAACTTCCCTCATTGCTGTCCAAGCCACACCCCCTTGTTCAGGAAATCATGAGAATTCCAAAATATGTCCACTTATTAGAAATATATATCCTTCAAGGTTCATTCACAGGTTTTACACTTGTCTCCATCACAAACTTCAATTAGGTAGAAAGAACAAAAATAAAATTAATCAGTTAACACTTAGAAAAATGCAAAAAGCGTTCTAAAAATATTGATTTGTTATTAAAATCTGCTTGTTCCTGAAACCTGGGAAGCTGGTGATCTTATAACAATAGACATTTAAAAAAAAAAACTACACCTTCTTGCACATTACTTTTTCTTACTTTTTTTTAAGTGACATTTTGTTATATTCTGTCTATATTTTCCATTCCCACAAGTGAATCCAAAAGCCTTTTTTACTTTTAGAAACAAAAGCATATCTTAAATGATAAACCATAATAAACCTTTGCCATACGCCCTGTTCTATGGTCTCCCTGTCATCATGGAGCATAAAAGCACAGACCCAGAGGCACCTTTAACACTTTTGATCAACTATTATAGATTTGCAGTGGGGTAGTCAACAAAAGCATTTAGAACATGGAGATCATCTGAACAGTGTCCAATTCGTAAAGAAAACGTGTGACATTTTTATCAAGGTAATTTTCTGACATATATCCCATACCCCTTCATAGAATACAATATATCAATATGTGCCACAACAATAGGACTCCATCTGCAGGTAACAGAAATCCCCATAATTATATCCAACACATAATTGTCCCAGGAAACCACAGTCATTGTAATCGTTTGCATCCTGCCACACTGGGAGAGGTGAAGGTATGAAAGGCATGCAAGCTCATTCTGTGTTTTTGTAAGCAAAGGCAGATTACCTTCTATAATTGTATTAAATCACTTTTCACTAATGAACCAAAATGCTAAAGTCAATGATATACCCATATCAAATCCCCCAAAGCATGCATTTGTACTAACATGAGATTTAAGGAGAGCCTTACACTCATTCCAGTTCACCCTGCAGCCTGAAAATGCTGCTAACAAGTGGAATACAGACAGTACCTCATGGGTAGAGGGGGTTGGCATGATTTAGGTTACCAATATGTCATCTCCGTTTAGGAAAGCTTCCACAACACCAGAGGAGGTAGCATTACCTGACTCATCAGAAGGTCAAAAGGCAATTTACTTGGTGTAGATTATTGTTTCAGGGCCATAATAAAGAAGAATGAAAATGACTGATATGACTGGTGGGTGTTGCCATATCGGAAAGGACCTGAACAAAAATATTCCACAGTTCATCTGAGCTACCAGGGTGTTGTAGAACCAACAGACCTTAGAAATAAAAACCTAATCCAGTTTGGCTCTCTCTAAGGTCTCAAAATGATATCCCCTCTCAACACCATTAAAACGCTTTCCTGTATCCAGTAAGAGGGCTAGTGTCTCCTATGAGTGACGCGGCACATTGCAGCGTCCATGCGCTTGATAGACAGAGCTCTCAGGCCTGATCCGCTACTTCATTCTAGAGCCGAGGCCGTTTGATGAGGTAAGCGTTCCACCACCGCAAGTTTGAGCTACGGGTTCACTCTATACCCCGTGAGGCCCGCACTGGCAATAATATTCTGAGCCTCCATCCCGCCTAACGGAGAGGCCGATCCCCTACCACTGCTAGACTGAAGTGTTTGGGTAAACGCGTTGACACGATCCAAATGTTTCCTCCGACAACTGCCTTTGAGTTGGTGTCTCGGATTAACTTTACGATGTCTAGTCTTTAACCTTCCTATCGTAATCGCACCTTTAGTGAGATACTGGCCGCCCTAACGTCATCTGGGCCAGCATAATGACTTGTAATTGTTCAATCCTATTGATTGTCCTACATCACTCTTTTCTTTCTGTTTATGGCGGCAGGCACAAGGGGATTTGTCCCTATGATCTGTAAGCGGTACCCGGCTGCAGATTTACTACTGAATTGAACCAAACTCCTACTGCTCATTTAATTCTGTGTATAAATCATTCAGAACTGTTACCATACCAACCGAAGTGAGTGACCCCACTTTGAATCTGTCATGCTCACATTCCATCTGCAATTTACATCCCAATCTCATGATGTTTTCTCTCTCTTCAGGACCTTTCCCAAGCCCTACTACCTATCCGAATGCGGCGGAGCTTGATCCCTGTCCTCTTTACCAGTAGGTATTTTTACCTCTTCCATTAGTAGCACTCACACTTTCATCTAGACCCACACCCACTCACATTTTTATCATTCCTTAGGTGCTCCCTTCTGTCCGGAAGAAGACCCCGCCCCAAGGACCATTACTCATCCTGACTAGAGGGGTTGAAACATTGACATACACCACTATCAAAACTCCTGCGAACCCATAAGAATTGTCTATGGGCGCTATTTAGTTATGTATGATATTGGGAACATTGTGATAAATCACGGAAACGTATACAACGACTTATGTTGATGTCTATATGTCACTATCCCCTTTCCCTATCCCCCACCCACACTTGAACACTTTATCCCGATTCCTTCCCTTTTCACTCTCTGAGCACTGTATAATATTGCATATTTATTACAACGAGCAATTTTGTGGCTCCACTGTCAATGCTTTGAAAATAATTGCATAAGACACACTGTATGAATGGACAAACTAGCCACCCTGATTATGTGTTGTGTTTTTGCTACTATATAAGATTTTATGAACTTTGCTGACTACCGTGACCAAACGTTTTTTTGATACTGTAGTGTCTCCTATGGGCTATTTTGGACAACCATAACAAGTGCAACAATGTTCTCATGTTGTTTTTGAGGACCTCTTCAGCACAAGGCTTCACTGAAAGGTATGTGTCAGGGAAGGAATGCTCTAAGTAATGTAGTTACCAGTGTTTGGCCAATATCTTAATATCAATGTTAATCAAGGATACTAGTATGTAACTGGCAGAGTTCATATGATCCTTGCCTTTAAGGAAAAGTGTTATGATTGCTCCATTAATGAGGAGACTTGGACGCCTGTTCCCAGCTTTACATCAGAGTTTTATATAGCGCGAACTTCATAATGGGTATCAGAGCGCTGTACATATCACCTGTTGCGTTAGTTACATGACACCTTCATTTTTGTTAGGCATGGGGAGATTAAGTGATTTGCCCAGAATCCCAGGATATTCAGCGTCATTGACGAGGCTCAAACTGGGTTCCCCAGATTCGAGGTCGACCACCCTAACCGTTAGGCCAGCTCCTCTCTCCTAGCTTGGGGGGCTAATCCCCCGGCTACTACGGTCTGGCGGGCCGGTAGGCTACTCCAGTCCTGTGGATCAGCAAACTCCATCCCTGGGCTTGAGATAGCCGATGCCCTGATTACAGCAGTGCAGGAGGGCTAGGAGGGAAAAAGCCATCCTATGACTGGTTTGCCTACAGATATGGTGACATCATCTTCTGTACTGTAGAGGAGTAGTTCTCTTTTAACAGTGCCTGAGGATTTCAATGGCACCGGAGTCCTGGATGGGATTGGCAGAGATGGAGAAACTGAGAGCCTTCCAATACAAGGCGCTCTAGAATCAAGTGATCGTTGCCCCACTATGGTAATTAGCACTCAATCCACTTTTGTAATACAATCGGCACAGGAGCAGTCTCGTCCACAGCTCTGTATTGATAGTGAAAACAACAATACTAGCACTGGCATGCCCAGCAAAGCAGACCTTAACCCTCAAGTTGACTTGTCTTCAGGCTGGGAAAGTCAAACGCAACTACCCTCACCCTTACCCAGCTATGGCGAGAGGCCAGAACCACTGGTCGGCTCTATGTTAGCTCACTCTGTTCACGCTCCATTGGATGTCCTGGGTGATGTCTTGTTGGAATCTGCGACGCAGCTAACCAACGTTGCCGGTAGTGATGGTGAAATTGAGGATACTGCAGTGTTAGATATATCTGCAGCGCTTTCAGTGGAGGTGAAGTGCCTAAAGGTGAAAGGTCCTACAAACATCAGAGGGGCCATAGGTGGCACAAGTGAAAAAGGTTGTGGCGGTGCTAAACTCCCTTTTACTACTACAGTGGGGCGACTCAAGGACTCTGCTGCAAGCGGCATGAAGGCTGACCCTGTTTTTAGTCCCCTTTGAAAGTGGGTGGCATCAAAGGCAGAGGTATAGGCCATCCTTTCAAGGATCTCTAACACTGGCAATGTTGCTTCTAATGTCCAGGCGGGGTTGCATCAGCTGAGGGCGAGGACTTACATTAATCTTCTCCCTCTGTTACGGCTCCAATGGGGTCTCCAGTAGCCAACAATCAACAGTGTAGTACAGAGGAGAATAGGGGCAAAGAGCCTGCTGTGATCAGGTCAGCACCTGCCCGCGCAGTATAATCAGCAAGAAATAATCCCATGGTAGGGTCAGAAACCGGACACTCTGAGTCTTTTGAGGACATGCCCTCCCTGTCTACAAATTTGCAGGCGCAGTCTATCCAGGGTGCTGATGCTCAGGAATATTATATTCAAGCAAAGGTAGACAGCAAAGACATTAAATAAGCTCCTACTGAAGTCACCAGCAAGGTCGCTGCTTTGTCCGCAGATGTTACAGAACTGCAAGAACGGGTTGCAGTAGTCGAAGAGGCTAACACTCACGCCGCATGTGTTGCTAAAACATGCAAAATCCAGGTGGCCTTCCTACAATCTAAGGTGGAGGATCTTGAGAAACACCAACGGAAACATAACCTGCAAGTTATCGGCATACAAGAAGGGAGAGAAGGCTCTGATCCACCGGCATCTATTGTCAATATGTTCCAGCAAGCATTTCCCGAACTGTTAGACTGGGTCATGGACTCACAAGTTCAACGGGCGCACTGTATACCCTTTACTATCCCACAAGGAAATCCAGGCAGCACACCACGACCAAGTCCAGTTTTGGTATTCTTGGGTAATTTCTTTCTACGTCAAGCAATCTATGCCAAAGCATGCCCTTCTACTCCTGTCAAACTATACACTATTGCTATGTTTGTGCGCTCTGATCTGTGTAAGTCCACAAAGGACCGACGATGGAAGATGCAGCCGTTAATCGACGCCTTCAAGTCGATGTGCTCACAAGTCTATCTTCAGGAGCCAGCATGCTTGAAGATTGTAAGGAATGGATGCTCATACTTCTTTGGCACTGAGCAGGAGGCCAGACAGGCTTTGTTGAAGTGGAAAGCTGAAACTGTGGGCAGAAATTTGCTAAATGCTCAGATATAGAAATTGAGCACGAAACAAAATGCTTGGATCTTCTCTTATTTTTTTTCCCTTTCTCTCCTCCAGCTCCCCCCTTTGTTCTCTCTCCTAGACTTAGAATTGATAAATTCCTTTAGGGGTAGGGTGGGTGGCGAATGGTGGCAAAAGGGTGTTAAATATTATTCATGGTCTGATATAGCCCAAACTCTTTTCTGTTTCTCTTCGTATGGGGTACAGGACTGGATCGGGTTGGACGTCCACCGTAAGCTGTCAGTCAGCAGCAGCTCGAGGTGGGATGATTCCTTCCAGTATGCACTGGAGGGGGTTTAGGGGGAGACTTACCTAGGGATAGGGAAGAAGGCTCACGTGTCGGATAGTGGCTTTTCAGCAGTGGTGGGGGAGGGAGAGTTGGGGAGGGGCAGTGTTAAATAGCTATTCAACAGTTAGAATTGTAGATGTTGAAATTAAGATTCTAGAGGTTGGAGCCAATCTGGAAGGGGTCAAATTAAAACCATCCAATGTCTGATTTAAAATGTATGTGCTTGAATGTTGCAGGGTTGAATCAAACTCACAAACAACATTTAATCAGAGAAACTCCACATTTTAAAACCACACCTATTAGGCTTAACTGATACTCATTTAGCATACAAACATAGGCCGCAGCTGGGACAACTTGGCCATGACACACTAGTATGCACATCAGAGACAGTCTCCATACCGGGGGTTGCCATATTGAAATCTAGGAGCTTAACTGTCTCTGTAATGTGCACATTGTCTGATACTAGGTGAATATGGGCCATTATCCAGCTGCAGATAGCGGGCTGAACTGCTATGATCTGTGCCTTATACGTCCCTAATTCGGATTGCCCTGAGATCTATGATTATTTAAGTGCTGAACTACTGGGCTGGTATGGGGATTTGATGATCCTGGGGGATTTCAATTGCATTATGGACAATAAAATTGATAGCACTAATAGCAAGATATGGGCAAGAATGGTTAAGACCAGAGCGGTGTTGTGGGAATTGTTGCATAGTCATCAGCTTGATGACGCTTGGCAGATATTGTTTCCAACATTGCCATGATATACATTTCATTCACATCCGCATAAACATTACTTCCGTATAGCTATGATTTTTATTAAAAGATCACTGCTAGATAATGCCTTGGTGGAAATCTGCCCCAAGATCATATCTGCTACAATCCAGTTATGTTAACCCTACAGAAACAACTTGAATAATAATCAAGGCACGGCTAATATTTCAAGTGTATGGGATTGTATGAAAGTGTTTGTTAGGGGGAGACTCTGCATTTTATCTTGGTTCAAAACCGGCAGGCAGCAGAGGTGGTAGAACAGGCTTGGCGTGAACACTCAGACTTAGAGAGTGAACATGCTGGGGCAATTGCTGTCAGGGATATTAGGGCTCAGCTAATGTATCTTTGGATGTTAAAAATTCGATCAAAAATCAATAGAGGGCTTTTGGATAAAATTGCTTCTAATTATCATAAGCATAAAACTCTACAATATGAATACGGGGAGAGAGTGGGGCGGGTGCTGGCCCTTCAGATTGCCGACCAAAAGGCCAGGACTAATGAAATCATTAGAGGGGAGGATGGCCTGTCCTTCACGCAACCACAGTAGTGGAGCAGTTCAGGTTGTATTATGCTAATCTATATTCAGCTGCCCCTTCATTCTGTTAACATATCTGTTATGAGTATTTTCAGGAGAGCCACTTGCCTCGTCTAGACTCTCTGGATGACAAAGAACTACAGCAAGACATTATGTTAACCCAGGTCAAAGAACCTATTAAGTCCTTACCTACTGGCAAAGCGGCTGGCGAGGATGCTATCCTGCTCAAATTTTATCAGGCTTTTCAGGATCTATTGGCTCCTGTTTATATGCATTTGAGTGCTGGCATTACTAATGGGGGCGACGCTCCCGACCCATGGATTGTAAAGCATATTGTGATATTCCCTAAAAAGGGGAAACCGATTGAGGATAGAAGTTCTTATTGTCCGATATATTTAATTAATGCTGATGCCAAAATCTTCGCTAAGGTTCTGGCTTCCCGTTTAGCTCCTCTCATCCATACACTTGTATCAGAGCAACAGCATAGCTTCGTCTCTGGTAGAGACACAGCGGCCCACATAGGTACTGCTATAGCTACCTTTGATGTCTCGCGCAAATTTATTCAACAGTTGGGCATGGTTATGCTTGACGCAGAAAAGGCGTGTGATAGAGTGGCCTGGAAGTCCTTATGGCTTACCATTATATCATTTGGCCTTGGTCCCAGGTTTATCTCTTCTGTACAGAAGCTGTATAGGAAGCTGGTCGCCACAATTAAACTGAATGGCTTGACATCTGCTATTTTCGATGTTCAATGGGGGACACAGCAGGGATGCCCACTGCCACCCCTGCTGTTTGCCCTCTATATCGAGCCATATATAAGGCATTTGTTGCTCAATGGACAGATCTCCCTGTATGTCTTTATGGTCTGGAACTTATGGTTAAGGAGTACGCTGATGATATTGCAGTTTTCTCTACAAATCCTGGTGAAGCTATTACATATTTTATGCAAGAGGCAGCATCATTTGGTTCTTTTTCGGGCTCCATGTTGAACCTAGCCAAAACCCAGACAATTGTCAACTTTCAATCTGAAGCTCTGCCTCCAGCATTAGGGTGTCACATGAACATCAACTTATCACAGGTATGTCTCAGTAGCCAGGTTGAGGATATTGTAACATTAAACTATGACTCCCCCGACCACTAGAGATACTGCTAAAATCTGGTTCAATATCTTGGCATTCTGTAACACTTCTTTTTTCATCCGAGACTATGGCTATGGGGTAATCAGGGTCTACCCGGGATTTTTAACGATGGCATGGCTCACTTTTGATCTGCACAAGGCATTATACTTTGGGGGACTTATATGGCTCCCAAGGCTTTCTAGACTTTGAAACTCTTAAAATTTTATATAATTTGACAGAACCAATGAGATTCAAGTACATTCAAATATATGATTTTTTAAAACGTAAGACTAAAATACGTGCATTACTAGATTCTGATATTTGGAATTGTTTATATTCATCTAAGAACAAGTCTTTCATTAGCGAAGGTTCTGGGTGTCTCAACGCTTATAAAATTAATGACTGTTCTAAGGTAGCGGAGAAATGGAGCAGTAAGATGAGCTTTAATATAACCCCAAATCAGACAGCTGCATCCTTTTCTAATATTAATAAATTGGTTCAATCTTCAAGTCTAAGATTACAAAAATTTAAAACTACATGTATGCTTTATTATACACCTGTAAAGATATATAAATGGTCTACTAATATTTCTATCAGCGAGCGTACTAAATGCCCCAAATGTGAATTAGTAGCTGCAGACCTTGGACATATGTTGTTTTCTTGCCCGGTCCTGATCGAGTTTTGGTCTGCAATAGACAAAGTGCTGAAAATTAAAAGGATAGATTTATCTCCTCTTACTGCTTTAATAGTATTGTTAGATTTGCACCCTATTACTGTACCCCAGCAAGCTTAGGTCACGATATTACTGTCTTGTGCTAAACTAACTGTAGCTAGAGCATGGATTTCTCCGAAACCTCCTCACATTATGGAATGGTGGTCACTAGTAAATGAAATACACACAATGGAGCTAGCTCTTTCAAAGCTACGAGGCTCACAGTCACTAATAAAATGTGAAAACATTTGGGGTGGCTTCATTTGATATGTACTTAAATTTCTTGGTTCGTCTTTCTTTTGAGATACTGGGTTAAATGCTCTACAACATTTCGATTTCTTGAATATTCATCCTATGTGTTGTTAAACATTTTATCTTTTGTTTTGTTTAATTCAAATATGTGTAATGAATTGTTAGTTCTTCATTTTGCTATACTGTTCAAACTAATTGTATTTATATATGTTTTTTTCTTTCTCCCTCTCGGGATGTCAATAAAAATTTGAAAACCAAAAATAAACTATGACCCCATTCTGAAGATTGTTTTTGGCTAAATTGCGCAGTTGGCACCCGTTTCTGCTAAGCATCTA
Organism: Lissotriton helveticus; assembly: GCF_964261635.1. Classification (NCBI taxonomy): domain Eukaryota; kingdom Metazoa; phylum Chordata; class Amphibia; order Caudata; family Salamandridae; genus Lissotriton; species Lissotriton helveticus. The sequence goes on from NC_136058.1 coordinate 53,531,824, forward strand.
TGGGAGATGTAATGCCATAAGAATGAATATCCTCCCTAAATTTTTTTATTTATTTTGTTCTATACCATTGCAGGTTCCTTGGTCTTTTTTAAAGAAATTAGATAGTGTCATAGGTAGTTTAATTTGGGCTTACAGTTGTGCCAGGAGGACTCTCCAGTTTATGAAATTATCATATGCACAAGAGGGGGTTTTAAGCTCCCAGACTTCAAACTTTATTACTGGGCTTCCCTTGTCGGATGGATTCATGGCTTGCTCTGCAGGCGTGAAACTGGCCCAATTTTACTATGGTATCAGCTAGCCTGCGGTTCTTCGGTGGGGTTTATGCTGTATAAAGCTTCTGATCCTAACTACTACAACCGGTTAAGTTTAAGATAGTTAAAGATATCATTCAGTGGTTAGACATCTGTAAGCAATACTCGCTTCCGTTATTGTATCAATACACGGTGGTATGGAGTAATCCTATGTTGCCTAATATATATCAGGATCGTATTAGGAAAGACTGGCAATGTAAGGTAATTACCCGATTGGATCAAATGTATGATGGACAGGGGTTTCGCTCTTTTGCCGCGTTTAAAGACGAGTTTGGTCTTTTGCAAAATACGTTCTTTAAATATTTACAGGTTCGGGACTTTTTCACACAACTTAAAAAACTATTAACAATTCCAAACCCATTGGAAATACTGGTCAGAATATACACGCGCTTCTGCCAAGGGGCTATCGGACTAGCCTAGCTGAAATTTGTGGCCAGTGTCAGTTGCGATAGTTTACAGTTCACGGCTAAATTAAGTTGGGTCCTCTGGGCTGCAATACCAGTAGAGGACATACAGGAGTACATGGGTGTATTAGACCGAGGGGTAAAATTGGTCAATTTAAAGTAGCAACAACATCGGGTAGTATATATGTTGTACTATACACCTGAGATTATATCAAGTTGGCCTCGCGATGTTCAGAAAAATCATTTTCTCCGAAATGCCATTTTTATGCTGTAGACCTCAGGCATGTTTGCCAACTGTCCAAGGCTTGAAATGTTTTGGAGAGGGGTCTCCAGTATCCTCAGTTCGTTTCTTGGCCCAAATTTCCAGCTTACTGAGAAAGAAATATTTCTTGGGATTAGAAGAGCTGGTGGTGATATGAGCTGGTTGCCAACTATTATTATAGCATGTGCCAGTTTATGCATCTCTAGAGTCTGGATAGATGTCATCTTGTGTGTTAATGAGTTCCGGGAATTACTCAGACAGGTCTATGAGATGGAACTCATTTTGGGTAAAGCTAGAGGGCCGCGCTCTTGGCTTAAATTATATTGGAGCTGGACCGATCTCCTTTGGGAGTAACAAGGTGCTGCCATCCCATGATATTCTCCCTCATGGCCTTATGACAAATGCCTTTTTATTTTTTTATTTCCTTTTTTCCTTTTCTTCTGGAGAAAACTTTATAATTTCTTTCAAAACTTTGGCCAGGATTGTTTTTCTCCATATCTGATTTAATTGTCGTTGTTTTGTCTCGACTACGGTTTAAGTTAATAATATGGATTTAAGCTGTGTTCACACTTCTAATGTAATATTTGTAATGCTTGTTTTACTGTTGGTTGAAAAGAGAAAAAAAAGGTAGTGAGGAGACCTGGTGCACCTAAACATTACAATTCCTTTAAAGCCTGTTGTAGCTTTGGTGCAAGGTAGACCATCCTGGTTTTGTAAAAATTAAATGGGAAATCCATCCTCCCACACAAGCTTACATAAGGAGAGATTGGAATGGCTTCCTTAATTTCATCTATTGCAACCTCCTCCATAAGAAAGGCTCATATCTTATTGTGTTAAAGATAATAGAGAGGGAAAATGCAAACATTATTGATTGCATGTATAGAATCTGGGGCATACAAATGTTCATAAACTGTGGAGAAGATGTCTGAGATATGCATTGGGTGGGAGACCAGTTGGTCTTTGAGGTCTTGTACATCTGTGATTAATATTCAACCCTCGCTCTGTCTTAAAGTTGAAGGGTTAAAGTCTGCTGAACTTTTCCACATTCTCTTATTGTCTTCCTTTCAAAATTTGAAGGGCATATACAGCTTTGGAGGTGAAAAAAGTGTTATGGAAGTATTTCTAGTCCTCCAGAAGATGGCAAAGTTGAGCCATAGGGTGATCATTGTACAACATCTTCAGTGTTTTGATGCCCTGGCAAAGGCGCAACTGGTCTAATTTCAAATTTAATTTCACTAAGGCCAAAGTCCTCACAAGGATCTTTCTCCACATTGCCTTCCCAGCTGTCCAGTAGAGTATCTAGGACATTGAGCCATTATTGACATGATGTAACTGAAACTTTTCATGAGCTAACTTATGTATGTGTGTTGACATTTGTCACATAGACAATGAAGCAATATGCCCAAAGTTTTGAGTTTTGTAATTTATTGTTTTTTTATAGTATTGTATTTGCCCTTATTTGCTTTGATGGTTCTTTGAACTGAAATAAAGTTGATGATAATTAAGATGATATGCCCAAATTTAAGTCAAATCATAACAAAGTATGATCAGAGATTCCTCCTCAAAGTTCACACACAAGGGAGATGTCACGACAAAATGATTCCTGAAGAAAAGATAATTTATGCATGAGCTGGTGCCCTGCACACATAAAAGAACTATGTAGTGCTCCTCTGTGAAGAGTAGGTGCCATATATCAATTAAAGCATGATCATTCATGATATTACTGAGCACAACAATATCATTTGCACTGATCCTGATGTGGGGTCAAGTTATGTCCATTAAAGGGCTTATAGCCAAGTTCCAATTTTAACCCATCACTACACGGTCTTTCCAAAATCATAGAACAACCTTGCCAATTGGCATAAAAAAAGGTATTTGTCAGAACTGGGTTCATTCAGTGAGCCAACAGTAGATAACATTTTCAGAAACAACATACCTGCCAATAAACTCAGTTCCAAATCCTAAGAATCCATTTTTTAGAAGACATGCCAGCCTTTGGGTGGTCTTCCCCCAATCATTTGGCCTGCCTGTCTCCAATATTGCTGATCTTGTTTTGCTCTTTTCGGACTCTCAAGAACTGCAGGCCCATCTCACTGCTTCCTTTTGTGGCAAAAGTCATCAAAAAGACCATCAACACCCAGGTAGTACACATCATAGAAACCAACAACATCCTAGACACCTCTCAATCCAGATTTCTCAGCAACCACAACACAGAGACCGCCCTCCTTGCCGCCACTGATGACATCCACGCCCACCTTGACCAAGGCCATAAGGCAGCCCATATCCTCTCGTACCTATCAGCACCCTTTAACACCCCTCCTACTGCACACTAGTCACCAGGCTCCACGACCCCAGCATTGAAGGAAATGCCATAGACTGGACACGATATTTCCTCTCAGGCAGAACACAGAGAATAAGACTCCCACCCTTCCTCTCAGAACCCACAGAGATCAGATGCGGAGTACTTCAAGGATTCTCCCTCAGCCCCACACTCTTCAACATCTACAAGGCCCCCTTCGCAACCATCGTCAGAAACCACAAACTCCCAGCTCATCCTCTCCATCACCAAGAAACCCAACATCATCAGGCACAATTCCAAGAGGGAATGAACGGGGTTGTGACCTGGATAAGGAACAGCTGCCTGAAGCTCAACTCAGAGAAAACAGAAGTCCTCATCCTCGGCTCCACCCCTCTGCATGGGATGACAGCTGGGGGCCCCCGCCCTTGGAAACCCCCTACCCCAACAGACCATGCATGCAACCTCTGCATCATATTCAACTCATCACTCACCATGAATCACCAGATCAACGCCGTATCCTCTGCATGCTTTAACACCCTCAGCATACTTCACACAACATTCAAGTGGATCTCTCCCATGACTCCAGGAAAACCATCACTTACTCACTCATCACAAGCAGACTAGACTATCGCAAAGCCCTCTACTCCAGAATCAACAAAAAACTCTTCCTCAAACTCCAGACCGCCCACAACGCCACAGCCAGACTTATCCTCAACATCCTACGGCACAACCAAATCACCCAAAACCTCTAACCGCCACGGGCTCCCCATCGAAAGAAGAATAACCTTCAACCTGCTCACACATGCCTGTAAAGCGCTCTACAAAACCCTGATTGATAGATTGACTCTGGAAAATTTATCAGTGCTAGCCACTGCTAAAGTGCATGTGCTCTCTCCATAAACATGGTTTGATTGACCTATTCACAATTGGCACATTTAATTTACATATAAGTCCCTAGTAAAGTGCACTACATGTGCCCAGGGCCTGTAAATTACATTCTATTAGTGGGCATCAGCAGTCATTGTGCCACCCAAGTAAGTAACTCTTTAAAACATGTCTCAGGCCTTCCCCTGCAGAGCCTGTGAATGCAGTTTACCCTGCCATGTCAACTTGGTCTTTAAAACCCCTTGCTAAGCCTTAAGCTCCCCTTTTATTACATATAAGACACCTCTAAGGTAGGCACCAGATAGCCCATAATGCAGGGTGTTGTGTAATTTTAAGGTAGGACATGTACCTTTAAGTTTTGCATGTTCTGGTAGTGAAACACTCCCAAAATAGTTTTTCACTACCGTTAGACCTACCCCTCCCGCCCCCCTTAGGTGAACATTTGGGATTCCTTGTTACATCTAATAAGTGTAATTCCCAATTGCAAGAAGTGAGAGCGCCATGTTTAGTACCTCCGGAATTGTAATGATAAAACCTTTTTAATGGTAAAGTCAAATTTATCATTACAATTTTAAAAATGCCACTTTCTGCTCTTAGTCATGTGTGCCTGCAGCCTGCCTCTAATACATGTTTGGGGAGGATGACAGATGGGCCTTGTGTTTTACCTCTAGATACCGACAAACAAAGGGAGCTTAGGTGTGACTAAAGGCCATCCAGATCCTGTTAGGCTCTCCCAGGCAGGTTGGGAGGGAGGATCTGGGCACAGCCTAAAATTTACCCCAGAATATGCCATGCCCTGTCCCACCACCAAGGACTGATTAACCACCTGTAACATGTCTGGAACCAGGGCAGGAAGGGAGGGTAGCTGTGCACTTCATAGCCCCTATTTGAAGTGTCCCCACACATCAATGGCACCACTAGGTATATGAACTTGACTTCCCACCCCACCAACTCAGTACACTTCTGGGCCAGTGTGTGCTCTGTCAGGAAGAAGTACTGCTGTGCTGCTGAAGGACTGCCACTCCCCTGGACTGACGCTCTGGAAGAACAGTTGTTCCATCGTGATGACCTGCCTACTGTCCTCCTTACCTGGGCGAGAAGGACTGGACCTACACCACTTGATCCCAGAGTGACTTCAAAGGAATGTTTGCTTGTCTCCTGTTTTGAAGTCTCAGGGTTATCAAAGACTCCCATCCCATCTGCTACAGCCACCAAGACTCTGCCATCTGAGAGTCTTGCCCTGCCCAGTGGTGCCAATCCAGGCCGGGCCTTTGGAAATGTGTATAAAGTGCTGCGTCAGTCCAAAGCCATCTAAATTGTTGAGCTGCTTTGAACCAGCACATCTCCCTCAATGAAGACGCATCTCAGCAGCTGCACGGATTGATTACCTTGCTTCGCCATCAGAGCTGCGCATCGCCCACAACTCTGATTCATCTCTGACTTTGTGCTGCTCAGAACCGCTGCATCGCCAACATCCCAAGGATCAATGACAGTGCATCACCTTCTCTGCTCCATGTATCAGATCTTCATTGATGATGCAAAGAAGGTACTTTGCAGTGGGACATGGCTGGTACCTGTATCTGACCTGTGCTCCATCATGGTTGGCCTGAAAGTTTGAATTTGAATTGGTCTAGTGCAGAAAGAAAGACCCGGTTGGCACTTTATGCTTTTAAGCACTATAATTCCAGATATTTTTTGAAAAGTCATAACTTTGGTTCTACTTATTGGATTTTGGTCATTTTGATCTTGTCTTTTTCATTAAATTAAGCTCTATTCTTCTTAATAGGTGTGGTATCTTTCTGGGTAGTTGTAATGAACAGAAATAAGATTGTCCATTCGATGTTGGTAACTTCAAATGTATTTATTGAAGAATGAAGTTACAAGTAAGAAAGTACATAGAAAGCGAGCCCCACCAAGAGCAACCTGTATGCTGCTCAGACCATAGACCAACTGACTCAAAGCATTCCAACATTCTAACGTCCAACATTTTAACGCACACACATCCTGGCTGAGCAGCATACTACAACATCTCCCTTCTTTACAATAAGAAGGAAGAAACTCTAAAAAGATGTAACAAAAGTCACATTGAAAGTATTAAGTGAAAACATGGCAAGATATGATGAATGTAGAAGATTGCATGAAAATTGATTGAAAATGCCAAGAGAAAGTAGTGAGTGGGAAGGAACAATAAGGAAGACAGTAGGCACGAAAGACGACTCAATTACCCATCTCCCTTTCTCCAACGAAAACAACCAATGCACTGCCACAACACAAACAACAAGCAACTCAGGTACAAAGATCATGAAAGTTGGCTGGGCCAACACAACGGAAGTACAAGAGTACGATAAAGAGGGTGAAGAAGAGAACAAGGCAAGCAAAACGCACACCATGATGCAATAAAAACAATATACGAATACAGATGTGGTATGACCACATAAAATGGATGTAGGTGCACACCAATGTAAATGCAACGTGTAAAAATGTGAATAAGATGTGGTAGTACCACATGTACAACATAAATGCAACGTGTAAAAATGCGAAAAAGATGTGGTAGTACCACATGTAACAACGTAAGTGCAATATGTAGAATGCGCATAAGATGTGGTAGTACCACATGGAACAACATAAATGCAACGTGTAAAAATGCGAATAAGATGTGGTAGTACCACATGGAACAACATAATTGCAACATGTAAAAATGTGAATAAGATGTGGTAGCACCACACAAAACAACAAAATAGATCACAAAGTACTTATTTTAAATATGACTGTAAGCACTTATTTAAAAAATTACTGTAAATATATCATGATGTACTTATTTTAAATATGACTATAGAGGACTGGGGGTTCAGAGCAGATATACCCCCTTATAAGTCAACATGTTTCTGCCTTTGCTAGACTCCAACCGGAGTTCTTCGGCATTCGTCAGGACTTCAGTGACTCAAAACATTCACGGCCTGTATAGCCATCTTAATAATTCTATTATTGTATGCAGAGTGGCATGAATTGTTGACTGGTCCTGATGAATGCCAAACTCTCTTGTTTGAGTCCAGCAAAGACAGAAACATGTTGACCACTAAAGGGGTATATCTGTTCTGAACCCCCAGTCCTCTCAACTTTTAATCCAATCCAAGAGCATTATTGAATAAAGATATTGAGTCACTGGAGATAGTTTTAACATTTCCACCTGTTTTTGTGCTCAGCCCTTCACTCACTCACTCCTCTTAGAGGCATCCCCATTTAAAAAAAAACTCAGCTCCTCTCCATTCAGTGCTCTCGGTGGGGAGTTGTAGCCTACATCTGGGACCTATTGGCCCTGATATGAGGAGGGAGCCCCATGATGAAGCATGTCACCCTCGGGTGAGTGAGGGTTCTTGTCCTTATAAAGGATCACTTGTTCTTACATTAAAAACCCAGTTGAAGTAAAATATTTCTTTTGTGAGTTTCATCATCCAGTGAGTGTAGGTGTTTTCTAAGATTTTTAGGTGTTAAAGATGTGCACAAACCTACTACAAAAGTTAAATTAGTATAGTAAGTGCACTTCTAACGAGTGAAACTACTTCTAACATATAATATGTGGGTGTCTGTGTGTTTCTGTGTGTGAGTATGTGTCTGAGTGGTTGTATGGGTATGTGAGTGGGTGTGTGAGTGGCTGTATGGGAGTATAAGTATGCGTGTAGCTATGGGGGGTAATGAGTGGCTGTGTGAGTGGCTGTTTTGGTGAGTAAGTGAGTGTATGTGTGAGTGGCTCAATGGGTGAGTGAGTGGCTATGTGAATTGCTTCATGGGGTTGGGTGATTGTGTTAATGACTGTCTGAGTGGGTGTCTGAATGGCTTAATTAGTGAGTGATGGGTGTGTAAATGGCTGAATGGGTAGGGAGTTGCTGTTTGAGTGGGTATTTGATTGAGTGAGTTGGTATATGAGTGGCTGTATTGTAGAGCAAGTGGCTGTAAGAATGACTGTATGGGAGAGTGAGCGGATGTGAGATTGCTGGTATGGATGTGTGAAATGGTCTGTAAGTGGATGTGTGGTTGTGTTAGTGAGTTTGTGATTGCTTGTATGGATGCATGAGTGACCTTTTTAGAGACTGTTTGTGTGAGTAAGTGGGTGTGTGAGAGGCTACATGGGTGAATAAGTAGGTGTATGAGTAGCGGATTTGGTGAGTGTGTGGCTGTGTGAGTGGCTGCATGGGTAAGTGACTGGATACATGAGTGGCTGTATGAGTGAGTGAGTGGTTGTATGAGTGGCTGTGTGAGTGATTGAATGTGTGACTGGCGTTATGGATGAGTGAGTGGTTGTGTGAGAACTTGCATGTGTCTGTGAATGGGTATGTGAGCGGTTTTATGGGCAGGTGAGTAGGAGCATGAGAGGTTGTAAAAGGGTGTGAGTGGGTGTGTGTGCTTCTGTGGAGGATGTCATCAGGATGTCATCAGTGATGTCATTTGAGATGTCAGCAGTGATATAACTGACCATGTCATAAGTGAAAACATGGCAAGATATGATGAATGTAGAAGATTGCATGAACATTGATTGAAAATGCCAAGAGAAAGTAGTGAGTGGGAAGGAACAATAAGGAAGACAGTAGGCACGAAAGACGACTCAATTACCCATCTCCCTTTCTCCAACGAAAACAACCAATGCACTGCCACAACACAAACAACAAGCAACTCAGGTACAAAGATCATGAAAGCTGACTGGGCCAACACAACGGAAGTACAAGAGTACGATAAAGAGGGTGAAGAAGAGAACAAGGCAAGCAAAACGCACACCATGATGCAATAAAAACAATATACGAATACAGATGTGGTATGACCACATAAAATGGATGTAGGTGCACACCAATGTAAATGCAACGTGTAAAAATGCGAAAAAGATGTGGTAGTACCACATGTAACAACGTAAGTGCAATATGTAGAATGCGCATAAGATGTGGTAGTACCACATGGAACAACATAAATGCAACGTGTAAAAATGCGAATAAGATGTGGTAGTACCACATGGAACAACATAATTGCAACGTGTAAAAATGTGAATAAGATGTGGTAGCACCACACAAAACAACAAAATAGAGCACAAAGTACTTATTTTAAATATGACTGTAAGCACTTATTTTAAAAATTACTGTAAATATATCATGAAGTACTTATTTTAAATATGACTATCAAAATATATTGTGACGTACTTACTTTAGATATAACTGTAAAAATACATCGTGAAGCGCTTATTTTGAATATAACTGTAAAAATACATTGTGAAGTACTTAATTTAAACTTAACTGTAAAAATACATTGTGAAGTGCCTATCCTAGACATGACTGCAAAAATACATTGCGAAGTACTTATTTTAAATATGAGTGCCCGCATCCACCATACATGGGGAAAAAGAACAGTTAAGCTTGCTGATTGCAAGTTAACGCATAGTAGTTTTGTGAAGCAGAAGCAGCGTGGTGAACAAAGTACAAGTAAATGATGTAAAAGTCACTCCGCACCCTCACCATGAGATGGAAGTCACCTAGACCCCCAGATGTAGAGGTATGGAGGTCCGACATGCTGAAATGGGGAAAGGCAGAGGCTGCGGAGCTGCGCAGGGAGGAACAGAAGGGCCACCGTAAATACCCCATTGCACAGGACTGGGACCGTATGTTACTAGAACTGGAGGACGATAACCCAGAACTGTGACTGACACATATTGTATGACAGCATGCTTGGGGTGTGGAGTGTCTATGTGCGGGGCTGCCTAGCCTGCTTACACCGGTAACCACGCCTATCCAATGTAATGTTCATTCACACAGGCTCAAAACTGGTATATCCATCTTATGGACGTTGTACACGGGGACTGCCAGGAGACGGGAAGAGGGAGGAGGGAGGTGGGAGGGAGGGGATTTGTTGAGGCAATGCAGTATTCTACGGACGCGGAATACAAGATGTATTACATTGTTTCTGGGACTGTTATGAGGCCTGATAAACAAATGGATAGTAGGAATGATATGCCAAAGTTAAGTTAAAGAAAATGGAAAAGACTGACACTATGTACGATGATAAAATGTGCATTGTAATGCCTGATACAGTCATGAATAAAGAGTTTAAAAAAAAAAAAAATGATGTAAAAGTCAAATGAGTAACGAGTAATCCATACACATGGCAAGCAGGGTGAACTTGAAAAACACGAGTATCCTCACCTCCGTTGGCATAGTAAAGTTCCAAAAGGGTTCGCTGAAGGCTCGGCTACCATCAAAATGAAGTAAGGAGGCAGCACAACCAAAGAGCCTGCTCGGGCGCGAGGAGGCTGGGAAATGAAGATTGAGCATGGTGGAAGAAAAGTATTGGGGAAGCATGAAGACGAAGTTACAATTGACTTTATTTCAAGGGAACAAACCGTGGTTGGCAACCACACGTAAAACAACAAAGCATGGTTGGAACGTGCGCTGAGTAAGTAGGAGTTTGTGATTACAAAATGGTGCCATACAGCAGGACGTAAAGCAGGGTGGCTCTCAGCACATCAAGGCATCAAAGGCTGCTGATGTGACGAAAACAGCGCTGTAGGGCTCGAGGAGGCTGAAGAGCTAAAGGTAGGGTTGCGCGTGAAGTGACAAACGTGCTGTTTGTTGTTTTATATAACTGCAGGGAGGGCGATTGAACTGCCAAGGTAGGGGGCACAGAGGCAATGAAGTAATTAAAAAAAATGAAATTTATAATAACGTTCTCACGACCAACCAAGCATGGAGGAAACTCGACCTCCAAATTCCTCCAAGCGGCTTCACCTCTGCAGGGCGTTCACACGATGCACGATCGCAGAAGTTAGAAAAATTGGAAACATAGAAAATCATGCAGTAGTGTAGTTTGAAGCACATATTGGTGTAGTAGCCCTTGAGGTTTTTCCTTGAGTGATTGGGAAGTGTCCCAATGCAGGTCACAGCAGGCAGGGTGATCTTGTTACTCGAAGTGCAGACGCAGTCCAAAGGCACCAAGGCGGTAATGAGAGGTTTCGTGCATCCAAAGGGAAACCGGGTACTCACAACCAGTAGCGTGCACAACACAACAGGGTGGCAAGGGATTTTGTGGATCTCTAGGGTACCTGGCAGTAAGGTAGTAACCTTAAGGAGAAGCGGGCAGCTCTCCAACGGCAGCAGAGATGCAGCAAAGCAGAGACTGACATGCTGGGGTTGTGGGCGACCGGTGGAAGGTCACTGGTGGGACTTGGGGTGCCAGTAAGCTTGAGCTGCTTTTCAGAGAATTTCCTTAATCTCGAGGTTCTTTATCTTGAAGTTTCTTGGGGGTAGAAGTGCAGGTTCTTTCAAATCGTCGCCAGATGTAATGAACAGAAAAAAGATTGTCCATTCGATTATGGTAACTTCAATTGTATTTTTTGAAGAATGAAGTTACAAGTAGGAAAGTAGATAGAAAGTGAGCCCCACCAGGAGCAACCTGTATGCTGCTCAGCCCATAGACCAACTCACTCAAAGCATTCCAACATTCTAACTTCCAACATTCTAATGCACACACATCCTGGCTGAGCAGCATACTACAGTAGTGGTTTCACTGCTTTACTGTTTGAAGTGTTACATGTTGCTTTTTAAGTTAAGCCTAACTTCCTTGTGGCAAGCTATCAGAGCATGAATACAGGTTAATTTTGGGTGTGTATCTGATTTGACGTGACCAGGATTGTGGTTCCTGCTTGGAAAGGTTGCATACCTCTGCCAACTTGAAACCCAGTTTCTAACAAGAACTTAATGAAAGCAGACACATGGGAGTTAAATCTTCCCTGATACAACTACTGCTGATGGCCAAACCCATATAACCTGTCTGAACATGTCTGATTAAAAGTAGAACACGTTTCCTGTAGGAGAGCAGTAATGAAGCTGTTAGTGGACACTGTGGGTTTCTGTTGCATTTATGAATGAATATAATGAAATTTATATAGTGCACGGTTACTCCAAGGAGTGTTCCGACTCTCTGCTCATGGACAGCTTTGCAAGATTTGACAAGACTACTAGTCTTGTGTGAAAAGTCTTGTTTTCACCCTTTGTTTGAACAGGTGAATAAAGTCCACAGAGAGTAACTCAAGGGAGCCTATTCTATGCTTATTGACCCAGGTAAGAGAAGGTCTGCACCTCAGCACTGGAATGGTGCAGGATATAACCCGGAGGTGATAACTGCTTGAGATTGTCAAACAGCGGGTTGTATGTTCACAAATAAAATACACCTACTCCTGGAGTGAAACAGAGTAAAAGGTGCATCTGTCAGACAAAATAACATAGGGAGTCCTGGTTGCAACAGGAACTCTATGATTAAAGGGCTATGCTCCAGCCTTGGCAGCTCCAGCTCATAGAACCCATTTGGATGCCTTTATCTAAAGGAGAGAGCAGTACCAATGGTGAGAGTGTACAGCAAGATGAGCAAGGTAAGCAATAGTCCATCAAGGGTCCCCTGCTTCTTGAATAGTGGATGGCATGTCATTCCCTAAGAGAAATGAAAATCAGGTCAATCAACTCCTTGCCTAGAAAAGTCTAAGCCCACACTATATAGGTGTCATACTAAACTGAAAAGCAACGTAGGGTCCTATTGTTCAACATATTTATTACTCAGTACCAGACAAAGCACAAGTGAGAATCAAAATACTTTAGATATGGAGGAAATGTAATTGGTAACAAGTTAAAAGGTATACAATTATTAAACATAAGGAATACATCACCCAAGGGATATGTATGTAGGTTCTAATTACAAACAGATCAGGAACCTGATTTTGCGGCACCCTTAACTGAAAAATCACCACTAGTGAAATACTTTCAAAGGGGGGTCTCATCTTCTCCCTCTCACTAGACAGCTTTTTAGCAATGTTAGTCTGAGGCAGCTTCTCCTTGTGCTAACTCCAGTGAGAAACTCTGCTAGTAGTAGGACCTCCTTTGCCCTTGTCCAGGTTCTGGATAGCGCCTGGTCTGCAAGATAATAGCTTTTCTGTTGTAAGGAATAGTGAAATCTCCATCTACCTAGAGTCCAGAGTCCAATATGTTTTCGAGCTATTCCATTTAAAGGATATTTGTTGACATTTACATTGTTGCTATCATGATTGCGGGATTCAACAAGCCATGTTTGGTGTCCTCATTTTGTGTCCTGGGGTAGAGGGCAAATAATATTTTTCTTCTTAACAGATATATCAATAGAGTAGACAGATGAGATGTGTACAAGAGGACCATCCATCACAAAAAGTTTGTAGTCAAAGGAGGGTAAGAGTCTAGAAAGTGTAATTTGGGAGACTCAAGTAGTAAAATGAGGGTTGGGATGAGTCAAAGCAGGTATAGAAGAGGGAAGAGTCTAGAAAGGGTTATTTGGGAGATTATAATAGTAAAATGCAGGTTGGGGTGAGTCAAAGCAGGGATATGAGAGGGAAGAGTCTAGAAGGGGTTATTAGGGATATCATAGTAGTACAATGAAGTTTGGGATGAGTTAGAGAGTGTAGGTAGAGGATATATTGAAAGACGTATGTGATCAAGCAGAGTACTGCATTGGAGAGAGTTAAAGTGTATTTTTCTCCACAGCAGGGTAAAGTAATATATGTATAGAAACATAACTACATAGAAAGGGATATAACATTGTATTATATCAAGTCCCATATGAACATGTATGGATACATTGATAATTTATGTATGTATTTCTATTCTTATTTTGGGGAGGAATTGTATTTTTGTTGTTTATTTTTATTAATTTATTTTTATTTTATATATTTCCCAATAGTGAAGTAGGTATAGATACAATAGTTATGATCACATTTACACATTGTGATAGATCACATAAAATAAGACAGAGACCCAATAGTATATAATCCAATAACTTAAATAAAATTAAAATTAAAAAAAATCTTAGAAATGTACTTAAAAAACAATGTTTACAGGGAAGTTATAGTTAGGAAAAAAAACTTTTGAAAACCATGGAAGTTTTCTAAAAAAACAAAGGTTAAGGGGACATTATTGTTGAGATATAAAACTAAAAAACCTTCAAAACTCGCAAAAAAAAAATTCTTCAAGGACGTTATAGTTAGGCTAAGATTTCACTCACTCAAATTCAGCAGTTATACATCTCTGCGCTAACTATAATTTACACCCCCACAATGCACAACATATGACCCCACATATTATATCACTCATGACAAGGTAAGTGATATTACTGATGACATCACTGGTGACTTCCTCCTGTGAGTCAAAATCACACTATGGATCCAATGGAGACCATTCCAAATGTGAACGTACCACTCCCTATCTATACATGAAACTAACAAAAGATATGTTCTACTTCAACCATGTTTTTTATTAATATGAGGGAAAATAATCCTTTATAAGGATGAGAACCCGCACTCACCTGAGGGTGACATGCTTCATCATGGGGTTCTCTCCTCACATCGGGCCTGCAAGGTCCCAGATTGGGGCTACAACTCCTCACGAGAGAACTGGGTGGAGAGGAGCTGAGGTGTTTTTAAAAGGGGTTTGCCTCTAAGAGGTGTGAGTGAGTGAAGGGCAGATTACAAAAACAAAAACAGGTGAAAAGTTAAAAAAATCTCTAGGTACTCAATATCTTTATTCATTAGTGTCCATGGATATGATTAAAAGCTGAGAGGACTGGGGGTTCAGAGCAGATATACCCCCTTATAAGTCAACATGTTTCTGCCTTTGCTAGACTCCAACCGGAGTTCTTCGGCATTCGTCAGGACTTCAGTGACTCAAAACATTCACGGCCTGTATAGCCATCTTAATAATTCTATTATTGTATGCAGAGTGGCATGAATTGTTGACTGGTCCTGATGAATGCCAAACTCTCTTGTTTGAGTCCAGCAAAGACAGAAACATGTTGACCACTAAAGGGGTATATCTGTTCTGAACCCCCAGTCCTCTCAACTTTTAATCCAATCCAAGAGCATTATTGAATAAAGATATTGAGTCACTGGAGATAGTTTTAACATTTCCACCTGTTTTTGTGCTCAGCCCTTCACTCACTCACTCCTCTTAGAGGCATCCCCATTTAAAAAAAAACTCAGCTCCTCTCCATTCAGTGCTCTCGGTGGGGAGTTGTAGCCTACATCTGGGACCTATTGACCCTGATATGAGGAGGGAGCCCCATGATGAAGCATGTCACCCTCGGGTGAGTGAGGGTTCTTGTCCTTATAAAGGATCACTTGTTCTTACATTAAAAACCCAGTTGAAGTAGAATATTTCTTTTGTGAGTATCATCATCCAGTGAGTGTAGGTGTTTTCTAAGATTTTTAGGTGTTAAAGATGTGCACAAACCTACTACAAAAGTTAAATTAGTATAGTAAGTGCACTTCTAACGAGTGAAACTACTTCTAACATATAATATGTGGGTGTCTGTGTGTTTCTGTGTGTGAGTATGTGTCTGAGTGGTTGTATGGGTATGTGAGTGGGTGTGTGAGTGGCTGTATGGGAGTATAAGTATGCGTGTAGCTATGGGGGTAATGAGTGGCTGTGTGAGTGGCTGTTTTGGTGAGTAAGTGAGTGTATGTGTGAGTGGCTCAATGGGTGAGTGAGTGGCTATGTGAATTGCTTCATGGGTGATTGTGTTAATGACTGTCTGAGTGGGTGTCTGAATGGCTTAATTAGTGAGTGATGGGTGTGTAAATGGCTGAATGGGTAGGGAGTTGCTGTTTGAGTGGGTATTTGATTGAGTGAGTTGGTATATGAGTGGCTGTATTGTAGAGCAAGTGTCTGTAAGAATGACTGTATGGGAGAGTGAGCGGATGTGAGATTGCTGGTATGGATGTGTGAAATGGTCTGTAAGTGGATGTGTGGTTGTGTTAGTGAGTTTGTGATTGCTTGTATGGATGCATGAGTGACCTTTTTAGAGACTGTTTGTGTGACTAAGTGGGTGCGTGAAAGGCTACATGGGTGAATAAGTAGGTGTGTGAGTAGCGGATTTGGTGAGTGTGTGGCTGTGTGAGTGGCTGCATGGGTAAGTGACTGGATACATGAGTGGCTGTATGAGTGAGTGAGTGGTTGTATGAGTGGCTGTGTGAGTGATTGAATGTGTGACTGGCGTTATGGATGAGTGAGTGGTTGTGTGAGAACTTGCATGTGTCTGTGAATGGGTATGTGAGCGGTTTTATGGGCAGGTGAGTAGGAGCATGAGAGGTTGTAAAAGGGTGTGAGTGGGTGTGTGTGCTTCTGTGGAGGATGTCATCAGTGATGTCATTTGAGATGTCAGCAGTGATATAACTGACCATGTCATGAGTGATATAATATGTGAGGTCATACGCAGTGCACTGCAGGGGCATACGTTATAGTCATCGCAGATAACTATAACTGTTGAATTTCAATGGTTTTGTATAAATGAAATCTGAGCCTAACTATAATGCCCCAGTAAGCCCTGTTTTTGTAAGTGAATTTCAAAGCTTTTTTAAGATCTACTTCCTATCTATAGTGTCTCTGTAACCTTTGTTTTGTCAGTGAATATCTAAGGTTTTTTTTAATTTTGTTTCCTAAGTGTATCACCCCTGTAACATTTGTTCTTTTAAGCGAATTTCTAAGATTGTTTTTTAAAAAATTCTGAATGTAACCACTAACCTTTGACATTGAATGTGTGAGTGAGTGCACAAGTGTCTCAGTAAGACTGGAGAGCGTGTTTGAGTGTCTGATTGGGTCTGTCAGAGGGTGTGTGAATATTTGAGTAGGTCTGTGAGTGGTTACATGAGTGTCTGAGTGAGTCTGTTAGTGGGTGCATGAATGGTTCTGTGAATGAGTACAAGAGTCTCTGAGTGGGTCTGTGATGGAAAATAGGTGATTAGTTGTGTGGCCTGCACAAGTAATGGGTCTACACTAGTCCTCCACTGGGAACCAAACTGCACTTGACTCTCATAGTGTAGCGTTGCATGGCAGTCCAAAGCCTACTCAAAAGAAGTGGTGTGGGCTGGTAATTATCATCCACAGATATACAAAAATACCACTCAATAAGTGATTGTTCGGTCTGTGCTTTTCTTCAGAAAAAGAAAAAGTACATTTATTACACACACACACCACTCAATACATTGCAACAATTTACAAATATACACAAGCAGATGGAATTACTTTTGGATACCATTGCATAATAATTCTTACACCTCCCAAAGAGAGGGTTCTAGTACCACAACTCACATGTTTCAACATTATCTTGTCCCTGAATGCCACAGGTTGAACATAGCGTGAAGTATCAGCACGTAATACTGGCACCAAAGTGAGTGACTGTCCACTTCATTATTTTAACAAGCATTTCTCCATAGGAATAAATACAATAATTACATATAATTTACTGGAAATAAAACAGGCACTTAAATCATGAGTAGCTATCAGTCTCATTATTCAAATAGAACATTAGCAAGGATCAATGTCTAAGCATGACTGAGAGTGGGCGCAAGTTATTCGCATTTTCTAATCACAATACCGTGCAATTACAGACTTCAGCATATATTTTGAATAAAATTGAATATACAATACTGGTCATTAGCTAAATCTCTTAAGGACATCACTGGGATAAAAACACTGAATGTGCAATTACCACCCTTCACCCCTAGAGTTTCTCTCAACATGAAAAATGCATATTGTACACTTTCAAGCCAGAACTGGCTGCAGCCATAATCTTTGCTCCAAGAGGACGCATCCTACAAACTGATGAACAAATGTTCCAGCCAGGAAGGTACTTTAAGACTAGGCAAACCCTTAAGAGGTTATCTTTTCAATGTCCCAGCTAACTTAGGAAAGGGTTTAAACAGCACTTGGGTAGAGGCTCCACATCTCCTGCAGCCCCCCCCAAACTATCTCCGGTGCTCCTTTGGTGATGAGCCCGCTCTCCCGGCCCTCACAAAGTCAAAACAAGTGATTTTAGCCAAGAAATATGGCCAGGCCCCTCAGAGCATTATGGGTTGTTCCTCACGCTGGTTGTGGATTTTTGAGCAGTGGATGTCCCGTTGTGCTGGGGAGAGCCATGTCAGTTTCCTTTATTTTTCATTTGTGAACTCATTCTGCAGTGTACATTTTCTCCTGGGGCGCCCAGTTCCACCCAGGCCCCCTTGCCTTTGACAATGTTGGAGAGCAGCTCAGGGAGCCCACCTCTGCAGCTCTCACTGGCTTCCCACCTGGCCACCACTCTCAGGTGCTGATGTGGGAGCAGGCTCTTGACTTTAGTATGCCAGCCCATGTGGGCAAATGCATATGGATTGGCAGCCTTCCGGGTCACCCCGGGGAGTGTACGTGCAGTCCTGACTTCACCCATGGGGCCTAGGGATAGGGGTCCTTGGCCCCCTCTGCTTCACTGGAGGGGCACAACGGCACTCTCCCATTCTTGTCTCTTCATCAGGGCCTAGAGATTGGGTACTGGGCCCACTGCTCCCAGTCTTCTCTTCATTGCCCAGATTCATGGGTGGGGTGATGGCACTCCCCATCTTTGTCTTCTTTGCTGGGGACCCAGAAATGGGACCTGGGGCCTCTGTGCAACTTTGCAGGGACACAACGGCTCTCCCCAACTTCACCTTCTCACCAGGGTGCACAACAGCACTCCCTGGCATATTTTCTTCTTGGTGCAGCCCTCGGGCCCTGGCCCACCCCAGCTGAAATCGGCACCCCATGCCCTTCATCCCTGGTTCCGAACCAAAGGTCAAAGGTCACCTAACTTCAGGGAGGCATATCTTATGCTCCATTGGCCTATTTCAAGGCTTTTGGTTTCCTTTTGCTCCTGGTGGTGAGTCCTAGCCACCCTGGGCACTTTCTTCAGGCCTCCTTGCCTCAAAAGGTGATGAACTTTCCTGGGAGCCCTTTTTCTGGCTTCCTGTGCCAGCCTTTTGCTTTGTTCTCCTTCTTGGCCTCTCAACTCCTTGCGCAGAAGCCCAATCTTTTCCCATTGGTCCTGGGGTCAATCAGAGACACAGTCCTTAATCCTGGGGACATTCAGGGGGTTCCTTATTCCAATTTCCATGGCATTAGCCTCCAGTTCCGGTGTTCCTCAGGAAAAGCACATCCAAGAGAGACCTATCCTCTCCTGCACAAGACCTTTTGTATGGGGTGGAAGGTGCCAGCAGGAATGCACCTTTGGCCTACCCTAAGGTGCCACATCTTCTATCCACCCCTGTTTCAACCTTTCTGCACAGTGTTCTGGGATAGTTCAAAATGGTGTAAACCACGAGTCACTTGCCACATGTGATCTGGGGTCTCAGCTTCCCCCTCGCTGACATCATGGCCAGGGCCCTCCCAGCAAATCTTCAAGGGATCCCACTGTCCTGATTGAGGGGCCTGGGGCTGGCCCTGGGCTTGGCACAGAATGACAGCTTAATGATTGATGGAGAGCAATTGCACCCATTCGCTCCCTCTTGGAGAATGGACCTAATCACTGTCGACTGCTAGCTATTAAGGGTGAATCCTTTGTTCCTGTGTCTGGGAAGAAAAGTAATTAATTCAGCTCAGCAGAGTCACACAAGGCCTGGGCTCTGCATACGAGCTGAGTAAGAGGAATATTTCATTTCTGGATGACCCATAAGCTGTACAGATATGCTTCTGGACTTTACAGAATAGTTTTTTTCACACAGGTTACAGTTTACATTGGTGCATCTCTGGAGTCTGGGGACTCCAGAGTACTGAAGCAGTGCCTTAAGGCAGCCTTTCCCATAAGAATATAATGGAGTGTTGCTACATTTAAGACAGTTAAGCACACTGGCTTCCCTACATGTGTACCCCCATTATAAGGCTGTTTACAGGTCACCATGCAACTCTGCATATTCCCTTCTGTGCCAGCCTGCTTGTGCACAGCTCCTGGGCTGCGCACAACAGGAGTCTCCTATATGCAGCCTTTACATGTGTGCACATGTGTGTGCACATGTGCCCACAAGTAACCAGCCCAGTGCCCCTTACCCTGGAAGCCTTCCAGCTTCCTTATCTCACCAGGCAGACACTGGCAGTAAACATGCACACTCAGTTTTACCATGAGTTTACCAAGGGTTATTGGTTCTCCCATTTTAGAAGGTAAAAAATTAGGTCATCAAAAAGTGACAAATCTGGGCCGCTTTGATGGTTGGAACCACCCTTTTTACGGTCCGTGAGTGAGCGCATGAGTCTCTGAATGGGTCTGTAACTGGATGTATGAGTGTCTGAGTTGGTCTGTGAGTTGGTGCATGAGTGTCTGAGTTGGTCAGTGAGTCAGTGTATGAATCTCTGACTGGGTCTGTGAGCGGGTGCATGAGTGTCATTGAACGTCTGGGAGTGGATGGATGATTCTCTGAGTGAGCAAGTGAGTGGGTGTGTGAGTGTCTGAGTGGTCTATGAGAGGTTGTGTAAGTCTCTAAGTGGCTGAGTGAGTGTCTGATTGGGTCAGTCAGTGGGTGTGCGACTCTGAGTAGATCTGGGAGTGAGTGCATGAGTCTCTGAGTGGGTCTGGGAATATGAGTGTCTGAGTAGGTCTGTGAGTGGGTGAATGAGTGCCTGAGTGAGTCTGTGAAATTGTGAGAGAGTCTGCCTCATTCTACTCATTTCTGATCTTTATTCTGCCTCTTTCTGCTCCCTTCTGAACTTTATTCTGCCTCTTTCTGCTTTAGTTTTCATATCTCTGCTTGTTGATGTCCTTTATTCTGACTCTTTCTGCTCATTTCTCACCTTTAATTTGCCTCTTTCTGCTCATTTCTGACCTTTATTCTGCCTCTATCTGCTCATTTCTGACCTTTATTCTGGCTTCTTTCTGGTCATTTTACTCCTTTATTCTGCTAATTTCTTACCTTTATTTTGTCTCTTTCTGCTCGTTGCTTACCTTTCTCCTGTCTCTTAATGCGTGTTTCTCACCTTTATTTTGCCTTTTTCTGCTCATTCCTGAGCCTTATTTTGCCTCTTTCTGCTAATTTCTGACCTTTATTCTGCTTCTTTCTGCTTGTTTTTCACCTTTATTTTTCTTCTTTCTGCTTGTTATTCACCTTTATCTTGTATATTTCTGCTCTTTTCTCTGCGACGGCTGGATAGCCTGAATGCACTCTCTGTCCCAGCTGGCTCCCTGCCATCTGCTGTACCCGTCATCACTGCTGTACGGAAGGAGCAGCTGGAAAGGCAACTCCCTCTGAGCAGGATCAATTGTTTCATCTCTTTCCCTTGTCTGCATGTGGTGGTCCCTGAGGTTTCGAGGGGTCATCGAGGTCACACAAGTCAACATATTATTTCCCCAGGGAGGTGATGGTCCCTGGGGCTCGAGGGGGTCAGAGAACCCCGGTACTATAAAAAATAAGGCACTGTGGGGGTCCTGGGGTATAATTAAGCCCAAAGAGGGTAACCCGTTCATACCCCTCCTTTTTGTTTAAATAGCCTGCATGACCCCGGAACCTGGCCCACCTGGGGTATATAGTGTAACAAAGCGCATAAGACCACACATGCTTTTTTTAAATTTTGGATTCACGGCTCTGTTGTGTTCCTATGGCAACACATTTTTTTAAAGTGCTTTCTGGCTCTGTCAGGGTTACAGGGGACCCCGGGACCACAATTAGAGGGTCAGAGAATTCCAACCCTGCCTCTTTTCTTTTTTATTAATGTTTGAAGCCGAGTCCCAAGATGGCTGCCAACACTTCCTGGTTGAAGTGTTGGTAGTCAATTAGATTTCAGCAAGGAGACTATTGATTCCTCGGAGGATCCACGTCTCAGTATAAATAGAAATTTGTTTTGTTTATAATATCTCCCAAACTACTGAATGGATGTACTCCAAATGACAAAAAGGGGTTCTTTATAGACCAAGAGCTACCTTTCTACCTAATTTGGTGTCATTCTGTTCAGGGGTTTGGGTTGTAGTTGTGTCTAAAATCTCTATGGAAATCAACGTGGGAAAAACACTTTTTTACACTCCCGCACCCCCGTTTTTCTACAACCCATGCTTGGTGTATCTCCCTGAAACTTGCCATGCAAAACAAGTACCACTGGTGCACTTTTTTGGAACATTTCGTGAAGACTCATCAAATGGTGCCAAAGAAATAGGCAAGACAAAAAACACTTTTCCTACGGAAACATGGACCCCACACAATTGTACAGTGATATAACCAAAGATTTTTACACAGTACACATTCTTGCATTGTTTTTTCTTAATTTTTCTTCTTTATTGAATTACTGTTGTATCTCTTTTAACAAACCATATAGTCTACAGACAATACATATTTCGCCTACATTGCGCTTCTTCAGGGTTTAATAACTTCTTCCTTCAAGTGGGCTCCTAAAGTTTTATCTTATTCTGAATATCATCATATCTTATCCAACAAAAGAAGGTGCCCAGACGTAATGTCACTGCTCATCTGAATTATTCCTTGAAACTTTCAATCTCCATGAAATAGGATCTGCGTCACTTGTTAGTAATGTCCTCCCACCCTCTCAAAATCAGTCTTTACGACTGTTTTTTTAAAAGGCAGGAGGACGTTACTTATGAGAGCCCTGGTCTCCCTCGCAGCATCAGGGACCACCATCTCCCTGGTGCTGTTTCATTTTCAAATGGGGGGCCTCATAGACCTCTCAAGGCTCTCAGAACCACCACCTCCCTGCGGCCAAAATCTCATTTTTTCAATGGGACGGGAACTGCCACCCCCCTGGGGCAGGCCCTGAAAAAAGAAAAAGAGGTGGGCATGGCTCCCCCTTCTGCAGCCATACATGGCCCTGAGGACCGCCAATCCCCAGGGTTGGATTCTGCTATGTCTGCGGTGCCCAGCCCCAGAACAAAGCTGTTTGCTATAGCTTGGCAGGAGCTTTACCAATCCTGCCAAGCCATGGCAAACTGTGCTCCACTTCTAACAAGAAAGATCATGGAAAATACTCTCGCTTGCTAGAAGGAGAGCACAATTGCTTTTACAGGGAGGGAGTTGCATGCTTAGCAGCTCCCTCTCTGTAAAAGCACTGCTGGCTCACAAAAGGAGGTGGGGAGCCAACATGGACCGTGGGGGTCTTCAGGCTCCCTGTGGTCCCCAATAGTAGTAAATGGGTGCTCTGGGTGGGACCCGGGTACCTACAAGATGGCATGGCCCCCTTCCCTTATTGTTTTAAATAAAGGCTGGGCCCCATGGGGATGGGGGTCCCCTGGGCCAAAATAAACCCAGGAGGGAAGGCACGAGGCCCCTAACCTCACTCCAAAAAGTACTTCCCTTGGGGATTTGGTTCCCGGGGCCCAAACCCGCCCAGGGAATGGAGGCCATGCGGCCATCCCCTACTAAATAAAAAAAAAAAAAAACCCTCAAGTTGCTGGAGGCCGCAACCACTTTTACCTCCACTCTGCAAATGTGCCTCCTGGGGTACTACTATTTGGGGGATGCAGTCCCTTGACTCCGCAGGGTTCTTGGGGGCCAACTACTCCTCCAGTTACCTCTAGTAGGACCCACTCAATGGGTTTGCTGAGAGGTTGTTGCAGGCCAAGCCCCCTTTCTCCACTACTCTGTAACCACGCCTCCTGGTGCACTACTGGTTGGCAGATGAACTCCCCTTGGATGACGAGGGTCCTTGGGGCCAAGAAGCCCTCCTGTTACCTCTAGTAAGTCTGAGAAGCTGGTATTCCTGAGAGCTGGTCGGAGGCCCGCCTCCTTTCTCAACCATGCTGCAAATGCAACTACTTGTTAAAAACAACACTGAAAAAAACAAAGTTTACAGGGACGTTATAGTTAGAAAGCAGATTTAAAAAAACATAGAAATTCGCTTAAACCACATAAGGTTAGAGGGACATTATAGTTAAGAAATAGAATTTAAAAAAACATAGAAACTCCCTGAAAAAACTAAGGTTACAGGGACTTTAATCTCAGGCTCATGTTTCACTCATACAAAACCAGTAAAATTCAGCAGTTATAGTTACCTAAGCTAACTATAACTTACACACCCGCAATGCACTGCTTATGACCTCACATATTTCATCACTCATGACATGGTCAGTGACATCACTGATGACATCTCAAATAACCTCACTGCCAGCCAAAATTAACAAAGCGCAGGAGCACGCTCTTCATTAAAAAAAAAAGTTTCAGCCAGAATGACAGATCTTGGCAAAAAGAAAAAAATTAGGCCTAGGGGGTCAGGGTGTTACTATCCTCCCCTTTTGCTTTTTTTATAATTTTTTGTGGGACTCGGTTCAGCCAAGTCCCAAGATGGCTGCCAACTCTTCCTGATTGAGGTGTTTGCAGGATTTTGGGCTGCCAGATATCTATATTTTTAAAATTAAATATCTCTGAAACCACTCAACGTTTTCACACCAAATCACAAAAAGCATGCTTTCTGGATCAACATCTAGTTTTCTGCCAAATTTAGTGTAATTCAGAGGTTCGGGCTGTAGTTGTGTGCTAAAATGAAAAATCCCCATAGAATTAACATGGGGAAAACGTGTTTTGGAATACCTCTTTTTCTCGGCCCCGCTTCATGTTTTCCCCCAAAACTTTCAACACAGCAGCTGAACTAAATAGGGGAAGGTTTGTGAAAATTTCCTGAAGGTTCGTCAAGCAGCACCCAGCCGCGAATTTCGTTGCGTGCACTGCATCACCAAATGCGATGCAGCGCGCACAACTAAATTCGTTTTATTTATTTATATGTTTACTTACCTATTCAAGTCCGTAATCCATACATTACCACCCCCCATCCTGCCCCTGCCCCTCCTCACTTCACCGCCTGGCTGGTACTCCCACTACCGGCCGCGGCTGGCAGCGCCAAACTTATTGGCAAAACAGAGAACACTTCAACCATGGAATCTTTGGTCCTAGGTACAACTACCTACTGGGGATATATACAACCTTTTACCGTTCTCAGCGGGGGTTGGGCCTCGCGCATTGGCAGTCTCTGCAGCCAACCCCACGCATCCAGCCACGCCCGCCACACACAGCCTTTGGACACACACAGCAGGGATTGGCCTGCAGCCAGGCCCTACAGCCAACACCCACATGAAGCCAACTCCACACAGTGAACTCACCTCTGTCTGCAGCCAGGTCCTGTGGCCAACACCCAAAGGCAGCAAACTTAGGAGGGGGTCTCACAGCCCAACCTCCCTAAGCCAATTTCAGCTTTGGGGACTCCATCCCCGGAGCCTAGCATTTTTTGTTGGGGGGCATGTGTCCCCATCCCTGGGCTAATTGTTGCCCCAGGGACCCCATCTCACGGGGCCCTGTGTATTGTCTTTAGGAGAGGAGGTACATGGTGCCCCTGGGCCATTTGTGGCCCCTCGGGACCCCATCCCCTAGGGCCCACTGCAGTATTTATTGTGGGAGCCCCCTTCTCCTGCCCAGTCTCAGCCCTGGGACCCCATCTCCTGGGGCCTGGTCATGTTTTAAATGGTGAGGTGGCACGCAGCCCCACTACCCAGGCTGATTTTTAGTCCTGAGGCCCCCTTCTCCTGGCCATATTATAAGGGTAAAGTGGCGCATGCAGTCCTTGGGTATCCCATTACCCAGGGCCCTCCATCTGTTTAAAGAGTCTTTGCAAGCAGCCCCTTCCCGGGTCAATTTGGTACAAGGTACACCATTCCTTGGGGCCTGGCTAATTACTGGAGGGGAAGGGGAATCATGCGGCCCCTCTCCCTGGGATGATTCCGGCTCTGAGTACCAAGTCCCCCAGAGCCTAGATAATTACTTAAGGGGGAGGATGAACCCCACAACCACCTTCCCTAGCAATTTCAGTCCCAGGGACCACATCCTCTGGGTCCAGGTCAAGAAAAGATGCCCTGGAACCCACCCAGGGCTTCACTGCATCTTTGTTAATCTCCGCAGGGGAGCCCAAAGCCCCCCCAAAGCCCCAGCCAGCTCTCTCAATCTAGCGGGAGCTGGCATTACTGAAAATGCTGCTCCCTGTGGGAGGGAGTGACATTCCCATCTATTTCCCTGCTTGCATTACTGGGGGAAGGGAAACTGATCTGAAGTCTGCACCCAGCTGGCAGGAGCATTTGTAAAGCTCCTGCCAGCTGGGACCAGACTTCATAATGAATGAATGAATGAGTGAAAGAATATTTATATAGCGCCTATACTACCCGGGGGCCTCGTAGCGCTTCAGAACCAAGAAGCAGCAGCTACAGAGTTCTAGCAAGATTATCGGTCAAATAAATGCGTTTTCAAAAGTTTACGAAAAGCAGTTAGACTGCGGGTCTCCACGGGACCTGCCGGAGCAATCTTGCTGCGCTGTTCTGTACCACTTGAAGTCTGTTCATTGTAGACAGTGGGGCTCCTAGGTACAGGGAATTCCCATAATCCAGCCGAGATAAAATCAACGCCTGGATCATGATCCTGCGTGCTTCAAATGGGAGGAGAGGAAGAACCTTACGTAGCATCCTTAACAACCCATAGCATGTTGATGATTAAAGTGAATTAAAGTGGTCCAGGACAGGAACATGAATTAGATCAACGGTGTTATTGTACTCTAAGTCAACTTGATTAGAGGAAAAGGCATTATATATCGTTTCTATTTTCTCTTTGAAGAATACTGCCAGTTGATTGCAGCGTTCAAGCGCTCCTTCACTGGAAGGAAGGGTTTGTGGCGGAGTAATCAGTGATTTGGCTATTCGAAATATCTCTTTAGGGGAGTTCGCTACAGTACCTATTTTATCCTCAGAAAATTTTGCCTGAGTTTTTTTAATCACGTTTTTGTATCTCCTGATAGCTTTTCTGTAAGTATGTTTTGTTTCTAGCGAGGGGACTTGTCTCCAGAGTCTTTCCAACTTGCGGCAAGGTTGCTTTAATATTCTCAATTCAGGGCTAAACCAGGGAGCCGCGTTTTTCCTATTGCATTTCTGTATAATGACTTTAGGGAGGGTCGTGTCTAGTGTTTCTTGGATCCAGGCATTAAAGTTGGTGTTTGCTTCTTCGATGTTTGTTCCTACTTTAGGCTTGGTGGCTTTTAAGGATGCTTGCCATTTATCCAGGGGTAGCCTACCCCATTTCCGGTCCCATGGTATTTTAGAGGTTTGTGCCCCTCGAGTATTTTTAGTAACCCAGAATAGGGGGATTAAATGGTGGTCGGACCACAGTATGGAGATGGGGGTCTCCTGAGGTAAGATTATGTAAGTTGCTAAATATAGGGTCAAGAAGGTGGCCTTTTTCGTGCGTTGGGAGAGGGCACTTTAAGTCTAGACCTAAGGCCTGGAGGCCGAATAAAAGATTATTAGTAGTGGAAAGAGAGGTATCCTCTAAATGTATGTTTAGGTCCCCAAGAGTGATGAAATTAGCCATGGTTACTACTTGTTCTGAGGCCAAATCAATAAGTTTAGGGATAAATTCATTTAGCGCCTCGGGAGGGCGATAAATTAATATGCCTGATAGATAGTCAGTGGGGGACAGTTCTAAAGAGAAGGGGAGGTTTTCCCATTCTTTAAATGTCGATGGCAGAAGACGACATCTGTAGGTGTCCTTATAAATAATGGCTAAGCCTCCACCTCGTCCTGTACTGTGATCTATTCTGCAGATATTATACCCTATTGGAAGAGCGCAAACAATATCTGGGTCGTTCCCTGCTTGTAGCCACGTTTCGGTTAAAAATATGGCGTCCAGCTTATGTTCCTCGATTATAAGAGCTATCTCCGTGCAATGTTTGGGCAGGGATCTACAATTTAAGAGGGCCATATTATATTGTGTAGTAGAGGTATGGTCTCTGTCTAAATGATCATGCGTTTTAAAATGCCAATGGCAATAGTGGCATAGTAATGGGGGCTTTGCGGGGTCCAACGTATGCTGACAGGTCGCCTTCTCAGTTGGTCGTAGCATGTGTAAGGTATTATTGCTATACGTCATGGGGGTTTTATTGAGGGAACCAGGGGTTGTGGCCCCATGCCCCGTCCGATCGCGGACGGGAGCAGACGGGCAGGACTCTGGCATGACTCCGGCACAGGTCCCGCGCGTCCGCTGATCGCATCCGCTGCGTGGAGACATGACCGTCCCCTTTTAGGTGCAGCTAGAGCGCATCACAGCACTAACCCACACCCAATATGGCCGCTGTTTTTGGATCGCTTACCCGAGACCGGCTCTCAGCGTCGGTACTCGGCTGAGAATGGCCAGGCAGCGAGGGGGGGAGAGATCTCTACAAGGTCTCAGCCATGTGTCCAGGTTAAAAGCTTATTAATCAAGCAGAAGTCTAAATAACACAAAGTCTAAATAACACACATGTTTTAAAAAGATCAGCAAGAGCGAAAGGGATAGCAAGACCTCCCGGCATCCGCCTCAGGAGGGTGAGAGAGCGCACTTCTTAGTTAAGCGCATGTCTACAATATGCCCCTTTTATGTGCAGCTAGAGCGCGTCACAGCGCTAACCCACACCCAATATGGCCTCTGTTAATTGCTCTCATTTGACTTTGAAATTACTCTGCTATGTCCCAGGGGTGGGCAACCTGGGACATAGTTGGAGATGACTTTGGGGGATGAGGTCCCCAGGGCCAATAAGGAGTCCAGGAGGGAGACCGCCATTTCACTACATGGCCAGGCCCCGGGGGATGTGATCCCTAGTGCCATAAACTGCCCAAGGAGGGGGTTCGTGTTCATCTCCCCCTCACTTTTCACAGCTGGGTCATTGGGTTGGCGGTCCCCAGAGCCAAAAGCAACCTTAGGTTTGGGGTTCCTGGGATGGAATTGACTTGAGGATTGGGCCAAATGTGCCCCCTCCCCCAAATTAACGTATCAAATTCTCCCCAGGACCTCTGTAAATTAAAAGGCAAAATAAAAAATATATATTTTTGGCCCCTGTGTGGTACTCACTGGGCCTAGGGGGTCAAAGTATTGATACCCTGCCCTCTAGTCTTTTTTTTCTTAGAATTAAGTCCCAAGATGGCTGCCACCCGTTTCTGGTTGAAGAGGTGGCAGGCAATCAATCTCACCATGAGATCTGTGAGATCCGCAAAGGATTCACATCCCTAGAAATACATAAATCTTTTTTTCTTTAATAACGCTTTGAAAAATGACTCAACAGTTTGACACCAAATTAGAAAAGATTTCTTTCTTGACCGAGAGCCAGCTTTCTGACAAATTTAGTATAATTCTGTTCTGTGGTTCAGATTTCAGGCATGTCTAAAATCCCTACGTGAAAGTTAATGGGAAAAACACGTTTTGGGAACACCCTTTTTCTCAGCCCCCACTTGACAAATCACCCCATACCTTTCCACTAGCAGCTGGATGGACTGGCGTACTAGATTTTAACATTTTGTGAGTATTCGTCAAACGCCCCCAAATTTATTATCAAAACAAAAAATGCTTCATAAATGACAACTAAAGGTTTGATTACGATGCCGTCTGCCTTTCGTCCGACTGACACCATGGCAGTAGCAGGACCGCCCAACTAGCCGTATTCGGATATGACCTCCTTCAAGGTGGTCGCAATCTGTATATTTTGTATTGCGGCTTGTGCTGTGGGCTACAGCACACTCCGCAGAGCAAAAAATACACTTTCGAGACATCCAAGCACTATGTGGCATGGATGTTTAGGGGGGTACCATAGGTACCCCACCCCTAGATCCTATGGCAGAGGACCAGGGAGGGAAGGGGGCCCCAAAGTCACTTTATGCCTGCCTTTTCATGGCGGGTAAACTTCTATGAAAGGGCAGGTAGAAAGGGACATTGTATTCCCTATGGCGGTGCCTGAGCAAGCATTGTCACTATTGTAGGGATTGCAGTCCCTCCTACGGTTTGACGGGCTCCTTGAGCCTGTCAGATGCATTGTGGACGGTCTCTCCAGCTCACCATATGCCCACCATCATAATGCAGCGGGCAGACCTGCAGGGGCAGATGGCGGTAGGACTGTCACGGATGCTGTGGCGGTCCCACTGACATTGCAATCAGACCTTAAACCCTAACTATATCTATATATGTGTGTGTGTTTACCTGCTTGTGTGGGGTGTGTCTGTGTATAAATCATAAGTAATATATACATTTGTTAAGTAGACTTATTAGGTCTGTATATTTTTAAACCATACGTAGCATGTATGTCTGTACAAAGAACTGCACATATGTAAATTCATATACATATAATCAATTTGAACATGTATACATGCACAGGCATATGCTGTACATTTGTGTTTCAAACACCATTTTTGCATGTTATGCCTCAGCACACATGCTACTGTCAGCCTGAGTCTAGTAGCATCAGTCGTGGTACGTGACAAAATTCAACTGACCTTTTTAAATCCTAGAGGGTCTGGAAAGGGCACTTAAGTAGTTTGTGGAGTAATCCAGTCATGTCTCCTTTCTTTGACTTCTCTGATATGCCACAGGACCAAATTTTATCCTTCAGTTTTCCTAAGGTATTCAGACAAACGTTTGTTTAAAAATATCATGGTTCATGAATACTGAGTCAAAAATATTGCAATGTAAAACATATTGTGGGACAGAATATAGAATGTAGGAATATTTTGTTTTTATTTATTTAATATTTTTTTTGTATATATTTTGCTTTACCTAATATAGTTCGTAAAATACTGTTTTCAAATAAGTTTGATACACATTATTTATTTTATTTTAGTATTATAAGTTATTATTTTTATAATAATATTTGTGTTTATTTAAATATAGATGAAGATTTTTGTTTAATGTAATTAGAAATTGTTAATAAAGTAACTGGTCGTTGGTTTTGCAGGAGATAAGGAAATAAAGATGGGACTTTTTTTTAAATGTAAATCATTGTTTTTTTCATATTTTAATTGATACTTATGTAAAATGATCCGTGGATTAAATGCTATTTGAATTAGTTGTTGATGTTTTAATTGTTATTTGCTTCATCAGATAATTTAAATATTAAATTAAGGCACTACATTTAATATGTATTCAGTATTAGTGTCATTTGTAGTTGTTTTCATAATAATTAATGTAATATTAATGAGTTGATTTGTTTAATATATTTTAATGAATTTTAATTATGTTGTTTTAGAGTAGAAGAGAGGGAAGTGCTTAAATTCAAAATATTCTTAATATTGTAAATATTTTGTTACTTTTTGATTGTAATGTCATTTTTATTGTTTTATATTTAATACATTAATTCATTTGCTTTTTTTAAATATCTTTTATTTCAATGGTTTTTATTCTTTTTAGTTTACATGTATATGTTTAATTAAAAACAAATAGGAGTTGGACTAGTTAATCTGTCCCTCCATTGTTCAGAGGTTTGCCTTCTCTTTCTTAGATTTGAGTTGGAAAATTAAATGTAACTGGTGCAAACCCTTCAAAACGTTTGCTTATGTTGGAGTGGAAATAGGAAATCTGACCACTAGGAGGACAAATACTTTCTTATTGTTACTCAAATTGTAGTATAAATAGTAAATATGTTCTTTTATATTTTTCCTTTTAATTTAACAATTAGTGTAATGTAAAGTATTTTTTAATATTTATATGCTTTTTAGGTTTTCTTTTCAATTAGTTTATGTTATAGTATTATTGTATTATTTTGTTTTATTTTTCAATACCTATATTTCGTTAGTATATTTATTTTTTGCTAGTTTTTTTAATTTATGTTTAAATCCTATTTTTATGCATATATTTTTTATTGTTTTTCAAATATTTTAAGGTATATAATTTTAGGTAAGGATTGTAAGTTATATTCTTTCTATATTGTTATATTATAGGTATATTTTTGGAAGTGTGATTTTAATTTTTGAAGGTAATTTATGTTTTTAAAGTTAATATGTACCCCTTTATGTTCAAAATAATGATATTTCAAGTCACAAGGATTTCCATTAGCCTATAGAGGAACGAGACTAAAGGCCCAGTTCCTTTATACGGTTATGGAACTCTAAGGTGACTTGCATTATCTTTATCATGTACAGCAGGTGGCCCTTTATTTCTTATAAAACATGGTCACATCATAATCTTCTTTTTCAAAACAAACAGAAAAAATAATACTATCAGAATATCACGAAGGTAAATATATGCAGGCAAGTACAGGTTTGCTATACTTAATATATAAAATATATGTATAACTTAAAATATAAATATGTGTATATATAAGGACAAGTAAAGAAGTAAAATCATGTTATATTGTAATTTATAATGCTAAGATATGCTCTTGTTAAATGCAGGAGAGTTGTGGCTAAAATAATTTCAGAATTTACAACCTTGCCAAGGGGGAAGAACGATCAGCTCTTCAGGGTGCATGGCATCAGTAAGCTGGAAGACCAAAGCTTCCAAATCTGATGTTCATATAATTGTTTGTTGTTAAGCCAATTCCTGGGTTCTAGACTTTATTGGCAGGGAGGCGAAGCCTGCCTGAAAACAGATGTTCGTTCATTGTTGGACCAGCATAAAAGGTGACCTCCAAAGGCAAGATCTCAATTGTGTCACCATTAATTTCGAAAAAGATGAAAGGCATACCGCCATGCACAGTGATATTCATCCAAAATGTCAATTGGAAACGATTGCGGGGTGAAAATATTGAGAACTAAATAGCGAGAATTAAAATATTCTGAAGGCAAATATTTAGGGAACTATAAGTTTGCTATACTGAAATCAACTTTGTATGTCTTTACCATGATGATGCATGGTACTTAGACGTCGATTTCAGAAAAAGAAATACATACTTACCTGTATGTACTTACCTTCTTGATAATTTGATCCTCGACATTTAGGCCTAAATTTTTTGGCCTACTATATATTTTTCTTTTCGACACATACAGCAGGCACAATGGCCAATGGGTTTCTTGTGCACAAGCTGTGACAGTATGTGAGGTGTCAGACTGTAAGACGAGCTGCTTATCATCAGGCTAAGACTAGCCATTGAAACCTAGGAGATGACTTTACTTTGTCTCGGTGCAAAAGATACTTTCAAAATCTTCCTAGATACTGAATGACCTCCAGGCATAACTTCCTTCTTGCTCGGGTCAATGAAGAGCGTGGATCTACAATGGCAACTATATGAATTCTGGGGCATATTACCAAGGGCCATTATCGCTGCTTTAGCGGGACTTTTTCCCCAATGCGGTGATAATTTTATCGCCCTATTACCAAGCTGTCGCTAACACCAGCTAGCGACAGCTTGTAGGCGATAGCGGGCATTTAGGGGCCCACTTTGCATGTCAGCGATAATTATCGCTAATGACATGCAAAGTGGGCATGCCAAGATGTTAGCGACTGAAAACAGTCGCTAACATCGCTATCTCCTATTACCTACAAAGGCGTAGTTTTGGAAATATTCGCGCTAAGCGCGAATATCTCCAAAAGCTAACACCTGCCCGGAGCAGTTCTTCTTAGCCATGTTATCCAATGGGAGGTGGATAACATGGCTAAGAGCATTGTCACGATAATGTGTGAATATCGCTGTATTTCCAGCGATATTCACGCATTTCGAATGATTTTTATCGTTTCTGAGATAAACCTTGATGATAGCAAGGTATCTCAGCGAAAAAAACGTTGTAGCGCGGCGATAAAATTATTCCTGCTAACCCTGCTTAGCGATAAATATCGCTATTGCTAGGTAATATGCCCCTCTATTTGTTATTTAGCCCGACTGTTGATTGTTCTCATAAACTCAAAGAAATGGCGGTTAAGTGTTATTTCACAATGAAGACGATTCCATTATGACTTTTGCCCACGATTCTTTGTAATTTAAAACAATTGTCTCCGAATTACTTGTAACCTGAAGGAAATGCAATTTAATTATTCCCTTTCATAAGAGAGCACATGGGAAAATCAAGAAGTAAAAGGTGTTAGTTTTATTAGAATAAGTATGATAGGTGTCATCAGCATCGCGATTGTTTTTGTTAATACTGCTGATATTATGACTAATATATTTATTATCAAAATGTGTTTATTGTTGTTATTTCTTTTGGCATTTATTGTACGTTTACCACAACTGCTTCTAGATATGTTTATCCACCACTGGACTCTAGATATCACTTTTCTCTGTGATATCAGAACATGTGTGCTATATCATTCAAGACCTGCAATTATGAAGGGGTCATGTAGGCTGAAGCAATGTTTTTTCATGTCCATAGCAGAATATGCTCAACCGCTCCATGATGCCTGTGTTTGAGGTTCACCGCAGCAGCAGACATCTTTGGCAAGTCATCAGCTTCTGTATCTGCATACCTCTTGTCACAGGGTTACCATCCTCTGACAACTGTGATGATGAGAGAACACATCTGCTCTGTCCTATAGAGTTATGAGATGCTGTCCCCTGAAGACCCAGCATTTGGAACCGATTCAATGAAAAAGTATGTGATTCTTCAACATCCATTGCACCAGATATACAATAAAACTGTTTCCTTGGTTAGCTGCAAGCAAAAACTCGAATGTAATTACTGACTGAATTTCTGCTACTGTGGTAGCACTGGAACAATAGCTTGAATCTCACTACAAAGGGAATATTCGGAATTATATTAACTTGCGTGAAAATGGTTTTCACATCTAACCACAGCATGCCATGAAAAGGGGAAGCACTGCATCAAGATGCTGTATTTCCAGTTAGCTATGGCGCTGTGAGTTAAGTCTGGGAGTCGGAGGGAGGTTCTCTTTATTGTATTGTGAGATTAACCCTGGGTCCTGGGAGCTCATGCAGAGGCACTGTATTAAGTAACATCAGAAAGCGAGATGCAGAAGTCTTACCAACCTTTGGACACAGCTGGTTCTCTGAGAGGTTGCCATATTCTCTGTGATGCAAAGGATGTAAGATGTGAATATAGACTTTCAAACAGTTCAGAATATATAGCACCGTAAATTGAGATAAGATGCAAAAAATAATAATGATAATGTCTGTTTTCTTTGCTCCACCACATAACATATAAATCATTGCGATGATGTGATATTGTTTGTTACATTGCTGCAGATTTAGTATCCATTTTTCAGGAAACAGCCTTACAATGCAGTAAGTCGTTAGCGTGCAACAAGTTTGTCATGCAGCATTTAGCATGCAGGTAAGTATTCGTATCTATATCATGTATGCCTTTATGATGCAAGGAGTTTTTAAATTTTTTTAATTACACACCGGTAGGAATCGAGTCACCCACAGTAGCCCAAATCATTAGGGGCTGCAGGGGGAACCCTAATGCCACCATGTCCCCAGCCGGCTTCTCAGCCAGTACCCATAGTTGGTCCCAGCAGGAACCAGCTATATTACTTTGCTCCCTCCCAGATGGGAGCAGCTAATTTCATTAGCTCCCACCCGGTCAGTAACAAAGTTGTATTTCCTTCCCAGGAAACTGCGGGCAGGGAATAAAGTTTATATTTCCTCTCGCACTCTACCGGGTAGGAACACGAGAGGCATATTACCAACGATTAGCGATATTTATCGCTAACTAGGCTTAGCAACACATTTTTTATCGCTAAGCATCGCCGGAAATTATCGCTGAGATAACGTGCTATTAGCAAAGTTTATCTCCAAAGCGATAGCGTGAATATCGCTGAGAATACAGCAATATTCACGCATTAGCGACAAAATGCTCTTAGTCATGTTATCCACCTCCCATTGGATAATATGGCTAAGAACTGGTCAGAGCAGGCTTTAGTTTTTGGCGATAGCGGGAATATTTCCATCGCTACGCCTGCCTTGCTAATAGGCGATAGTGACGTTAGCGGCTGCTTTCAGTCGCTAACAGGTTGGGTACGCCCACTTTGCATTTCATTAGCGATAAATATCGCTGACATGCAAAGCGGGACCCAAACCGCTCGCTATCGCCTAAAGCTGTTGCTAACTGCTGTTAGCGACAGCTTGCTAATAGAGCAATAGAATCATCGCCGCTAAAGCGGCGATAATTGCCTATCACCCTGCTTGGTAATATGCCCCCAGTGTCCCAGAGCATGGGGTCCCGTAGACACTACAGCAGTATTGGACCGCAGAGGACGGGGTCCTGGAGCCGATGTATGGCTTGAGGAGGAAGGTGCATATTCTCCTTTCCCCATAATTAAATCGGGGCCCGGGCATGGTGCCCCCCGGGAGTCAATGAGGCTACTGGAGGGGGGGCATGCCTCACTTCCCTATAAAAACATCAACCCCATGAATGGGATCCCATTCCCAATTATACGAAAAGCAGGCCATGGGGACGAAAGTCACAAGGGCCTAAGAAAGGTTAGGGGAGTGCAGACCACAACCCCTGCAGGTTTAAATGATAAATTGGACATGTCTTGTTTTTTATGATCCCCATGTTCACTACTTGTTGCTCATTATGTCTATACTCTGCAACCTCTGCTTCCTTTCTCTTTAACAGTGTTGTCGCTCCTGTGGCAACTCCTCATTCCTTAGTTTGTACAATGGGCCTTACCCATGGCAAAACTTCACTTTTTCTTGCAAGGAGTGCTTTTACCACTGACATTGTTTACTTGATTCTAGAATCTTTTTTTTGTTCTCGTCTTTTCTTTTTTCTTCTACATTTCTCATAATGTTTCTCTCGTTTCTGGCAGGCTGGTCGAATCCAAGCATAGCATAGCATCTGCTTTAGTGAGAGGCTGGGTTTGCGTTGGGAGAGTAGGAAGTAGTGGCGCTCTGAGCAGTATGATCTTGTAACTGAGATAGGTGTGCAGTAGGCACGCGGTGCAAAGCAGGACAGGGGAACACAAACCCTACAGAAAAAACACCCCTGAAATGGTGTAGGGAGGCCTAGACCAAATGGAAGGAGAACGGATCATGTGCACACGCAAGTGTAGTATGTAGTCCTGGTGTGAGGACTAAAAATGTTCTACTGGGAGAAATAGTTGCTTCAAAGTACAAAAAACGTAGGAAATCAAGGTTCATGTGAATAAAGTTTTTTATAAGTCAGGTAGTGGTCAGTACAGTAAAATAGTAGCCAGCCGACATGTGTTTCGTCACACCGTGAGGGAGGTGTAAGTAGGAAGAGGAGACGGCGTTGACCTGCTTTGCCATGGAGAGGGAGGAGTCGAAGATGAATCCTAGGTTGCGTGCGTGGTCCGTGGGTGTTGGTGCTGTTCCCAGTGCAGTCGGCCACCAGGATTCATCCCAGGCAGAGGGGGTGGGGCCACGGATGAGGACATCCGTCTTGTCCGAGTTCAATTTTAGACGGCTGCTCCTCATCCATTCAGCGACTGCCTTCATTCCCTCGTGGAGGTTGGTCTTGGCGGTGTGCGGGTCTTTGGTGAGGGAGAGGATGAGCTGGGTATCGTCAGCGTAGGAGATGATGTTCAAGTCGTGCTGGTAGGCCACTTGTGCGAGGGGGGCCATGTAGATGTTGAACTGGGTCGGGCTGAGGGATGAGCCCTGGGGAACGGCACAAATGAAGTCGGCGGCTTCGCATAGAAAAGGTGGGAGGCGGACTCAATGGGTTCTGCCGGTGAGAAAGGACATAGTCCAGTCTATGGCCTTCTACTGGATTCCAGCTTCTTGGAGGCGTGTAACTAGTGTACGGTGGTAGACCCTGTCGAAGGCGGCTGATAGGTCCAGGAGGATGAGGGCTGTTGTTTCGCCGTTGTCTAGTTTGCGCCTGATGATGTGGTTGCAACTGAATCCGGACTGGGACGGGTCTAGGGTGTTGTTGTCTTCAAGGTGGTGGGTCAGTTGCATGTTGACGATTTTCTCGATGACCTTCGCCGGTAAAGGGAGCAGGGAGATGGGCCGGAAGTTCTTGAGGTCCTTGGGGTCCACCTTGGGCTTCTTGAGGAGGGGGTTGATTTCGGAGTGCTTCCAGTTTTCCGGGAATGTCACCGTCTCGAAGGAGATGTTTATGACCTTCCGTAGTTGGGGTGCGATGGTTGCGTCAAGTCAAGTCAAGTCAAAAATTTGTTTAGCGCACTACTCACCCAGAGGGTCTCAAGGCGCTTGAGGTGGGGGGGGGTGGTGTTCGTTACTTATCAAATAACCAAGTTTTTAGTTGTTTTCTGAAGGAGAGGTGGTTCTGTGTAAGGCGGAGGTGAGAGGGGCGAGAGTTCCAGGTTTTGGCCGCTAAGTAGGAGAAGGATCTTCCTCCCATGGTGGCTCTTCGGATGCGTGGAATCGTGGCGTGGGCTAGATTGGACGATTGTAGTTGGTGGGTGGGGGTGTAAAAGGTCAGGCGCGTGTTGAGGTATTTGGGTCCCAGGTCGTGGAGGGCTTTGTGTGCGTGGGTGAGGAGACGGAACGTTATTCTCTTGTTGACTGGGAGCCAGTGAAGGTCTCTCAGGTGACCGGATATGTGATTGTGGCGGGGTATGTCTAGGATGAGTCGGGCAGAGGCGTTCTGAATGCGTTGGAGTTTATTCTGTAATTTGGCTGTGGTTCCGGAGTAGAGGGTGTTTCCGTAGTCCAGTCGGCTTGTGACAAGAGCTTGGGTGACCGTCTTTCTTGTTTCGGTGGGGATCCAGCGGAAGATCTTACTGAGCATACGTAAGATGTTAAAGCATGATGATGAGAAGGCGTTGACTTGTCTGGTCATCGAGAGGGAGGAGTCTAGAATGAATCCCAGGTTGCGAGCATGGACCGTTGGTTTGGGTGCG
This sequence comes from Lissotriton helveticus, assembly GCF_964261635.1. Classification (NCBI taxonomy): domain Eukaryota; kingdom Metazoa; phylum Chordata; class Amphibia; order Caudata; family Salamandridae; genus Lissotriton; species Lissotriton helveticus. The sequence continues at coordinate 53,570,297 of NC_136058.1, forward strand.
CTGCCCAGGGCCGGTGGCCACCATGAGTCGTCCCATGCGGAGGGGGATGATCCTAGGATGAGCACTTCCGTCTTGTCAGAATTCAGTTTTAAGCGGCTGTTCTTCATCCATTCGGCAACGTCTTTCATCCCTTCGTGTAGGTTAGTTTTAGCGGTGTTTGGGTCTTTGGTGAGGGAGAGGATCAGCTGGGTGTCGTCGGCATAGGAGATGATGTTGAGGTTGTGCTGGCATGCGATGGATGCAAGGGGGCTCATGTAGATGTTGAAGAGGGTGGGGCTCAACGATGATCCTTGTGGTACGCCGCAGATGACTTCGGTGGCCTCTGACCAGAAAGGGGGGAGGGGGACTCTCTGGGTTCTTCCATCGAGAAACGAGATGATCCAGTCCAGTGCTTTTCCTTGTATCCGGACGTTTCTGAGGCGTTGTTCAAGGGTGCTATGACAGACCGTGTCAAACGCTGCGGAGAGGTCCAGGAGTATGAGGGCAGCTGTTTCTCCGTTGATGAGAAGTGTTCAGATGTCGTCTGTAGCTGCGATGAGGGCGGTCTCGGTGCTGTGTTTGGCTCGGTAGCCGGACTGTGAGGGGTCGAGGGAGCCGTTAGATTCGAGGAAGGCTGCGAGCTGATTGTTGACGGTCTTCTCTATGACCTTGGCAGGGAAAGGGAGGAGCGAGATGGGACGGTAGTTCTTAAGTTCAGTCGGGTCTGCTGTGGGTTTCTTCAGTAGAGCACTGAGTTCGGCATGTTTCCAGCTTTCTGGGAAGATAGCGGTGTTGAGGGAGCAGTTGATGCTATCTCGGAGATGGGGTGCGATGATGGAGTCGGCCTTGTTGAAAATGTGGTGGGGGCATGGGTCGGTTGGTGATCCGGAGTGTATGGAGTTCATCAAGCGGATGGTGTCTTCAGTGCTGATTGGGTCCCAGGCATCAAGGGTGGTGGTGGGGGGCTTCAGTTCAGTGGTGGTGAGGGGGGTGGACTGGTCGCCAAAGCTGTTATGTATGTCAGCGATTTTGCTGTGGAAGAATGAGGCTAGAGAGTTGCAGAGGTCTTGAGAGGGAGTGATGTCGTTAGAGCCGGCACTGGGATTGGTTAGCTCTTTGACGATGCTGAAGAGTTCCTTGCTGTTGTGGGCATTGTTATCGAGTCGATCCTTGAATGCTAATTTCTTGGTGGATCGGATCAGCTGGTGGTGTTTTCGGGTGGCATCTGTTGGACTTTGGCCCTTAGGGCAGGTTCACCCCTAGACTTTTTGCTTGAAATGGTGACCTGGAGATGGTGATTTTTGGATTCTGCGCACTTTCACTGTGTCCCAGTGGAAAGTGCGTGCGCACTCTGAGTGCATGTGCTGAGCTAGGCCTGCCCGCCATAGGAATGCATGGGGAATGTATGTGTCCCTGGTAGTTCCTGATGCGTGGGGTGTACAGGCTTGAGTCTGGTATGTGTGAACTCGTGAGAGTGAATGCTGCGAGATGATGTATGCAGCATGTATGTGTCTAGTAGCGAAGCGCCATTTCTAGACATGGCTGTACGTGTGCTGTGAGGGTGCTGGCGTCTGATTGGCTGGAGCTGGCTGGCATGCCAGGCTCCAGGAAGTCTGGATGGGTCTGCCCGGTGGTGAGTGGGAGATCAGCATGAGTGATGTGTGGGAGGAGTGTACCTGTGTCCTGGATGGGCTGGGTTTTCCCCACACAATGCTGGCTCCGCCCCCCTGTGGTGTGTCTAATGACCCAAGCCCTGCCAGGGAATAGAGAGGGTGGTTGAGGTAAACAGAGTACTCAAGAACCAGCTGCGACTGGTTCCGCCCCCACTCTGCACCCTTAAACAAAGGAATGCACTGTATAAAAATGGGGCTGTGTCCCCACTGAAGTTGTTCTCTTCCAGGATCCTGAGGGGGCTGCTGCTGCTGCTGGGCCAGAGGACCGCCACTTGGACTGTCTCCCTGCCTGGAGACCCAGTGAGCTGGCTCTGGGCCCAGCCTTGCCCCCCCCTGCCTTGCTGAAGGACCTTTGCTGGACTTTGTTGTCCTATAGCGCCTGGGGGTGCTGAATTGGATTGATAGCGCTGGGAGCGCTTTCCTTTTCCCTCCTAGCGCTAAGAGCGCTTTATTTTGCATTTAGAGCTGAGGGAGCGCTTTGTTGGGCACCTAGCGCAGGAAGCGCTGTATTTGTACGCCCCTAGCGCTTGGAAGCGCTTTATGGTGGGCTAGCGCTTGGGAGCGCGTTATCTTCACAGCCGGTGCCCACCCGGCATTGCCCCCGAGATTGCCGCTGTTGCCCGTGCATTGTTTCCCTCGAGGGAGCCCACTCCTCGGGGAATTCATTCTCCGCCTGCGGTGCCTGAGCCGGGCCGCCGCGCTGCCCGCGACGACCCGGAAGGAGCTCCCAGGCCGGCCAATCGCTGCGCGGCCCTGGGAGAGGTTGCCGGAAGTCCCGCCCCCGCAACCCGGAAGTCAGGCAGGCCGGGGGCAGGAGGAAGCTGACTGCCGGGGCTCCCATGTGCAGGGAGGGCCCCGGGCTAAATCAGTAGAAGCGCAGCCATCGGCGAGGCCCCGGAGGAAGGGAGCCCCGCCCGCGGCACCAGAGGAGCAGCCGGAGCACCAGGGACGATCCCCGCCAGAACCTGGTGAGTGAGGGTGCTTACAAAGGGGAGAGGGGGACGTCGGGACGCATTGCCGGTGTCCGCCCCCCCCCTCTCAGGAGCACGACGTCCGGGGCAGTTCCCAAGAGCCTGAGAGGCTCCAAAAACGGCCGCATTTTGTGTAAGAGTCCAGAGAGGCTCAGGGGGCAGGATTGTGCTCGAGTCCCCAGGAGGGGGGACTCCAACAAAGCTTGCCCCAGTTGTTTAGAGCCAGAGAGGCTCTACCTTGTCGGGGCACATTGTCGGTGCCCGCGCCCCCCCCCCCCGTGTTCAGAGCCTGCGAGGCTCAAGGGGGCAATTATTTCACGAGCCCTGAGAGGCTCAAGGCGCCCCAGTGTTTAGAGCCCAGTGAGGCTCAGGGGCAGTCCATGTGTTTTGAGTCCAGAGAGGCTCTTTGGGTGCCATATGTGTTTAGAGCCCAGAGGAGGCTCCAGGTGGCATTTCCTTTTGCCCACCAGTGTGCTTGAGCCCACAAGGCTCCCCACGTGGCCCCCTCAATTGCACCAGTTGCCCAGCACTTTGTGGGCAACTACTACGTTTAGGACCCTGACTTTGGACACAGGGCGTCCTAGCCCCAACAAGGCCAGAGGGCCTAGGGACAGTCACAGGTGGTGACTTACGTGAGTTTTGTGGTAAATAAATAAATAATACCCTATTTTTGGATGAATGAATGAATAACAGATAGCTCAATAAATAAGAGTCAAGATTCGAGGTAGTAGGAGTTTCTGTAGGTTTATTACAGCATAAGGACAGGATCAGGACAACCTGCATAGGAACAGGATGACAGGGGAAAAGAGGCCCGGCAGCTGCCGGGGCTTGGTCTGGGATGAGCTCGCTAACATTCAATAACAAGACATTCATTTATATACATAACGCAAACACATAGCATTACATTGCAGTAGGCGTAGCAGTGGGTGGAGCAGAAGGCATGACGTGTAGCAGTCGCGAGAGATAACAGTAAAAAGAGGTGTAACTGGGAGTTTACTTAGACATGTGAAGTAAAACGTAACAGAATATGTCATGAATGGGCGGACACATAGGAGGGGGCTACCTAAGGAGCCGGGACCTCTAACCTAATGGTGCGCGAAAACTGGCAATGACGTGTTACTAGGAGAAGCTGGGGGCTACGAACTCTGTGCTAGGAGCAGAGACTAGAGTCTGGAGGGTCGGAGCGACATGTACCTAAACCCTATCTGGTATCTAATGTTTAGGGAACATGTTGATATAAACTAGAAGTCATGAGGGGAGAGGCTAACTTGATTCTAAGACTGGACCATGCATTATTCTACATGAAATGCGTGATGAAGAATACTAAATGACCATTAAATACAGTATTTCTCTAACAGGGAGACGAGAAGGCTAGACAACGACGGAAACTATTGATGCAGTTCAGTAGCTTAGGAATGCAAAGGAGGAGGACTGAACTGATAGCTGGAACTATAACATACTTTTGGCAGACTTAGAGGCAGGGCCGGGCTGCACCGGGCAGTGCGAGGCAGGAAGTAAGTGAAAGGTCGAGGATACAGGTGGGGGCTGTATCGCTCCTCAGCGAGGCTTTCAGGAGACAGGAGCTGAATCCAGGGTCCGGGCCCTTTTGAGGCCTAGAAACGGGGACTTTATAATGGAATAACGTGCACACTGAGAAACGTGGCAACATTATTTTACATAGGCCTGATATTCGTAGTATTCACGAGGACTGGAAACTAACATATTAGAGGTGGACACAACTGTAATTGCGTCATTAATCAGAAATGGGGAATAACATATGCATATTGGTCATGCATACATAACATATGATGGATGGGGCGTAGGGACACAGAACATGGCAAAATTTACTTTTCCACATTCCCTCCTTGTCACTACGTTTCCATCAGGAAACATCAATATTCATGATACCGTCTATCATTTCATACAGTACCATTTGCTCGTCTCGAATTGTCTTGGAACGGGATTTAGAACGGGGCTTGGGACTAGGAATACAAGAGGTAGCACACATGCTGCAAATCGCAGGGCCACATTGTATACAGAGGCAGCAGCTAAATATGATCGCTACTGCAATACCTAGAAAGGACAGGACTTTCCATCCCCATGCGGAAATTACATTCCAGAACCAACCGGACCATGTCCAGGTGCCTGGATCTTGATGTAACAGATGGGCAATTTTATGGAGTCTGGTTATAGCTGAATAAACAGACGGCGCGTTATTTGGAATGAAAATGCAACAACTGGATCCGAGAATTCTACAGGCCCCGCCCCTATCGGCCAGTATGACGTCAAGGACGAGACGATTCTGTAAAACGACAATTCTCATAAAGGATTGTTCTTCAGTTAAGTTACCTAGAGCAGAGGCAGTCTCATCTACTACAGCTTCAAGGGTTCTTGTTAACCTACGAATTAACTTACTATTTACAACTGTACCTAAATAAGGGAAAACACCTTTATCTATATCAATGAATTGCTCTGCGGCGGTTTCAGTATAATCGACAATCGGGAGATTTCTCTTGTGTCTAGTGTGTACTAAGAAAGAATTCCTATGATAATCAGGTGGGGCTAGAAAAACAGGTGGCAGTAGGAAAGCAATGTAACAGGTTCCCTCCCAATCGAGGGGCAGACGGACATATGCAGTTTGACCACAAACAAAATAAGAATGACGTGAAGCTTTAAAAATAGATTTCCTACTGTCACTATACTGGATAACAGTAGTACATTCACTATGACCTATATGTACAGAACCATAACTACGGACACATAATTCGCCTTTGACTGGTAGTACTGAAATAGCGGGTGAATCTGGAGTAGTATCAGACTGAACATTCAGAACCATGAAATTCGACGAATAATTTCCTAAATTATATACTTCATTTTCTAGATCTAAACCTGTTCTATGGGGGAAACCTTGCTTGTCTGGGAAACATGTACTGTTAAGAAAAGACATATCTGTTGAGGATGACGTTAGCGTGGACCATGCTCCACACGAACCATTGTGTGAAAATGGATAAGGAAACAGTGGCAGAACTCCCTTCGATGTCTGGAAAGGGGGGAGTCGACCACACACCCAACAATTAGTGGCATTGCTGGTCTGGTGTGAATAATGTAACATACGGATGAATGTGTTATTACGCATGGCGAGGCGGTATGAATATTCGTGAGGAGGCAGATCACTAAACGTGTGCTCTACTGTAGCATGAGCAGACATATTTACATGAGGAACTGGAAAACACAGATAGAAAGCATAACTGGTGCAGGAAATCATTATGCTGATGAATAGTATGAAACTCAGAAAAACGATGCATTGAAATGAACTTCGACTGACTCTCTCACTATGGGGGTCTATTTTATACATGTCAGAAACAGTCTAACCGTTTCACCTAGGGGAGGACTTATACAATCAAACTGGCTGACTTATTAGACCTGAGCTTTAACTTATACTCCTGTTGCGGAGTTTTCTCTACCAAGGGAGGGGTTGTAATAAAGTCTGGTGCGGGACAGTCCTTTAAAACAATGTTCTGGCAATCCTTCGAATCCGGGGAAATGTTCTTGGCAATGTCTTTGAAGTCTGGCTTTGGTCCTTTGAAAAGTTTTACATGAGAGAGGTGGACCCACCCCTTCCTGCCTTCTAACTTGACGGCAGTTCGGGTGGTCAAGAGGACCTGACGTGGCTCCTTCCAACGTGGTTCCAGCGGACTTGATCTGTCAAAATTGCGGACCATCACCAAGGATCCTGGAACGATCTCGTGCGGTGCCACCTCTGTATTGTCTGGAAATGCGGCGGCAACCTGTGAACGACATGAGTTGAGGGCAGACATCAAGGAAGCTAGGTAATCTGTCAGCATATTACATGAAACATCGGTAATACTTCGGGGTCTAGGAGTACCCCACATGTTAGGGGGGCGGCCGAATACGACCTCATACGGGGACAGACCTGATCTGGAATGTGCGACCATACGCATGTAAAATAGAGCGACTGGCAAAGCTACTAACCAGTCCACACCCTTGTCTTTACAGATTTTTGCTATACGGATTTTCAGAGTCTGATTATGTCTTTCGACTAGTCCAGCTGCTTCTGGATGGCGTACACAATGGAACTTCCACTGGTACCCTAACAACAGGGAAACGTGTTTCATGAGTTCGGATGAGAATGGCTGGCCGTTGTCAGAATATACGACTCTAGGGAGTCCGTATCTAGGGAAGAATTCACGAACCAGCTGCTTGGCAGTGGTCGCGGCTGTGTAATCTGGGACTGGATATGCTTCTGTCCACCTGGACAAAGCGCATACAACTACAAGGACATACTTGAAACCTCGACATCGCTCCATCTGAATATAATCCATCTGGAGGACCTCAAAAGGGTGGTCAGGGGGCTGGAAACCACCTTGTTCCACCGGGACACTTTTACCTGGATTAAACTGGCAACATATCATACAGGTACGGACTTTCTGCTTGGCTGCAGCTCGTAAATGCTTGTTGAACCAAATGTTCTGGATACTGTCTAACATAGCTTTTTCTCCTAAATGTGCTGGACTATGTGCGGTATTGATAATAACTTGAACCATAGAATCGGGGAGAAACCATGTGGCTCTACCCTTCGTTAACCATCCTTGATCTGTCTGGACCCCTCCTTGTACAGACCATTTCTTGATTTCATCGGGAGTAGCATGTAACTGAATATCTATGACATCTTGTGTAGGGTCCTTAACTGTCATGCATGTAATCAGATCTGGAGTATGTGTCATGTTTACTGGAATGTCTGGTGTCTGTGCTGTAAGCTTGGCTGTGCGGTCTGCTAGATCATTACCTTGGGAAATAATGTCAGTAACTTTCGTATGTGCTTTGCACTTCATGATAGCAATAGATGTCGGTAAATGTATGGCGTCTAACAGAGCTTGAATAAGGAGACCATGCTGAATCTTGGTTCCATGAGAAGTCATAAAACCTCTCTCCTGCCAGAGCACTCCGAAGTCGTGTACAACTCCGAATGCGTAACGTGAATCTGTGTAAACATTAACCTTCAGGTTCTTGGCGTGTATACAGGCTTGTGTCAGAGCAACTAGCTCTGCTGCTTGAGCGGACAGGGTATCAATACGGTGTGTTTCAATAACTTCAGTGTCAGTAGTCACTGCATATGCGGCGACTAGTTCTCCTGTACTAGTTCTCATACATGAACCATCCACATAAAGTGTCAGGTCAGGATCTGGTAACGGAATGTCTGTCAGGTCTTGTCTTGGCTTTGTCGTAACGTTAACTACTTCCACACAGTCATGTGTGTCTGGATTTGAATTAACTGATGGTAACAGTGTAGCAGGATTCAGGACATTGCAGCGTCTAATTTCTATGTGTGGCTGGAACAGTGTCAATTCATAACCTGTTAAACGTGCAATTGTCAAGTGCTGAGTTTGTGTTCGGTTTAAAAGAACTTCTACTGAATGTGGAACTTGTACCGTCAGGGAATGTCCTAAAACTATGGAATCACTTTGTCTGATAGCTAGTGCTGTGGCTGCAACTGACTTGAGGCACGCAGGCAACGCCTGGGCGACTGGATCTAATGTGCTTGAAAAATAAGCACAGGGCTTGTATTGACCTGCTTGATCTTGTGTGAGAACAGATAATGCTGTACCTTCGCGTTCTGTAACGAAAAGTGTAAAAGGCTTACTGTAGTTCGGTGTAGCTAGAACTGGAGCTTGGCATAGGGCTTTCTTTAACTCGTTGAAACTAAGTGTATGTTCAGATGTCCAAGGGAGGACAGTCGATACGGCTGCCTCCTGTGTCGTTAACTGTATCAGTGGCTTGGCTAGAAATGCATACTGGGGAATCCATTGTCTACAATAAGAAGTAAGGCCGATAAAAGCACGTACCTCCTTCTGGGTTCTGGGCTGGAGAAGATTCGCTATTAACTGGATACGGTCGGGTGTCAACTGCCTACCCCTCTTGGACAGCAAGTGTCCTAAGTATACCACTTGCTGGACACAGAATTGAAGCTTTGAAGGTGACACCTTGTGCCCCATCTCGGCTAGAAAATACAGAACTGTAAGTGATGCTCGCTCGCAAGCACGTTCAGAACGGGCTGTGATCAGTAGATCATCGACATACTGGAGCAGGGCAGTGCCAGTTGGCATGTGAATATTGTCTAGTTGTCTCTTGAGTGCTTGACTGTAAATACTAGGGCTTTCTGTGAAACCTTGAGGAGCGCGTGTAAACATATAGCTCCTTCCATTTAAACAAAATCCGAAAAGAAACTGGCTGTCTGGATGAATTGGAACACTAAAAAATGCATTCTTGAGGTCAATAACAGTGAAAAACATGGCTTCGGAATCAATGGCAGTTAACAGGGAAGAAATGTCTGGAACAACTGGATACTGAGGAATAATACATTTATTAAGCTCTCGTAAATCAATCACTAATCGATATACTGGGGGTGCATTTGGATCAGTACGTTTCATGACTGGAATGATCGGAGAATTGCATACATTGGAGTCAGTTTCTACAACTACTCCTTGAGCCATGAGCTCGTCAATAATTTTGGATAAGGCTGCTACAGCCTCAGGTGGCAATCTGTACTGTCGGATTCGGGGCAACACTACACCTGGTTTGAGAGTCACACGATAGGGTGTGATTTGCATGTAACCTACATCAGTTGGACCTTGCGCCCATAAATGCTGCGGAACATTAGACAATCTGGAATCAAAATCTCGTAATACATAGTGACCCTTAAAGTCACGTAGGAACAGACGTATTCCCTCTGGGGAACAGCAAATAACTGCACCTAACTCTTTCAGTGTCTTAATACCTAACAGATTTTCTGGACATGCCTTAGTAAGTAACAGATCAGTAGTACGGGACAATGGACCTACTTCTAGAGTAACTGGCTGAGATATTTCATTAACTATGGGTTTTCCTGAAAATCCAAGGGAAACATTTCTTGAGCCTGAGAGCGGAGCCCCTGGAACTTCGGCGTGACTAATTGTGGTCCTACTTGCCCCTGTATCGATCAGAAACTTTCTGTCTTTCCCTAATACTTGACTGTGTACATAGGGACCTTCTTGGTCTACAGGTATCTCGATGAGAGGCAAGCCTACCTCCCTCTCTAGGCTGTTTCATGAATATGACTGGTATTCTGGATACTCGGACTGTGCATACTGGTACATCTGCGATGTAACGTGCTGTGTTGCAGCAATAGGCTGCGGTACTGTAACTGTCTGTGGTGCATTCTGTGACTGAGGAATCTGTGAAACTTGTTCTTGTCTAGGCGGACGTGGTCTTTCTTTAGTCTTACCAGTAGCTATGTTATGTTTCAGAACTGCACACTCGTTTATAAAATGACCTGGCTGTTTACAATAATTGCAGTTCCCTTTAACGGGAGCCGCAGGATGACTGGCTTGAATCGGACCCCTCTTCTGACTGTCTTGAGGAATAGATTGTGCAACTAGCACTTTCATTTTCGTGTCTTTCATACGTTTTCTTTCGTGTTCTTGCTCTTCTCTAATTCTATTCTGGTGATACTGGAGCATCTGGAGCATCTGGGACGGAGTATTTGCTTGCCAGGTGCTTTCGACTTTCAAAACTCGGTTTTTAATTTGTGGACTTGAATTCTCGACTAATTTGGTAACGAAAAGATGAGGGTATGACTCACTACTTGTCTTGAGACCACTATTAATACTGAAACATTTCTCAAATCTAGAATAAAAATCACTAATGTCTTCATCTTGTTTCTGTTTACAGGCTGAGATGGCATCCCAGTCTTCTTTTCTAGTTGTCAATAATCTGGGTAAAACTTGAATCAATAATTCTGGTAATTCTTTACATTTATCTCCAAGACCGGTACCTGGTACTCGTGCCTTGTCTTCAGCTTCTAGAGCTGTCCAATCGATCTTTTTCTCTCCCACCTCCCATTCTTTTTCCTTTAACTTTTCATACACCCCTGCGGGTAGCAGAACCTTTAACATTTTAATGACATCTGGGTACGTGTATTCTCCCATACGGAGCATGTCTTTTAATTCTCTATGGAACCCTGCTGGATCTTTGTCATGACAGGGAATTAGCTTTTTCATTTCGAGGAGTTCCATCTTTGAAATCGGAGTGTATACAAACACTCGTTGCATTTCGCCACCCGTCCCTTGGACTGGGTGGACTTCTCGTAACGGATTCTGTCTGTCTATGTAGAATGGTTTACTTTCTGGGGGTGAGACGTGAACAAAATGCGGGTTCAGGAACGTTCTATACTTGTGACGCTGTTCTAGAATAACACTAATTAAATCGGTACCTAGACCTCTCCATCTGTACTGGAGTAACTCGTTCAGGATATCGTGTAACGGGCCTGGATCAGAGTGTTGACCCTCATACTGAGTAATGAGGTGCTGGATCATATACATACCCACCAGTCGTTGCTCGGCTGGGGGCAGTTTCAGAAACATTTGTGCCACTATTTCGTCTGGAAAAGTGGTAGAATCAGTAATCCATCGGACTGCTGATCGGGCTAATTCTTGTTCATGCATGGTGCTTAACTCGCTATAACCGACTCGTGATTTCAGAATGTGATCGGTAGCTTGAAATACTTGTTCTAGAGAACAAGGCTCTCGTTCTGGTGCTGGATGATGAAAAATAGACTTGGGTTCTAGACGTAAATGGCGATCTGGAAATCTGGATTTCCCTACATACGCTATTCTGGCGGGATTCTCGTCTTCCTCTTCAGGATCAGAGATACTTTCTTTTTCACTTACTTGTGCTGCTTTACGCTGTTCGTGTAACCTTACTATTTCTTTACGAATTTTCTTGTACATACTTTCCATGGCACTAATGGTCTTGTGCTTACCCTCGGCTATATTATCACTCCACCTTGTCAGGATTCTCATTTCGGCGGGATCTTTAGACGGGTAATCTTGTTCTCTTATTAGACAATTGATCAGGAACTTTAATATCATGAGCTGAATCTCGGCTTTCCTTTGAGACATGATCTCGCCAATACTTTCTGGATCATCCCCTGTACGGATGAAACGATATATTCTGTCTAGATCTTCTTTCATATTTGGTAAGGTGACTAGATACTCGGTCACCCTTCTTACGCGTACGGAATATAAAACCATATTATATTCGCCTGGAACTGGATCATAAACACATTCGGCAAGGGCTTGTCTGATTTCTGTAACAGACTTATTACTTTTAGGAGTACGCTGTGATGCTTGAGCATGTAATTCGAGTGCTGATAAACGTTTGTGTGGCGGCGGGGTTTGAGGAGGACCTCCTCCTGCGGCCCCTAGACTAGAATCGTCGACTGACATTCTTCGTGCTTGCAGGGTCGGTAATTGTAACGTGGGCTGAACTTGTATGGCAGGCTGACCCGGGGGTACCGTAACAGGTACTCCGGTGTCTGGAGGAACGGGAAGTGCCTGATTTACAGGGACTAGCGGAGCGCGAACAGGATTTGCATATTCTGGGACTGTGTCGTCCAAATAGGACGAAATAAAAATATCAGCAGCGGTCGGTTTGTGACGTAGCTTGGTCGGAACTAATGGTGGCGGGAAATTACTGGGTGCCTCTGGGGTCGCTTTTGGCGAGCCTTCGGCAAGGAGAGGATACATACCCTTAATAAGGGCATGCCTCTGTCTGTCTGACTGTTCGGCTTTAACTTGTTCACCTATCTCGATTAATTCTCTTTCTTGGGTTCGTTCTTGGGATTCTCTACTTAACTCTGACTTTCTGACTTCCTTTTCCGTTCTTTTATGAGCTTCCTTACGCCATAACTCGATGGCATCTTTCTGTGACTGTCTGGCTTTCTTTTTCCATAATGCTTCTTCTACTCGCATGATACATTCGGCATCCCATGTACCCGATACGGGCCATCTATACTTTTCTTCTAACTGTTTGGTATACTCTACCCATAAATCTAGATACAATATGGCGCTTATGCCATGTTTCTGATACATAAAGTGACCTGGACTGTCCCTAGGCGGAACAGGAACTGCTGCTTCCAGCAGACCCTTTCTAGTTTTTAACTGACGTAACTTGGAAAAGAGCGGCATTCTAAACTTGAATCGGAACACAATACAATACACGAAAAACAATAACAATTGGGGAAACAATTCAGGCATACCACGACATTGGAAATACATTAAACAACATTATAAATAACAGTTCGAACAGAATACTACCTGAAAATACTGAAAACAGAACAGAATTCTCGAGAACGGAACAGACTAGAGTTACTGGATGCACTGCTATAACAGTACGGAACATACCGGTCCCATAAAGGAACACATCAAGACCCGTATCCACCTAGGTGAACACTTCGTTTGTGAGCTTGGGTACCACCAACCCACGGACCAGAGTCAATTTAGACTGACCCTGTCTAGACACTACCCCAGCAATGGTACTCACCGGGCAGCACGGAACGGAAGGCCTCGGACGGGACTGGACTACGACGACGAACTTCGGACTTCGGACTTCAGTTACGGGTGGACCTCCGGATACCTCGGACCTTGGACTCTCGGCTTGGGCTCTGGTCGGGACTCGCCGCGTTCCTCCACCGTCTCGTTCGGATGCTGGACCGCCTCCTCCGTCTCCTCCGTGGGCCTGAGGGATACTTGAAGCAGAAATATCTGCCAGGTGCACGGTATGGTTCCGTCACGACTGCAGAGGGTCAGGGGGTCGGCGTGGCTTCACCGACGCGTGGGGAAAGGGCAAGTCCCTATTCGGGCGCCATTATGTGGTAAATAAATAAATAATACCCTATTTTTGGATGAATGAATGAATAACAGATAGCTCAATAAATAAGAGTCAAGATTCGAGGTAGTAGGAGTTTCTGTAGGTTTATTACAGCATAAGGACAGGATCAGGACAACCTGCATAGGAACAGGATGACAGGGGAAAAGAGGCCCGGCAGCTGCCGGGGCTTGGTCTGGGATGAGCTCGCTAACATTCAATAACAAGACATTCATTTATATACATAACGCAAACACATAGCATTACATTGCAGTAGGCGTAGCAGTGGGTGGAGCAGAAGGCATGACGTGTAGCAGTCGCGAGAGATAACAGTAAAAAGAGGTGTAACTGGGAGTTTACTTAGACATGTGAAGTAAAACGTAACAGAATATGTCATGAATGGGCGGACACATAGGAGGGGGCTACCTAAGGAGCCGGGACCTCTAACCTAATGGTGCGCGAAAACTGGCAATGACGTGTTACTAGGAGAAGCTGGGGGCTACGAACTCTGTGCTAGGAGCAGAGACTAGAGTCTGGAGGGTCGGAGCGACATGTACCTAAACCCTATCTGGTATCTAATGTTTAGGGAACATGTTGATATAAACTAGAAGTCATGAGGGGAGAGGCTAACTTGATTCTAAGACTGGACCATGCATTATTCTACATGAAATGCGTGATGAAGAATACTAAATGACCATTAAATACAGTATTTCTCTAACAGGGAGACGAGAAGGCTAGACAACGACGGAAACTATTGATGCAGTTCAGTAGCTTAGGAATGCAAAGGAGGAGGACTGAACTGATAGCTGGAACTATAACATACTTTTGGCAGACTTAGAGGCAGGGCCGGGCTGCACCGGGCAGTGCGAGGCAGGAAGTAAGTGAAAGGTCGAGGATACAGGTGGGGGCTGTATCGCTCCTCAGCGAGGCTTTCAGGAGACAGGAGCTGAATCCAGGGTCCGGGCCCTTTTGAGGCCTAGAAACGGGGACTTTATAATGGAATAACGTGCACACTGAGAAACGTGGCAACATTATTTTACATAGGCCTGATATTCGTAGTATTCACGAGGACTGGAAACTAACATATTAGAGGTGGACACAACTGTAATTGCGTCATTAATCAGAAATGGGGAATAACATATGCATATTGGTCATGCATACATAACATATGATGGATGGGGCGTAGGGACACAGAACATGGCAAAATTTACTTTTCCACAGTTTGGCGCAATTGTACTTTCTATACACCTCTGAATGTATTGTTTATGCGTCATGTGCCTTTACACCTCTGAATGAATGTCATGCATTGCATCATGTGTATGTTCTTACACCCCTACAGGTATTGTGATACATAGGTGGTTGTTTTCTCCCTAGTACAGGTGGTGCTAGTGAGGTCCTGTTACCAGTGATTACTGGTTGTGTGCTATTTTGTGCTAAAGTAATTTTACTTTCTGAAAGTGCTACTTCTGATTCCTGACAGTGGTCCAGGTGGCCCTGTCTTGTACATATCCCCTGTAAATTCTGCCCGTGCCTCTGGCACATTGTAAAGTGTGGGTTTTATCTAATGTGTTTTGGTGTAATACAAAGGCTATTTTTTATATAACCTTGTGTGGAGTTTCCTTTGTGGTGGGCCTTTGGTTGTTGTTGCTGGGGTGCGTGCGCAAATACTTAGCCTACATCGCCTCCAAGTTTAGCCTTGCTGCTCGCGCCACGTTACCTAGAGGGTGAGTAGGGGTTATCTTGGCGTGTAACTCCCTTGCCCTGACTTGGGTGTGGTGGTCTCTGACTGACTTTGGCGAAAGCCCTGGCCAGCCGGGGATCCCATTTCTAACATTGGCGGCAAGCGGTGGGATAAGGATTTGTGTTTGCGTTGTACCTTAGTAGTAACTGGCCATACCACAAAACTCTGCATTTAGATGACCACATTTTAGGGGATTGTATTGTTTTGGAAGTTTCATTATTTTCTTCTCCTGAAGAGTGTCATTTGATTGTGTTCAGTACATTTGTCCCCCGCCCTGCTTCCAGAGTTTGGTACCTGTGTCGCTTTTGGTCAGGTTGAGAAGTCAGGGGTGGTAGAAACTGCCTTACCGATCCGAGGGGAGGGTGTGTGTGGATGAATGGTGTGTTTTCCTGGACGCATGAGTATGAGTTCTCTTTGATAAGGAGATTGTTGAAGTTTTGGAATTGTGTCCTCTTACTTCAGATTGTTCAGTCCCCTGTGTTGCACGTGTCTGTGAGCATCTTGCCAAGATGGAGTCTGCTTTTAATGTCTGGGGTCTGTTTTTGCATGAACTGAGAGAGTTTTGCGAAGAGAGAGACATTGCAGTGAATGAGTCAGACACCCAGTCCCAACTTAGGGGTAACCTGATCCAATGGCAGAAGGATGACTGGGAGCGTGAGCACAGTGCGGAGAGGGCCCGGGTCTCACACCATGAGGGTGGTGGGTCAGAGGGGAGCCCTGAAGAGTCTGAGGAGGGAGAAGATGATAGCACAGGGACGCCAGCAGATAGTGAGGACCCCATAGATAGGGAGTCCCTTGCTGGGTCCAGTTTAAGAGGCAGCGCCTCATCCCTTTACCTGTCCCCAGAGGAGCTGGAAGATAGGAGGAGAGAAAGGGAGCACCAGCTGGCTTTAGAAAAGCTCAGGTTGGAGCATGCCCAGGCTATGGCACAGCTGGGCATTAGAAAGCAACAGCTGGAGGTTAAGAAGCAACAGCTAGAGACCGAGAGGGTCTTAGCGCAGGACAGGATAGAGGAGGCTGAGAGGGCTGCCACCAGAGGCAAAGTAGCTCTGGAGGGTAGACTATCCCCTGCGCGCAGTGTTGAGTTTCTGGATCCCCCAGGGAGGGTTGGGTCCAGTGGTGGCAGCTATTTAAATCTCAGTCTAGAAAGTCCCAGTTCCCAGAGTATGGTTCCTGTTTCCCCAGAGGAGGAGAATAGGTTGAGGTTTAGGAACCTTAGGAAACCGTCTCATCAGTCTTGGGAAGACTTTGAGGATGACTGTTGTAGAGCCCTGTGTGATTGGGTACGGGAGCCCACGAAATGTGATTGGGACCTATTGCTCGATATGTTTCTCAGAGAGCAGTTGCTCAGTTGTTGTTCACCAGGGTTGCGCCAACACCTGTTAGGGTGTGGATTGTCTGAACCATGTGAGCTGGCAGAGGAAGCAGACCGCTGGGAAGGGACCAGAGGTTCTGTAGAGTCATTGGTGAGTGACTCCAAAAGTAGTGGGTCAGGGATCTTCCAGCCCAGCGTGGTGGAAGAGGCTCAGTGTAGCCCAGCTAGGTCCCAGTATAGTGAGAAGGGTGTAGGGGCTGACTGCCTGGCTCAGTGGAGCAGGAGTCAGTGGGTGGCTGAGAGCCCCCAGAGGCCCGAAGCCCTGTCTCAGAACCTGGGTGGTTTCTTGAGGGAACACCAAGTTGGGGACCTAGGCTGTCCTGTTAGCCCATTTGAGGAGGATCTCCTAGTGAGTAGAGTACCTGGAGTGTCTGTAACCAGAGCTCCTGTGGTTCTAGAGTCTGGCAGTACCGCTCCGGTAGGGAGGGTACAGGAGTCCAGAGTGAGGAGTGATTGGGGGAGTTCCCCAGTGGAAGGACCAGTGGGTCAGGGACTACCCAGTTGGGCTAGGTTCCCGTGTAGTGACCATGGTAACACCACTTCTGGTCTGGGGGATCGTCACGCACTGTCAGGTGGACAGAGGGCGGGAGATCTGCGCCAGACAGACAGTCACGCAACAGATGTGACATTTGTTAGCCTCAGGGGGATTGTGTGTGAGTCCCCAGAAGTCCTGGAGTGCCAGGCAACTGTTCCACCGAAGGTTTTAGACCAGAGGTTGGAAGGCCAGGTTCAGGATCGGCCTGACCTGAAGGGTAGGACGACTGTAACCAGTGTCCTGACCGGTTCTTCTTCCAGAGGAACTTCTCCAGGTGGGAGAGGGCAGACCTCTGGAAGGGGGTGCAGAGGGTGGGAGAGCCCACCTCTGACCCCGGTGCAACCTGAGTGGATAAGTCCTGGGTTGGAATGGCGTTCTAGGGGTACCCCTCGCAGAGGGAGGAGGAACCCTAGGAGAAGAGGTAGGGGGAGGAGAGCCTTCCCTGAGACTCCTGGTCCGCCTGAGGTTGTAGGCCCTAGGCTGGAGTACCAGTGGCAGTCTAGTCCTGTCTTGCAGACAGGAAGAGTGGAGAATGGCTCCTATGTGCCAGGGGTTACTACCCCCCGCTCTGCGAATTGGCATGGACCAGTGGCACCTGGGTGGCCCAGGGCCTGGTCCTGGCCGCGGACAACTTGGGAGTACCAGTGGGGTAGCCCAGTTGGTCCAGACAGTGTGTTTAGAGGGAATCCCATGGGTTCACCGTGGCATAGAACAGGAGGGTGTCCCTGCAGTTGTGGGCCCGCGTCCGTGTTCTATCGCCCCAAGCAGGGAAGTCCATCACGGTGGTGATTGGTCTCCCCTGCGTTTTGGCTGGAAGGGGGTTATGTTGGACTTTGGCCCTTAGGGCAGGTTCACCCCTAGACTTTTTGCTTGAAATGGTGACCTGGAGATGGTAATTTTTGGATTCTGCGCACTTTCACTGTGTCCCAGTGGAAAGTGCGTGCGCACTCTGAGTGCATGTGCTGAGCTAGGCCTGCCCGCCATAGGAATGCATGGGGAATGTATGTGTCCCTGGTAGTTCCTGATGCGTGGGGTGTACAGGCTTGAGTCTGGTATGTGTGAACTCGTGAGAGTGAATGCTGCGAGATGATGTATGCAGCATGTATGTGTCTAGTAGCGAAGCGCCATTTCTAGACATGGCTGTACGTGTGCTGTGAGGGTGCTGGCGTCTGATTGGCTGGAGCTGGCTGGCATGCCAGGCTCCAGGAAGTCTGGATGGGTCTGCCCGGTGGTGAGTGGGAGATCAGCATGAGTGATGTGTGGGAGGAGTGTACCTGTGTCCTGGATGGGCTGGGTTTTCCCCACACAATGCTGGCTCCGCCCCCCTGTGGTGTGTCTAATGACCCAAGCCCTGCCAGTGAATAGAGAGGGTGGTTGAGGTAAACAGAGTACTCAAGAACCAGCTGCGACTGGTTCCGCCCCCACTCTGCACCCTTAAACAAAGGAATGCACTGTATAAAAATGGGGCTGTGTCCCCACTGAAGTTGTTCTCTTCCAGGATCCTGAGGGGGCTGCTGCTGCTGCTGGGCCAGAGGACCGCCACTTGGACTGTGTCCCTGCCTGGAGACCCAGTGAGCTGGCTCTGGGCCCAGCCTTGCCCCCCCCTGCCTTGCTGAAGGACCTTTGCTGGACTTTGTTGTCCTATAGCGCCTGGGGGTGCTGAATTGGATTGATAGCGCTGGGAGCGCTTTCCTTTTCCCTCCTAGCGCTAAGAGCGCTTTATTTTGCATTTAGAGCTGAGGGAGCGCTTTGTTGGGCACCTAGCGCAGGAAGCGCTGTATTTGTACGCCCCTAGCGCTTGGAAGCGCTTTATGGTGGGCTAGCGCTTGGGAGCGCGTTATCTTCACAGCCGGTGCCCACCCGGCATTGCCCCCGAGATTGCCGCTGTTGCCCGTGCATTGTTTCCCTCGAGGGAGCCCACTCCTCGGGGAATTCATTCTCCGCCTGCGGTGCCTGAGCCGGGCCGCCGCGCTGCCCGCGACGACCCGGAAGGAGCTCCCAGGCCGGCCAATCGCTGCGCGGCCCTGGGAGAGGTTGCCGGAAGTCCCGCCCCCGCAACCCGGAAGTCAGGCAGGCCGGGGGCAGGAGGAAGCTGACTGCCGGGGCTCCCATGTGCAGGGAGGGCCCCGGGCTAAATCAGTAGAAGCGCAGCCATCGGCGAGGCCCCGGAGGAAGGGAGCCCCGCCCGCGGCACCAGAGGAACAGCCGGAGCACCAGGGACGATCCCCGCCAGAACCTGGTGAGTGAGGGTGCTTACAAAGGGGAGAGGGGGACGTCGGGACGCATTGCCGGTGTCCGCCCCCCCCCCTCTCAGGAGCACGACGTCCGGGGCAGTTCCCAAGAGCCTGAGAGGCTCCAAAAACGGCCGCATTTTGTGTAAGAGTCCAGAGAGGCTCAGGGGGCAGGATTGTGCTCGAGTCCCCAGGAGGGGGGACTCCAACAAAGCTTGCCCCAGTTGTTTAGAGCCAGAGAGGCTCTACCTTGTCGGGGCACATTGTCGGTGCCCGCGCCCCCCCCCGTGTTCAGAGCCTGCGAGGCTCAAGGGGGCAATTATTTCACGAGCCCTGAGAGGCTCAAGGCGCCCCAGTGTTTAGAGCCCAGTGAGGCTCAGGGGCAGTCCATGTGTTTTGAGTCCAGAGAGGCTCTTTGGGTGCCATATGTGTTTAGAGCCCAGAGGAGGCTCCAGGTGGCATTTCCTTTTGCCCACCAGTGTGCTTGAGCCCACAAGGCTCCCCACGTGGCCCCCTCAATTGCACCAGTTGCCCAGCACTTTGTGGGCAACTACTACGTTTAGGACCCTGACTTTGGACACAGGGCGTCCTAGCCCCAACAAGGCCAGAGGGCCTAGGGACAGTCACAGGTGGTGACTTACGTGAGTTTGGCGCAATTGTACTTTCTATACACCTCTGAATGTATTGTTTATGCGTCATGTGCCTTTACACCTCTGAATGAATGTCATGCATTGCATCATGTGTATGTTCTTACACCCCTACAGGTATTGTGATACATAGGTGGTTGTTTTCTCCCTAGTACAGGTGGTGCTAGTGAGGTCCTGTTACCAGTGATTACTGGTTGTGTGCTATTTTGTGCTAAAGTAATTTTACTTTCTGAAAGTGCTACTTCTGATTCCTGACAGTGGTCCAGGTGGCCCTGTCTTGTACATATCCCCTGTAAATTCTGCCCGTGCCTCTGGCACATTGTAAAGTGTGGGTTTTATCTAATGTGTTTTGGTGTAATACAAAGGCTATTTTTTATATAACCTTGTGTGGAGTTTCCTTTGTGGTGGGCCTTTGGTTGTTGTTGCTGGGGTGCGTGCGCAAATACTTAGCCTACATCGCCTCCAAGTTTAGCCTTGCTGCTCGCGCCACGTTACCTAGAGGGTGAGTAGGGGTTATCTTGGCGTGTAACTCCCTTGCCCTGACTTGGGTGTGGTGGTCTCTGACTGACTTTGGCGAAAGCCCTGGCCAGCCGGGGATCCCATTTCCAACAGCATCCTTGAGGGCGGTCATGTTGTCTGTGGTTGGGTTTTTTCGCCAGGCTTTCTCAAGGGTGCGGCAGTTCTTTTTGGAGTTCTTGAGGTCGTCATTGAACCAGGAGGCTTTTTTGCTACCTGGTTTGTTGTGATGGTTTTTCAAGGGTGCTAATTCGTCGGCGCAGTGGGTGATCCATTGTGCGAGATTGATGGCTGCTTGGTTTGGGTCCGATGGTTTGGTGGGAAGGGTTTGGTTTAGCGATGTGGTGAGCTGGTCGGTGGTAATTTTGTTCCAGTTTCTGCGTGGGACTTGTTGTGGGTGGTGGTGGGTTGTGGTCTTTCTGAAGTTGAAGTGGATGCAGCTGTGGTCCGGCCAGTGGAGTCCTGTGGCGTGAATGAAGGAGATATGTTTGCTGGAGGAGAAGATTGGGTCGAGCGTGTGTCCGGCGTGGTGGGTGGGGGTGTTTACCAGTTGTATGAGTCCGAGATTGGCGAGGGTGTCCAGCAGGGTGGTGGTGTTGCTGTTGTTATTCTTTTCCAGGTGGAAGTTGAGGTCCCCTAGGAGAATTTAGTCCTCGGAGGGGAGGGCGTGTGGGCTGATAAAGTCAGTGATCTCTTCGCTGAATTGTGTGCGGGGTCCTGGTGGTCTGTAGATGAGGGTGCCTCTTAGTGTGGTCTTGGGGTCGGTGTGTATCTGGAAGTGGAGGTGGTTGCGGCGGTGAAGGTGTCGTCGGAGCTGGTCGTGATGCGGATGGTGTTCTTGTGGACGATGGCGATGCCTCCTCCTGTTCGGTTGATGCGGTCCTTTCGGATGATCTTGTAGCCGTCCGGGATGGCTATGGCGATGTCGGGCGCTGATGTGGTATTCATCCAGGTTTCTGTAAGAAAGGCGACTTCCGGCGTTGTGGTGTCCAGTAGGTTCCATAGTTCAATGGCGTGTCTGTGGACCGAGCGGGTGTTGAGCAGGATGCATTTCAGGTGGTTATTGTCGGAGTTCTGTTTGGCGTTAGTGGGCGTAGTGTAGGTCTTGATGCAGCAGAACTTGCAGGATTGGCAGGTGAAGGGTCCATGGGTGCGTCCTGGGGCGGCTTGGTGGCAGTTGTGGAGTCAGCCGGTGTTGAGTGCAGAGAGGGTTGCGGCGTCGTAAGTTAGGCGGGAGGAGTTGGTTTGGCGAGGGCCAGGGGGTCTGGCGCTGGGCGCGGTCCAGGCGCGGACGGGCATAGACGGGCTTACCTTTGGCGCGCCTTCGGCACGCATGGGGCGCGACCGCTGCGCGTGAACGCTGCGCTTGCGTGCATCTGTCATAAATGGATCGTGGAGGGGGTGGAGCGAGGGAGGAGCAGCTGGGAGGCGGGAGCGAGGTTGCGAGGTCTGGGGATGCCGGAGGGCTACGGGGGAGGGGCCGTGGGGGAGCAGGAGAGGCACAACAAATGGCACGAAAACAATGCAGGACGGGATCGGGGGGCACAATCTGGCACAGACACCCAAAGTGGCGATACCAGGCAAAGCGGAGCAATATTATGTAATGAAATGGGCAAATCAAAACAACTTATTTGCAATGGCAGGCGCAGAAATGAGCACAATATTATATGACGAAATAGGCAAATCAAAACAACTTATTTGCAATAGCAGGCGCAGCAATGAGCACAACGATACCAGGCAGCCCAGGAGGGAGCAATGTGGACACCAGGCAGCCACGAACACCAGGCGGCTCAGGAGCGAGGTGGAGCGACCGGTTCTGACCAGGTCAGGACGGTCACAGCTCCTTGATGCACATTCCTTTCCTTATGTGTTTCAGTGGGAGGGAGGAGCAGCTGGGAGGCGGGAGCGGGGTTGCGAGGTCTGGGGATGCCAGAGGGCTACAGGGGAGGGGCCGTGGGGGAGCAGGAGAGGCACAACAAATGGCACAAAAACAATGCAGGATGGGATCGGGGGGCACAATCTGGCACAGACACCCAAAACGGCGATACCAGGCAAAGCGGAGCAATATTATGTAATGAAATGGGCAAATCAAAACAACTTATTTGCAATAGCAGGCGCAGCAATGAGCACAACGATACCAAGCAGCCCAGGAGGGAGCAATGTGGACACCAGGCAGCCACGAACACCAGGCGGCTCAGGAGCGAGGTGGAGCGACCGGTTCTTTGTTGAATACATGATGTGGACAGGGGTCTGACGGAGATCCTGAGAGGGTGGAGTTCATGACCTTGCGTGTTTCTGCATCGTTGACGTGGGACCAGGTCAGGCGGTTGGTGCAGGTGGTGTTCGCGGGGGGGGGGGTGGAAACAGTCGTAATTGGGGGGATCGTGGTGTTGAAGCTGTCGTGGATGTCAGTGATCTTGCGGTGGAAGTAGGTGGTCAGTGAGTCGCACAGCTCTTGTGAGGGTGGGATGTCGTTGGTGTTGGAGCGTTCCTTCACTATGCTGAAAAGCTCTTTGCTGTCGTGTGCATTGATGTCCAGGCGGGCTTTGAAGGAAGATCACTTGGCTGTTCTGGTGAGTTGGTGATGTCTGCGGGTGGCGTCCTTGTGGGCTGCGTGGCTGTCTGGTGTACTATCGTGGAGCCATATCTTCTCTAGGTTCCGGCAAGTACGTTTGGAGCTCTTCGGTGAACCAGGATGCTTTCTTGCTGGATTGGCTGTTGGAGGGTTTCTTGGGCGGGGCGAGGGTGTTGGCACAGTCCTTGATCCATTGTCTGAGGTTGTGGGCGTCGTCGTCTGGGTTGGTGGGGTCTGTGGGTGGGTTTTCGGCAAAGGTGGAGGTCAGCTGATCTTAGGTGACTTTGCTCCAGCGGCGGTGGGGCAGTTGTTGGGTGTGGTTAGTTTTTTGAAGGTGAAATGGATGCAGCGGTGATCGGTCCAGTGGAGTTTGGTGGTGTGGTTGAAGGCGACGTGGGTGCTTGCGGAGAAGACGGGGTCGAGAGTGTGGCCGGCGGCTTGGGTGGGTGCGGTGACGAGCTGTCTGAGGCCGAGGTTGGCGGAGTTGGTGTCATTGTTGTTCTTGAGGTGGAAGTTAAGGTCTCCGAGGAGGATGTAGTCCATGGAGGCGAGTGTGTGGGTGCTGGCGAGGTCGGCGATGGAGTCGCTGAACTGAGCCCGGGGTCAGGGAGGTCTGTAGATGAGTGTTCCTCTAAGGGTGGTGTTGGGGTTGGTGTGGATCCGGAAGTGCAGGTGTTCGGCGGTGTTGAGGGTGTCATCTGCGTGGGTGTAGACCTTGAGGGTGGACTTGTGGACGATGGCTAAGCCTCCTCCAATACCGTTGTCGTGATCCCTGCCTGCAGGTGATCTTGTAGCCGTCCGGGATGGCTATGGAGATGTCAGTGCCGATGAGTTGTTCCACCAGGTTTCGGTCAGGAAGACGACGTCTATGCCGGAGGTGCCGAGCAGGTCCCAGAGCTCGACGGCGTGTTTGCGTGTAGAGCGGGTGTTAAGGAGAATGCAGCGGAGGTGGTTTGGTCCGGTTCCTCGAGGTTTGGTGGATCTATCGCAGGGGAAGTCGCAGGTGCGGCACGAGAAAGGTCCGTGTGTGCTCTTAGGGGTGGCTTGGAAGCAGCGGTGGTCTCAGAAGGTATTGAGTGTGAGGAGAGTGTTGATGTCATATTGGAGTCTGGCATCGTGGATTTCACGTGGGCCAGGGGTTCTGGCGCAGGGCGCGGTCCAGGCGCGGACAGGCGCAGACGGACTTGCATTTGGTGTGCCTTCGGCGCGCCACTGCGCATCCGCAGCACGGCCTCCATAAGAGAGGTAAAGGGAGGGAGGATCAGCTGGGAGTGGGGTGGCCAATGGGGCTGCAGGGGGGCAGGGCCGCAGGGACGCAGCGGCAGCAATCGGGGGAAAAACGGCAGGAATACGGTGGTGAAGGACCTGAGGTGTGGGGAGCGACCTGCCTGCATGCAGGGTCAAAGGTCGTTCAAGATGGCACCCACTTTCGCAGTAGATTGAGCGTGGTTGAGTTAAATTACTTAGTCCGCCGTTCATTTTGATGATGTTGTGCATTTTTAAACTTGGCGCCCGACTCTCAGTTGTTTGCAGAGCTTGGAGGGTGGAGCCCCACGGTGACCAGACGTCCTTTCAGAATTCTGGTGAATTTTTGTCATGTGTCAGCTCATTGTATTTAATGCAAGCTGGACCCCCGTATTTGTGTTCATGAGGGGTTCTCATATTTTTTCAGTTTATTCCATATCTGGAGGATATTCACACGGTAGGGTATTGCGGTTTTGGTCCACATTCCGATCTATTTGGACTGACCCAACATGTTTGCAGGTATTCCACCATACAACTCAGCATTGTTTGTTGTTATTTAGTCGTTATATTTAAAGTGCATTCAATTCATAGCTGCTTGTTGCATTGGTTTTAAAATAGGGTGTCTTCATTCAGATTTCCACACGACCGACAAGTTGTTTTTCAGGGAAGGGCTTTAGTATCCAGTACTATGCTTATTACAGATTCTTAGAGAGGTAATAAGGTTCCTGAGATAAGTAATTTAGGCATCTGCATCAGGATTCCACAGTAGACTAATTGCTTATTCCATTTGCTTGCAGTTCAGATCATGGCACTGTTTGCAATATTCTTCAGAGAGGAACCTGACTGTCAATTCTATGTAAGTCTTCTGTCATTTCTTCTTTCACTTCACCAGGTGACTTATTAGACCTTTAGGATATTCTTAGTACTTTAATGGGGGACTCCCCAACAGTGTTTCAACTGCTCTATTTCTCTGTTGATCATATTCTATGGTGGTATATCAAGTGTTTCTCTGCCAACTTTTCTATTGTCATGCATAAGCATATTAGGAGGTTTGTTATTTTCACTCGCCTTTTCTGTACATTGTTCACTAAAGATTTGTATATGCTTCTTCATACCAGCTCTGATGGTTTGTTTGTATTTCCACAGTGGCCCCTGAAGAAGGGATGTTTTAAATCCCAAAATGCATTGGGCATATTTTCTAAAGAAGATTGGAAATTTATGTTTGCTTGAATATAATTAGCATGTTCCTATGTTTATATTTAGTTTTTTGTACATGGCAACTACGGTCGACTTTCTTGAAATCTTGTGCATAATAAGCCAAATAAAGGCTAATATCTAAATGCATAATTCACAGATTATATGAGTTCAAATTTTGTTGGGACAAATCAGTGTTCAATTTGTGTTACCCATTAGGATTAAGTGAATTAGTGTATTCACACGCTGTGCATCCAGCACTCAAGTGAACATTCACTTGCATATCATGTTTATCGAGAGGTTGCCACCCTCTGGCTGGCTTGCACGCTTACAAGTGTACCTTTTGATTCCTTGTATTGTTGTTTATATTAGGTGTGCGCTAACTTCATTCATTCTTCATATCCATAATTACCCATGGCCGTATTCACATTTGTAAATTTACATGTGTATGAAGTTTACTTCTTTTCAGTATGCTCGGAACTTCAATTTATTAGTAATTCTATGACTGTGTAGACTCTGAAGTCATGGTGGATAACTTTGCATATAAAACATGGGCCTGTCCTTACACATCACAGATCGTCCGACCAGGTAACACTTCCTGCTGGCCCCAGTGACCCCTCTGGCATATGATGTCATTGGAGCCTCCCTGTACACTGGCTCAGGCCTGATCAGAACAGCAAAGTCCTCTGCAGCTGCCCCTCCTGGCATACGGGGTCATGGCTCACAACCGTACAAGGGCTATGGCCCTCACAGCCTGGCAATTGTCTCACAGTAGCCAATCCTGGCATACAGGGGCACCTGCTTCTCACTATGCAGGACATTGGCCCAATCAGCTCACATCATGGTGGCCTTCCTCTGGTATACAAGGGTTACCAGCTTTGTCCTGCACATGGGCAATGACTCCATCCCTGCAACAGCTGTCTCATAAACCTCGCAAAGTGAGTCCCCTCAACAGGTCTCTCCACTGGACCTCACTCCCTTCAACACACTACTCTTCCTTACAGGGCACACTGGTCTTGGCAAGCAGGGAAGCGATTGTGCTCTAGGCTCCAGTGCAGGTAGTCTAAGATTCCCATGGGGATGTCCCCTCACCCAGCATGGAGGCTAGAAAGCCTTGACTTTGAGTTGAGGTCGCAGGCAGGAGTCTTGCAGAGCTTCTCCTCCTCACACAGCCCATCTGGCTGCTTGACTGTTGCCAATTATTGGAGTTACAACCTCCCCTTCTTATAGTCCACTGCTAGTCATCGAATGTGATTTAGAGTATGAGGGCCTGATTCACAAAGGCACACCTACACTTTTGGTGTAATTGTACTATTATTTGATATTTACAAGTAGTACATTTATGACTGGGAAGTATTTGCACTTAGGTGCTGAGACTCCTCCCCAACAATGGAGACTCCACGGTCGTAAATATAGAACTCGTAGCCTACCTTTGTGAGTAGCAGAGAATAGCAAACTTGCACCAAAAGCGTACGTTTACCTTTGGGAATCATGCACTGAGTCTTTGAAATGCATGTTGCGGGGCTGCATCCTTTTGAAGTGCCCACTCCTCTGCCCTCTGTTCCTCTTGAAAGCAGTCTGTCACAGCAGCAGCACATTTAAATAGGAAAGCCCCACAACACAGGCCATTGGAGTGACTAGAGTTCACACCTGGGTGTTAGCTACAACGATATGTGTAACAAAATGTTATCCCAGAGCCTCAGCCTTACTCTTTTTCTTATCAGCCCTATTTCCCTCCTGAGATGTGCCTGGGGCTCTTTGTTGTGCCCTCTCACCCTTAGAAGTGTACGAGGGAAGCCTGGCTCTCCTTTCCAGTGTGTTTCACCCAGCTTAAAGAAAGGCAGCAATAATCAAATCTATCTGGAGGGTATTCCTCTACCACCTCTCCTCATGTTTCATCATCCAGGCTTGGGTCTCCCAAGATGGGACCTATAGTGTGCTATGTACTATACCATTCAGAGACAAAAATATACCCTGCACATGCATTTAACATACACGCACTGCACTGCATTGTATCCTTCTTGTACTGTACCACTCACAGCCACACATACACTCAGTACATGCTTTCAACACACGCCAACAACACAGCACTACATCCTTCATGTACTGAACAACTCATAGGCACACATACTCCCACCACATGCATTTAGAAATGCAGGCACTGCACTTTGCAGCATTATACCTGTTTTGCACCCTTCCTGTACACATATACACCCAGAGGCAGATACATTATTTATGCTGAACAGCACTTTACATCAACCTGATGTAGGCCAAGGGGTCAGTTAAGCATACAGCAGTTGTACTTTGAATGAGTGAGCCTGTAGATACCCCTCTAGTGACACAGGTTAAAGGGTATCTGCTCACTCCTATTAATCACTACATGGTATGCTGCCAGCACCGCATTTGTGCTGTCTAACTAATGGTGAAGGCAGCAGCCTTCCACCAATATCAGGATAGCGCTTTGGCACCCTTCCCGGCCCAACAAGACAGCAAGACAGGCCTATTGTGCACATGCATCATTCATGTTTGCCTATGACAACAGAAATCATCATTAGGGATCGAGACATCAGTACGGTTGGAGCACTCAGAGCAGAGATGCATGTCCATTATTGTGTAGATTAGTTTTCTGTCCCAATCATATGACTATTCTTTGATTATTAATATTTTATTTGTACTTATTGGGCCAGATTCCCAAAGGTAAACGTACACTTTTTTCTACTTTTTGGTATTCACAAGCTACATGCAGAGTTTTACTACTACGAACTCTATGTATTTATGTGTGCAACGTTTTCCACCCCAATTGTGGAGTCTCCAGGTGCAGTGAACTCCACACACATAAGTATTGGTAGTTTGAATCATAAAACTCTGCAATCAGTTTGTTAACACCAAAAAGTAGTAAACGTACACACAAGTGTAAGTTTATCTTTGTGAATCAGGCCCAGGGTGTTTTGGGCTAGTGCACAAATGGATTGGTGTCACTACAACGCATGCTTTTACCATGCATGCCTTTACAACGCGGTTTTTACCACGCAGTCCATTACAACGCATAATGCTTTTAGGCGCTGGATAGTGAATTATTTAATTTACTATTCCAACTCCAGTCCCCGTGGATAGCAGGGAAGGTGTTGGATAGTATATTAAATACATTCCCTATCCTAGAGCGCCCCCCAGCGCATTGCGTTGTAATGGTTTGCGTGGTAAAAGTTGCGATGTAATGGTAGTGCGTTGTAAAAAATTCGTTGTAACCGTGCTACACCGCACAAATGCATTTTAGAGTATATAAACTAATATTATGAATGAATGAATACTTATAGAGCACAGCTGCTACCGAAGATCATCTTGGCTGTTACCCGAAGGGCATCCTAATACCGTAGTTCTATTTTACATACTACAAAATACCTTGGTGAATAGGCCTATGAAAATAAACCATGAAATTTACCATTTCAATGTACCTCTGGCCTGATTCACAGAATATCAGTTGACATTTGAGCATTGCAATGTACACTGCAACCACTTCCACTGACAGCGCAGGATCACTAAATCATATTTGCAGTAAACATGCACATTCTGTCTTGCTGCGCCTTTGTCCTGCTGAGTCAATGCCTCTCATTACGTTCTCAACAGCCTTTTCAGGGCTTCATATTAGTTCAGTGAGAATGAAATTATAAAGACTATAGAATCTGAGTAGTTCAGTCTTGCTTTTTCAGAAAGCCCTGCTCACACTTTTCAGAGACGTCTGAAGTGGGAAGGGAGATCCACCACAGCTGAGCAGATATACCCCGTTTATTGGCTGAAGGTTTAAACATGTTTGTAAGGATAAAAGGTTCCCACATTGTGCAAAACCCCTCATTACTAAAACTTTTATTCTTCTCCTGAGAATGACTGAGTCCACGAGTGGTGGTTCGGGCTCGGGGGAAGACAAATTTACAAATGCTCTTAACATTACATAAAACTGCAGACATGCAGTAACTATAAGATGTTAGACCACGGCATACCCGCAACAGGTGGATGTGTTACCATCATGATTGAGGCACACAAGGTATTCGGGTCAGAGGTATTCTATTCTTAGGTTCACTCCCTGCCTGCAGATCCACAGATTAAATTGTTTCACACATACTTTGTAGTTGAACTACTGGACGAATACATTCCATACAAAGACACTGAAGTCCCTTTAACTTACCAGCAAAACAGAAACTGGTTTAAAGGCACCCTCCCACACACAACATCTGTTGTGAGACTCGTCCACTCAGCATAGAAGGAGTGACCTGGCTGGTCCTAGCGACATACACTCCACATTCTGAGATAGATACGCTACCAGTGGATGAAGACCGTACGATATACAAAGATATAGTCTGGATATACAGACACATTGTCAGTTTGTCATTCGAACACTAACCGCCCAACCTGCGAGAAATGCCACAGTCGGTCCACATCAGACCACACCTACAATTAACCAACAGACACTAAACTCAGTAAACGGGGCAATATCCTCCAAACTGGAGCAAATTTCATTCTGGATAGCACAAAAAATTGCACAGCTGGAAGCAGTCTCTCTCCATATGGGTCAGCAGAGTGCTAACTATTTGCTTGCCATGGGGATGGTTCCCTCAATTGAGGATTGTACCACTTGGGGAACAATCTTTGCTGCAGTCTACATCAGAATATTTGGTTCCCCTTCCATAGCAGTCATTTCAGAAGTATTAAAACAGATACAGAATGAGTACGGGGCAGGGCCTGCCCTGGACTAGGGGATGAAAATGATGGATAATTTTCTCTGAAATCATGCTGAGCAACATAAAAGAGGAGCCAGCAGCAGTGGCTATACACCACGGCTTAAGGGAAATAGCTTCTATAAATAAGGAGCGAGAGTTACCAAAAATTATCGGAGAAGCCCTTGCTCCATTAGGTAAAGATAGATTGAGAGCCAAACCAGGGACACCACAAATGGCAGGTAGTCCCGACAAGGACAACTCGAAGCTAGCTCCCTCATCTTCTAAAACAAAATGGGATAACAAACAATCGAAAAACGACATAACAGAAAGGAATTCACAATCAAGGGTTAGGTCTCCCCAAAGGGAGTCCACTGAAAAAAGGTATAACCGTAGGAATTGTGATAACATCAGGAAACCTGGTAGGTATCAGGTAACTGATACACTTTTTTTGTTCCTTTCAGGTTTCATCTAAAAACTCGACGAGCGTCCATAAGAAAAGACTGAAGATCGACCAAAGACAAAAAGGGAAACACATCGAAATTCAGATGACATTACCAAGCAGAAAGACCAACCTGAAGCAAAGTCTCAATTCAAAAAGAAGAAAGTAGCTGGCTTACAAATTGTATATGCCCAGGTTACTGAGGACTCAGCTTCTGCGTTTGGAATGGGCTCTGACGATGCTAGACAGCATGGCAGAAGTAGCTCACCAGAACTTGAAGGATTTTCTGGTGATAGAAGTATTGAATGAACATATCATGGTGGAAACACCTGATACAAGAGTTAGTTTCATGCGTAGACTGTAGACTGTACTCCAAATAGACGGGGACATCTCAAGAAAAGTTAAAGGTCTCTTTTGGGAGAACTTAACATTTGGATACAACATCCTGTTAGCAGAAGAAGATTGGCCAACAGAATTTGTGATGGAATGCCCAAAAGGGGAAAGCGTAATTTGCCTACTTTCTCCTAGCTCGCTCCAGAACCTTTAAAACATTTATACGCACAGCAGTGACTGCTAGCGCTATCTCCGAAATTATACCGCAACCATGTAGTGTGGGACCTGGAGTCTACTCACTACGAAATTCCATTAAAATCTATTCCGACTCCACAGAGACAGTACCCTGTTAAAAATGATGGAAAAAGACACGTCAAAGAAATCTTAGACCAACTTGAATACCAAGGTGTGATTGAGACTTGCACCTCCCCAATGAACAATTCATTGTTTCCCGTAATGAAACCTGACTTCTCCTATAGTTTTGTTTTGGATTACCGACATTTAAACACATGCACAAGAACATTTGCAGTTCAAAACGCACCTAATGACGCATTAATGAATAACAATGTGCTGAAGAAATACAAAACAACATTGGATTCTCGAATGGATTCTTCTGCCAAAATATATCTCAAGAAAACAGATATTTGACAGCATTTTTTGTACTCGGCATTCAGCATCACTGCTGTTGTTTGCCCCAGGGGTATAAGAACAGCCCGGGGCTATTCTAGGCAAGAGTGTCAGAATTATTACAAAAATGTGAAAAGGCAACAATGTCCTGTGTAGATGACATCTATCTGATGCACAATGAATTACTTGAACACTTGTGCAGGGTGAACAACATATTTGTGGGATTTGCCAACTTGGGCTACAAATTTAATTTCAAGAAATCAAAAATTGCCCATCTCATTGTCCTATTTTGGGATATGAGCTATCAAGTGAAGGCAAGTGTCTGGCAGCCAACTTTTTAGAAAAAAACGTGTTGCTTTGGATTTCAAAATTTGGGCAGAACATACATTCTGGATTACGCAGAAAGAGTAAAACCTTTCTACGACTAAATAAGATCTGAATTCACAGCACATCAGTGGACACAGGAACATAGAGATACTCTCTGTTCCATTCAGGCTGACATGATAGCATGAAAACATTTTCACAACCGTGTGAATTCTACTAACTTGGTGATCCGGGTGGTCCTGGGGTTATCAAGATATACGTACATCACTTTCAATGAGGGAGAGACAGTCCCAATTTCATACATATAATATTTATACACAAATGCTGAAATGTAATTTGTGGCCACAGAAAAAATACTGACAGCAGTATAGACTGCTGTAGTGAGAGAAAGAGCACTAGCACAGGGGAAACGCGCAATCTTTGTAACCCCGGTATCAACTTTAGAAGCTGTTACCAAAGCGAGCATACCAAATGCAAAAGCACTGCATCTGCGATGGATACAATGGGCTAATTTCCTCATTGCAACAGAAGTAGATTACAAATATGATGCTACACTGAAAACACAAGCCTTCCTGCAGTACGAACAAGAATACCCTCTCCCGAATAAAATTGTGCTTCTACAAAAATATGAGCACATCATTTACACTGATGGTTCTGCTCAACCTGCCATTCGAAGTAAACCGCAGTATAGTGCAGCATGAGCTATAGTGAAGGGAAGAATGCAGGACGGTAAGTTACATCCCAGCAATACAACTACACAATCTCTAAGAGATTGTACAGCACAGCTGACAGAACAAAAAGCCCTGATACTAGCACTACAATATAAAAAAGAAAATGCAGCAGATTGTTCTAAATCGCAATCATCAGAGAGTGTACTCTGGGTAATGAAATCATTCAATGACATTTTAAATACATGTTGAATTTTCAAATGTTCTGTTCTGTAGGACCAAAATACATGATATGAGACCCTATCCAAAACTATTCCATCCGGTACTGGAATAGCTGTAATGTCCACTAGGGACAGGTCTCTCTGTTCACAGTGTGATGACGTATGTAGTTTCAGGACCAAGTGCACAGACTGTACTGCAAAGCATTGAGGGTGGTAATGTCCATTTAGGAGTAAGAAAAACACAGTTACTATACAAATCCAAATTAACAGGAACAGGATTCCCAATGCAAACCGAAGATGCAACCAAGGGGACACAAAGTAAGTATTTTCCAGCCAGAGAAAGAACTGTCGAAATTTCTCTTTTTAGGAAATGGGTGGTGTTTGCTCAGGTTCACTTGGAACTGAACAAAAGTTATTGAAGTTGATGAAGTAGCCATGTGCAGTTTGAGCTATCTTTGGTAGCTCTGCAGAGGTTGTAGAACTGACAGGTGTTTCTTGTGAAGGCACATTAATGTAGATGGAAACTTCCCATCAACACTGCTGAAAGATAGTTCTGCCAAATTCACAAAGAAATTTGCATACTTTTCAGGGTTCAATACATCAGATCCAACGTCAAACTACTATGAGCTTGCACAAACGAAGGCAACTGCGAAAAAAATTACGCTGACAAGCACCAAGCTTATATATACAGCACCTTTTATCTCAAGGTTTTAATTTTAAATTTGTTTTATTGGTTTCATTAGAAGTAATATACACCACATTGCATAAAGTACGTGACAAGCATATACAGCAATCAGGCAAGAAGGTGTGCAGTGTTCAGTAGTCCTTTATGCGGTTGCCTGTATACAGTGAGTCTATGGCGCCGTGCTGGGAGGCAATACACTCTGTTTGGTGTGAAAAAGAACTCATAGAAAGATGAACCCATAAATTTAGCCCCTCCCCCTCCCCCCAACCCCCTTTCCCACCTCCACCCCACCCAGTGTGCCGAACAAAGGGGACGAACCATGGCCTGGGCCGATGGTGATCGATATCATCAATCAGCTGAGTCTGTAGGTTCCTTCGCAATCTCAGTGAGTCGTAAAATGCGCAAGTATTTGAGGCACGTGATCTCATTGAATTCCTTGGACAGGAGGGAGAGCAGTCAGAGCCACACCTTTCGAAAGGCCGCGGTGGAGTGTGTGAGCGTGGCGTGAATGCGTTCCATGCCCAGAACAAACCATATTTTGTGTAGCCAACCCATGTGTGAGGGTTTGGTAGTGGAGCCCCACAAAGACAGGATGTGCTGTGTTGCGGCTTGCATGGCAATCCCCATCTGGCGGACTCTCTGAGATTTGAGGGGGAAGGTGAGTGCGTTAGGTAGGCCCAGGAGGGTGTATGCCGGGAACCTAGGGATTTCCGTGTCAAATGTGGAGTCAATCTCGTCCAAGTCAGTTTTCCAGTAGTCCTGGACTTCACGAAATTCCCAGAGTAGGTGCTTCATGGTGCCCTGTTCGCCGCATCCCCTCCAGCATAGTGCGCTGCGCGCAGGGTTACCCTTGTGAAGCCGGACCGGTGTAAGGTGCCAGTATATGGCTATTTTCATCGCTGTTTCTCTAGAGGCCGTATTACGTGTGGTATGTTCAGCCCTATAATATACAGACCACCATTCTTGGGGCGATAGGACCCTCCCCAGTTCAGCCTCCCATCTCCTCTGGCCTGCTGGCTTGCCCTGGGGGGCGGTTGGAGCTAGCATCCCATAAAGGTCCGAAATGAGGTGTTTGTCAGAGCACTTTGTTACTAGCCACTTCTCAAAGTCAGTCATGGGCCTGCCAACTAAGGGTGCGATGTCAGTGTGAGTAAGCCAGTGACGGAGCTGAAAATATTGAAATAAGTAAGGGGAGTCGACATCATAGCCTTGAGTAATATCTTTAAAGGGAAGAAAGCCTTTTAGGTCAAAGAGATGGCCGGTGGAGAAGTTGCTGATATTTTGCCATTGCGGGAAGGCCCCGGGTGTGTTACCCGGCGGGAACTCCGGGTTGTCCAAGACCGGCGTTAGGGGGGAGGGGAACGTGGTGAGTCCCCTTTTGACCGCCACCATATTCCAAACCTGTAGGACCGTGCGAGTGATGGGGTATTTCAAGAGGTAGCATGGCCGATGCTGTCTAAGGAGAAATAGGACTTTCCAAAGGGAGGTACCAGCCATGGCCCTGTCCTGAAACAGCCAACGCTTTTCTGATTCGGGTCGAAACCATTCCACCAGGTAGTGGAGTTGTGCTGCCTGAAAATATCGCAAGAGGTCAGGGATACCGAGACCGCCCTCGTCCGGGCTCTTGTACGCCAGGTGCTTGTGTATACGTGCCCGTTTACACAGGATGAAATGTTGAATGTCGGACTGTAGGGCTTGGATGGTGCCTGCTGGGGGGAATACCGGGAGCGTCTGAAAAAGGTATAAGATTTTGGATAGGGTCGTCATCTTGATTGCCGCGATACGGCCCAGTAGGGAAAGGGGCTGTTTGGCCCAGCGTGCGAGATCGGCACGAATCCGAGAGGACAGAGTCGTGTAGTTGAGGGCCAGAGTAGAGGTCGTAGAGGCTGTAAGGGTGACACCTAGGTAAGGAAGTTGTGTCGTAGACTGAATTCCCCCGGTGTGTGTGGGAGGAGTAGCGTGTGCTTGGGCGTTCTTGCCCAGTGGTAGTATAAGGGGTTTCCCCCTATTGATTTTAAAGCCTGAAACGGCCCCAAAGGCTTCCAGTTCCGCTAAAAAGGCGGGGACGGAGCGTTCCGGGCGCTCCAGGGCAGCTATGATGTCATCTGCGTAGAGACCTATGACATGAGACTCCCGACCAAAGGTCATCCCATGTATAGAGGGGTTGTCGCGGATCCTTTGCGCCAAAGGTTCCGCATAGAGAGCAAACAAGAGGGGTGAAAGGGGACACCCTTGCCTTGTGCCCCTCTGGAACTCAAAAGGGTCCGAGCGTAGACCCCCCACACGGACACGAGCCTGTGGGTGGTGGTAGCAGCTCGCAATCCATGCTTGAAAGCGATCTCCCACGCGGTAGCGCCGCAGGACTTGCTGTAGGTAGAACCAGTCAACACGGTCGAACGTTTTCTCCGCATCTATGGCCAATAACACGGAGTCCGAGTTCTGGAAGTGGGCTTTGTCGATCAGGTGTAATATACGCTTAGTATTGTCACTGCACTGGCGATTCGGGACGAAGCCGGATTGGTCTGGCTCTAGAATGCCGGGTAGGTACGGGCCCAGGCGTGCTGCTAAGATCCCCGTGAAGATCTTCAAGTCAAGATTAAGGAGGGAGATGGGGCGAAACGCGGAGCAACTTGTAGGTTTTTTGCCCGGTTTAGGTAGCACAATGATCTCGGCCGCCAGCATGTCTGGAGGGATAGAGCTAGGTCCTTCGAAGGAATTGAAGAGACGGGTGAGGATTGGGGCCAACAGTTGGCTAAAGGTTTTTTAAAACCCAGAGAAGAATCCGTCTGGCCATGGAGATTTAAGAGGTCGAAGGCGGGAGATGGCAGCTAAGACTTCATCCAGGCGGATAGGGGCATCCAGGGAGGTCACATTGTCTTGCGACAACTCTGTCACATTTGCGGATTCTAGATATTTACAAACCTCCTCCGGCGAGACAGAGTCCGCCCTGTATAGAGTAGCATAAAATGTCCTAAACGCTTCCGCTATCTGGGTCTCCCTCAAAACGTCCCGACCGGAGTCGTCCGTTAGATTGGCAATTTGGGATCGTTGAGTTTTCGCCCTCAAGGCACTGGCAAGAAGGCGACCCGTTTTATTCCCCCCGACGTAGTAGGAGTGACGGAGGCGCAGGGACGCAAATTCCGCCCGATCGGTATCTAAGCTGGCCAGTTGAGCCCTGGTGGCTTTCAATTGTCTCCAAACCCGCGGGGCACCTGTACGACTGTGGACTCTCTTGAGTTCAGAGACCTGGGCCGTGAGGTCGGCCCTCTTCTCTTTGCGTTCCTTGGCCTCTGCTGCTGCAATGGCAATGAGCTCACCCCTGGCCACCGCCTTCAAGGCTCCCCACAGGGCAGTCACTGGGGTCTCAGGGACGTCATTAGTGGCTATGTAGTCAGTGAGGCGTGCGTGCAGTTGGGTGAGGGCCTCGGGTCGGAGTAGTAGGGTTTCGCGTAACCGCCATGAGCCAGGTGGGCGGGCGGATCTAGGGACTTGTAGTGTCCGTTCCACAGCGTCGTGGTCAGAGAGCGCCGCCGGTGTGATGGTGATATCTTTAAGGATGGGAAGCAATTCGGATGATCCCAGAAAATGGTCCAGTCTGGCATAAGTGTGGTGGACGTGGGAATAGAACGTGTAGTGTGATGTGGTGGGGTGGCAGGACCTCCAGAGGTCCACCAGGCCTACGTCTTGTAGCCAATCTTTACCAGCCGCCGTCATGGCTCCCGTATCTCCATATCGGTGGCCCGATCTGTCCATGTGTGAGTCCATCACCAAGCTAAGGTCCCCACCAATTAATAGAGGTGAAATAAGTGACTGAAGAGACTTGGAGGCTGCTTGTTTCAGGAAGGATTCCTGGCCTGTGTTTGGCGCATATAGTGAGGCGATGGTGAAGCGCTGTCCCCCCACTAGGAAAGTATGTGCCAGTAGTCTGCCTTTAATCGCCCCACCTTGTCACCCACGCAGCCGCGGAAGCTTCTAGAAACTAAAATGGCCACCCCCGCTTTCTTTGTTGGGAGCAAGGAGAAGAATTGTTGGGGGAAAGCGCGCAAGCGCATCCTATGCCAGTCTTTCGATAAGAGGTGGGTTTCTTGCAATAAGCAGATGTCGGCTCCTGAATGTTCTAGGTATGAGATCACAGCCCTGCGCTTGATCGGGTTGTTCAGGCCCTTGACATTAAGGGTTAGTACATGCAAACTGGACTCCATAATGGGAGAGCGTGGAGATCACGAGATATGCGGAGCCACGTCCCTTGGCGCGGCCGCTGATGAATCGAAGGGCGAGATAGCCCCGAGCAGTTCCCTGGCACACTGGGTCCCACCCATCCCCCCAACCCCGGAGCCCCCCAACACTCCCCCCACCCCCCGGACCGAACTTACACCCCAACTGCGGTCCCACACCCGGTTCCCTCTCCCCCCCTCACCCATTCCCAACAAAAGAAGATATAGTCCCAGTCCTACCAAGAACAGACATAGTCCCAGTCCTGTTAGACCACACAGGGCTGTGGTGAGGTTTCCTGTACGGGTCATATCCGATGACGGTTCCTTCGGCTCCCCGCCCAACTACCCCCCACCGCACGGGCAAAATGAGTGCTATAGGTAATCTCCCTGATAAGAATATAAATCACTCAGAGGAAGAGGTCTCTTTGGCCACCTCCGCCACCGCCGTTGCCCGTTCTTGTGTAATGATAGAGGCGTCCGGTTTCAAACGGTGCGTTGGGGACCGCCTGCATCTCACTGTTTGCCATTCCCCCCTGGATGGCCCCTGCGATGCTCTAGTTGTGGGCTCATCCTCTTCTTGGTCAAGCCCCAGGAGGGCGCAGGTGTCTTTGAGCGATCGTAGTTGGTGTAACCTTCCGTTCCATTTGAATATCAGTCTGAAAGGGTAGCCCCATGAGTTGGGGATCTCCTGCTGTCGTAAGAAGTCCGTCGCCCTCTTGAATTCCCTACGTTTTTGCAGAGTAATGGTTGATAAGTCTTGATATAGGGCTATGGGGTTACCCTGGAATTGAAGGAGCTGTGCTCGCCGGGCTTCTCAGAGGATCCGCTCCTTCAATGGGAAATCAGGGAGGAAGGCCAAGATGTCCGATGGCGGGGCAGAGGCGCGTCGAGGCAGCCCAACTCTGTGCGCTCTGTCAATACGAATGGCAAAGTCCGCCGGCTCCCCCATAACGTTCCTGAACAGGGCTTGCAGGTATCCAGTGATGTCAGTCCCCTCTGTTTTCTGAGGAACCCCCCGGATCCGTATGTTATTTCGACGGGAACGGTTTTCAAGATCCTCTGCGTGGGCCTGAAGGTCCAGCTGCTGGTCCGTGAGCCGCAGGACCTCCTGCTGGAGCTGCTCAATTTCATTACTTCTGGCTTGGTCCGCTTCTTCAACAGCAACCACCCGCTCCCCAAGGCCCTCTACTTCGCGCCGGAGCTCTCTGACCTCACCAGCCACATCCTGTTTGAGGGATTTAAAGTCTTCTCTGAGTGAGTTAAACAATGTCTCTAGGAAAGACCTGGTGATATGTATCTGGTCATCGGCGGGCACTGACGAGGTTTTCGTGGCCGCTGGGGAAGGTGGGTCTTTGCTGGGCTTGGGCTGGGACTTGGCCAGCAGTTCGGGAAGTGTCTGGGGCCCTTTTTTCCCCCGCTGGCCCGCCATGTCGTGAGCAGCTCCGGAGGCGAATAGTCCGTTAACCGCAAGGGCTTACGGCCAACGCAGAAGACCAGGGGTGGTAAATTTAGAGCAAGTCGTGTTAACTAGGAGCAGCCGGACTGCCGTACAGCGATATGGCAACAGAGTCAGCCGTCCAGCCCCCCTGGCCAACCCCCACACCGGGAGCTCGATCGTGCCCCGAACCTTCTGTGGCGCCCACCTCCTCTCTACTCACCTTCGTGTTCAGCAGCGGGGGGATGGCCTTCCACCGGCGCTCCAGCCTTCCCGTGCTCTTCTGCCCCTCTCCCCTTGTCCTCCGGAGATCGACCACCCCGTCGGCTTCAATCACACACCTGGCGGGGGCAGGAGATGCCGCAGGCAGGCCGCGGGTGAGTTGCGCTAGAGCTGCTTTACCCCACGGCACACCAACTTCTCTGCTGATGCGGGCAGGCTCCGCCGGTCCCCCTGCAGTCGGAGCACTCCACGCGGCGGCTCGCCCCAGTTCCCTCGCCCGTCACGTCTGTTCACTGCGGGTGGGCACCGCTTCACCACACTCAGGCCCCGCCGCTCTCACCTCGCCTCAGGAGTTTCTTTATCTCACCCTCACCTCGCCGCCGGAGCTCCACCATTCACATACTGCGCGGTGAGGGGATCAGTGCAGGCTTCGGCTGGGTGCTGCGAGGTGGGCTCTCGCTTCAGGTGGGCGCTGCGGGGAGCTCTCCAGGCCCGGTTCACCATGGGGAGGGGCCGCGCCGCCAACCACTGCCGCCGGGGCGGAAGGCCCGAAGCCGGGGCCTCGATTTCGCGGCCAACGGCCGGTTCTCGCCTGGACGCCGGCCGGGGCGGCGATGTGCCGCAGCACGGATCCCTCACTCCCGGGTCAGCAGCGACGGCCCAATCCCGCAGATTCCGTGCTCGATACACTGGGTTCGAACTCAAAGACGTCGGGGCAGTGGGCGCCCGAGTTGATCAGATCTCCGGATTGCCGCCATTACCGGGTTGCGGTCCGGCATCCCCTGCGTCCTGGGCTCTCCTTAACCACTTGGCTGCTAAGGCACATGATGCTCTTCCATTGACTTTCCATTGAAATCAATGGAAACTCCATGACGAGTTACCCTTGTCATTAGCACTGAAGGGGTTAATGCGCGCGGGTCAAAGAACCCGATTCTGGGGTCGCTGCTGCGGTGCGCCGCCACCTCCGATGCTTCTCTTTACTTTAAGGGAGATTAGGCGATCTTTGTATGTGCTTTAGGCGGGATCGGGCAGGGAGCCTAAGAGACCTGCGTCCGATCACGCCGCCATCTTGGACACGCCCCCCCTTAGCTCAAGGTTTTGACTATTGAAGGGACACAATAGACACAAAATCAATCTGGGGGAAAAAGGAGTGGCAGGTTCAGGGAACAGAGGTTTTATTTAGAGCTTGCCTCAAACCATTACAGATAATCTTCCTGAACAGAACAGTGCAACAGACTACCTGTTACGGGTTGGCGAAAATAAAAGACCTCGCCCACACCTATTGAAGCTACATAGAATAATACACTGATTAGTGAGGAAGTATTGGGTACAATGATACAGAATGGTATGTACAATTCATCAGCTCCCAATTGGAAGAGATGGTTGGTTTGGCTGATCGGCACAAATAGGTGTCAATCAAGATTCAGGAGTACCACTGGAGGGTTTAGAATCCATAGGCCTGATCCACGC
This sequence comes from Lissotriton helveticus, assembly GCF_964261635.1. Lineage (NCBI taxonomy): Eukaryota > Metazoa > Chordata > Amphibia > Caudata > Salamandridae > Lissotriton > Lissotriton helveticus. Next base: position 53,611,033 of record NC_136058.1, read on the forward strand.
TATGTACACACAGACGACTCAGGGGTAGTCACTTCTAATGTTGGGAAGTTATACCTAGAATGGCTAAAAACCTCAACACTATTACAGGTGAAACAACACTTGTCCGTTCTGTCTGGTAACATGGATCTTAGGGATTTCTTGCTAGGTCCCAAGAAACCACGTAGAAAAAGCTACTTATATCCCATCTACAATGAACTGTGGGAAGTCTCCCAACAGGAAGCTGCTGATAGATTATGTCAGATCGATAGAATTAACCTTGAAAAGATTTTACCTGTGGTAGACAATGGAATGACCACACTCCCTTCACATATGTATTCACTGGGCAACATTGTGTCCTCAGCAATTGACATATTGGAAGAAATATCACACTGCCTATTACAACATTCTAATACCAATACTGCCATAGATACCACCAGGTAGGCAAGTATGAAGCGTTGGGTGTAGGGTACATACAGGAAACCTGGGAGTTTCCGTACAGATATAGCTGCAGAAATAAGGACAGTGAACTTTACTTAAGTGGTACAGACTGTGAGAAGGCTTTAAGTGGGTCTTTAGTGAACAAGGAGGTCCGGTTTCATGGAGCGTGTCAAGCATCAAAGCGAACTTATCTTGCTACTCGAAAGGCTCCCCAGCTGTAGTGCTTCATCCAGTCCAAGTTACTCTCAAATGGGAGTTAGTTAATGCTGAATGATCAAGGCTGTTGCGGAATGGTGCCAGGCATCGCATATCTAGTCACAGTAAACTTCATGGTTGTTTGGTGTAACCAAATTATTGTTTCCCCCAGCTCGCATAGTTAGAAAGGTACCACCGTGGCATTCATTAAATATTTCCAGTATATGGTTTAATTTTCTGAGCAGAACGAAAGCCATGTTGTTTCAACAAAATGTGGCCTTAGCTTCAGCCCGAGAGACTTTTGATCTGCAGGTTGCAAGGTCTTCGGCAGAGATACAGGCCCTGCAACGTATGAACTTCCGGATCCATTTCAGAGAAATGGTACATCGTATCTTTAACATGTCTGATACAAGGTAGATCATACAATTATTTAAGCGTCTTGGATCAGGTCTATTAACCACCATTCAAATAATCTTCTGAGCAATTCCAGCTTTCATACACTCCTTACTTGGAAGCGTTTTTGGAGGGATTCCTCTAGTCCTGCTATCAGTGGCGGGCATCCTTATTTTAATCCTATTGATTCGTAATGGACGTCTCAATCCCTCAAGATATGGAGAGAACATTGCTGGAACGACGCGAGCGTATGGTTTTCTCCCTGGGTACGCCTCGGCTTAGAGAGCTGAGAGAGCATTGGTTCCTGTCTTTCAGACCTGTCTGGCTAGACTGTGTCCTGCTTGTGTTCCGCTGCATCTTCTGTGGATTTGGATGCATGTTGGACCAGTGTCTGACACTTCATAGGTTGTGCCGCCGGACATAGATGTGGCCGGTGAGCCCTTGCAGACTAATGTGTACAGTTGTCCACAGTGTATTCCCATGTTGATGACAGCATTTTTAGAGCCTCCAAGGGATGGGAAATTGGCTCTGCTCTAGAGGTACAGGCATCGGTTCCAGGCATGCATGCATCTAATTCTTCGCCGGCGGCTGCTGTGGGAATCAGAGATGACCATCTTTACTCACTCGACATGATATTGCAAGTGCTGGGGGGATTCCCAACTGTAGATGCAATGTTCGTCGATGTTGAATCTTCAGCACGGGATTCATACACAATCTGGCCTTCCCTGTGCTGGGAAGTATTCGGCAATTCTTAAAAACATTTACCAAATTGAAGGTCGAAACTGACTTTACTTTAGTTTTCTCATTCTGCCCTAACCAAGCATAATGGCTTTCAAGGTGCTCAGTGTAATAATAACTGCATATACAAGTTTACAGGACCTTTTAGGGAAAACATTTTTTTTCTTTTATTGACATTTTTGCAGGCTTTTAAAGAAATGCTTTTTAGTATCTTAGTTGTAAATGATTTGGATGCTTTTGATGGCCTTAGCTTTATCATTATTTAGCTGACCCTGTTGACCGTTTGATGAGGAGTGGGTGTCATGTCCTTTAAGCTAGTCCAGTCATGTATGCCCCGTTTTATATACATTGTCCCATCCACATGACAATAACTGTTCAGAACAGTTGACCTTTTACCTAGTAGCTTGCTTCTGTCTCTTCGACACCAGGCTCTTAGTATTCTGTCATAATCCCTGTACCGGGCGTACATAAACATGTCCTCATGCACTGCATAATTATTCCATAAAAAGGTAATCACTTGTTTTCATAGTTGGCCAAAAGGCCTGCTGTGCATGATGGCATTTGTTTTAGAAAAAATTTACAATTGTTTTCAAAACATTTATGATTGTTTTTAAAATATATTGACTCTAGAAGAAACCCTGGCATGACCACTCTAGTATATAAGACCCTTATTCCCCCCGGCAAATTAGAGAAGAATTCCTTCCACGCTGACACGGGGTCCTGCATGCTGAATCTTTGACACGCAGTGGTCTGACTTCCCTTGAGTGGTGTCATCCTTGGAGCAGAAACAGGGTCCTTCATTCTCTACCATCATGTGAGTAGATTGGTATATATATCACTCATCACTCATGACATGGTCAGTGACATCACTCATGACATCACTGATGACATCTTAAATGACATCACTGATGACATCACTGATGACATCATCCAGTGCATGTGTGTCTTTCTGAAAAGTAAATATTTTTTATATATGTATATGTAAAGATTGACTGTTTGTATGTGTTTTGAAGACAGCATGTGTGCAGGACTGTATGGGTGGATGAGTGTGTGTATGGGTGTGTTAGTGAGTTAATGACTGTCTCAATAGTGTCTTTATGACTAACTAAATATGTTTTAAACTAGTATATGTGAGTATTGATGTATATAAGTGAGTATATGTGAGAGTGAGAGTTCCTGTATAAATAAGTATGTGTTTCTATAAGTGATTGTTTAAGAGAGTAAGCATGTGTACGTTTCTGTAGAAGTAAGAGTAGTGGTGTGTGTATAGCTGTATATGCAAGTAAATGGATGTTTTATGGTTTATTTGCATGTGTAAGTATGTGTGTGAGTAACTCTATGGATGAGTGTCGGTGTGTAACAGGATGTATAGGTGTATGAGTAAATATGATGAGTGAGTACATGTATGAGTGACTATATAGAACTGTTGGTGAATGAGTGGATGTGTATGTAGATTTTGGAATTACTGAATAGGTTGTTGTAACTGGTATTGGTATCTCCATTGTTTTGAAATTTTTTGTTTCTATTTTTCAATGTGTGTATCAAAGGTTATATTACCCTTAGAGGAGGTCTGACACTCTTTCACAAGAATGATGTCATCAGTGATGTCCTTTGAGATGTCACCAGTGATGTCATGAGTGATGTCACTGACCATGTCACAAGTGATGTAATATGTGATGTCATCAGCAGTGCATTGCGGGTGCGCGAGTTATAGTTAGCTGAACTAACTATAACGGAGGAATTTCAATGTTTTTTTATGAGGGAAATGTCCAGCTAACTATAACATGGGTGAAACCTATGGTTTTTTCAGTGAATTTCTAAGGTTTTTTAAATGCTAATTCCTAACTATAACGTGCCTGAAACCTATGTTTTTTTCAGTGAATTTCTAAGGTTTTTTAAATGCTAATTCATATCTATAACGTGCCTGAAACCTATGGTTTTTTCAGTGAATTTCTAAGGTTTTTTAAATGCTAATTCCTAACTATAACATGGCTGAAACCTATGGTTTTTTCAGTGAATTTCTAAGGTTTTTTAAATGCTAATTCCTAACTATAACGTGCCTGAAACCTATGTTTTTTTCAGTGAATTTCTAAGGTTTTTTAAATGCTAATTCATATCTATAACGTGCCTGAAACCTATGTTTTTTTCAGTGAATTTCTAAGGTTTTGTAAATGATAATTTTAAAATATACTAATTATTATATTTCTTTCTTTTTATAGTAATTTCCTACATTTTTATTATAAATATTATTATTTATTTTATTTTTAAAGTTACATCTCATATTTTTTATGTAAAATAATAACAAAAGTAAATTAAAAAAGAATGCACTGCTAGTGAAACTGCCTGGGTGAATTTGTAAGTGTTTGTTGGAGGCAGATTTACAACACCCTTGTGCCACTTTTACACCGCCGTTGCATCACTTTTCTGATGAAGCAGTGGTGCAAAAGATGCACCATGGTATGTGGTATTTAGAATGTGACGTATCTGGGAGGTTCGTCACTTTATAAATCCCTGTACCAGAAGGAGACATTCCTACATGGGGGGGCATTCCGGCGCAGGAACACCTCCTAAAAGTGGCTGACTGAAATCTACAAGACTTCACTTTGTCACTTTTGGGCTCATGCAGTGTCAAAACCCTGCACTACCTTGAAGCAGGTGTAAGGATTGACACAGCAGTCTGAGAATAGGTCCCCCAAAGCATTGCAACATATCTCAAACAAAGCACCACCTTTACAGAACAGATACATCACATATATGTGCCATTTTTGTCCCATGGTATACCGCATTGTAAATACAGCACATTCATGGTGGTGCTGCTACGGAGCACAATAACTGACTTATTCCTGGGGATATGCCAGTTATTGTATATGTGCCCATTAATGTTTTAATGTAGTGAATGGATTACTACATACCGATGAATGAGTCACTACAAAACTAAAACAACAGTGACAGAGTGTTTGGTGGAAGTGTAAGGATACAAACTGATAAATTGAACGTATAAAAGACAAATTTGCAAGTACATTGAGACTGCATACATCGTCTATAAGGGTTTGAAACAGTCTATGCCCTAAGGCCTATTTTAATGCACGAGCACTTAGGTAGTGAGTGGATGATTACAGTTCTGCAAGGAAAGAACTTGATTGAATTTATAACAGCCTGAGTTTTACCACAGTATACAGATAAACACACACTGCTGAATAGCTCACTACAATATTGAAACAGTAGTGTGAGAATGTTTGCTGGAAGTATAAGGATACACATTGAGGAATTGAACGTATAAAACATAAGTTTGCTGGTGCATAGAACAGTGCATGCACAATCTATAGAGGTTTGAAACAGCCTATGGACTAAGGCCTCTTTTAATCCATGAGTATCTAGATACTGACTGGATCATTACACTTCTGCAAATAAAGTTCCTCATTAAATTTATTACACCTTCAGTTTTACCACGGGACAATGGAAAAGAACAAACTGCTGACTGGCTCACTACAATACTAAAACAGCAGTGTCAGAGTGTTTGGAGGAAGTCTAATGATACAGACTGGGGAATTGAAGGCATAAAACACAACTTTGCAGGTGCATACAAGACTGCATGTATACTCCATACGGATTTTAAGCAATCCATACCCTCAGACTCACTTTGCATATTGTGAATCAATATAAACATTTAAAGAATATATAACTGAATCTATAAGTGCTTCACGTTTAGTACAATAAATACATTAGTAGATGGTGCTCAAACCTTTATTATTTTTAAACAATACATTTATTCTATTAACATCTCATAATTTAACACACATTCCAATACAAGTTCATCAGATATGTCATACAGATCAATTCCCTCGTTAGTAGTTTCTTAATTAATTTGTTCTAAACTTTCAACATAATTTAATACTTACAGAAGTTCTCCATCAAAGCTTTCCTCTTCGAAATCACACCTCATGTCTGCAGCACTATTTTCCCCTTCTTCACTCTCATTGCCTGTGACAGGTTAGTTCTTCAATTATACTCAAGGAAATATCCAAAATCTCCTCAGTATGAGGCTGTTCTCTTTCCATAATTTTTCCTTTATGTTCTTGCTCCTTGTATTAAAATATAAACAGTTAATTTGATCACTTTTTGCAATATATGATACAAAACTACAGTTTTCACCTATTTTGGCCTACAAAAAATACTATATAAATACTATTATCTAATAACATTCCATTAGTAGAGTTTTGGTCCTTTGCAAAGTTATATAAGTATAATTACTTATAAGGATATCCTGTTCTTAGCTTTTCTTACATTTTGAAACCAGTCACTCCTTATGACTATAGGAAAAGACTCAGGCTGCTATAGTAAAATGCACTACTAAAAAATGTAGGATATGTCTATTCACCTTACCCATTCCAAAATAGTAAATGTGTTTTACTAAAATGCAAAAGATACTATTCATTGTCCAGAATAACACTGTGTATCAGTTTATATTTAGACATCATTATCAAACTACTTTTTGAATACTTCATGTGTTTACTCTATCTCTACTCCTCATCTATAACTTAGTCTAACTCTGCTAATTACCTACCCCTTCGACTTTCGAACTAGCCTCTCCTCTAGTATTTATCTGCAACCTTGTTGCTTGCGGTTCTTTATTTTTTTCACTGCTTATAACATATCATTACGTAACATTCATTAACCTAGCCCTCTCAGATTATTGTCTAATTTTTATATTATTAATTTCCTTGTGTTCCTCTACTATAGCCTTATAGCTTGCCATAGAGGGCTATACCAGCTATTAAAGGCCCTCTCCAGCGTTAAAGGTCCCAAGCCGAGGGCAAGGGCCTTTAACAAGGGAGAGGGACTTTAATAGCCGGTATAGCCCAGCAACGAAGGGCTATAAGGCTATTAGAACATTCTGCCACTAGAGGGCAGAATGTTCTAACAAAAAAGAACAAAGCCTTATGGGAGCGTGAGGGGATTGGAATCCCCTCAGGGTCCTTGAAGCCTTTGTTCACAGCCAGAGCTGTGAACAAAGATTCATTGGAATGTTGGAGCTCCAGGCTTATACCAGCCATTATAAGCCAGGAGCACTCCATTGTTTTCAATGGAGCTCCCAACATTCCAATGTTCTAATAACCTTTCTTTATGCAGTTGCTTGTTATCTATTCTGTCAATCCTTGAATATCTTATGTTTTTCACTAATGTTCCTTCTTAATTCAAAAGGCTTTCTAGTATTCCTTACTCAATGTGTTCTTTTCCCTTAAGACCTTGCTTAACACGATTTTTATCGTTTCTTGTTTTAAGTTAGATAAAATACATCGAGTATGTTCAATAATGTCAGGTAAGTTTACTTACTAACTAACTTGTCATACAACGTTCTTTAATTCTCACAGAAATATTTCCACTTTCTCTTCAGGAATGTCTAAGGAGCAATTGAAAACGGGTCTGAACTCCGGAACGTCTTCGGTGAAGTGCGCACTCATTAGTGAGCGCGCGCCTCACCAATGATTCCCCACAACTCTGTGGTAAATGACTAGATCGCTACAGCGTCTTTCAGCCGCGGCCTGTGGAGGGAGTTGCGGTGGGACAGGCAGGCGGGGAGGGGGAGGGGCAGGGTGAGGGGTGATAAACAACGGAATCTGTATGATTGCAGGTAAGTAAACAATTGAATTAATAAAACAAATTTCGGGCCATATTATCAACAAAAGGCGATAGATTATCGCCGCTTTTATCAGCAGGAAACGGCCGATAAAGCAGCGATAATGGGCTTGATAATATTCCCTTGTGAATTCCCACAGCAGCCCAGGTTAACACCAGAACCTGGGCTGCTTTGGGAATTTACAAGGACCTATTATCAAGCCCATTATAGCCGCTTTATCTGCAGTTTCCTGCCGATAAAAGCGGCGATAATGTATCGCCTTTTGTTGATAATATGCCCCTTTGTTCCGTGCCCTGCATCGCATTTTGTACGAAATTCATTTTATTAATTTTATTGTTTACTTACCTGCAATCAACCAGAATCTGCTGTTTATCATCCCCCGCCCCATCTGCCTGCCCCACCGCAACTCCCTCCACGGGCCGCAGCTGACAGTTACTTGTACTTACCTTAAGCATAATAAATAATAAAAAAATGATATATTATAAAATTATCACCTGTGGAAGACACAAAAAAAATACAGTTACAATATATATTTTACAACACAAAATAATTTGTAAACCATTTCATTTGCCTTTTTTGCTGTTCTCAGAATATATTGAATTTCACTAGAAACAGTGAGTTCAATAGTTCTCATCACATAACAGCGGGCAAAAAATAGACAATCAATAAGATTAACTTAAAAAAAACATTCAACATTTTCAATAACAATTTAAAAAATAGAAATAAAACATATCTTAAATGTTTTTTTCTAAGAGCAATTTCTTACGTAAATATGACACATCTCAAACAATCATAAAATAACAAAACATTATGATTAATTTTCTTGCACTGTAAATAATGTTACTTACAAATATATGCTGACAAAATACACAACAAAAAGTCCTTAATGGTTTCACACACTTTTCCACACGGCCAAATAATATGCATGAAATCCTTTATTTGGAAGTTGTTCAATAGTAATCCTGAACATCCGCCTCCCAGCCTTCTGATCAAAAACCGCCGACATCATCTACGGGTCTCCCAGGACTCATCCATCAGTCTGACGCTGTTCGACATCTACATGGCCACCCTCACACAAGTAGCCCACCATCACAACCTCAACATCATCTCCTACATCGACAACACCAAGCTCATCCTCTTCCTCATGAAGAAGCCACATACCACCAAAAGCAACCTCCACGACACAATGAAAGACGTCTCCAACTACATAAAGAGCAGCACTGTAAACATAAACTCACACAAGACCACGGTACTCATCCTCAGACACACCCCCTCAGCCTCGGACAATTCCTGCTACCTGACTATACTGTAAACAGTACCAACACCTACCAACCATGTACACAACCTAGGATTCAACCTCAACTCCTCCCTCTCCATGTGTAACCAAGTCTACACCGCCTCCTCGTACTGCCATAACACCCTCCACATGCTCCGCAACGTTTACAAGTGGATCCTACCCAAAAGAAGAAGGACAGTGACACATGCCCTCATCAGCAGCAGACTACACTGTGGCAAAACACTCTACACAGGAATTCCATCCAAACACCTACAACAACTACAACAAATCCAAAAGACCTCCACCTGAGGGATTATGAATATTCCCTGCTGCAGCCACATCACTCACCACCTGATACACCTACACTGCCTCAATATCAACAAGAGGATCACCTTCAAGCTCCTCACCCTCACTTACAGAATACTCTACAACACCGGACTACTCTATGTCAACAGCAGTAATCCTAAAGGGCAAATTTTGATCTTAAAATTTTGCCTTTAAAAATATTAGGTAAGAATTTGGTAACTCTTTGGCAACATTGCTTAAAGACTAATTGACTATCATTACAATGTATCCAACATTTCAGACATTTTAAATGAACAATGTAATGTCCAGATGTGGTGGAAGGTCCATCATGAAAAATAATTGCAACAGCTACAAAAGTTCTTCCTGATATTGAACATTGACCAGCTACAAATTTCTGTATCAAAGTATCCAATGTTCTTCCATCAGCTCTACAACGTTGCAGCATTATAATAACATACTGTCCATATCTTTGTATAAGTAATGTTGATGACATTTCTGATTTACATTGGCTACACTCCATGTTTTGACTTGCTCCTCTAATTACATTGTTAAAAAACAGGTAAAGTAAAATATATGAATCTTTCAGTGTCTATGTTAGTGCTACATGTAAACAAACAATTTTGACAGTCATGTTGCCATTTATAAGAAAGGCCAAAAAGGTTTTCAACAGCTATACCTTCATCTTCCAGTACACCAAGCATAAACATTAAAAATTCCTGACAATTTTGCTTAATATTCTGCGCAAATTGAGTACACCCAGAACATATGTCCAAAACATTTTGAATATCACAAACACTTTGTATTTTACTTTTATCACTACTACATTTCTCATAAACAGAATTCAACAATGAACATAATCTTTTGTCCCAATTTTCTACAATTTGCTGTTGCAAATTTTCAAGAAAAAAAACATTAATAACTACATTAGCATAGCAGTTGACACCACAACTATTTTCAAACCGATAACCAACATTCTCTTCAACACTTTCCTTTCTCTTTTTGCTCGCAGGCGCAACTTCATCTTGTTTTTTTTCTTTCTCTACAGTTTCACTACAGATATTCTCAAATATTCTTCTTCTACATACCACACGCTTTTCAAATACTGGATTTTGACCTAAATTGGGTGTATATTCTCTTCTTAACCTATTATACTCTTTCACACAATTTCCATCTGCACAGACCTTTGTCTCATCAAAATCAATCAAATACAATCCAGATAAAGTTCTGACTCAAGACAAAGCAACATATGCCATACCTTCTTTAAACACGGTACTTCCAATATTCACGTAAGCACTATCTACACTTAAACCTTGAGATTTATGAATGGTCACCGCATATGCCAAAGAAACAGGAAACTGTTTTCTGCAGACATACAAATCTTTTACAAGCATAAATCAAGCTGCACAACGACTAAGCTGTTCTACTTCAGCAATTTCATCAAATTTGATTTTCACAAATTGAATCCCACCTCTATTTACATAAATAACAAAATCAACAATTTTACCCATTGCTCCATTTACTAAACCTTTTTCCAAATTCAAATTACGCCGTAAAATTACCCTACAGTTTACACATGCATACAAATTCTTTTCTAAACCAGAAGTTTAACTTATTGATTTCTCTAAAGCATCCAATGTCCTCTTCAACTTTTCACTCAAAATAATAGTGATTCCTTCATGTTCTATTTGATCAATTGCTTCCAATTTTATAATTTCTTCATTTTCCAACTTTAACATTTCTTCATTGAATATAGCACATTCATGCAGTGTTGGCATTAAGCTGATTACAGATTTGGTTTTCTGCAATTCTCATGTATATTTTCTCTGGGACAATATTTTCATTTGGAAACAAATTGGAAAGTAATCGTCTCTGTAAAGCTTGTTTGCCATATTCGCTCATTTTTCCAATTCCTATATCTTGAAGAATAGTTCCATAATCAGCATAATTTGCCTGTCGCATATTTGTAATAAGTTCCTTATACTGAAAATATGACCAAATGTTTACATTTCCAATGCTCCCCAAAGACTTTCTAGTATCTTCATGCACCAGTGTTTTAAACACAGGTTGTCTTTTAACAGGAGTAAGTTGTAGAAGATCTCCAAAAACTATGACGTGTTTTCCTCCGAATAATACTCTGTTTCATGAATTCGCTGTATTCTTAAATGCACAAAGGCAAGCATTAAGTTTGATACCATGCTTACCTCATCAATAATGAGAAGTTTCATTTTCCTCAACACTCTTGAAATTTCACAAGAAGCTTCTCCAGATAGCTTGTGGTATTCTAATTTGTTTTCATGCTCTACTGGGAGCAATAATAAATGATGTAAAATAATTCCTTTAATATTGTGGGCTGTTAATCCAGTTTGAGCAGTGACAACACAAGACAAATGCGACTCAGTTGTTTTCTGTAGAAAAGTTGTGATTACTTTAATTTAAAAACTTTTCCCTGTTCCAGCTTGTCCACTCACGTACATTCGGATAGGTTCAAATGATGAGCAAGAGCACTCTTTCTTCTCATGAAGTAATCCATGCTGAATCTTTTCTCTCACTTGCTCATATATTTCTTTCTGCTCAAGATTTAGTTGTTCTTCCAAGTTTTCTAAGTTTGTTATACCTTCTAGAGCTTGATACATTGCTGTTTCCACCTCTTCCATAGCAGTTGCTGCTTCATTTTGAACAATTGGTTCTCCTAGTGGGTCCTGACTCAACGGAGCAGAGGTTTGACTGTCTTGAGAACTATCTCTAGCAATCTCAGCTGAAATTGTAGCTTCTTGCTCATTTTCGTCGTTTAACATTTTCACATAATTAGCAAAAACAGGGAATTCTATAGTATCTTTAGTTGCATTGAAGGAATCTTCATAGCTCTCAAAATCTCCAAGTAATTCCAATTCTGAACCCCATGCCTTGAAAAGTTGCAAAAGAACTAAATAGTAAAATTCCCTTTCGTCAGGTGTTTTGCAACTCAGTTTACAGTGATTAATCAAATATCCTTTTCTTTAATATGTATCCAACATATTTGTTTTCACAATATCTGTACTTTCTGGCACTTTTTCAGCTAAATATTCAATTTCTTGTACAGATTTAAGTACTCGGTTTCGTGTTGCAGCAAGACCTAGACTCACCCAAATGATTCTTCTAGATTTGGAGTACAGACTTGCAGATGATAAGCGATCCGAGCATTCATATGCTCCAATTGCTCGATGAGATAACATCTTCAAACTGTAACTGTATAATTTCTTACTTAGACTCTTCTCATGGGAAATCTTTTCCCACATTTCCTTCAATTCCGTCTTTTCTGACTTTGTTATGTACGATGTCACATATCGAGTAACAGCAATGGAATTGTCTGCAACATATTGAATATCCATATTAGCATTCCACATGGACACAATGACTGAGTTATAGTCATTTACGTATTTTGACTCTCCATTTCTTCTTAAGTTGTAGGTTTTTTTTGGAGACTTTCTTGTGATAGTATGTCGCAACGATGACATAAAACTGTTCACTCTTCCTTTCGATATTACAGGTCGTGGAAATGCAAAGCGTCATTTGGTGTAGAATTTGTCCTTAGATTTGTACTTTCGACGACAGTATTTCCCACAACGATGGCTTTGGAATCGTAAGACTTGTTGTCTTAAGTCCTTATGTTGTGTACTTTTGGGTACATCACATGTAGCATATTCTTCAATAAAAGACAACACAGTATCATCTGAGTCTGTTCCAAATTTGGGAGCATCTTTGATCCATATTAACATATGTATGTGAGGAGTGAAGGACTGGACTTTTTAACAGTACCAGCGGTGCCAGGGAACAACACCTATAACCTTCATGGGATACCTGTTTCGGCGCACAAACTACAGAGACACAGGACACTTCCTTCGGCGTCAAAGATTCAAGGTTTATTACTGCAGGGAACACAGAAGTCACGACAAGTACAACACGTGCAACTTGGGGAGACTGCTTCAAATTGGTTCTGTGGATCGCTCCTTTTATACAAAATTAACTCATAGGACAACATGGTACACAAAAGTTTACAACCTGGTTCCCATAATTATCCCCCAGAGGGGTCGCTTTGGTCACTTTGGTACACATAAGGTCCGGAACATAAGTGCGGAAACATTTGGCGGTTCCCAACTGTAAAAACCCATCTTCCCAACATTAGTGAATTCCAATCGGCAGTAAAACAGATCAAAAATAGGGACAAAGACAGGTGCAGAGTAAGATGGAAACAGTGGGGGATTGAAAAGAGTGTAAAAGGGGAGGTATCGGGAAACACGAGATACAGGCATCAAAGGGACGTGCCTAATGAGATGCACGGCTGAGACAATAAACCGGACGGCAAGATGAGCCTCGAGCGGGGCCATCTGCCTTACAGTATCATCCCCCTCATCGTAAAAGATATTTACAAAGAACATGTGTCTTCTACGAATATCTTGGAAGTCCCAGGGTCGCGAAGCGGACATCGTCCGTTCGCTGGCTACTTGAGGGCAAGAGACAAAATGGATGCCGTATCTAAGATGGAACCCGTGGGTACAGATGAAAAACTCACATATCAAATGAACGGTTTAAGTTAACACAGCGAAACTGCGCACACTTACTAAACTCGTCATTTGCGGTTCTTAGATACCAGACTCGACCATATTCGTGCGAGTAGAAAACATCACTTAAAATTGTCACGGAACCTCAGACGCTCCTTTTGCCCTCATGTAGGCAAGCACTAGTCGGAATCATATTCGATATTCATCAGACCCTCGAGATGTTGTTGTAGCATAGCTCTGTCCAATCGAGACCCTTTGGTAACAGGTGGCTGTCTCATACACGTTGTAGCACAGAGGCCACATAAGGCAGGACCGCACTGCACGCAAAGGCAACACGTGAACAGGAACACTACAACGACTCCAATGATCGTCAGAATTTTCCAACCCCAAGTCGACATCAGGCCCCAAAACCATCCAAGTAGCGTCCAATCCCCTACATCCACGTGTATGGATTCGGAAATCTTATGCAACTTCGAGATGGCTTGATAGACAGTCGGGGCGTTATCAGGAATGAAAATACAGCAGCTTGAATGGATCACCTTACATACCCCACCTCGATCTGCTAAGATCACATCTAAAACCATACGGTTTTGTAACGTCATAAGTCTATCCGCCTGAAGTTCTGTGGTGATATTACCAAGGGCACTGGCAGTAATATTAGCTGTCGATTCTACCACTCGAGTCAACTGTCTTAGGTTCCTACTATTAACCATAGGTCCCCAAAATGGGAGGAAACCCTTGAAAAAGTCTCCTGCCTCTTGACCGGCAGTATCCTCTTCGCTAATTACGCCTCTCACAACTCTAGTTTTGTGATAATCTGCATCTACAGTAAACGTCGGAGGCAACAAGTTTGCGATAAAACATGAGCCCATGAAGTCAGAGGGCAGCCATGCATATGCACGATCATGACAAATAAAGTATGTACCCTTGGCAGCCAGGAACACAGGGGAGGAGACCATTGGCAGAATGTAATTTTCAGTGCAAGCACTCTCTCCAAGTCGGGCTTTCGATCTACGGCCACGACCTATTAGACAAAAATTACCAATGTGGGGTACAACCCATATCGGAGGTGAACTTTTAAGCTGTTTTTCATTAGTGAACACACTATATTCGCCTCTACTTAAAACCCTATAGGCTTGTACTTCTTCTTCAGGGATAAGCGAAGGATCATAGATATCGCTATCTAAATCCTCGATTGCTATCGACAAAGATTTTTGGTACGAAGTAGGACCAGAGTAGGGGGAACGTGGTTCTCGAATGGGGTGGAAACCCAGTGCGCTTCGAAACATTGTTTGAAATGCTCGAGCAGACCCTTGGGAGCTATACGGTAACACCAGATATGGAATTCCCTTATCCGTAGTATGTGGCATCAACCCACACACCCAACAATTAGTGGTGTTAACCACTAACTGATGCTGATGAAGGAGTTGAATAAAGGAATTGTTGCGGAATTCTGCACGTCTAGCCTGCTCGTGTTCAGGTAAGATGTGAAAAGAATGAGGAGAGTCAGTGGAGATGAGTTTAAGATTAGGGGTAGGAGTAGGTATAGTAGAAGGCAAGAAGTAAGACATTGTATAATACACTCCACCCGCTAATAACGCAGAACCAGTCACAAACAGTACAAATATTTGGGAGACAAAACATTTGGTACGACTGAGTTGCTGCAGCTTGAATCTTTGTGCTTGAGCTTTTTCCAAGTCCATCAGCTTCAAAAATGCCATTCCCTATGACCGTCCGCAACGTTTCTTGACGCACTTCGTTCTGTGTAGCAATAGTCAATTCCTAGGAGTTCCCAAGAATCGACGGTCTTTAACCTATCGTCAAGACCTACTAACCAGGAGGAAGTACACGCGCGGCCCTACGGCCTTTATTTCACAAATATATATATATATATGTATAAAAACAAATGTCTCTCAGCTGTGGAAACAAAAAGTGTAAGGAACGAAGCTCAATGAATATATACAAAATAATTACAATAGTATGAGTGTTCAAACTGATCATGGAAAACGGGATAATGCACTTGTCGAGGGACAGAACGGGGTTTTTTTATTAGTCTTTAGTGCTGGATCTTAAAAAATATCGGGTTTTCCCAGGACGTGTCTGTTCGTTAAACAAAAGATCCGTTGAAGGGACAACGCCCTGTTGATCAGCTGAATGTTCTGGTCTTGAGTCCTCTGATGACAAGTGTTCAATAATGCCTTTTTGCTGCACTGAGGATTCTCCGACAGGTTGTGCGTCGCTGAAAGGTACAAATGCCGGCAATCCTTCGGTTTCAGTTGATGCAATGCCTTTCCTCACCCACGAGTCTGCTGGCAACGGAATGGGGACTTTCTTGGTATGGGTGGCATGCACCCAGTGTTTCCGCCCCTCAAGACGAACTGCAGTTCTTGTGGCAAGGAGGACCTGATAGGGTCCAGTGAACCTGGGATCCAAATTGTTCTTGCGCGAAAAATTGCGCGTTACCACCCAATCTCCGGGCTGGAGCTGGTGGCCTGGACCCTCCGTCTGTGTTGGCAATGCTTCGTGAACCTGTTGGTGAATTAACCTCAGTTTAGCAGTCAAGTCATGAAGATAATCGATTAACATTGGATACTCAAGTTCACAAAAGGCACCCGGTCTAGGAACCCCCCAAACATTGGCAGGACGACCGAACACTATTTCATAGGGACTGAGCCCTACTCGGGAGTGTACAGTTGCCCTTGTTGATAGTAATGCTAAGGGTAAAGCGTCAGGCCACGCAAGACCTGTCGTAGCCTGAATTTTTGCTAGCTTAAGTTTAAGGGTGCCATTGTACCCTTCAACCAAACCAGCTGACTGAGGATGATTGGCACTATGAAATTTCTGTACAATCCCTAACCCGCGACACACACTCTTCATCACGCTCCCAACAAACTCACTTCCGTTGTCTGACCACACAACCCGAGGCATTCCGTAGCGGGAAAAATACTCTTTGAGTAAAATTTTTGCCGTGGATAAAGCCGTATTATCCTTAAGGGGGTAGGCCTCAATCCACCTAGAAAATGCACACACCACAACCAGCACATACTTCAAATTATTACATCTCTCCATGTGGATAAAGTCTAACTGGATAACTTCGAAAGGGTACGCAGGAGGGGCAAAATGACCAGGTGGAGTGGGAGTGCCCTTACCAGGATTGTGCATCAAACACACCATACAATTCTTAACCAAGCGTTCAGCACATTTCGTAATACCATCATTCTTCCACACAGGAAACAGCAATTTACAGATACCTTTCGCGCTAATATGTGCTAACCCGTGTGCCATAGTCACAATAGCCAGCACATACGCATCAGGCAACATCCATCTTTTCTGTTCCGATAAGTCAGTCCAACAACCATTCGCATCCAACTTTCCCGTACTTTCTTTCCACTTCGTCTTTTCAGTTTCGGTGGCCTCATTCTGAATTGCTTTCACACTCTCGATAGTGTTTTCACACATACTTGATTCTGCAGGCCACCTAACCGAACTCGTCACATACATTCGAGTGCTAATGTTCCGGGCAGTCTCTTTAGCAGTCTCATCCGCAAACGCATTACCACGACCAACATCATCCATCACTTTACGATGCGCACTACATTTAACAATCGCCACTTGCTTAGGCAATGTAAGTGCATCCAAAAGATCATTTACAAGCTGGCCATGCTGAATCTTCGTACCATGTGACGTAAGGAATCCTCTCTCTCTCCACAGTCGTCCAAAACTATGTGCCACACCAAATGCATACTGGCTATCTGTAAACACATTCACCCGTTTATCTTTAGACAATACACACGCTCTCGTCAAAGCAATTAGCTCAGCAGCCTGAGCCGAATTTTGATTTAATCTTGCACTTTCCACAATCGTTCTCAATGTAACTACAGCATACGCAGTCGTCACATCACCGTTCGGCAACTTGAAACAAGAACCATCCACATACAAAGTACCATCGGGATTTGTCAATGGAGTATCTTTTAGGTCAATGCGACCCTTGGTTTCCTCTTCAGTTTTGAGATAGCAGTCATGTACTGCTTCACCACTTGATTCTGCGTCGATCGGCAGCAATGTTGCTGGATTCAACACATTACATCGTTTTATCCGTATATGACTGGCCAGCAACGTCAACTCATATCCAGACAATCTTGCACTTGTCAGATGTTGAGTTTTCGTTCGGTTCAATAGAGTGTCGACTGCATGCGGAACCATTACCGTGAGCATATTATCCATGACTAGACCTGCAGACTGTCGAATGGACGCCGCAGCTGCCGCTGTTGCCCTTAAGCAACTTGGCAAGGCTCTTGCTACTGGGTCTAAAGTCGAAGAAAAGTAGGCACATGGGCGTTGCTTACCACCAAAAGATTGTGTCAAAACACTCAACGCGCAACCATCCCTCTCGTGAACGTATAGTGTAAATGGCTTACTGTAGTCAGGGGTACCCAACACAGGAGCCGAACACAGCGCATCACGCAATTCAGAAAAACTTTTCTGACATTCTTCAGACCAAGGTACTGGGGATGAAACATCCTTGCACGTAAGGGCTATCAATGGTTTCGCCAACAATGAAAAATTTGGAATCCATTGTCTGCAGTAGGACGTAATACCTAAAAAGGCACGAACATCTCTCTGGGTTTTTGGCACAGTCATTCGGGAAATCGCTGCAATTCTCTCTGGGGTCAACCTCCTCCCTTCTCTTGACAATAAGTGACCTAAATAGGTAACTTCTTGGCAACAATACTGTAGCTTTGAAGGTGATACCTTGTGGTGCAAGTCATGTAGATAGTGCAATAATGATACTGTAGCCATTTTGCAAATAGCTTCTGTATCAGCTGCCACTAAAAGATCGTCAACGTATTGAATCAAAGCTGCACCTTTAGGCAATACAAAGGCATCAAGCTGACCTTTAAGTGCTTGGCTGTAGATTGATGGACTCTCACAGTAGCCCTGTGGAGCGCGTTTTAGCCTAAAACTGCGACCTCCTAATGAGAATCCGAACAGGTCTCTGCTTTCCTCTGCAATCGGGATGCTAAAGAAAGCATTCTTTAGATCGATCACTGTGAACCAGGAGGCAGATGCCGGAATCATTGTTAATAAAGCCGTAATGTCAGGGACCACAGGAAATTGCGGAACCACTATTTTGTTTACCTCTCTCAAATCTATAACAAAACGATACACAGGAGGTTTAGTTGGGTCAGTTCGTTTCAGAATTGGCAATACAGGGCTATTACACACGTTTCCACGAGTTTCTTCAACAACACCTTTTCCAATGAGATCATGAACGATTGCTAACAGTGCTCGTTCGCCTTCCAGAGAAATACGATATTGAGGTAAACGCGGTAATCGCGCATTTGGTTTCAACTGAATCACATAGGGTGGAATGTCTAACAGGCCCACATCATTGGGACCTGTGGCCCATAAGGACGCAGGGAGGGAATTCAATTCCGGTGGGAATTTATCAACCGATAAATACATGGGAGAGATCACTCTCCTTCCCAATGTAAGTTCCACTCCTTCGGGGGAACAATACAATGTTGCATATAATCGTTTCAACAAATCCAGGCCCAAAAGATTTTCACCACAACCTGTAGATAGAATCAGTGGAGCCGTTAGCTCACGAGGTCCAATCATAAGAGGCAAAGGGTTAGAGACTGGGTTACTAACAGGGGCGCCAGAGAATCCGACGGAAACGTTCGTTAAGCCAGACAAAGGTGCGCCAGGGAGTTTTGAATGCATGATGGAACTTTTCGTCGCACCAGTGTCTAACAGAAAAGGCTCAACTACACCCGATGTAGTCACTGCAACGTAAGGCCCACTCTGATCGACCGGAACTGACACTACTCCCTCTCTTTGTCGTTGGCTGTCCTAGTAGTGGTCATTTACAACAGTCTCGTGGTCTATATAATAGTCATCAACATTATACTGTGCAGATCGAACTGACCCCGCATTTCGCTGATCAAAGTAATTATTTGCATCCGATTGATTTTGATGATGATCAATCTGATTGTGGGATGAACCACGACCTCTACCACGTGGTGCCGGTTGGGGACCACCGCCACGATTTCCTTGTGTCGACACACCATTCAGACGGTCCCGTAAAGCAAGACAATCATATTTTAGGTGTCCCTCTTTCCTACAATATGCGCACTGATTATACCCAAGTGAAGATCTGGGATCAAAGTTGTCAGAGCGCGGCTGTGTTCTATCGAGCTGTGCTCGTGGTCGATACTGCTGTTGTGCATCATTTTGGTTTGATCGTGGAGGGTATGCTTGCTGCAACAAAACCTTCGTTTTGAGTTCTTTCGTTTTCTTTTCTACACGATCACTTTCTTCCTTTTCCCTATTCTCATAATACTGAGCCGTTGCTAATATTTGCGCAGGGGTTGAAACTGCCCACGCACTTTCTGAATTCTTTAATTTGTTGCATAGCTCAGGCAGCAAATTTGAAACAAATTTGTCAACGAATAACCGCTGACCTCCCTCAGCGCCCATGTCCTGGCCGCTGTGGTCGACAAACGCTTCCTCAAACCTTGTAAAGAAATCTGAGACACTCTCGTCTTTCTTTTGTTTACAAGCTGATAACTTATCCCAGTTCACCTTCATCGCTGGCATGAGAGTTTTCATGAGCGTAATGATTCTCTGAGGCAAATCCAAGATCAACTGTTCAGGTTTAGCCCCACCGACTTGTAATGCATCAGCTGCTAGCAGTGCAGCCCAATCACCCCCTAATTCAGCTGCGTGATTGGCTTGACGAATTTTAGCCCAAACTGGTTGCGGTACAACATTGCCAAACAACATGTCGATGTCGGCAATATTCATAATAGAAGCTTCTATCAGTTGTGATAACTCCTTATAATAACCAGCCGGATTTTTACGCGGATCGGGTAAGGATTGCTTCACTTGCAAAACTTCCGATCGTTTCCATGGAAGATGTATCCACACCCTTCGAAAATGTGGTAAAACCGGAGGGTTTGCACCGGGGTCACCAGGCACCCATAGCGGCGGAACCTCTCTCATAGGATACTGACCAGGAACCGCTTTCCAATTCTCAGTGGTATCATCTAATGACACCCGAGAATGTGCTGTGGGTCTGAATGCTAATAAGCGTTCCACAGCACGTCGTACATCGTCTCCTATAATCATACCGTTCGAAAAGTGACTCTGGAGTTCAATTATGTCGGACGGTACATTCTCTACTTCATCATTGTACCATTCTTCTCTCAAAAAGTTACACATCTCCTCAAATACGAATCTCTGCGTTGGCTCATTAAACTGAGAAAACGTATCAAATACTACATGCGGAGTGTAATTAGCAGGATATCTTATCCACCTATGTGCCATTGTTACTAACGTCTCTTTCTCCCTACCACTAGGGATCTGACTCCGTCTCTGAGGAGTATCAGATAAATCCGACGAAAATAACGGACCAGGAAGAGGTGAATAAAGGGTAGCAACAGAGTTAGGAACACGCTTACGAACAGAAGGAGAAAGAAAAACAGGAGCAACAACACTAGAGGTGAAGGAAGGCATAGTAGGAACGGACAAGATAGTCGGAGTAGCAGAAACAACAGTCTGCAAAGGTACAGGTACAGGAGCAGTAGAAACGAGGACAGGTGGTGGAACAAACGTAGGGTTAACAGCGGGCTGGCCCGCAGCCGCTGGAGCAACAAGAGGAACAACAGGAGGAGCTATAGGAGGAGCTACAGGAGCAGTAGCACCCTGTACATAAGGAGGTGGTGATTTCATTAAGTATGATAGCAAGGAATCCTCCTTTAAATCTTCTTCTTTCTTTTCTAGATTATTCGGTAAAACTGGGTAACATTTATCTATTTTCATGTGATGCAATCTAGTAGCGATTTCCATATCTTTTTCTTCTTTGTCTTGTCTACATTCTTTTATAGTTTGCATTATCGGAACAAATTCTTGCTTTTTATCCTTTTTAAGTTGTTTGATTTCTTTCTGTTTGGCCTCTTTACGCCATATCCGAAAGGAATCAAACATAGCTGGCCTAGCTTTCTTTAAAAATAATTTAGCCTCAAGATTATCTAAAATCGAAAGTTCAAAAGTTCCGTGTGGTGGCCATCTAAGGTCACCATCTTTCCTTGTATAGCGGATCCAGTAATCATTATAGATTATGGGACCCACACCGTGTCGACTATAAAGATCATGAATAGGAGTTCCAACTGGAGGTATCGGACATGAGTCCTCCAACCGGGAATCCATTGCGCAACATTTGAAAATACGAAACAAATCACTATGGCTAGGCATCGTGCACACTAACCTAGTATCAAACTTCAAGGATTACCGAAGCAATAAAACCTCGTGTAAGTCAAAACCCTCGGTTTTTGGCAATTGCAACTGTCAAATAATACTAAGAACCAATACTAAGAACCACAAATGCAATGGAACCATGCAATACAACAAAGCCTTAAGGCTATTACAAAGCTCGGAGAGCTATTACCACAAAGCCTTAAAGGCTAACCACAAAGCTTTCAAAAAGCTAGAACAACCACTAAGGACTGGGAGCGACCCACAAATACTTAACTCAGAACTTCAATGGCGTCACCAGGAAGGCCCGTCTATCGTCTCGCTTGTACATAAGGTCTACGCCGGGCGTCGAAGACAGGTCGACAGTCAGGGCATCGGTCCGTCGCAGCCGTCAGGAGGCGGGAATCTTCGCAGGGAAAAACTTCGGGCCACTTATTTCGACAACAGGATCGATGAAGCGGGGTGCACCTTCCCTCGGAGATTTCACACGAAGTTCCTCACGATCATCAGGCTTTGGACCGGACCGGTACCGCTGAAGTCGCCCCACGTTGGGCACCAACTGAAGGACTGGACTTTTTAACAGTACCAGCGGTGCCAGGGAACAACACCTATAACCTTCATGGGATACCTGTTTCGGCGCACAAACTACAGAGACACAGGACACTTCCTTCGGCGTCAAAGATTCAAGGTTTATTACTGCAGGGAACACAGAAGTCACGACAAGTACAACACGTGCAACTTGGGGAGACTGCTTCAAATTGGTTCTGTGGATCGCTCCTTTTATACAAAATTAACTCATAGGACAACATGGTACACAAAAGTTTACAACCTGGTTCCCATAATTATCCCCCAGAGGGGTCGCTTTGGTCACTTTGGTACACATAAGGTCCGGAACATAAGTGCGGAAACATTTGGCGGTTCCCAACTGTAAAAACCCATCTTCCCAACATTAGTGAATTCCAATCGGCAGTAAAACAGATCAAAAATAGGGACAAAGACAGGTGCAGAGTAAGATGGAAACAGTGGGGGATTGAAAAGAGTGTAAAAGGGGAGGTATCGGGAAACACGAGATACAGGCATCAAAGGGACGTGCCTAATGAGATGCACGGCTGAGACAATAAACCGGACGGCAAGATGAGCCTCGAGCGGGGCCATCTGCCTTACAGTATCATCCCCCTCATCGTAAAAGATATTTACAAAGAACATGTGTCTTCTACGAATATCTTGGAAGTCCCAGGGTCGCGAAGCGGACATCGTCCGTTCGCTGGCTACTTGAGGGCAAGAGACAAAATGGATGCCGTATCTAAGATGGAACCCGTGGGTACAGATGAAAAACTCACATATCAAATGAACGGTTTAAGTTAACACAGCGAAACTGCGCACACTTACTAAACTCGTCATTTGCGGTTCTTAGATACCAGACTCGACCATATTCGTGCGAGTAGAAAACATCACTTAAAATTGTCACGGAACCTCAGGAGCACCTCTCGCTTGATACTCCTTTCTCCAAAAGAAATCCAGAACATCTCCAAGAGGAGGATTTCTTTTATTGGTGATATAAGACATCACAGCTTCGAATCTATGATTGAAATACCTGCATAGATTACAGGATCCAAAGAGCACAATTCTCCAGGTGTCTTGTATTTGATAATTAGTATATTTGGATTTGTCTCTCGAAGAAATTGAAGTAAATCACCCCAAGCATATTCAGCACAGCTTAAAGTAAGGAACCATGTAGGAGTTCCTAAGTTCCTTAGCATACATTTGAGTTCTCCGTGACGACGGTACCAGTACTCATTAGTACCACGCTGACATGCCATCAGATTAATCAGCTGAGATTCCAAAATCATTATCTCTCTGCTGTACTTTATCCATAAAATCCTTTTGCAGATGTACACCTGTTTTCAATATATGGTTTACTGCATAAGAACGTCCAGACAAATCACTCTCAAACAAAAGATTAAACAAATACAGAATACATGGTCGAAATCTTGGATCTTCTGCATATAATCTTGATGTCTGGTATTCAGATGCAGGAATCTGCACAGGTCGTTCATCATATCGTCCTCCTTTTCCTGTAGGAAACAACTGAGGGAAACAACGAGCTTCCAAGCTTTTTTCCCATACAATGTGACTTCCTTTTGCTTCTTTCATTTTAATATCGCTATATCATTCCCCATCATTTCTTTGGAATGCAATGGATGAACACTGTAATGTTCGTAGATTTCTTTAGTTCTGGACACATCCACTTTTTAAATTTTTCCAGATGGCAAGTCACTATCTTCTTGTACAGTTATTTCTTCTTCTCCCACATACACATTTTTGTGATATTGATTATTTTTTACCAGATACAACGTTGCCTTTTTCACTTTCCTAACATCCACTAATTCTTGTCAGATTTTCTTCCTCTTAGTAGGAATGCCATTAACAAGAATAACTAGGGGTTCATCCTCTACATTTTCTACACCAAGAGTTTCAATATTTTTCTTTAAATCTAGAGGCAAATATACAACTGTTCCCTTTAATCCTCTCTGTAAATCTGCAGAAGGCAATGTTCCTGTCTTAGGCTCCATACGAACAATAGCCTGAAATGGATGCACACATTGAATAAGAATAGACTCATAGGTATTTGAATCCATCAGTTCAGAAGGAATATTTACCAACTCAAGATCATTATGCACAGCTCTAGCAGGCATTTTGTTCTCATCTAATTTGTTTTAACAATATTTACAAATACGCTGATCAGAACCCAAATCAAAACAATTCTCAACCAACAAATGTAAATGTAGTTGAACTTATATAGCGCACAGCTACCCGCAGTGGGTTTCCCGGCGCTTGCTTAGGGAACCCTTCCTGGTATTCCCCTGTGAGATAGCTGGGTATCCACAAGGTGAAAATCAGGCATCCCGCCGCAAGGGGCCGTTGTGGAGATTAAGCAAGCTATTGCCCAGAGTCGCAGAGTGTGAACCCGTGAGTCGAGGAGGCACCAGGGTGAGAATTATCGAGTCCGTGGAATTTTTAGCCCAAGACCCGCCGAGGCGGGGAATTGAACCCTGGTCCAGGACCGATCTCAGCTTCCGGGTCTGCTGACTCTAACCCCTGAGCCACACTTCTCCATGCAAATACGTTGCAAAATCCATCCACTCATTATTATTTTCCTTTTCACTTTTTAAATACAAATCAACACTCCTGGTCTGATTTTTATAATGAATTTGTCGACAACAGATGCAAGAATAATTTGGCCTTTCACCTGAAATCACCTTAAACTTTATATTTCTTGCTCAAAATTTTCTACACTGCAATGTTCTACATTCTCTTCCACATTTTCTTCTATTAATGTCTCAGTTTCTGCACTGTCTTCCTGAGGACCAAAGTAACTAATCTGAATTTCATCACAAACATTTGTTACATCTGATACAGATCCACGCAAAAGAGCACTGTTCAACTTTTTTAACATTAGTGCTGGACTTTTTGCATATTACAATGTTCTCACTAATTTCCTCATTTCAGAATGATGTACTGCTAACATCCTGAAATGGTGAAAAACACTTCGACATACTTTTTTAGAGACAAAAGCCAGAGAATGACCTTGCAAACCAGTATTTTGTCTCACTCTGCAAGGGTCTAGTCCTTGCAACATCTTAATCTTTTGTTTAACACTTTAAGTATAGTTACATAAGAAATTGCATAAAAAATCAATAGATTCTTGCCGCACACTGCAAATACTACTACAATTCCAAGTGTACACTAGAGCTTTAGGACGTCTCCCTGAAACTTCACCAGCTAACACCTCTTCTGCATTTCTAGGAACAATTTTCTCTTTCTCAATAGGACAATCATTTCTAACTTCATACGCACGACCACTAGTATCAACTGCATGCAACAAATCATTACTCTGAAGATAACTTTCTTCATTAAAAAAAGGTTCAGAACTTGAACTATGTTTCCATTCACCCCAAAAAAACTCACAAAAATGACTTCTGTTAATTACTCTTCTCCACCTACTTTTGGCCTTCATTAAATGGACTGGCTTATTTAGTGATCTAATTCTATTGATTACTAAAATGAACAATTTTCTTTTCAATTCCAAAGCTTTCTGAACTACATTTTCAATACCTTTCTTCTTCTTATAAAATACTGTTTTGGTTTTTTCTTACACACCTTAATTTCTTTACTTAAATTTGAAACAAATTTATTATAAAATATTTTTTTCCTAATTTATATAAATTGATTTTTCCTCCTTGTACTAAACACAATTTTCTCTGCACTTGATTTGTATTTTTCTTTTTCGTTGCTGATACACTTATAACTTTTTTTCTGTTTGTGCACACTACTCTTAGTCTTTAATATTTTCCTCAAAAAAGTGTTCCTTATCTTACCAGGACTTTCTTTCTCTTTGTTAATAATACACTTCTGTTCATTCAATTCTTGTTGATGACTTCTCTTCAAATACACACCTTTCTTTCGTTGTTTCCGCTTTTGAAACTTAGTAGGCATCATACAGTTTTTTCAGTATCGATAATCAGAATCTATAATAACAAAAATATATATATATATATTACATTACAAAAATGAATATATCAAATATTCTATTATATTACTTACAAGAACAGAGGGAGGATTATAAGGACAAACCTGGGACTATACAAATAAAAGGACTTACAACAAAAGAAGGAGTATGAAACAAGGGAAAATATAATTCAAAAAAGAGTATACATAGATACTGCAATATAACAGAATAAAGGAAGTATGGATACACTGGAAAGTATGAATAGGTAAGGGAGAGTATAAAGAGAAAGATGGAAATATGAGAAGAACAAAGAGTATAAGAAGAAAAAAAAAGAGTAAGAAGACAAAGGGGGCACTATAAGAAGAGAGAGAAAGCCTCTACAGAAAAAAAGAAGAAACATGTGAAAAGATACGCAACTATAAGAACAAAAAAGTAATACTAGCAAAGGACACTATATATAAGGACAGAGAGAACAGCACCAGAAGAAAGCACGAACAATGTCAGGAAAAGTTGAGCAAAAGGAAAAAAGTGGTAAAGAAGAACAGAGGATACAGTCTGAGGTGAAAAGAAGGCGTATAAACAGATGGAGGATTATAAAGAGTGAAAAGTGTATGACGAAAGAGGCACAAGTATGACAAGACAAACAAATATAAAGAGAGAGGTCAGTATGAAAAGACAGAGAATATGAGGAAAGTGCTGCAGAGTGTATACAGTGAATCAAGGAGCAGTAACAGATGTGAGCAAAACAATATGAACAGATTTAATAAGTATAAACAGAGAGGACAGAAAAGAAAAATAGAAAAGAAATATGAAGAAACAGTGGAAAATATGAACACAGACAGAAGGAATATAGGACAAAAGGCAATATAAGAAAAACTCAGTAGTAAGAGGACACATTAAGAAGTAAGAGAAGAGAGAGGAGAATATGAAAACACGGAGCAGTATAACAACAGGGTGAAAAATGAGGGGAGAAATGTCACAATAAGAAAAGACGACAATATTAGTAGCGAGTGCAAAGTATAAGAAAAGACAGAAGAAATGTGAGAACAGACACAAGAGTATTAGAAGAAAAAGAAAAGTATGAGAAAACAATAGGGAATACCTGCAAAGAACAGCAAGAATAAGAAGAAACATAGAATATAACAACAGAAGAGTATATATGAAGAAAGATGAAGGAATGTAAAAAGACACAGAGACAAAAATATAGAGAAAAGACAAATATAAAGGAAGACTGACCGTATAAGCAGAGAGGGAGTACTATGAGAAGACAGTAACAACTATGACGACAGTGGTGAATATAAAGACAAGAGACAATATAAACAGTAGGACAAACATGCAAAAATAGGAGCAAATATGAAAAAAGTATAAAAAGAGAACAGAATATAAGAAAAAGAAGATAGTATAATGAGAGAGGAAGGAGTAAGACAAGAGAGGTGGGAGTATGACAGCAGAGGTCCATATTATCAAGGCCCGGTGTTAAAATTATCGCTGTTTTATCGGCAGGAAACTGCTGATAAAACGGCGATAATGGGCTTGATAATACGCCCTTGTTAATTCCCATAGAAGCCCATGTTAACACCATAACATGGGCTTCTATGGGAATTAACAAGGGCGTATTATCAAGACCATTATCGCCGTTTTATCGGAAGTTTCTTTCCGATAAAACGGCGATAATTTTAACAACGGGCCTTGATAATATGGCCCAGAGTGTAGAAAATATGCAAAAAGGAGCAAATATGGGAGCATATTATCAAGCCTGGGTGATACAACTTTGTCGACAGGAAAGAACATCTAACATGAGCTTTGATTGGAATTCCATAGAGCATTTTATAAAGCCCATTATCGCAACTTCATCGGTAGTTTCCTGTCGATAACACCCAGACTTGATGATATGCCCAATAAAACGGTGATTATGGGCTTGATAATACGCCCTTGTTAATTCCCATAGAAGCCCATGTTCTGGTTTTAACATGCGCTTCTATGGGAATTAACAAGGGCGTATTATTAAACCCAGTGTCGCTGTCTTATCGGCAGTTTCCTGCTGATAAAACAACGATAATTTTAACACCGGTCCTTGATATTATGCCCCATAAATCCTTTGTGTACACACATGCACAGTGTGATATTACACAAAAAAAATCAGACCATGTATTTTACCATTTACTACTGAAAAACGTTTAACAGACTATACATATTCCATGTATATAATTACTACAGATCAGTGAACAACACTGACTCATTTTCCAAATACATATGAATTTTACTACATTATTTCTGCCACTATTACATAAAAAAAATACTAACACAATAAAACAACAAAGACGCACAAGGGGCTTCTAAATATGCCCAGACTATGGGGCACATTACGATGGAGGATTTTCCGCATCCTCCGGGCCGGCAGAAGCCACAGCCGGCCCGGTGGATGCAGAAAAGCCTCTGCGGACTCACCAAAGACCCACCGCCACATTAGGATGGCTGGTGGGTCCTGGTTTCAGTCCGTCACTTTTCCGCCGCGGTTGGCTTACAACCGCGGCGGAAAAGGCCTTATATGGTGGCGGTTTCTCTCAGACTCCGCCAGACATATTAGGATGGCTTGAAAAACATGCTTTTCCGCATCGGATTCTCCGCCGAGGAAAAGCATGCAGATCTTCACCTCGGGGGCCCGTAGCGGGCCCCCTGGGTGAAGGGGGGGTGGGGGGTGCACATGGGGGGTACCTATGGTACCCCCCTGCATTTGTATGCAGAAATCGGCAGGCACCGCACGGTGCCTGCGGCTTTCTGAATATAAATGCAATGTATGCATTTCTAACATTGCAGCGGGTGCAGCTTGAAGCCGCACCCACCGCAATGTTACACATAGAGGATGTGACCGCCAGGGTGGAGGTCACATCCTAATTGGACAGGAGGGAACTCCGCATGCCCATGCAGAGGTTCCCTCGTCCTCGGTGATCACAGACGGACTCAAGTCCCTACGCGATCATAATGGGCCCCTATATACAGAGGGAAAGAAAGGAGAAAGAAGACAGAACAGGGAGTATCAAGAAAAAAATGAAATAGGAAGAGAGAGAGAAGAAAATGAAGAGACCGAAGGAATAAGAGGAGAGACAAGAAAATATAAACACAAAGAACGACAATATCAGCACAGAGTACAATATAAGAAAAAGACAGTAGTACCGAGAGAGAGAAAGGAGTAAGAGGAGAGAGAGGGAAGTATAACAACAGAGGCTACAAATTATTGAAAAAAGAGACAAATATAGGTACATATTATCAAGGACCGGTGTTAAAAATATCGCCGTTTTATCGGCAGGAAAATGCTGATAGAACGGCGATAATGGGCTTCATCAGCCGCGGTCCGTGGAGGGAGTTGCAATGGGGCAGGCAGGCGATGTGGGGGAGGGGCAGGGTGGGGGGTGATAAACAACGGAATCTGTAGGATTGCAGGTAAGTAAACAATTAAATTAATAAAACGAAAAGGCATATTATCAAGGACCGGTGTTAAAATTATCGCCGTTTTATCGGCAGGAAACTGCCAATAAAACGTCGATAATGGGCTTGATAATACGCCCTTGTTAATTCCCATAGAAGCCCGTCTTCTGGTGAGAACATGGGCTTCTAAGGGAATTAACAAGGGCGTATTATCAAGCCCACTATCGCCGTTTTATCGGCAGTTTCCTGCCGATAAAACTGCTATAATTTTAACACCGGTCCTTGATAATATGCCCCGAATTTTGTAGCACGCCCTGCATTGCAAAATGCGATGCAGGGCACGAAACGAAGGGGCATATTATCAACAAGGCGATACATTATCGCCGCTTTTATCGGCAGGAAACTGCAGATAAAGCGGCGATAAAGGGCTTGATATTAGGCCCTTGTAAATTCCCATAGCAGCCCAGGTTCTTGTGTTAACCTGGGCTGCTATGGGAATTCACAAGGGCATATTATCAAACCCATTATCGTCACTTTATCGTCAGTTTCCTGCCGATAAAAGCGGCGATAATCTATCACCTTTTGTTGATAATATGGCCCGAAATTTGTTTTATTAATTTAATTGTTTACTTACCTGCAATCATCCAGATTCCGTTGTTTATCACCCCTCACCCTGCCCCTCCCCCGCCCCACCTATCCCACCGCAACTCCCTCCATGGGCCGCATCTGGGCTTGATAAAACGCCCTTGTTAATTCCCATTGAAGCCCATGTTAACCCCAGAACATGGGCTTCTATGGGAATTAACAAGGGCATATTATCAAGCCCATTTTCACCGTTTTATAGGCAGTTTCCTGCCCATAAAAAGTCGATAAATTTAACACCGGTCCTTGATAATATGCCCGTCAGTGCCATATTATCAGTAAAGGGCTATACATTATCGCCGCTTTTATCGGCAGGAAACTACCGTTAAAACGGCGATAATGGTGTCGATAATATATCCTTGTGAATTCCCATAGAAGCCCAGGTTAGCACCATAACCTGAGCTTCTATGGGAATTCACAAGGATATATTATCAAGACCATTATCACCGCTTTACTGGCAGTTACCTGCCAATAAAACCGGCGATAATGTATCGCCCTTTATTGATAATATGGCCCATAATCCCTTAATGTACAGAGACGCACAAACTGATATTAAACAAAAAAACATAACTGCATGCATTATAGCAAAACACATTTACTACTATAAAACGTTTAACAACGGACGAATATAGGGGCATATTATCAAGACAGGAGATAACATTATCGCCGCTTTATCAGCAGTTTTCTATTCATAAAGCGGCAATATTATTATCGCCTGTCTTGATATACCCCATAATTCCTTAATGTACAAAGATGCACCGCACACACTCCCATACAACTTATCAACTCACCTTTCAAATTTATTTGTAGATTAAGAAGAATACCACTCAAACAGTGGATATTCTTATACAGAATCTCTCTAGTTCAGTGTTTGCAGCAGAACCGTCAAATGGAACATTTTCCCTCTCATTTTACACATACATACATATAAATAACCAATTAAAATCCGGTACATATTAATTCAAAACAAAACACACATTTCTATTGGTTTAACATTCCAAACCTTTCCAACTGACATAACTTTCCACCCTACGCCCAACAGATCATGCAAAAGTCAACTGTCAACAGAGGTCAAAAGTTCAGCACTGAATAAAACTCTGCTCCTCAACAAATTTAGACTATGCATAAGCATTTACTTATAAGTACCAATAAAGCAAAAAGGTCTCATTACAAGCAACAAAGATATAAACACATAAACTTGATAGATATCTGTAAAATATTTATTTTTAATCAATTTTTCTTGCTTACGTACGCTTATGGAACAACTTTCAAAATTCACACTGTACGCGCACAATAAATATACCGTAAAAAAGAAAAATAGCATACATCACTCATTTTTTACAATCACCGGACACCCCATCCACCGAGGCTCAAATATAACGTTCAAGACCGCAGGGAGAGCCCCAAATCCACCACGGTACCAGCCGGCTCCCTGTGTCATTCGGGAGACGGAATTGCTTTTGGTCAGAGAAACCAGCTTACATACTGCTCTCTCAGATGAAAAACAATCTGCTTTCCTACTTCAAAGAGAACTCTCGCCCAACCATAGCAAACAGCAGACTCCCAGGAATAGGCACCCTATAACACTACAAGAGCCGACCCTCGGAGGCGGTGCTTCCCAGGGCCATCAAAGGCTCAACAAAGGCCATCAAAGATTTTGAACTTGGACATCAATGTAAATCCCCCTAAGCAGTCCTACGGGATCAGGAAGTCCTATAGCAAATAACAAACTTTTCTGATCAATCTACACACTCAATCTACACACATATACAAATAAATAAAAAATCACATTTATTCTCACATTAAATTCAAAACAAAACACACATTTATATTGCTTGAAATTTTGCACCCTTTCCAACTAACAAAACTTTCAACCCTTCCTCCATTCCACAATCTGCCAGTTACCATAGAAACACTTCAAAGAACATCTAACTCAGCATACAGGTGAAAAGTTCATCATACATTGTTGCAAATTAAAACAGCAAGTATGCTTGACTTGAGAATATACCAGCTTATGTTATGTAACGTTCTTTGCTAACACTTTTTCTTAACCAATAAAAATCAGCCTTTTAAAACACAGAAACATTCATCGTAGCTTAGTGCAGAATATTCTCGAACAACTAATCAATCTTTTTCTCTTTTCAAAACTCCATGTTGTCCACCATTCTCACTTTTCAAACTGCCACTTCATTTACAGAGACTTTCAGAGTGCATCCAGACCTCTCTTTAAGATGCTTACAGTGTGGATTGTGGGATACAGCTATATTTTCTGGTGTCAAAGGTACGCAGAACGGAAAGGTATTCACAAAGACCTACGTTTACCAAATGTAGACATTAAATGGATTGGACAGAGATGGGTAAAGTGGCACTAATTGATGCCATTGGTGAAATCCTTTTTGCATCTCTAACACCCTGACCTCATAATTGTGCACTGTGGTGGCAATGACCTAGGCACTTTGACAGGGGTAGGTCTGGAAATGCTTATGAAGGACACCTTTGCACAATTAATGACACTGTTCCCCAAAACTGCCTTTGTATATTCTAATATATGCCAAAGGCAGAAATGGAACTGGTCCAACCACTATTGTCAACAGATTGAAAAAGCTAGGAAACATGTGAATAAATCTGTTTCTGCCTTTCTCCGAGACTATTGAATGGGGTACATTTACAACAACAATCTGCATTTCAATATGCATGGCATCTATAGGAGAGATGGTGTACATTTTAAAGATGAGGGGAACAGAGTCTTCCTTATAAACTTAAGACTCTGCATTGGTACTTACTTGTAGGTACTAAAATCTCCCAATAAACACAAGGGCTCTTTTTAGAGCCACACAACACATAAACAAATACACTTCACAAATATCTAAAATTATTTTTATTTTTCTTGCTTAGGTACGCTTACCGGACGACTTCCAATATTCCAGCTGTACGTCGTCCATACGTGCTTGGTGCGCGTACGATAAATACACCATGAAAAAAATAGCCCTTATCAATAATTTTCCATAATTCCCGAGGTCCCCATCCCCCGGGGCTCAAATCTAATGTTGCGGACTGTGGGAACAGCCGCAAGGCCTCCACGATCCCAGCCAGCTCCCCACTTCCTGCGGGAGCTGGCATTGCTATTCCTCACAGAGAGCAGCTTACATGCTTACATTCTAATTTCAAACATGATTTCAACAGTTTGTTATACATTTTATAAAATAATATAGTACTGCACGCTAAAGCAGAAAAGTCAGCACAATTATGATAGAATACAAAATAGAAACAAAATATATATACTTCTACACTCAACAAACTCGTAACCAGAGTACACAGTTTAATTTAAAAACACCCTACCACAACTAGTTTTTGAAACGCATTGTACAATAAAATGCGTCACAAAATAGGTTACATACATGGTGACTCTATAACGTCACATAGAAAAAAATAAGGCCACTCTTACGCTACCAGGAAAACACAACAAAAGTACAAGGCCCAAAGTTCCATTGTAGTGCTTTCTTAGTTGCAGGTCTAGTTGTCAGATCGACACATACACTCCCTCATAGCTGGTATACACCCATACCACACCCTTTCAGCGCATCCGTCATTACACACGTGACCCTATGTATAAAAAAGACTGAGCGCACGTGTTGTACGCCATTTTAGAGTTGTTCCCAAAGCACCGAACAAAGGGCCCACTACTACATGAGTGGCCTCTTTGGTCACTGAGTTAGTAGTGCCCGAAGCACTGATCGGGTGAAGAACCTGCGATGATGATGATGATGGGAGCACGAGTACGTTGTGAGCCATAGAGGTATCAAGACTCTGCAACACGTATGAGACTTCTTTGTTGGAGATCGTGACTACATCATGAAGAAACTCGTTTCCACAAAAGTTGAGCAGTGACACTTGAGTACGCATCAGAAGGAGTCAAAGGGTTGTAACGGACTACATACAAAAATGCGACTTAATATTTTAGACAAACGCACTCCTATATAATGTATTAATTTACATATTTAATTTTTATTCCGAATAGCAGTAACGTTTTTATAATCGCTGAAATGTCGGGAATATACTCACAATACAAGCAGCAACATATTATCAAGGATCGGTGTTCAAATAATCGCCGTTGTATCGGCAGGAAACTGCTGATAAAGCAACGATAATGGCCTTGATAATATGCCCTTGTGAATTCCCACAGCACCCCAGGTTCTTGTGTTAACCTGGGCTGCTATAGGAATACACAAGGGCATTCTACCAAGCCCATTATCATGGCTTTATTGGCAGGTTCCTGCCGACAAAAGCGGCTATAATGTATCGCCCTTGGTTGACAAAATGGCCCTTTGCTTCCGAAACAACAACAAATTATTTGTGAAAGGAAAGACTAAGTAGTCTGCAGCAGCTTCACTGTGTAGAAATGTATAATTACCTCCGAGCAGTAACAACAGATAGGTTACAACAGTCTGACAAACAGATCCACAACCTTATTACGCCACTTTTGAGTCACTTTTAACATGGGTAAAGTGACGCAAGGAGCTTGTAAATCTATATCTGACTTTTCAAGAAAAACTCTCAACTCCAAACTCTGTGACTCAATGAGCTGCAACAGTCTAAGTACGGAATATTAAGAAGCCACATTAAAATTCACTTTTGACAGTAATTTTGCAACTCAGTTTACGATGACTAATCAAAATGTCCTTTTGTTTCCTTCACCAAACATCCTTCAGAAGCAACCAAGGCCTATCGAGAAACAGCAATGGAATTGTCTGTAATGTATTGAATATACTTTGACGTATAGAAGCAGAGTTCAAGTTGAGTGGTGAACTCCGGTGGCTGCACTGTTTATACAAGGTAAGCACACCAGCCTACATATACAATGCCTTCATAGCAATGCATTAAAAATAAGTCAGCATATTTACAATCCCATTATGACACTTTTGCGTCAGTAACGCAGTAGGCACTTCCATATAGACACCACTTGAACGCGGCACTATAACAAGTGAAATGTACCATGTACACTGCACTCGTAAAACTGTAGTGTTACATTTATTTGTGAAAGGAGAGAGGGCCATATTATCAAGCCTGGGCGATAAAATTATTGCCACTTTATCGGCAGGAAACTGCTGCTAAAGTGGCGATAATGGGCTTGATAATATGCTCTATGGAATTTCAATCGAAGTTCATGTTAGATGTGAAGGACATCAAACAAGATGGCTGCCAACACTTCCTAGTTTGGAGTATTGACAGCCAATTGGCATGCAGCTCCTGCTCGTAATTGTACGTATTTCCGTAAGTCTACGCCGCGATTTTTCTTTTTTTAAAATAGAGCCTTATTCAACTTTGTTTTACTGTTTTCTTGTGACTCGTTTCTACTGAGGCACAAGATGGCTGCCAACACTTCCTGGTTTCGAGTGTTGACAGACAGTTGACATCCAATCAGCATGCTGCTCGCGCTCGTAATTGAACGGATCTCTGTCCGCGTGTAGAACTCCATCTCTAGATATCGCTATGATTTTACTTGTAATTTTCTCAGAAACTACTGAACGGATTTAAACTATTTAACAAAAAGCACAATCTACGAACCAAACTCTACCTCTCTGCCAAATTTGGTGTAATTACGTTCACCTGTTCGGGCTGTAGCCCTGGCTAAAGGTCCCTATGGAAAATTGCATGGGGAAAACACGTTTTGGGACCCCCTTTTTTTCTCGGCCCCCACTTGACAAATCAACCCCAAACTTTCAGGGAAGGAGCGGAACCGAGCAGCCATTTTCTTGGAGAAATGCACGAAGATTCGTCCACCGGCGCCAAAGTTATTCCAAATAAAATGTTGTGGATTTCATCTGGAAAGTCGGTCCTAACTGTAACTACCTACTTGCGACCACCAGTAGGTAATATATAAATAAAAAAAATTAAAAAAATATATATATATAGTGCTTAATCTATAGCCGTGTTGGATTCGAACCGGCTTTAACACGGGACCCCACTCATCTTTGGTCGGCGACCAAATCGAATTTGCCTCTCGGACCAGATCTGGGAGTTTGCCGTAACTCCGGAAGGAGTAGGACGCCTGACCCTTACTGACCGGAAAGAGAAACCCAGACGCGAGCGGAACAGCTTGGTGAGTGCATCGCTGCTCGGGCTCGAGCGGTGAGCCGGCGGAGATTGAAGTCCGGTGAAAGGAGCGGCACAGAACTAAGTAAGCTCAAAGGGTTATCCGGTATCGGGTTTGCGAGTGGCTGAAGCTATCAGGCGGAGTCCTTTAAACCCCTGTGTGGATTTGAACCAGGAGTCTTAGGAGCCGCCTATATCTAAGGAGGAGCAGTATTGCGGAACTATGTCGAATGACAATGTTCGGGACCGGGAAATGTTGGCAGCAACTACATTTTCCGATGATGCCCCCCTCCCTGCAGACATCCGGGGGAGGGCTACTACCGATACTAACAGTGGCAGCACATCGAAAATCAAGAATCTTTTCAAAACCTTAGAAAAAAAGTCCCGCCAAGAACAAGCTAAGTGGTGGGAGTCTAAATCCCTGCAGCGTTATCTAGAGGTGAATCGCATACCGCGCGGATTGCAGATCTTAACGGCCCCTACCTACGATGAGCCCAATCCTAACCTTATGAAAGAGTGGGCTGAGATCAATCTTGATGCTTCACGGCGACAGGTGCAGGTCTTGGTCAAATACGCCGATATTGACAGAGCGGTATTGCTGGGTGAAATAGCAGCAATTAATGATGAGATTAACACATTAGGTGAGGACGAGGAACGTGACAAATTACTTAAGGCTATGAATGAACGCCTTAGAAAAGAAGAAATAAAAATCGTAGATAGGAAGGCCTACAAATTCCAGAGGGACCGCAACGATTATGAGATGGGCCAGATCTTCACTTTTGCGCGCAAATATGAAAAACAAAAAATCGCCAATTACAGACGGGCAATGCTACACTTAGTGAATCCTCACTGACGACACTCAGTTCAGACCCTGAAACTGAATCGGACTCAGAACGTCACAGATCAGAACAGGCAGCTGGCACCTCTAAACCCACACCAGGCCAGGAAATTGATTTTTTGTGCCAAGAAAGACTAAAAACTCTGAGATCCCACTCACGGGTCGGGAGAGGAGAAAATACCTCAATTACCAGAGGCGCCAGAGGCGTTGGGCGTCAAAGAGGAGGTTATCAAAGGAAATGGAAAAAAGGTGGAAGGGGTCAGGGATCTGCAGCCCCTCAGCAGTAAATAAAACTACCAATAAAACTATCGTTAATCTGACCTCGTTAGTCCTATCTAGTAAGGAGGAAGAAATATTGAAATTAGGATTAATTTATGCTGCACCTTGTGACTTTGATTACCCAGCGACCAGATGCGATGTGTACAAAGCTGTGAGAAAGTTAAAACTCCGCAAATTCTTTGCCTTGAAAGAAAAATCGAAAAATATTCGGATCCAGGCACCTAAACAGCATAGTGAGACAATGAATGCTTCACAAGGCACCAGAATCATAACGGAACTTTGGCTAACAGAAGGCGCAGGCTATGATCATATCAATACAGGGACAGAAAATCCCGACAAATTTGACGACCAAGGAAACAGACTTTCATCTGATGCAAACTTCAAACCTGCATCAACATTTTGTCCGATATTGCCCAGAGACAACCTGGATATTTTCCATGAAAATGTGGTAGCTGATCTCAAGGAACTACAGATACGCACTGGAAAAACCAAAAGAAAATTTGACAACAGGTTGCAACAATATATTGCACTTACCACTAAACTAACAAAGGAAAAAGATCTTATTGTTAGAAACAGTGATAAGGGGGGCAATGTCGTATTAATGACCAAAGCCGAATATGATAAGGAAGCATATGCCCAACTAAATGATCGCACATGTTATGAGCGTATACAGATAAACTCAGTAACAACTATGAAATTGGAATACCATCGCAAACTTTCTAGGTGGAAGTCATCTAAATTGTTATCTGAATCTGAATACAAATATTTAAAAATTGACAATCCAGTGACACCAGTGTTGTATTTTATCCCTAAGATACACAAGAACCCTGTACATCCGCCTGGCAGGCCCATCATTTCTGGCAGGGGTGGTCTGTTGGAACATTCTTCCGTTTTCATTGACTATTTTCTGCAGGGTTACGTACAACAGTTGGGGTCTTATGTTCAGGACACTGGTGACTTTCTTCTTAAAATTAAGGATGTAGAATGGGTCACAGGCGATTGGCTAATCGCCTTAGATGTATCCTCCCTCTATACAAGCATCACGCATGAGGATGGCATCAGAACTGTTGACCATTACCTCTCTAGAAGAGGACCTGAGTTATCTGATCACAATACTATGCTGCTTGACATGTTGCGATTTTGTCTGGAAAACAATGTGTTTCTCTTCAATCACCAACTGTACCGCCAGTTACAGGGCGTGGCAATGGGGGCCAGTTTCTCTCCAAGCTTCGCGTGTCTTCACATGGGAGCTTGGGAGGAACTGGTCCTTGGACATGAATATCGCCACAATATCCGCAACAATTTGGTTGCGTGGTTTCGTTATATCGACGACCTTTTGGTGATTTGGCGAGGTAGTGAGGAAGGGGCACTTAAATTTATAGAGGAAATCAACAACAATGATCTTAACCTCAAATTCACGGCCACTCTAAGCCAGGAAAGTGTTACTTTTCTGGACACTGAACTTTATATTAGAGAAGGCCATCTGGAATCTAGGCTTTTTCGTAAGGTGACTGCCGGTAACAGCATACTGCACGCAGCAAGTGCACACCCCTCACATTTGATATCTAGTATCCCTTATGGGGAGATGCTGCGATTGAAACGTATCTGTAGTAACCCCGTGGATTTAAAAATTGCTCAGGATCAGTGCATAACGCGTTTTTTGGAACGTGGTTATTCGAACCAGACGTTACAAAAAGCGAAAGACAAGTCTATGATACCGTCCCGGGATGATCTCCTCACCCGAGTCAGTAGTAGACAGACTGGAAATACATCAGCACATGCACCAGGGGTAAAAAATTGTTTCCGGATAATTACTGGATACAATAGACAACATCAACAGATACGCAAAATCCTTAACAAACACTGGCCTTTGGTCACCCATGATACTATCATAGGCAATGATCTCCCCAGACAGGTCTCCCTTACTTTCAGCAGGGCCCCCTCTTTACGGGACCATTTGGTAGTCACCAACCCTGAACCCTTTGCTAAATCGACGTGGTGCCAAGAGAATAAGGGCTTTTACAAATGCAGGATTTGCAAAGCCTGCATCCATGGTCAGAACACCAAAACCTACAAGGATGGCTTCACTGATAAGGTACATAGCATATCTCAGGTATTAACATGCAAGACCGAGTATGCTGTGTATATTTTGGAGTGTCCTTGCTTACTGAGATATGTTGGCAGCACGAAGAATGCTGTCCACTTACGAGTTCTCCAGCATCTTCGGGCCATCTCTAACGGTGACAACACCTACCCGGTGGCCCGACATTTTAGAGAATTCCATCAAAGTAACAACAGTGGTTTAAAATATTGGGTGATTGACTCCATCCCCAACAACAGAAGAGGGGGAGACAGAGATACTAAACTGAGAAGGTTGGAGACCAAATACATTTTGCTACTTAACACCAAGTCCCCATCTGGCCTCAATGTCACGGAAGATCTATATACGTGTTTACCTTAATGTTATCAGTGGTCACCCGGCTGGGGATCACTATCAGAAGATTAAACTATATACTTAAGGTATTTATAGGAATTCAGTAGAATAACAACAAGGTTTGTTTATAATGAAATGTGCTGCTATCTATTAGTATATGTTATGTTGTTTTGATCACACGTTTTAAAAAAAAATATGGACTGTGTTAGGTTTTTTTACCGAGTCAGCCCAACACTATTAATCACAAGGAACTTTCACTTTGGGTATACAACTAGGACATTTTAAAACTTGCATGTAGTCTTTCGCTGAGGGCAGACATTATACAATAGGATCATAGGAGGCAGAACCCAATAGCATTTCTTTCCACCAAGTATATAATGACATAATGAGGCTGTATCTCCATGCATTTTGTTACTCATTTTTAATCCTCCCCAGTTATTTAATTACTGGTGTCATACTTGTGCATTAATCAGATCCAGAATATAGCAAGATGTTATGGTTTTGCACATATTGCAGTATTTGCACATTAAAACAGCCTATTTGCACATTCATTGCGTAATTTGCACAGATGATTGGGTATATTGATATGACCCATTCGGTGATATATGCATTGGCACTTTATTGTAAATATTGCTATGTTTTGACAAATTCGAATTTGGTGCTCAAGTATGATTGATCTAGTTATTTGGTGATGAGTAAGCATGGGCGGATTTTGCGGATTGGCAATCCGCGAACTTGCGTATTTACGGATTCGCAATCCGCGAAGATCCGCGAACTCTAGCGGACTTGCGGATTTTTCCGTTTTTTGTGTTGGCGCGTGTTCGCGCCGATTTTGGGACAAGTTCGCAATTGCGAACTTACTTTTCGGCTTGCAACGGCCGCGACTATGTTGTTTCTACGTCTGGTTTATCATCACAGGTTCACAGCACCCTCTGTTTCACCACTGCCACCCTCTGGGACACCCATGCCACCCTCTAGTACATCCTCACAGGCACCTATTAGGTTTATTTATTACTGTAGATTATGGTGGTTGAAAAAAGCTAGCACACCTGCCCTTCTTCAACTGCCATCAATTAATTTGTGTTTCATTAATGTGTCAGTAATTTTGAAAGTTCCAGTCTG
Organism: Lissotriton helveticus; assembly: GCF_964261635.1. Classification (NCBI taxonomy): domain Eukaryota; kingdom Metazoa; phylum Chordata; class Amphibia; order Caudata; family Salamandridae; genus Lissotriton; species Lissotriton helveticus. The sequence goes on from NC_136058.1 coordinate 53,652,137, forward strand.
GCTGGCACCTGCTTCCTTCCTTATCTGTAATTTGCTTTTTGTTGCAGTGAAATTTTTTTTTTACAGGACCTTTATGGTGCTATTCTATGAGCCTGCTGTTTGGGTCATAGCAGGGTCATAGAATTGTTGCAAACTCTGGAGGGGCCCATCAGGAAGCACTACCTTGAATGTTACTAATGTTAAGTTTGAACTTTTGCACCTGCTCATTGCTTTCATTTTAGCTAAAATCGTTTTTTTTGCAATTTCGCGCGTTATTTGGGGCGCGAATCCGTGCGAGATCGATTTCGGAAGCCGCGAATACGTGCGAATACAAAATTGTTTTTGTTGCGACGTGTATGTTCGCGTGATCTTGCGCGTGTTCGCGAGGCGCTTCTAGCTATTCGTTTGCCAAGTTACCCTATCGGTCGTACACGGGCGCGGCCATCTTGTTGGCGTGACGTAATTCCGTTTCCGCCCGCTATGTGTAATCTCGCAAAGTGTGCTGCTCGCGAGTACAAGTTCGCGCGTACTCGCAAGGAAAATCTCGCGCGAACTTACCCACGCGGTCGTGAACGGGCGCGGCCATCTTGTTTCTCATTCATTGCTATGGTTCTGGGCATGCTTTCTCTATCCTCTCTCAATCTCTGCCATCCTTTGCTTGTTTGAAGTTTTTTTGATCTAATTTTACTTATTATCTAACCCTCTATTTTTCTAGCTCTATATTTTTGTGTTTTCTGCAGCTTTTAGTTACTTTTAAACTACTTTTTTAAACTCTTTTATTTTCTTCTTCACTATTCTATTTCTTCTTTATCATTTAAGTTTATTTCTGCCCAGACCATGGTAAAGGGAGCCGGGAAGCACCCTGAGAAGGGGAAGGGTCCCGCACCCCGTGCCCGGCTCCCGTGCGGGCGTTTAAGGGGGGAGCAAGTGGTCCCGAGGGAGATCTTTAGCGCGGAGGAAGTGGCGGCACTGATCTTCCATGTCCAGCGCCGCCTCCCCAAGACGATCCTGGGAGGCGGCAAGATCGCGACCGGCTATGGCATCCGGGAGCGCCGCCAGCGGTGGGAGAAGGTGTGCCGGGCCATGTACAAGATCTCTGGGGTCCGGCGCACATATAACCAGGCCACCCACCGCTGGACCGATGTCATGGACCGGGAGCGGGACTTGCTGGACGCGCTCGGCGTAGAGGTCCCCGGGCTTGGTGAGTAGTAGTAGTAGTACATTTACTACTCTGTTTTATCCTGCTCTGTTATTTGCAAATCTTTGTTCTTTACCAAGAGCAATAATGCTGCCGATTACATTGAGGTAAATTATATTTCAAAATCTTCTATGCATTTCATTTTCAGGTGCACTGCTCTCCTTCTCAGTAGCCTTGCTTGCTACTATGCTTCTTTGTTTTGTATGTTGTGTTCAGAAGCATTTCATTGGCCTGAGAAATTATGTATCAGTGTACTGTAAAGAAAAGAACTGCGTAATGCTAGACAGTAAGGGTCATATTTTCAATTACCGGCGCATCCCTGCAAAGTAGCAGGGATGCGGCAGTAATTGTGTGCCATGCCACCACCACCCATTGGCCCAAAACGTCACAGAAGCCTTACGCATCTGTGCCGTAAAGGCAGCGCATTGCTGGAGTTGCGTGCCAACGATGGCGCAGCTCCAGCAATGCTCTGGGGTACCCTATCTCCCCAATGCTGCATCAAGCCGTACGTCGGCTTCAAGCGCGCAGGGTTTGAGTCATGCATCATTGTCATAAAAATGACTGATTGACATCTTGTAGATTTCCCTCAGCCACTTTTAGGATTCGTTCCTGCGCAGGTACGCCCTCCCTTGCGCCGGAACGCCCCCTGATGGCGCAGGGCTTTACAACGTGATGCATCGCCCATATGCCCATATGTGTTTTTTTTTTTAATATATACGCCGCACCAACACCATGGCGAGTCTTTTGTTCTGCCGCTGCGTCAGAAAAGGCACGCAACAATGGAGGAAAATCAGCCGCAACTTCCGCAAGGGACTTATAAATCAGCCCCAACAGACTGAAGTCCAGTGTCCTTCCTTTAGACAGTCACATGGCTATCAGAAGAAATAGTGGCGGTGGTGGCGGGTGGATTGATAGTTTGAGTATTCACTGATCTGCAAGCAGGATGGACTTTGTCTGTCACGTGTTGTGCACTACTGCCTGCAGTGCCAGGCCTAGGCAAACCTCTTTAGTAGTCTGTTTATTGAGTTACATAGGAACTTTCTAAGTCAACGTTCCGCAAATCAGGCAATACGAATAACGTAGTATACCACATGAGATAGATCCCGTGGAATAGTTGTCTATCTATTTGCTATTTTTCCAAAATATGTTGTTATTGTTCTTTTGAAATGTTTGATTTGGTTGAAAAATCTCATCCATGTTTTATGGTTTTTCTTTCTTTCATGTTGTACATCAGCTCCCCCCAAGGGCAAGAGGACACAGGAGGAGGGTGCTGAGGATGCAGGCCAGGATCGGGCAGGCGAGGGCTCCTTTGCTGGCCCCAGTAAGTTTACATTTTACTAAACAGTACCTATTTTTTCCTAGCGTTCCTCATTCGATTTTTTCTAAATCGTCTTTGATCTTCTTGTAGACTGGATATAAATTCTTATCCTGCCTCGAATATGATGACTCCCTGTGGTATTACTAGACTATTCTTATTAGTCTGTCTGTGTAGCTAACTAAGATTGGACATTTGGCAATTCCATTGGACTCCCATTATATTCAGCAATACCTCTATGCACTGTCTCCTTACTGACTAGATAGTGTGGCAGAGTCATTCAGCTCCCGAAGTCACCGATTATAGATCCCCAATGATCTCTAGATTATCGTACGCAGGACAAGAGAGTAGTACGGAGTCACAGCACAGTCAAGAAGTGTCAGAGGCACTCATGCTTGCAAAAATTCCAAAACCTTTAGCTCATCCACTCTAGTCTAGAGGAACAAAAACCACAGAGTCTATTTAAGTGTAAAAGCTTTATTAAAAGTAAACACATTTATTGAAATCTACTTTGTCATAAAACTATTTAACTGTAAACGGAAAAGTGGTTAGTGCTGACGATTAATTGGACACATTTCTTGTGGTCGAGCCGAACTCTCACCTACTTTGAACTTGATCCTGGTCGTGTTCTTAGGACTCAGGAGTCAAGCTTCTGTCTGTTAGGAGAAAAAGTGGTGCGTGTTAAAAATCAAAAGCAAGCATTCATCAGTTGTGCATAAAAGTGCAGCAAGACAACAGCCTTCCCTGGAAAATGGGACATTTTTACTATGGAGTAGACAGTCACAAATTATTACATTGTATTCTGTTTTTTTAACATTTCTCCTAGACCAAATATTATATAGTAGTGAGTGGTGTATTCTAACTTTCTTAAATGTACTTTGTAGGTGTAACATCTGGTGACGGGGCCAGCGCGGAGGTGGCTGATGTGTTGGACTTGGACTCGGAGGCCTCTGGGGAGGATGCGGCGGTAGAAGAGCTGGTGGCCGTTCCTGTGGGGGATCAAACGGTGGTGGCGGAAACAGGTAAGCTATATATTCCTTACTTATTGAGATTGAAGACTGCATAGTGTGCTTTCTGCACGGGTGTATTACAATTACAAATCAACCAGGTAGTAGCCTCCTCGAAATGTACTTCGACTTAGCTGTGAAGTTTTTGGTGAGAAGAATCCCAATAAGTTCTTAGACGAACGTGATGGATGGGATGAACGAAAAGCGAAAGAAGGGTGTAAGTAAGTGGGACGCGAACTTGTATGATGGCTGGCAAAGAAGAACGATATGTGTTTGCTTGGACCCAGAGGTGGCTGGGAAGGAAAGAATATGGTATGGTGCATGGCTGGGTCAATGATGAAGCAAGGATGGGTGGAAGGACAGCAGCCTGGGTGGGTGAAACAGAAACTGTATGTGTGCGTATACTTTGAATGAATGGATGCCTGGAGCATGGTATTCTCTGACTCTTACATAGCAAATGTGTATCTAGAGAGAGTAGATGGTCGCCAGGTGAAGTAAGTGTTACCTTGAAGAGCATGTACCACCGCACCCGCACGTCCGTCCCAGTGCAGGGAAGGCAAGGAAAAGAAATTGTAAATGTGTCCAATACTTCCATGAATAGTAGCAGTACTTTGTATTGCGTTTGCATTCACAGCATATATCTGGTTATTACGGTGGACACTCCGTACCTCTCTTAATAACTTTAGTTTACTTGTAGTACGTCATTCATGTGTGGGTGTATCACTGTGTTCACTCAATATTAAGCAAAGCACCTAAAGTCATCTCATCTGTCATTAAATACGTCCCATGTGAAGTGATAGATAATCAAATTAGTTAGCTTCTTCAGTTTCCTTTTCTAGTACTCATTTGCACTGTAGGGTGAAAGGTAAATTAATTAAGCAGTAGCCCTTGTAACAGAGTATTCTCAGTGCCACCCGTAATAGAAAAGTAATAGCTTCACCACCTGCATGTACTGGACCGGTACAGTAACGCAAGTCTGTCTCCATCATCATGGTGTGCAACTTTTTTTCTCGGGTGCAACTTCACTGTGCTGTGTCCATGTCATTCTGCCGGCTTGCATAAGATAACGTACCCATTTCCCTAAACAAGAGAGAAGAAGAAGAATAAGACTGGTGTACTGTCATAGTCGACTGTAATGGAAGTCCATAGTGGTCGTAGAATTAGTTCATTAAACTACCACTACTGTTAGAGCAAGGATGCAGAAGTGGGAGGGTTACATAGATACTGTCCTCAATAGTTATGTACTGTGCTTTCAATTTGCTACTTGTACTCTGTGACCCAACTTTCGGCTCAATCACTTTGTGTTATTAATAAGGAGCATTGGTTACAGACTATGTCTTTCTTTCTTCATATAGTTGCTCCTTCTTCCAAATCAACAACAAGGAGGGAGCAGGCTAGATTGGCCCGGCAACGGAGGCTGGAGGCCACAGTCGCCGAGTATCGGCGGCTGGTGGCCCTGGAGGAGGAGGAGGACACGCAGTCGAGCGGGGCAACATCTTCGACTGCATCCTCCTCCGTGACTAAACCAGCGGGACCGAGCCGGGCTAAGAAAGCCGACCGCCACCGCCAAGCACCGGAAACACCAGCTGCCCCCCACAGGAGCTGCAAGGAACGCCAACACCGCCTACGAGTCCGCATGTCCAACCTGGAGCAGGAGGTCCTGAGGTATAAGACCTTGGTTAAGGGCCTCCGCTCCGAGCTTGCCACCCTCCGCAAGGAGTATGATGCCCATGCCGCATCATGCACCAGCACCAGCACCCTCCAGTAGTGGAGTGTCCCTTGCCCTTTTTTTATAGACTTTTGGGGGGTGGGATTTGGGAGTTGGGATCGTTTTGGGACGTTTCAGAGACAATCGTTGGGGTTAGGGTGGGTGAGGGAGATTATTTTGTTAGGGATAAATAAATATATTTTTCAACTACTTTATCTGACCATACCTGTTTTTTACTGCTTTTCAGTCTGGTGGGTGGGGGGCGGGGGTGTAACAGTAACTTTGTTTTCCTGAACAGTCGTAGGACTTTAGTAGTACAACCGTCAAACTCTTGTCTACTCCGAAATAATACTCCATTATACTACCTCCCACCAAACGCTTATCTTACCTGTAATTTGTGTTAGAAATTAGGGCTAGGCCCAGGGCTGGCTCCAGGTGAAATGGGGATTAACGTTGTCATTCCTGGGCGGGTGACATTTCCTCATTGCGGTGTTACTAGTGGTGTGACACAGTGGCAGTTGCATGCCTATGGAAAAAAAGAAAACGAAACCTTGTTTGTACTCCTTACTGTAGCATTACAACGGTTACGGTACGATCGAGAAAATAGCAGGTGACAGTACACTAGAACAGTGCCATAATGTAGCCTAACAAATGGTAAAGTATTGCAAGTATAACTAGTACTTGCGTTGAATTTATTTGACATTGGCTACTACTACTAGAAGATATAGTACTGAAGCTGAGTAAGTCTAGAAGATATCCTCGTATTCCTTCACCAGCCTGTTGCTGCTATCACCTTATCCTCCCCAGCAAGTGTGTGGAATTATTGATGTCATTTTAGTCAGACATCAAGCAAAACAACACAGCCCGGGGGAAGAGGGTTAGGGTTTGTAAAATGGATGGGAATGGGGGTTTCTTTTTGGGTAGGTTTTGTTGAGAGAAGAAAAAAAAAGCAGAGCATGGACAAACAATAATTGAAGATACAGAGTTTACAGACAATCTTTGGTTACAAAGTAAAGGTAAGCACATGCAGTCACACTCATAGAATAAAAGACAACAATGGATACTGTATCTGTATTGCGTATGTTGTTGGAGTTGTCCTGTTGAAATTGGTAAGTAAGTTGCATGCAGCAAACAATTCCTCTTATTGGCGGCACTCCTCCATTCCAGCTGACGCTTCGTCCATCAATGTGGTGGTGACCACTGACAGAAGAGACACCCTGTCCACTGCCTGCCTGGCGGATGTTGACTGAAACCCGGCCTGTAATTATTGAACGGAAAACAGGAAGTGCTATTACAATACCACTGATAAATAAATAAAAGGTATGTACGCTGTGTGGTTCAAAAAGTCACACTTTGATGATGCCTAGCAGAAAAATGGTTACAAAACGTACTTTGAAAGTAACAGTAGACCCAAATACAGACCGTGGATTGTATTCAAACCACTTGCCTGCAAGCAAAAGTATCCATAGCCAGCATCGCTCCAACAGTGCTCTACAACAACAGAACCGCGTTGCAATAGAACCCCCCTAAACACATGCAATCCTGCTGCTAGGGCTAACCCTAACGAACCCTAACTTACAAAGTGCCAAAACTGGTGTTTCCTTATGGATTTTGTCCAACTAACTTCTAGCCGGTATTAGACCTTCCCAGGAATGCCCCAGGCAAGACCCGCCAACCCACCCGCAAAAAAACACCCGACACAACACCACCAAACAGCGAAAAAGCTAAATCTCATACTTACAATGTCTCTCGGCCTTCGGTCCAAACGCGGCGCTGTGCAGCTAGGTCGTCATCATCATCATCAATCATCATAACTCCTGTTTTCCACCACGGATTTCCTGAAAAGCAAATGCAATCAAGATTAGACTGTCGCAGCAGTGCTTCGACAGAGACCCCGGCCGCAACCCACCCACGAACAGCAGGAAGCCCCCCAAAACGCTACATTGAGCAAGATGTCTGAAGAAATGGCAAAAAAAAGGCTGTTCCTTATGGATTTTGTCCAAAACACTTGTATCCGGTATTAGACCTTCCCAGGAAAGCCCCAGGCAAGACCCGCCGGCGCCAACCCACCCGCAAAAAAACACGCGACACAACACCACCAAACAGCGAAAAAGCTAAATCTCATACTTACAATGTCTCTCGGCCTTCGGTCCAAACGCGGCGCTGTGCAGCTAGGTCGTCATCATCATCAATCATCATAACTCCTGTTTTCCACCACGGATTTCCTGAAAAGCAAATGCAATCAAGATTAGACTGTCGCAGCAGTGCTTCGACAGAGACCCCGGCCGCAACCCACCCACGAACAGCAGGAAGCCCCCCAAAAGCTACATTGAGCAAGATGTCTGAAGAAATGGCAAAAAAAAGGCTGTTCCTTATGGATTTTGTCCAAAATACTTGTATCCGGTATTAGACCTTCCCAGGAATGCCCCAGGCAAGACCCGCCGGCGCCAACCCACCCGCAAAAAAACACCCGACAACACCCCCAAACAGCGAAAAAGCTAAATCTCATACTTACAATATCTCTCGGCCTTCGGTCCAAAGTAACGCGCTGTGCAGCTAGGTCATCATCAATCATCATAACTCCTGTTTTCCACCACGGATTTCCTGAAAAGCAAATGCAATCAAGATTAGACTGTCGCAGCAGTGCTTCGACAGACACCAAAAATTACACACAAACCCCCGGAACCCCGCCAAAGAGCACCTCAAAGGCAAGCAAGTCAGCAAAAACGGCAAGAAATTTTCACCTCATATTTGGTCCAAAACACTTTTGTCCATTATTAGAGCTTCACAGCAATGGGCCCAAAACCGTCAACTCACCCGCAAAGAAGTACAACACCCCCACAAGTGCTGAGTCTTTCTTCATTGTGCGTAATCCAGCACTCTGCTTGGAGGGAAATCGCAGTCTGGAGGAGGAGGATAGAGGAGCATGTTCTTCAGAACTTGTGAACCTGAGGAATGTAGACTGCGGCACCTTCAAATCAATAAGCAAACAAGTGAAGACAGTTCTGATGATGGTCTTCTTTTTGGGATTAGGTGATTAAAGTTTGAATTAAATTAACTGTGCAAAACAAAGAAAGAGAGACACAAAGCACACAGGAATAAAAGTGAATAAGGACGAAAAAGAAAGTTCTTGATTGATTGTCTCATTTTCAGGGCTCGGTGTCAGGGAATAAGAACAAGATTTCGTCATCATACTCTGCGAATTCAGGCTGGATGAGGTCAGTGGCACCGAACAGAGAAAAAATCCCCTCATCTACGTTGCTGTCCTCATCGTCTTCATGTGGCGTGCTTTCTCGCACTTTGTAATCTGGTGGTATGAGGTGCTGATTCATCTTGATCATTGTCAGCCGCTCCACATTTTTGGGCGATAGGCGGCTCCGTTTGGCAGTTACAATGCCACCAGCAGCACTGAAAACACGTTCAGAAGACACACTTGCGAGTGGGCAAGACAAATAGTTTATAGCCAGGTTGTAGAGCTGTGGCCACAATTGTTTTTTGCCATGCCAATACTGCAATGGCTCCTCATTAAGAAAGACCACTGTTGAGTCATTCAGATAGTCCTGCACCATCGACTCAAGGTCATCAACTGTTCCTCCACTTTGCTTACTTTTTGCTGTGCCTGTGACATTTTTTAGAGAACCATACCCCATCAAACTTAGCCAATCCTCCTCCCCAGCCACTGTTAGTGTTGTCATTGTGTGTGGTGCAGATGATCCAGTTGCCGGTGTCTTTAACGGCTGAGAGGTCACTTGTGCCCCAGCCACAGGTGCAGAAGTGGATTCTTGTGACTGCGGATGGCCTGCTGATGCTGATGCTGATGTACTGGCTTCTCCTTCAATAACCTGCCGTTCTTTTTCAAACCTCTTGGCTGACCAGGCTAACCAATGTTTGTACTTTTGAACATCTGCATCAGCGAAAGGAAAGAATGCGTTGTCTGCCAGCGCCTTTTTGTAGCGTGGATCCAGAATAGTAGCACAAATGTAATGCTGATCTGAGTTGATGTTTTTAAGACGTTCATCACCACGTAGGCGATGTAATAATTTCTCAGACAAAATGAAATGGTTTTTTTTTTTTCATCTTTTTCAAACTCAGAAGAAACCGCCATCAGTTGGTGCTCCAGTATGCACAACAATGGGATAGCTTTTCCCAAATTACAGTCCTCCTGGCTGACTGCACGCGTGAAGAACTCAAAAGGACGAAGCATGTCTGTCAGGCTTTTAACTATGGCCCATTGCGCCTTACTCATCCGCAGGTCCTCCTTCTGAGATGTAGCCTCTGTCAAGAAATAGTGATCGAGTACCGTATACTGCTCATGCAGACGCTCAAGCATGTAGAAGGTTGAGTTCCAACGTGTTGCCACCTCCTGGATGAGTGCTTTCACTGGCATTCCACGTTGAAGTAGCAGTCTCCGCAGATGCTTCCGGGCCTTAAAAGAATGGCTGAAATGGTTGCACATTTTGCGGCAGGTGGCCATTACCTCGAACGCTGGACTCTCTTTATCACTCAAGAATTTTTGAACTACCAGGTTGATACAGTGCGCCAAACACGGCACTCTAACATGGTGACCCTGTGACATGGCCTTAACTACATTGGCGCCATTATCCGTGGAAACATAACCAATCTTGCGTTTTAGGGGGGATAGCATTGACAACACCTTTTTGTCAAACTCTTCCAAAAGGTTTTCTGCTGTGTGACTTTTCTCCAAGGCAAACATGGCTAGTGTTGCATGTTTCCGAGCAGCTTTGAAAACTTGGTCCGGGTCAACACCTGCGTTTAGCTTTGCTATAACACCTGAAAAAGAGACCCAGTGTGCAGTGATGCACATGTAATCATCGCCTGGGCCACTGGTCCACATGTCTGTTGTCAGATGTATTGTGTGAACAGCACTCTTCTGCAAAGCTGCCCCAATCGCCTGCAGCACATCTTCATGTAGTGCTGGAACCGCAACTCTGGCAAAATAGAACCGGCTCGGAACCTTCCATTTAGGGCAGAGCGTTGCAACTAATTCAAGAAAACCTACCGCTTCTACAAAAGAAAAAGGTAGAAGGTCCACAGCTAGCATTTTAGCCAGCTTAGTGTTATACAGACGCGTCAGTGGGTGGTTGCGTTCATATGGCACGTCTGAAGTAAGCATTGTTCTAATGTTGGCCTGGACCAAGCATTTACGGGCTGATAATGACTTCGTTGACCCAATTTTGCTCGCTGGTGAACTTTTGTGCGTTGGTGTCTCACTCGCTCCAACACTCTTAGTGTGCCTCACATTGGGTGTGCTGCTGAGAGGGGTACTGGGTGTAAGGGAAGTGTTTGACACGTCTTCTTCCTGCTCGTCAACATCAGATGAAACATCAACGTTTCCTTGATTTTGGCCTTTCTTGATCGCAGCTAGGTGCGCAAACCATTGGACACCGTGCTTTCTGTCAAGATGACCACTCTGGCCGCCGGTACCATAGTTGCTACCTGGCTTACCACGACTAACTGCAAGCTTACAAAGGGTACAAATGGCAAACCTTGGATTTTTGGGACAAACAGTAAAGAAGTCCCAAACTGGGGACTTGAAGTGTCTGTGGGACCTGGAGGAGGCGGCGATACTGGTGGTGGTGGTGGTCATGAAGCTAATGCCAGATGAAGTGGAGGATCTGGATTGGCCAACTTTTGTACGTTTTCCACTTTCACCGCCACTAATTAAGGTCGAGGTTGACGCAGGTCTCTTCTTGCCAGAAAGAAATATGGAAGCGGGACGAGTTGGTGTACTACTTAACTCCAATGATTGTGGTGTTTCCACTGCCTCCTCATCGACAACATCATCATCATCATCATCACGCGCAGCAGCTCTTCGGGCTAGGGTCAAAATGTCTGTTTGCTGCATGCCCGCTGGGGCTGCAGTGACCTTTATGATGACTGGGTCGTCGTTGGCAGAGTCTTCATCAGCAGCAGTATCCGCCACTTCTTGTTGAGCCTCATCACACTCCATAAGTCTGAGACTTTGGACGAGCTTCCTTTTACGCTTAAGTACCTTTGTTGGATCATGGTGTGCCTCACTCTCAGACGGCTGTGGTGCTGGTTCCCAAGTTTGATCCGTATCATCAGAAGGAGGTGTGCTTGAAGAGGATGTAGACACCACCCTTGATCTCTTCCTTGCTAGGGTTGTGGAAGACAATGAAGGATCATCAGGAGGAGTGGCTTCCTCAAATGATACCTCGCCTTGATTGTCGATTTCCTGATGTGCCCCTACTTCGGGAGGAACAACTATTGTGGGCACTTGTTGTGACCCTCCATGCACCTCTGCATGCGCATCTCCTTGCGCTGCCTCTCCTTCCACATGTACTTGGGCTTGTACTTGCACATGTGATTGTTGTTGCCGCTGTGGTTGTTCAACACTCGTCAGATGAGCTACAACAACCTGTGTTGATTGAGGGACATTGCTGCTGCTTTCTTGCGATGAGCCAACATCACTGGTCGATGGTGATTGAAGAAGTATACTGGCTGCCTCTGCAGCACTCAAGGGCTTGGACTTAAGTTGGCGTGGTGGTGGTGGTGGCACTGAGCCCAATGGAGCGGGGGTGCTGCTGCCAGCTTGGTCCCCAGCAGATCCCGCTGCAGCTGCTGCAGGCATACTTTTTTTTTTACTCACAAAAAAAGGGGCGGGCGGCACACCAGTGTCCTTGGTAACTTGCTTCTTCTGCTCCTTACTGGCACCTTTCTTGCTAGAGGAGCTACGGGTTACTTTTTTTGGGGCCATCTTCTTCAGAGCAGGTCAGCAGGCAGCAGTTGCACGAGTTGCAGAGGGTTCTGTGTCCAGACGTGACGTCGCGTGACGTTATGCTGCACACACCGCTGCAGGACTTCTTCCTGGCACTGGTGGTTCTATTGAGTCTTCTTGTGCACCTAAAAGCAATGGAAGACAGAGGAACATCAGTTCAGTTATACACCCCAAAAAATCGACAAAACACAGAAAAATGAGCACAATCCCATGCCATCCATGATGTTTACATTGAAGACACCCCACAGAAAGACTAGGGACATGCAAGTATGCAACACTCACTACCCCTGGGCATAAGGGATGAAAAGTAGGCAAAATAAGTGCAGGCCTCAGACACTGCCTCTCCTCAAAATGGCCCCCTTACACCCCAAGCACATGTTGCTGCCTGTACCAGCCAGCACTCAAGATGGCCACCACCACCACCCACATGGCCAGTCCACATCAACAGTACACCCCCAAAAAACAGAAAAACAGCCAGAAATCACCACAATCCAATGCCATCCATGATGTTTACATCAAAGAGAGTGAGACAACACCACAGGCACACTCAGTCCATGCACCACCACCACCCCTGGGCAAGCAAAAGGCCACACCAGCAGCCCCCCAAAAACGACAAAAAAAAAATAAAATAAGCACAATCCCAGCCCATCCATGGCCTCAATTATGTTTAAATTCAAGAAGACACCCCACAGAAAGACTAGGCCCATGCAACACTCACCACCCCTGGGCAAAGGGCCACACCAGCAGGCCCAAAAAAACGACAAAAAACAATAAAATCTGCACAATCCCAGCCCATCCATGGCCTCAATGGTGTTTAAATTCAAGAAGACACCCCACAGAAAGACTAGGCCCATGCAACACTCACCACCCCTGGGCAAAGGGCCACACCAGCAGGCCCAAAAAAACGACAAAAACCAATAAAATCTGCACATTCCCAGTCCATCCATGACCTCAATGGTGTTTAAATTCAAGAAGACACCCCTCAGAAACACTAGGCCCATGCAACACTCACTACCCCTGGGCATAAGGGATGAAAAGTAGGCAAAATAAGTGCAGGCCTCAGACACTGCCTCTCCTCAAAATGGCCCCCTTACACCCCAAGCACATGTTGCTGCCTGTACCAGCCAGCACTCAAGATGGCCACCACCACCACCCACATGGCCCGTCCACATCAACAGTACACCCCCAAAAAACAGAAAAACAGCCAGAAATCACCACAATCCAATGCCATCCATGATGTTTACATCAAAGAGAGTGAGACAACACCACAGGCACACTCAGTCCATGCACCACCACCACCCCTGGGCAAGCAAAAGGCCACACCAGCAGCCCCCCAAAAACGACAAAAAAACAATAAAATAAGCACAATCCCAGCCCATCCATGGCCTCAATTATGTTTAAATTCAAGAAGACACCCCACAGAAAGACTAGGCCCATGCAACACTCACCACCCCTGGGCAAAGGGCCACACCAGCAGGCCCAAAAAAACGACAAAAAACAATAAAATCTGCACAATCCCAGCCCATCCATGGCCTCAATGGTGTTTAAATTCAAGAAGACACCCCACAGAAAGACTAGGCCCATGCAACACTCACCACCCCTGGGCAAAGGGCCACACCAGCAGGCCCAAAAAAACGACAAAAACCAATAAAATCTGCACATTCCCAGTCCATCCATGACCTCAATGGTGTTTAAATTCAAGAAGACACCCCTCAGAAACACTAGGCCCATGCAACACTCACTACCCCTGGGCATAAGGGATGAAAAGTAGGCAAAATAAGTGCAGGCCTCAGACACTGCCTCTCCTCAAAATGGCCCCCTTACACCCCAAGCACATGTTGCCTGTACCAGCCAGCACTCAAGATGGCCACCACCACCACCCACATGGCCAGTCCACATCAACAGTACACCCCCAAAAAACAGAAAAACAGCCAGAAATCACCACAATCCAATGCCATCCATGATGTTTACATCAAAAAGAGTGAGACAACACCACAGGCACACTCAGTCCATGCAACACTCACCACCCCTGGGCAAAGGGCCACACCAGCAGGCCCAAAAAAACGACAAAAAACAATAAAATCTGCACAATCCCAGCCCATCCATGGCCTCAATGGTGTTTAAATTCAAGAAGACACCCCACAGAAAGACTAGGCCCATGCAACACTCACCACCCCTGGGCAAAGGGCCACACCAGCAGGCCCAAAAAAAACGACAAAAAACAATAAAATCTGCACAATCCCAGCCCATCCATGGCCTCAATGGTGTTTAAATTCAAGAAGACACCCCTCAGAAACACTAGGCCCATGCAACACTCACTACCCCTGGGCATAAGGGATGAAAAGTAGGCAAAATAAGTGCAGGCCTCAGACACTGCCTCTCCTCAAAATGGCCCCCTTACACCCCAAGCACATGTTGCCTGTACCAGCCAGCACTCAAGATGGCCACCACCACCACCCACATGGCCAGACCACATCAACAGTACACCCCCAAAAAACAGAAAAACAGCCAGAAATCACCACAATTCAATGCCATCCATGATGTTTACATCAAAGAGAGTGAGACAACACCACAGGCACACTCAGTCCATGCACCACCACCACCCCTGGGCAAGCAAAAGGCCACACCAGCAGCCCCCCAAAAACGACAAAAAACAATAAAATAAGCACAATCCCAGCCCATCCATGGCCTCAATTATGTTTAAATTCAAGAAGACACCCCACAGAAACACTAGGCCCATGCAACACTCACTACCCCTGGGCATAAGGGATGAAAAGTAGGCAAAATAAGTGCAGGCCTCAGACACTGCCTCTCCTCAAAATGGCCCCCTTACACCCCAAGCACATGTTGCCTGTACCAGCCAGCACTCAAGATGGCCACCACCACCACCCACATGGCCAGACCACATCAACAGTACACCCCCAAAAAACAGAAAAACAGCCAGAAATCACCACAATCC